>NW_025814838.1:18625000-19825000 GCF_022079265.1 Lynx rufus
AGATGCACTTATACTGAGAAGCAAGATAAAAATCCAAAGAAATAAATCCGTGTAAGATTCTTATAATTATACAGCAGACTAAAGTTACTATGATTATAATTATATACAAAGTGGGTGTTTGAGAATTTAGCATCTAGAGATATTTTCATAAAAATAATTAAGGGTTGGACATGAACCACATCACAATTGATACTTTGTGAATCTTCAGTGTGCAGAATTTAATAGCATTAAGACTTTTCATTTGTAGAATGAGTTCGAGGATTTCAAGATTAACATCATTTTATTAGCTTTATTGACCCTCTCTAGTTTCCTAATCCGGTGTCAAAGTGGATTGAAGATAGTAACGTACGTAAAACGTATTTTGCATCTTAGTGAAAGATTACTGGGTAACTGGATAATTTATGCATTTAGAACTGTATCTTGATGTTGTGTGGATTTCTTTAGAGGCTCCCTCCGGCCTTGGGAACTCGTTATGGCTGTTTATAAGAAAGTAGTAATGAAACCTGCACACAACCAGATAGCGATCTCCCTCCTTTCTTGCCAAAGAGCCATTTATTGCAAGTGTAGGCATGGGGATTTCAAAGTGCAGCTTTTGGGGTTCAGGAGTTGATTTTGCCTTCTTCTACCTTGGAAGAAATCTGCAGCTACATCGAGCTCACAACACATCTCGTGAGAAATGGAATGGGGCCGCAGAAAAAGCACACCACAGCAAACCAAGAGAGGAACTAAGTCACAACAGGCCAGGGAGGAAGGAGAACCAGAGGCTGCCGACAGTTCCCATTCAGGGGTCAAGTACATTGCCTGCTTACCTGTCTGACCCAGCATGCCTCAGCCACACATGCAAATTGTTACCATTACTGTTTTATTCATGAGACATATTTTTAAATTAAAAGAGTCATTACCAAAAATAAGCACCCTCGATCACATTTGTGCATGCAGAGCTTCTGAACATTCACGTTTATGTCCTCAGAAAACAGAGCCAACGAGTTGCATTCAATATGGAAACGCACGCTTTGTTTTTTTTTTTTTCAAGGCACCTACACAGGAATAGCTGTGGCTTGCCATTTCAGAAACCCAGTTATCTGTTAAGCCTGGGTAATGGGTCATCAAGCTCCCCTCCACCCCCCCACCCCCACTCCCACCATCCATTCTGACTTCTGCATTTCTTAAACCCACTCGGTCCCTTCCACTGCCAGTCTTAACATGTGGTGCACGTTACGAATAAATGTTGGCTTATCTTAGTAGGATCGGACACTGGGACTGCCAAAAAGAGTGAATCATCTTAGGAATGCCAGATACATCTCCCCCATTCCTTTGTTCTAGATTTAAAACATGCAGTGGAGGGAATGCTTTACTGGGTGTAAACCATTGTAAAAAAAGGGGGGGGCACCAGGTGCTCGAAATTGAGGGAAACCTGTAGGATCGTCTTCTTGGGGTTCTTCCTACGAGTTAGATGAAACCATGGCTGCTTGTTACGCAGAAGACTGTGGAAAGACTGTACAGGGACTGTATGTGTGTGCATGCAAGGTGTGCTGTTACAGGAATGGAGAGATCTGGAAAGCAACTCTACTCGGACCAGACATAGCAATTCTGTGTTTCAAGCAGAGAGGGCAAGAGTTTAGGATGGTCTAGGCTTGAGTGTTCATCGTCCCTCTACATGGCGCCGTTTCCCTTCACGGTGGGACCTGACTTTTTGGGCGCTGCCTCCCCAGAAGTCATGCATTTGCACCAAAACCAGACGAGAATCTCGTCTCCCGCCAGCTAAGTTCATTTCCAGGTAGTTGTCAAGCAGAAGAAGGGAGACTCTTACCTGTCACTGTAGGCAGCGGCAGTGGCAGGGGTAGGCTGGGCGTAGCGGTATGCAGCGTAACCACCCTAAAACGCAAGGAGAAATCGGACTTAGGAATGCACAGGAGCCCAACACAGGGGCGCCCAACTGGGAGACCACACCAGAACAGCAGTTACCCACATCCACCAGTCTAACGTGGAGGTTAATGAAAGCTTAGTACCAGAGCGAAGAACAAAACACACTGGAGAGACAGGGGCTTGGATACCAACCCCAGCTGGATGTTAAAGGTTAGCGATTGTGAGCATATCCCAGAGGAAGAACCCACATACCCTTCTAAAGAGATGTACCTACATAGTTAATGGTGATCGTCCTGGGGTGGGGAGGATTACGGGGGATTCTTTAAACACTCTTTATACTTTGCTGAACTTTCCAGAGTTTCAAAAATGATTATGCTTTCCCTTTACTTATTAGCTACTAACTTAGGCTTCATTCAAACACTCCTTGATTACTTCCTTGAAAATCCAATGTAGGCTGAGCTAATGCCCTCCTGTGTTGCATTTGTATTTAAAAAAAAAATAATGCTTTGATTGAAAGTTTACTAGTAATCTCTTGCATATGTAGTTGTTGAACCACTGAGGCAATTAAAGAAGACTGTGTGTAGCTTTCTAAGTGTTGCATAATTATTTTAAAAAATGGAATGGTGAACACTTCTTAAAAATTCTGTCTTTTCTGCTAAAGATATAACACTGGTTCAGATAGGGAATTTGTTTGGTGTGGAAAATATGATAAAGCTTTCCAATTTGTAAATAAAATCATTAAGAAAAAAACCTGAAAAAAATAATTAACATTTAGTTGCATGTACCAGCAAATGCAATTGTTCAATTAAGCAGAGGACAAGCAAATGGTCATATTCGAAAGGAATTGTGTTCAGTGGAGCATTGATTATCAAACTGTGAAAATAACTGAGCTTGCTTAGCAGACCACAGCAATACATCAGCCACTGTCGAATGATCTCAGCACAATTAACAAACAGGATCCAGTCTCGACCGGTAACATTGGGACCACTAGGGTTCTAATTAGAATTCACAGTCCCATAATCCTCTGGGAAAACAGTTCTCACCCTCTCCATAAAGTGGCAGCTCTGAACAGACTGGTGTGTTAGAGGACAGTGAACAGCAAAGTCACTCATGTGTCAGAGGGGACCTAACAACAAAATCGGGAGTGGGGGGTCTGTTACATTTAGCTCCACGTATAGGAGACAGCTGAGTTGTAGGACAAGGAGATCAATGCTACAAAAAACATCTTTCAGAATGTAGACAAAGTGGTCTCAATAATTTATTTCTACCCTCTTCTAGCAACAGCTAACTTTCAGGATATATCTGCCACCTCTAATGTAGCAATTCAAAAATCTAGTCTGTACTTAGAGAAACTTGTTCTTTGGATCAGCCCTGGAGAAGGCACACACATCCAAGACATCCTGACAGAGTCACCAATCATTTGGAGCCAGTATTACAAAAAAGAAAAGAAAAGAAGTCTCCCTTGAACAATAACATGGAAGCTACAAAAAAAATACCAGGTCTTATCCAGACACCACCTGGTGTTCCAAACACCACGTTCTCTAATTAGGAAACAGGGAAACTCATTAGATGTACTGAGGAGTTGTAAAACCAAAGCAGTTGTCACACCAGCACCAAGCTCAAGACAGAGAATGATGGGCTGAGGGGAAATTAGGTCACCAGATTTCTACAGTTGTTCTTTTTATCTGCTTGTCCATCTCCTTGGCTTTCATGATGTGTCCGGAAAGACACAGGTGTGCAGGTGTGTGTATTAAACAATGAGGTAGAGAGGGGCTGAAGATAGCTCTCTGATTGCTAGGAGGCGCTAACTACCACCAGCTGAAAGGTTTGATGGAGACAAAGTGGTGGGTGGGTGGGTGGGTGTGTGTGTGTGTGTGTGTGTGTTTTCTCCCAGAATAAAAAGCAAAAGCCACTGCAAAGGTATCTGCATCGAGGGCCATGTAAATCAGTCATGATTTGTGACTGTGAATTTGGTCCCAGCAAAGATTTCTAGCAACAGCCCCTTGCAAGAAACCCTCTGGGTTTGCACTCTGTATGTGTTCCCAACTTCTGTGATCGTTTCCACTGGTGAAAGTGGGCAGCAAGTTTGAGAAGTGGAGACAACAGCTGCAGTGGAAATAGCAGATGATGAAAATGAGCATCATTGACGGCCAGTCGGTATTCACTGTATGCACATAAAATGGATGTGTGTGCCATTGGGATCCTTGTGCACAACCAATGTGCTTGTCTATGAAGCTTTGGGAAGGACCATCCACCCCCCTGTTTTCACATGACTTGCCCATGTAAGGAGAATAAGTGTGTGTTTTTATGCAAGACAGGTACAAATGGTCAATACCTTGACATGTGTCTTTGTCATTCAGGAAGCTGCTTACTAGCATTCCCTATTTAAAAGTCAAGGTCACAGTGTGTTGAAGTCTGTGGAGTCAGTGGAGACTCTGACCTTAAGCCGTGGTCTCCTTCCTGACCAGTAGGCCTGTTGGTGATGATGGCAATGCTCTACATCTGTGCCGTCCAGGACAGTAGTCCCTGGTCCTTGGTGACTATCGAACACCAGAAACGTGGCTAGTGGAGCAAACTGAATTTGTACTGTGTTTGAGTTCATTTGAATTTACGTGGAAAGGGCCACATGGGGCTGGTGGCTTCAGTGCTGGACAGTCCAGGTCTATGAAATCCATCACATAGGTACTAAGTGGAAAAAGGAAAAGGATTAAGTGGCTTGATCCCACCACATCTCTCTATTGCATTGTTTTCCTTTGCTATTTTTCTTCTGTACAAAATCCGTATTAGGGGAATAACAGAGTTGTGTATTAACTCAGTGTATGTGTGCATACACTGTAAAATGATCAAAAAATACAAATTGCTTTAATTTGCCTTGCTAACAGGTGACTCTAATCAATTTTATTGCTCCATATTTTGCAGCTCGCTGAGCATAGCCAGAGCTCCTCCAAGGTTCTGTGCTAACGTCTGAAAAAGGAGCGCTCATTTCCATTTGCTGGCACCAAAGGATGTTCATGTTGAAGCCAGTCTTCCCGACTTTAGGACAAAAATGCATCCGTGACAGTGAGATTTTTCCCACCACCAAACCAAATGATAAGCACAACATAGTTCTGTACTCCCTACTTGTAAAACATCCTCCTAAACAAGCTATAAATGAGACCTTATATAAAATATAAATCTTAAATGGCCATTATGAATCCGCACTCCACCCTCCACCCCCACACCTCTGCTGCTACCACCAGACGTGGCCACAAAGACCCTGACTGCTGTTGTCTGAAACATTTCTTTTGCTAGCAGACGTCCTCTGGAGGTTGGGCACATTACTGATTAAGGACCTCCGATGGTGCTCCAACAAAACATTTTCAAAACTGTGCTTCGTGGGATACTAGCTGGGGTAGGAAAAGGAACTTTCCCAAATAGGTCTGGGAAGTGCCAAGTTAAACAAGAGGAAACTGGCTATTCCATTTGTGGAACTTCCTAAAACAATACTGCTGAGCACTGTAGACCCTCAGTGCATCTGAGTCATTCAACAAAGGAAATCACATTTTTGACCTTAAAGCATACTTTTGGACAAAGATGTTCTAATGTCCTAATGGTGAATGACTTAGGAAGAGAGGCAAAATGTTTGTGTACTGCAGGGGACATAGGGTAGAAAGGGTTGTCTCGTGTGTGTGTGTGTTTCCCTTCAGTTTCACCATATAAAGTAGCAGTGGGCTTGATCCCAGACAGAAACACCCTAGCTTCTGAGAATACCCAAGGATCTCACTTTGTGCTAACCACAAATATACCAGTATACACATAGATATCTCAATATGTGATTTACTGAAACTACATTTATAAAAACATTTGCAAAATGAAACACTTCAATAATCACTCCCTAATTTATCTGCATCATACATTCAGCAGTTTTTGAAGTGTGGCAATGAAAGTCAGTTTTCTCAAATTGTAAAAATAAAAGTTGATCTTGGGAATTTAAATTATTTTGTTCTCTCCTAGATCCAAGTACCCCTTTTTCATACAGATTTCTCATTAAAACCTGATGAATTCTCATGGTTAAAAAAAAAAAAAGAATGCACTTTCTTAATGGACTTAATACAGAACAACAAAAAAATGAGAATTGTATGTTACAGGGAAATCCATGTAATAAAACTCCCACTGATCATCCTTAGCTTTACATTCTTCTTTCATTTTATTTGACAGTTTTAATGTTGGTTATAGACCATATTGGGAGACTCGGCCAGCTACACTCCAATGGATGTGTTGGCTCTTTTTTCTTCCTACAAATTGGTTCATTTGGGGGTTGCTTCAGCAGTGAGTAATAGGGTTGAAAGCTATAGCAATAGGTGTGAAATAAATTTATAAGAAGCTACAATGAAACCAGGGGAAGTTATGTTAGCTGTACAGACCCTCAATGCTGGATGAATTTTTCTCTTAACCATTCTGGTTGACTCCAGGAACCTACTACAAAATTATCCAGACAACTGATGACAATGAAACATTGCAATTCTTTTCACTGAACTTATATTAATTGAGTGTAGATACATTTTAAGCCCGGAAATTTATAGCCAAGTCAGACCTCCACTTGGATACACTCATGATCTAGCAAACAAGGGAAATCTTAGGATATGCATCTCTATGCTGGAAGCATTCACATCGAAACTGGAAAATTCAGTTAAGTCTTTCCTCCTTCTATGTTAGAGAACATCTCCCCTCCCCAGAATTGTCTTGTTAGTAGGATTTCACAGCAAACCCACAATCATAGTGATGAGTTTTTCCACCAGTCGGGATTTCATACCTGCAGCAATTTATTGCCATACACAGGCTCTTGGTACACTACTCTATAAGGAAACAGAAATGTAATGTTTTCAATGCAAAAATGAAATAAATAAAAGAAAATGCATAAGTCAGACAGAAATTCCAGAGCAATTCATTTACAAGTTTGCTTCTCTTACTTCCCTAAGATCTGAGATTGACCCATCAAACCCAAAGAAGAAGCAGGTTTTAGTTTGCAAATCTCTGTAACCCAAGGTATCGAGAAGGTGGAGGTGGGGATCGAACCATACTGATTATATCTGGGTTATAACCTGTGTTTATTTTTAAAGAAGAGAAAAGGATACTTTCATGGCTTCTTACCTTTGTAAGCATATTGCAACAGTTCAAATGAACTATTTCAAATTTCTCTTGTTATCTCACGATTAGAATTTTCTGGAATACCTGAGGATTTAGCTTTGATGCCTAGTGATCGAGACAGTTAAGATGACAGTACAGAGCAACCCTAACTGTATCAATCCTTTTTTTAAAATCAATATCAAATAGCAGAGAGCACAACTGAATTTTGTGAATTAATGAATCACACTGAAGCTACCAAAGCTACTTTAAATCTACATGACCAACAAAACAATGTGTGTGAATGTGTCTAGACAAGCTGATTATATATATATATTATATATATATACACATATATTTATATTATATATATATATTTTATATACATATAAAACCCCTTTGACAGAGTGGGATGTGATTTTTGGATGTGAGAGTTTTTTGTGGGTGAACCTAATCTTTCTTGTGAGTGGTTCCAATTTAAAGTGAAATTCTGGGGGATGCTTGGGTGGCTCAGTCGGTTGGGTGTCCAACTCTTGATTTTAGGCTCGGGTCATTATCCCAGGGGCATGAGATCGACCCTACATCAGGCTCTGTGCTGGGCACAGAGTGTGCTTGAGATTCTCTCTCCCTTTCCCTCCATACCTCCCCTGCTTGCAGTCTCCCTCTCAAATAAAATAAAAAAGTGAAATTGTCCAGTTCCAGGGAAGACACTGAGGTGACAGAATATTGTAAGAGATTTAGGGACCTGCCTCATAAAGGTATGTGTGTGTATATATCTTAACCTTTCCTTAAGTTTCCTCTTCAGTCAATCTAGGCCTGTGGACCTATGCATGTCAACGCTCTATGGAAGAGCCTAGAGCTGGGAAGCCCAATCACGTGGGCTCAGACTTCAGTGTGAATGAATGTTTCTGGACAAATCATTTCATCGCTTTTTGGGGGCGGGGGTGGGGGGAAGTTTCCTCCTCTAAAAACAAAAGTGGAGGTAATGGGTATTGTGATTCCTCCCTTCCAGGGCTGAGGAGAGGAGGTAAAGGCAGGAGGGGCTGAGCATCCTTCTTGTCTCCTGTAGCAAATGCTTAACTTCTTGGTGGGTGGTTGCCCCCAGGGTGACGGACCTGCCTCATCATGCCCACCAGACTCTGCAGCTGGCTTCCACAGCAAGCAGGGTCCCAGGAATAAAGACTAGGGCTTTATTTGGGTAAGCTCTGCATTCCAGCTCTCTGTGTTTACATCAGGGAAATTAAGACACCTCTTTAAGATCCATGGATGGCAGAATGACATCATTTCAGAAATAATTGTCTTCAGCCATGGTTTCAGCTAGGAACTTGTAACAGAATTTAAGAATAACGTAAGCGTGCAGTGGCATCTCGAGACGTATCTGCTAGGCAGCCTCATGGCCACATGGACTGCTGCAAAGCTTAGGGCTTTCTTATAAAAAGGGAGCGTGGTTAAGATTTCTATCATATATCAGTGTTTCTCTCTTTTTCTCTCTGCCCTCCCAACTTGTCTTCTCTTCCCTTTTTCCCATTTCTCCTCAGTCTCGCCCTACTTTCCACTGAGTTAGTACATTCTTCTTAAACAGCTCTATTATAAACATCCTTACTAACATTTTCAATAGTTATCGTTTGATTAAATGCCATACCCTCGGATAGCTCCCTGAGCCAGTGAGGCACATGTCTGGCTAAATGCAGTTGAGCCACACTTACTGTCAGCCCCGTGGCCAATTCTGGTCTTGTGAGATCCACAGCTTTGCCCCTAAACAGGATGGATCACTTTGTAGGTCCAGGGGACTTGGCCCTTCTGTGTCAACTTTCCAATAGGTTGTCAAGATCCCATGGGTCACTTCTACTAACTTACTTATTTGTTTTCTTTAACCTGACTCACTTTTTCATGAAAAAAAAATCAGTGTGCAGTGCTAAGCGATAATAGTGAACTTAGAGATTTGATATGCTAGTTATGTAAGCTAAATTCCTATCTTTTGAAATAAAAGTCTGTGTGTGTGTGTGTGTGTGTGTGTGTGGCATGTCCTTGGGTGGAAGGGACCCAGGTAATGACCTTTTATGCCATCCTTCCTGACCTGAAAACCGGCTACATCCTCTCTGACGAGTGGCCTTCCACACTGGGCATGAGCATGTGCCCCGTGGCCAGAGTCCATGCTTCTACTGCAGGGCTGGGGCCCTCAATAGGATGCTGTTCCTGTGCCCTCAGCCCAAATGAGCTTCCCAGGCTATGGCCTTAGCTTCTGGCTCACAGCACCCCACAACAAATCGAACTGTTCCTGCCATTTTAGGGCATTTGTGACCACTGCTCCTTCTCTCCCCAATCCTCTTTGAAAAGCTGAAGCAGGAGTGGCTCATTCTAGACTGGAGGCAATGGCTTGCCCATTGTAGGGGTCCTTCAGGTGTTTTCTATCCTCTGTGCTCCGGTGGGACTGAGAAAAGTCCAAGGGCTCCCCCATCAGGTGGGAGGGATAGAAAGAGCACAACAGAGGGAAGGGGAGGAGAAAGCAGGTGCAGAGAAAAGACTGTGGTCTGCTGGCTGTGTTATGATAGCTGCTGGGCTACTGCCAAAGTGTCAGGGTGGACAGCAATGGGTAGGAACTGGTGGGTGGCCCTGCCTGCACCGTCCTTAGAAGTAACTTAAGCTAGAAGCTTATGACTCCACCCAGCAAAATTAAGAAGAAACAGAATGTTTAAACCTATTAGAGGCGACCCACGTATCTAACACACGTCCCCAGGACCTCCCAGGATTGCCCCAACCCTATTTATTGTGCACTGTTTGAATGAGATTGAAGGAGCAAGCCAGAAGCTTCCTTTACCTACAAGAGAACCTCGCATGCTTTTCTATGAACCGTGTTAATCATAATTTCTTTAAGAAATGGAGCACTGGGAACATTTCTAGCCATCAGGGCATACTGTTACCTCAAGGAAGGCAGGGGTGGCAGCTTGAAAAAGCACATTCGAGACTGTCATATACTTCTAGCCAAAATGAATCCTGCTCCGTAGACTTTAAGAGTGCAGGAAATATTCTTATTCCTTGGTTTCCTTAATCCATGTAAGGCCATCAACGAGCCATTGTTTTGCTGCAACAGGTGGTCTAGTTTGTCACTGTGCCTACGCACATGCACCACCTGGCAGCAATAGTCTGAACTTGCCATCTTACACAGAGCAGAATACTCAGGAAGGTCTGCAAGATCTGAGCTACCCTCTTGGAAAGAGGACAGAAACACGTGCTGGGTAAAACAAGGCTCGGAGTTCCTATTTCAGTAAGTTTTTCTGTCCCCTGATTGCCTATTTGGAACTACCCTTTGGAAACTCGTATTGTTATATAATATGAACAGTGGGAAAAGGAGATAATTTTTTTTTTTTTTTTGGCTAGACAAAGAGTTTTCTAAATACTCACACAAGGAAGCGATGTGTTGAAGAAACAGTGTCCCCTCACATAATCCCTTCACGTGGGGGCACCCAGCCACCTGCGGGGGCTGCAGCACTAGGCCCGGCAGGCTTTGCCCAGATATGATGAATTCGTGGGAAACAAAGCCTCTAAAGGCACTCAAAGCACAAAGGGACTTTTTTGTAGATTTCCTCCCTGAACAGACTATATCTTGCTGCCTTAGTCTGGCAGCTGCCACATTTGCTCCCTTCTGATTGTCTCTGGTCCCTCCTTTTACCTTGTTCTCATGGATTCTCATCCGTAGTCTCCAGTGCCAACAGAGAGAGACACGTCTGCCTGCTACTCTTACTAGCACATTCTTTCCCAGTGTCTGGGAACCTACATGCCCTGCCTTCAGGTGGCTCCTCCTTCCTGCCTTTCATACATCTGGGAGACAAGGGAAAGACACCCATTGGAAATATCCATAGGACAGAACAAATTAATAATTCAATAAACTGCTGTCATTTTGCAAATGAGGAAACTGAGGCACGGCGAGGCGGACACTCAATAAATGACAGCCAATACGATACTGTTGTTGTCAGTTAGGCTTACTAACACGTTCTTTTCCCCCACTGGTGGGTGTTGATGGGGATATTGTATTTCTTTTTTCTTTTCTTTTCTTTTTTTTTTTTTTGGTGGATTATATTTTTTGTTATTTCCATCCCTTCTCTTCTCCCCATTTCCCAAATTAAAAACAAAAAACAAAAAAAAAAAAAGCCTAAACTTAGGTATGCTCTATCCAGAGGCTACACTGGGGAAGGATGAAGACTGATGTTGGGTTTGTTGGGTTTCTAAGGATGTGAGTGGGCTCCAAGCTGCTTCTCTATGTATAATGGTATGAATTTAAATTTTTTTTTATAGAGGATATTTGAAGGCATGGATTAAGCTACATTAAAAAAAGAAATTGGTTGTTCATTGGGTATATGTTGTTTGTTCATTTTATTATGAAAAAAACTAACCCACAGATTATAATAAATGTACTTGATACAATGATAGCAGAACTCAACTCCATGCATCATTGATGGAGATTAATACTATGTCTCAAAATCGTAATTATTTGAAATTCAAAAGGAAGAAAATTAAATAACTAGTGTCTTTCCCATTTTCTAGTAAATGATATCAATTTGGTCAGAAGTATGCTTTTATTTGTCTTTGTTATCTAGTCTATAAGCCAACAAATATGATTCCAGTGAACTTACTTGAGGTCACTTGTAATTAAAAAAACAGTATATGATTTTAAAAATCCACCCCCAATCCTGCCCATGTATTTTAAATTGTGTTTTTTCCAAGTTATTTTCCTAACATTGCAGCTAATATCATAATGTGAAGAATAACTACCTTCAGATCCATTTAGGTAAGTTTAACTATGGTCCCCATAATGAGAAACATCCCACTCTTTTCTAAAAGTGAAAAGCTTAATAAAGTGGTACCATTTAATAAACAATTCTAAATTTAAGACAATTCTGAGTCAGGTAATGGCTTTGGGGAAATGGGAGGAATAAGGAAGAAAATAAGGGTTTAGTGGTCAAGTCGGCATACATTTTCTTAGAGATGTTTCTTGCTAAAATCATCCAGAGGGAGCAGAGGATTTTTTCTAGAGCTATTACTGTGAACAATTAAGTGTATTCATAAGAAAACATCAAAAAAATCGGGGCGCCTGGGTGGCTCAGTCGGTTAAGTGTCTGATTCTCGGTTTCGGCTCAGGTCATGATGTCATGGCTCATGATCAAGCCCCACATGGGGCTCCACACTGACAGGCTGACAGCATGGGATTCTCTCTCTCCTCTCTCTGCCCTTTCTCTCTCTCTCTCTCTCTCTCTCTCCCCCCCTCCACCTCCAAATAAATAAATAAATATTAAAAACAGAGACCATCAAAAAAATTAGCCATGAAAATATCTTTTAACCCTCTACAGCTGGTAATGACAGCTGCTATGGTAAATATTATACTGCAAACACACAGACCATACTGAAAACTTTACAGAGAATTCTTTTGGGGGTGGGGAGTCTTTAGTCTCACATGAGAGAAATGCCATCACTTTTAGGGGAGTGTTTGCACATATTCTGAAGTGAACCAAGGAGGTAATTCTACCCATTCATCAGCCGTGATGGCTGTCATGAGCTGGAGGGGTTCTGCCCTGCGGATAAGCCGCCCGATGCTTGCCTACAGACCAGGAAGAGGAAACTTGCAGCAAACTTGTAAACAGAATGACTCCGGGAGGAAACAGGGATGGCATGCACATTAATGAATACTTACATAAATGTCTGCACCATAAAATCCATCCTGGTAAACAACACTGCAAGGGTGCACACACAAAGAAAAACATCCATATTAGTGCATTTCCCCATGCAGACACACCAACCCCTGCACTGGCGAAGTTAGTCTGGTCACAAGATCCAAAACACAGGAACCGAGGAGTGTTTTCACACTGGTTAAGGAGGTTGGAGACAACAGCTGTCCATCAGCCTGAGAAAATTAGGCTGGGGTTCGGCATTGGCCCGGAATTGGGACGTGGTGGCATGCTGGGTACCAGACTTCCCACTCTTTCAGGAGGAGGTGAAGAAATGCAAGAAGAATTTTGGGTTATTATAAGTGGCCTGGACAGATAGGAGGGTCAGAGTTTGCATTTAATCACACCACACAGCTTCCCCAAGGAAAAAGAAAGAAAAACACACACTGTTGTATTACCAGTATGGGTTGTGCCTGAAGGATGTGAGGAGAGCCAGACAACCCAAATGATTCCAGAAATGTTCCTCTGTGCTCTTTCACTCTCTAGTATTATATTTGGTAATTCCATGTGCCACTCTTTCATGGTAAATGTAGGAAAATATCTCGGATTTTATGTGTGTGAGACTACGTGTGTATGTGTGCATGCACGACTATGCATGTTTGTATATATGTATGTGCTCTATGCACATGCATGTGTGTCAATGCGTGTGTGTGATACTGTGCACATGTCAATGCACGTGTGTGTGTATGTGTACACCACGCCCATGTGTGTATGTGTGTTTGTGAGCACAGGTGGATGTATATAGTGGATAACGTGTTTAGTAGTGTGTGTTTGCATAACTGGGGATGTACGTGTGCTCTTACCTAGACACGTATGCACATACACGCTCCTGTATGCACATTTACATAAATTATATCCAGACTAAGCAGGCCCGGCCTTATGACTGAATAAGCCTGGCCTCACAGTGGCTCTGTTATCCCCATCCATACAGTCATTCCAGAGACAAGGGACTTCACAGGAGGGAGAAAATATCCTGGATTTCTCCAGAAGTTTCTTGGTATACCTCGAGCGCGACAGCCAGGAAGAGAAGCCTACAGCATGTGATCATGGGAAACTGAGTTACAATTCCTAAGCATTACAGTGGGTTTAATGAGGATCGCGTGTAGCCTGCACACCTCACAGGCTTTTGGGAGGATCACAGGACACATGGACTACAGAAGCGTGTGTTTCCAAATGCGTGTTTTCCACAGGACGGTGGCTGTTATTAATAACCTTCCCTGAGATCTCCCCGTGGAGTTCAGAGATGATTTATGATTCTGGCAAAGGACCAGCGAGCCCCAACGTCGAATGGAGGATTCTAACGGAAACACAACTTTGATTACCAAAGGGTTCCAGCAGGTTTCAGGAGAAGCAGCGGACCCACATGTAAGCCGAGCATATCAAGCCAAAGGGAGGCACTTAAAACACACACACACACGCGCACACACGGCTGTGACACTGGTGTGCTGGAGAGCACTGGAGAGTGCTTCTCAGAGCTTTTCAGACTTGACTGGCTAGACCCCAAGTACCATGATCCTTAAAGACATGACAGGGACTTCACACTCTAAGGAGGTTGGTAGGAATCGCATTCGGCTTGTTTCGTTTTGATCCGAGGGGGCCGCACGCATGAGAGCACCTATCAGGCCACGTAAACCCTAACCCAAGACACTGAGGTATGCAGCACCCTGAGCTAGGCTTCCAGCATTTCCAACATGAAAAGAGAGCGTCTGTTGGGGGTCAGAAGGCAGGGCCAGCCTCTGTCAACAGGATTTGAAACAGATCTGAGGATACGGAGGAGAGTAACAAATACTGAGTCTGGGCCCCGAACCTCAGAGGGGAACCATGTAGCCACAGAAAAACAGCTACTGCTCCCACCCCATTCTTCTAGGCCCTTTTATCTCTGCACGTGCTATTGTTTGTGCTGGGAATGCCTTTCTTCCCAGTAGCCTCCTCCAAAGGCAGATAACCATTCAAGAGCCAAGTTAGATGGGAACCACACGGGCATCGGGTCACAGCCTCCTCAATCAGCGGCGGTGAGCCCTTGGACTCCCCACTCAAACTATCGGAGCTTCGCATACTGGTCTGTAAAATGGGGAAAGAGGCTGGTAAGGGCTCCCCTCGAGGGAGGATTCAGTGAGGTGCTGTGAGCAAAGTGATGATCAATGGGCTTGACATCACAGCACAGAGAGACATCTGAGTGTCAACAAAATATTAATATTTTAACCACATGTGAATGTCTACTGAAATATGGGGAGTAACGCCTCTGTCTACATATTTGTAGAGGGGGACCCAGTCTGTGCCTGCTCCCCTGTGGATAACGGAGAGACGAGCCCGCCCTACACTTCGGTGGTGTTCCCATGCACACCCGGTGTGGACCCGGAATGACTGAGCCTAGGCCCCGGCTGCGAGAGCGGCCCCTTCTTTCACCAGGTTGGGTCCTGGTGCCTCGCGGCCAGTTGCAGGCCTCCGCGTCACGTCTGTTTGCACCAACTCCCGGAAGTGAGGGAAGAACAGGCCGCTGATGTTTGCCTTTGTTAAATGGGGTATACTCAGTGCCGTGCGTGCCCTCCACCAGGGGCATGGAAAATTACTTTGGGACTCTGCCATCCCGCATTTCTGAGACAGAGAACCAGAGACAAAATGGGATCTGGCATCTTCATTTCGACAAGCTCAAACAAACCACATGAGGAATACCGTTTCTCTGCTACTGACATGCTTTCTCTGCTCCAACGGCCATGCTAAGGCACAAACAGGCGAGAGTGTGTCCATCACTACAGCTGCCCCTGGGGGGCTTCCAGGGAGGAGGCCGGGGGGTCACAAAGCCATGTGCATAAACGCACAGACATGTAAAGTTGCAGCGCTGGTACGTGCTGAGAGGGAACAGTGGTGCTCTGAAAGTGTGACAGAAGGAGTGGGGCTGGGCAACAGGGGTGAGGGGATCTGAGCAAACACCTCAGAGATCACAAAGCCTTAGCCAGGTAAAGAGGTAGGGAGGGCAGGCCAAGCAAAGGGAACAGACTGCAGAGTTCAGAGGCCTGGCAGACGGGGTGGGGCTTCACTGAGAAACGGCATCAGGAATTCTCGCTGCTGTTATAAACCACACCGCACAGGGAGGCCTCCATTTCACTGACTGCCACACATGCATGTTTTGGAGGGAATGACGGAAGGGTGAATGATCTATTTTCATGATCCCTCTAAATACAAGGAACCGTTATGGCTGTCTTCGGCGGTATGAAAGGAAGCCAATTCATGGGCTCCCAGTTTCACCAAAATGCCGTTTTCCCCCCTAAGCTACTACCGGTGACAGCACAGGCATAAACAACCCTAGTCCTCACATTTAGAGTAGGACTGCCACCGGTCAGTGCCTGGTCTAAGCATCCTGGGCTCAGTATCCCATTTAACCCTCATACTACCCCTGCGAATTGGAGAATACTATTCTCACCCTCAGATATAAAGGAAGCTACGCTGGAGAGGGTAGGTGTTGACTGAGCCGGGATTCTAGTCCAGGGAGCTCTGGCTTTGCAGCCCGCTTTTAGCTACTGGGGCAGACCGTGGTCCAACTTCAGCACAAGTGCAGGGTCACCTGAGGCCTTGTTCAAACACAGATGGCTGGGCCCCATGCCCAGCCCAGAGGTTCTGACTCAATAGATTTGGATGGGGGTCTAAGAATTCCAATTTCCAACAAGTACCAGGTGATTGCTGCTGCTGCTGCTGCTGCTGCTGCTGCCCAAGGACTAACAGGCTCATTGCTCCATGCAACACTGCCCTCCCTGTGTTCTTTTTCTTTACATTTGCGATGGCACCGAGGGTCAGCCTCCTCACCCCTATTCTAAACAGGAGGCAGCTAAAGGAAAGCTCTTACACATTCTCATGCTGGTTTCCAGGAATGTGTCCAAACACTTTTTCAAGCCCCATGGAACAGGTGCACTTAAAATATAAGACATGTAGGGAAAGGAGAGCCGCAGTTGATCTAGTATGCAGCTATAGATAAATTAGCCACGGCCCCGTTGCAAGAGAAGGGGGTTGCTATCATGCAATGAACCCGTGTGGTCCAATTTTAATGCAAAGGCAGTCTGTCTAGCCATGCAAAGGTAATTGTATTCCTTGTCAATCACTTTGGGCCTGCAATATGCTTTTGCAAGAGCATTGCAAATGCACATCTCATTTTCTTAGAAAGGTAATAACAGTAGTTAAATATTTGGTTGAATGCAAGCAGGGAATGATTGCACTATAACAAATTAGTTTACTTAAAAAAAAAAAAAAAAAAAAGGAAAGAAAGTATAGGATGCCCAAACTATCCAATCTGTTTGTGTAATGTAATAAATCGCCACCACAAATGCATTCCTGAAGGAGAGGTTATTTAAAACTGCTCTAGCTTAGTGCCCCTTCCAACTGGAAAATAAATTAAAATTTTAATGCGTTTAAATCTAGCTGTTTTTGAAGAGGTATCAGATGGGTCCATAAACTCTCTGGTATTTGTATACAATTGTGTATGTGCATGGATATATGGAGGTGTACACCAACATTTTCCTAGGGAAAACACATTTTTAACTGGATTATTAAAGGCATCTGTGACATTCCACTCCCCTCTACCTGAAAAATTTAAGAACCCCTGATTTAAGGTTTGCCTATATATACATTCAATTCAGAAGCCCCCTCCCCTTTTTTTTAATGTTACAGGTTGCACTTTAAACGTGGCTAGGAATTTGAACAAGAATTTACACCAGAAACAAACACAGAAACAAAAAGCTAGAGAGAATTCCGGGAACTATTCTGATGATGGGTGATGATGACTTTAGTTCCTAGTGTTTCTATTAAATGAGAAACATTCTCAACAACAGAGAATACAGTCTCAGGATTAGACATTTAGAAATTAAAACCAGAAACCACGGTTGGTTTCTAGTCAGTGAGGCACATATGCATAGTCCTGGGGTCTGGTGTCAGAGGTGTTTTTGGAACCTGACCTGAAACTGTTCCAAGGATCTGTGTGCAAGTTTCATTCTTGCACTGGCCAGCTTTAAGAAGTTTTCTTTCTCCTGGGATATTACCATATCTTTCCTATATACAAAGTAGCACAGAGTCTCCTCAAACCACTTCTCAATGTAACTTTGAGAAGTTGTACATAGACGGGTCATAGCTAATTTCCTGCAAAAGTATAGAACGTCTTCTTCAAAGATACCCCGAGAACCAAAACCAAAGCCCTATAGCAGATGCTGGATGTTTGGCTTAGAATAATAATTTTCAAGATATTCTTTGAAGCTCCATTAGAGTGCCTACTGTGTGCCCATACCATACAATGTGCATGGTGCACAGTAGGCACTTGGTAAGTATCTGCTGAATAGTTAATTAGCTAATTAATTAAGAACAAGAATTCAGTTAGGCCAGTCTCAGGGGGTTCCTTTGGGAGGGCATTGGGGCTTAGCTGCCGTCTTCTAGTACGAGATGTTGTACTGAATCTGGTGGGTGTGTCTCGAACCCCTTTACCTACCACCTCCGGCACCTCCACCCACGGATCATCAGTCTGCAAGATTCCTTGGATGGCAATTACCCAATGTGCAATTTCTCCCAAATGTGAATCACAGGAAGACAGACTGGACATTGTGGCTTCTCAATCGAAATGGACTCCAGGATCAAGGGCAAGGAGAAATATGGAAGACCCGGCCCATTGAGTGCTCTGGGAAACCATTCACTAACGGATATTTTATTTATGATACACATAGTCTATACGCTATTGACGTGCCACTGTCTAGAGCCAACTCTGTGGCATGTGGGGAATACAGGTGCCTCCCAGGAAGGGGTCACACACTAGGTTTCTAACTCATCACCCATCCTCACTCAGTTAATGTTGGTAGTCAATAGTGAGTTGGTTGGCTCGGTCTAGATTTTCTACTCATTCCTGTGATCCATCCAGGGTCCAAACGGAACCCCCTCCTCTAGGGAAAATGATCACATATTAATGTCCCAAGAAATTCCTTTTTAGCTACGTGAGAAAGAAGAGAATAGGGCCTCTCCATCACCTGTGCTCTTTACTTGCTGGGAGGAACTTCAGAAAATATCAGGATGTGGAGGAGAAAATGAAATCAATAAAAGGAAGTGGATGGATGAGAAGGCATCCTTGGTGAATCCTCCTGTGTGACTATCTTGATGTTGGGTACATCCAAGGGTCACCTAAGACTCCACAAAAGTAGCTATGGGGGTTATGTGGGATTTTTTTTTTTTTCACTATCTTGGGAAAACAATATGGAAGCCATACATGGACATAGGATAAATGACACACTTTTTATTGGGATTTCAGTGACAGGGTATATTCATATTGCATACTTCATGAAGAAGAGAGGTGTAGGTTGGCAGTTAGATAAATCTTTGACAGGTAACAAATGGAAAATAGTAACAAATGCAGCTTGCTAGATGACATCGTAGAAAAGATGTGGATCACTGGGTGCGAGGGAGACTCATGGAATGAGATCTCAACGTGGCAATTTAGGAAATGGTTGGACTTAAGTGCATCCCACATTTCTTCTTTTCCTGAAAGCCTTCTCTAAAAACTGAGCTAAGGGGCCTTCCTTGGTGCTCACACAACACCACACCTTATCACTTATCACATTGATTGAAATTGTTAGCTTATATGGTGCTCCTGCCCCTAACGGGAAGAAACTCCTCCAAAGGGGCAAGACAGAAAGAGATGTTAAGCTAAAATGCACTGGAGTAAAGACATTAGTCAAATCTAGAAATCTTCCCCCAAAGGACTTCGGAGACAAACAGCTACAAATCCATACTATCTCCTGGACCCCCTGAATCCTGATAATGTCACTTCCTGGAAACAGGAACCTCTTCCAACCTCTCTGCTATTTGCTTCCACTCAAGCCCAGGGCTCTCACTACTCCAGCCAGGATCTGCTCTGTGCTGCCCCCGACTCTTCTCTCCAAAAGGAGCTGCCTCTGTGCAATTTCCTGCAGCCTAAGCCAACAAGCAAAGGGAAAGGGAAACCTTCACTTAAGATGCTGGACTCACACTTTTTCATTTGGGGCCAGCGCACTCCAGGCACTTTGTAATACAGCAAGAACACCCTGGCGGAATTTCCTATTCTCCACCAACACTTTGCTCTCATAGAACCTGCAGACATGGACACGCGGACCCCAGCCTTTTCTCCTCTTCCCCCCCCCCACCTCCTCCTGTGCTGAGAATTTCATCTTACTACTTAGAGCGGTTTCAGGATTCCACTCAGAATATTACCAGCAAAGAGGCACAATGTACTATTATAACCAAAATGATTAGGCATATTGCTGGAATATTAAAATTAAGTCATGTCTAAAGCAGTCACAAACACAGTGCTTCACCATTTGGAGATGCCCATGTGTCTCCCTGGTGAATGTGGCATTAATTAGTTATGCACGGTTATCCCCGGCAAAGAACAAGTTCATTCTAAGTTAGAGAATTTCGATTTTACAGCAGGTGTGTTATTTTGAGATTTTTATAAATAGTTCATGTGAGGATAAGCCGTATAATTTTACTTTATTTTTTTTTCCTGTTCAGTATAGTAGTGAGATACTGAGGGTACATGTACCAAAAAGCTACAATTACTGTCTACTAAGATAAGATAATAATTTTCAGACAAACTAATGTGGTATAAACATGCAATTTTGTGTTTATGGTTTATGAATCTTGCTTTAGTAATTACATGAGCCTACAGGGTAACTTGGTGGGGGATTTTTCCCTTCCTAACAACTTACTGTGTGACCTTGGGAATAACATGTATTTATTTCTGCATTTCTGGATCTATAAAACGGGCTCAACACTGTGGGGCTGGAGATAATGATTACACTATCGATGATTCTTTGTATCACATGGTCATATATCTAAGGCTTAGGATGTACAGATGCATCTTTTTGGAGGGTGGGGAGAATTTATGGTGAATTTATCTTTGGTTTGTTATTATCTATCATCATTCCAGTGAAAACGAAATTTGTGCTGTTGTTTTGTCCACTAAGAAACTCAGAAGTGACCTAAGTCTAATCACAACACAAGAAACAATGGACACTGACTGATTTCTCTACCTGTGTTTTCCCTTCCTGATGATTTCATCGAGTTTCATTTATTTATATTCTTAACTTTGTCTCATTGCGTTTGTGTTTGAAACACTTCAAATGCTCTCTTCTGCAATGGGTGAGATATGAATAAATAATGAAAAAAGAGTGGTTTCCTTTGTCATCAGTATAATAGAGAGATGATCTAGGCTCATTCAGGTTTTCTAAAAAATTTATAAGCAACAGAGCTATAAAAAATGCATTAACCCTTTTGGTACAGTCTGGAATACAACCGTATTCTTTCTACAGACCAGAAAGCCAGGCACTGGCCAGGAAAGCCTTGAGCCAAACTGTCTTGCACACAGCTGAGTTTTTCTGAGTAGTACTATTGACATTGGGGGCCTCATGACTCTTTGTGTTGGGGGCGGGGGGGTCCTGTGCACTGTGGATCTTAAGCAGCATCCCTGGCCTCTACCTACTAGATTGCTGCTCCTACTGAGACAACCCAAAATGTCTCCGAACATTCCAAACATCCCCCAAGGACCACCAGAGACATCTCTTTCTTTCTCCCTGACTCCAGGGCACTGAATGTTCCAGGAGGATACCTTAACAGGAAGAAAGGGTAGCATTTCAGGGCTGCAGCCCAAAGTACCACTGTTTCTTAGTGTTCACCAGCCCTCTTTGATTTTCACCTGGGAACGCCAAAGTCCATGCGCACAAAAACCAAACTGCCCACGGGGAACACGTTAACTTGCATTTCCTTGCAGAGGGGAAAGGAAAGCAAATGCGCATTTTGGAAAATCCAATGGAAACGAGTCTTACTTCCAATTTCTTTGAACTTTTGCTTTCGACCCCACACCTAATTTTCTCTTCTCAGGCAGGGGTTCATAAACTTTGAAGTGCAAGGTGTCTTTGGGGAGGGCGGCAAGACCACCCCCCCTCCCAACCGCCCCCTCCCCCCCAGCGAATTTTATGTTTGGAAACTTTGCGTCCCTCCATGGCCAGATTCAAGGGGCAAATGTGATCCAACCTCCTTAATAACCAGATGTTTGCAATCATCAGAAATACATCTTTGGCTGTAACCATTTCTCTGTTCTCCAGCATTCAGTCTCAAAGAGAATTTACATAACAACATGTGACATGTAGAATGCTTAAAGGCACCAACCATGACAGGACAAATTACATTCATTTCTCAATACTCTTTGCAAGGTGCTCCACTGCAGGCGCGCGCGGAATGCATGCTGGGGCGGGTTCCGGTGGGGCGGTCAAGACCAGCATGCGCTCGCAAACAGGAGGGGGCGGTGCGGGAGGCCCGCCGCCAGGGGGAGGCTGACCGACTTACCCGCCGTAGGCCGGGATCGGGGGCGGGGGCGCCGCGGCCCGGAAGGTGTTGTACACGGTGCGGCCGCGGCCTCGCAGGTGCGCCCCTCGGTAGGCGGCCGCGGCGGTGGCGGCTGGATACGGGAAGCCGGGCACTGCGGGGGCGGAAAGGAGAGAGCAGAGCAAAGGCTTTCAGAAGCACACCTGTTGTTGAGGGCGACGCGCCCCCCCGCCAGGACCCTTCTCCCTGCAGGCGGAAGCTGGACACCTGCCCCCTGTCCAGGATCAGGCTCGTAAAGGGCGGGCAGCGGGGAGGAGGCCAAGGTCCGAGTCCAGGCAGGACGGGCTACTTAAGGCGGTGGTCCCTGTGCCCAAGAGAATACGGTAAATGACAAACATTTACAAAGACTTCTTAACAACGGGAAGCAAGCTCACTGCACAGAGTTCAGATTTTACAAAGGTAGACTGCAAGATGTATGTGCATTGTATTGTCAACATCTGTCATCTGTCTATACACACATGTATATTGTGTGTAATATTTATGTGTGTGAGGATACAATATACATGAGTATGGTGTATACACACACGTGCGTGCATGTGAGTGAATATGCATGCCCGTGTTTATATCGTGTTGTATAATGCACACGTCTATGTGAACGTGTACTATGCGTACATATATGTTCAAGTATGTATATAATTTTGTATACATACGCACACATATTTCAGTGTGTTCTTAGTTATCTCTGGTGCTGAACTGTGTGTGTGTTGTCTATACACTGCTTTCCCCATCTTGTTTTTATTTATTTCCCACATTTTCCTTGATGTCCATCTATGGCTTGTTAAAATTTTTAAATTGCAATACAACGTTCCTACGGACACGTGCATGTATCGTAACTGTGCAAACCCTTTATGCTCCAAGAAACAAATGGTTACCAGTGACCCATCAGCCCCCAAACCACTTAACAGCTTTGAAGACACGTACAACAACCTTATATAACCACACAGAAGTCTGGGAACTCAACTCTCAAGAAGAGGGTGTGAGCTGGGTTTTTCCTCCTTGGGGGAAAAATTCTCTGACCAGGATGGCTTGCTGAGGAGTCATGAGGGAAATGAAGCCTGAAGCCAGAGACCCCTGATCTTCATTCTACTCCCTGGGATGTCCTTCCTCCGGGGGGGGGGGGGGGGTCTGCAAATTCTGAGACAATGCTCCCTCCGCCCCCCGCCCCCCCTGCCCCCGGCTTCAGGAAACCACTTCTGCTGTTCCTACTTGTCTGCATCTCACAGGGCTCTTGCTATGCCGGGTGTGTTACCTTTTCTCTCTCCAAAGAACGGGCAAGCTCCTCTCGGCCTCTCCAGCACGTGCCTCCCCAAGTCGGCAGAAGCCCCCCGATCTTATTCACAGTGGGCTCTCAATATTGGACCCCTGAATGGATGCAGGGGTGGCTTCACTACAGCAACAAGTGGATGAAGTTGTAGGTTGTGGAGAGGCCACGTGATGGGCAGTTTCCAGTCAACCTCCCCCCCACCCCACCCTTGTCCCCAGCTTCTTCTCCCATCTACCAGTCTCTAACAGAACAGGAGCTTTCCAGAGGGAGAGAGACACAGGTAAAACAGAGCAGGGCTGGAAGGATTTCTTCCTCTGTGCACTCCCCTCCCCTGCTCCCTCTCTCCTAGGACTTGTTCACGCGGTGTTTGTATGGACAGGCAAGGCTGGGAGGGACAGTGTCTTTGGGCGTGATATGAACATACAAGCTCAGGTCGTCCCACCACAAGGGAGGCTCTCAAAAGGAGATAATCAGTGCACACAGACCTCTCTCCAGGAGCTCATTTTGGGGGAACACCTAACTGCTCACAGGGTGTCCTGTTTCATGCCGTGTTGAAGTTGCCTCCACCTTATATCCAAACTGCCGTGGAGGGGCTTCTCCCCTTCCTCCACCACATTCAGGAGCAGAAGCCCTCCATCCCATCTCTTCACCGGCTGTGGAGTCCTCGGACACTCTATGTCCTAGTTAGGCAGTGGGGGAGGGCAGGGGATGGGGAGACGAGGCCATGGCGTCTCCCACAAAAGCCCCAATTTCATATCTCGCAGAACTGCACAGACTAGACTAAAACCCTCGATTCCAACCTGAAGACTGGCTATCATCTGGAATTCTCTTCGTGTTCTCATGGATTCCACCATATCTTTCTCTCACGACGGAGGGCAAAATGCTGGGATCATAGAACCGAGTCAGAATGATTTTGTCTATTTGTGTTGGAAAAGACCATACAGGTTATTTTTAACCTTTTTTTTTTTTTTTATTGCCGTGAAAGACAAATCGCACAGCTGTCCTTAATTCTCAGCTTGCCAGCCCCCAATGCACCCACGTCTCCTGACTTGTGTTACAACTAATGTGCTTGAAATTATAGAGAGGTGTCAGTCTTAATGGGGAAAGCCAATAATTCCGAACACCATAAAAGCCCAGAAGTAATGAGATCTGAGACGTTTGCTTCCGGACTGGGGAGAAAATGGGCAAGCGCACAGCTTTGACTGCAAGTCTGTCTTGCTGCTCAAACATTAAGTTTTCATAGGAACGCCCTGCATTTTGAAATAAAGAAAATGAAAAATTCACAATCTGGCAGAGCAGCTGGCTGCCTGTGTGAGGAAACACGGTAATTATGCTGACCCATTCATTATCGCTGGCTACGGTGCACAGTGAGTGAGACCAGATCCCTCTCAGCGACAAGCAGGTTTTACAATAATTCTTGGAGGATTTAGATGTTGAGATACAACATGCAACAGAAGCTCGACAGCACGAGCCACTGAGGATATAGAGCCAGGAGTTCATTTGGACCCCGTCTGCTGCAGGGGGAAGATGTCTCTGCCGATGCAGGATAAGGTAGCTGCAGGTCTTAATGCAAGGCTTTGGGGGTTTCTCCAAGCAGGGCACACGAGAGGGATTCCTACTTGGTTAAAGGAACAGAGGAGGGAGAACACATCGACTCCTGGTTTAAAAATCACGTTTTTGGGAGGCCAAGTGCCCTGAGGCAAAATAAGGGGGTTCCACAGTTCATGCTTTGGACCAGAGCTTCATGGAGGAAGTATGAGTCTCCCAGATGGAGGGTTTGCTCACCTCTCTCTTTTTTGTTACCAGTCTCAGGCTGCCAAGGGATCTCTTTACGAAGCCTCTAGTTAGTCATCACGATTAATGAACATTTCCGTCCTCTTTCCTTTCTTACTTTCCTCCCTTCTTATTCTGGTCCTCCTTTCTCCCCCCTCTCTTCGTTCTCTTCCTTCTTTCCTTCCTTCCCTCCTTCCTTCTTTTATTTATGTTTTAATCTCCTTTGGAAGAAATCTGCCACAAAGCTCTCTAGGTCCACCAGCCATCAAGTGGCTTAGACTCTTGCTACTGCTAGAATGTAAGTTCCATGAGGGCAGAGATCTCCCTATGTTCTGCTTATTGATTCAGAAGAGTGCCCAGAGCACAGAGCAGGTGCCTGGATACCCTTTTGGAGGAGGAGAACCAATGTTAGTGTCCCTCCTTCGGGGACAGTAGAGGCACTCCCTCTTCACCTTCTGCCTTCCCTGACACTGCCCTCCATACAAAGTGTCCTGCCCGGGATTTGCACATACACAGTGGGCAAAGGCCACAATAGGATCTCAGCCATGATCCCTATACAAGTAAGTTCTACATCCATACTTTACAGGTGCTGCACTGGCCCAGGAATGGCAACCACGCTTGGGACACGTGTGCTTCTGATCTAAATACTTAGATCAAAGTATTATACTTGGAAGTCTTGCAAAACCTTCATTCATTGAAACTCGCTTTCACTGTTGTGCTGTGTCAGGAATGGGAGATCAGCTTCTTGTTCTGGAGAAAAGTGGAACTCAAATGCCACCCCCCCCAACCTCCAGACAGGTGATACCCATTAAAAGGCCTGTGAGGTCAGGTTCCTTCCCTCACATAGCCCCAGACAGTCTCTCTGGCAACCCAACCAATCTCAGTCTCCAAGCGCAATCAATGTATGCAACAAGTAACAACGGAAAATAACATTCCTTCTACTCCCTAACTTCTCTCATTTGTAGCTGAGCCTTCAGTATTTCACCTCATCTCCAATAGAGGAGTCTCCCCCCACCCTCGTGCAGCTGGTTTAGGAGTCTCGAGTGGCTCTCTTTTCTTTCCTCTAAGACAAATGGTCAATTCCAAGACAAATCCAACAACAGCTGATCTGTCTGTTTGCTTTCCTACCAGGTGCATTGGCTTGGAGGTGCTGGGACATGGTTAAATGCATATTTGAAGCAATTACCCAGACAGATGATTCAGGCAGAGATTAAGCAACAGTGAAATGGCTTTATCCTTGAACCACATAGAAAGAAGACATCTCAATTATGTGCTGACTTTGGCACGTGACACACCTATCGCTTGTTGAGTCAAAGTTATCACATTGTCTATCAATGCCCCAGTTTGGGAGTTTGGATCCAGTGAGTGGGTAATAAATGTTTAATAAATCTAACGCAAAATGCCAAATGGAAACTCACAATGTCCTCTCCATTTCTGGAACGGAGTAAATCATTGTTAATCAAAGCCGTAAACCTGTCACCCTGTCCCATGTTTGTAAAAGCCACTTTGTTAATTAAAGAACAATGTTAGAAAGAAAAGACACCAAATTATAGGCATTTCTAAACCCCTAATGCTGGAGTTTGATTTTTTTTTCTAGTTGAACTTCCTTCCAGTTAATAAACATGTAAAGAGACCATCATTGGGCAACAATGGAAAGGATTCAGGTCGCTTTGTGGATACAGTATAAATCCTTAGCTGTTGGCATGAGGGAGACAAGGGAAGAGGGGAAAAAAACACAGGTTCATTATACTGGAAAGGTTCCCTCTTAAACCTTATCCAGCATGAATCAAAGTGAAAAATCTGGTATCACTGCAACGAAAATTGGATTTAGCTCATAAGCTAAAAATGAGTTTCTCTCAAAGAAAACAGGGCAAGAGCTTTTGGAGCAAATACCAATTGCACATCTTGTTGACAAATCAACATTCCTAGCCTACCCACTCCCAACCTTCAGCTCGATTTATACCCAGAGCATATTTGGGGGGAGGTTAGTAGAATAACGCTCTCAGTTCTTGGGCATGAGGAGTTGTATACCATGGAACTCAATGGAATGGAAACTTTAGGGATGTAACAAGAGTCATGCTGTGATGTGCTCAAGTATCAAGGCAAATCAACATTTTTAAACGGAAGATGTGTGGGTGTATCAACCAGGCAAATGGGCCATTTACCAAAGTGTCAACTGCTTACTGCCTGTCTCCCATCGAAGACAAAGCCCCCACCTCCCACATTCTCTGAGCTCTGCACTCCGTGTATTTACAGTGACAAACGTGTGTTCTCCCCCTCTGTCTCTTTTACGAATATGGTGCTTACCTTCGAAATAAACACAAATGAGATCATATCACCAGCCCAGAAATCCCCAAAGAAGAAACACAAAACCAGTGGAAAATACTTGAGGGTTATAAAGTGCATATTAAAGTTTTAGAGCTTTGGGAGAGATGGGAGCGTAGCAGATGCAAAAGCCAACAGGGGGTCAGATTCTGCATCAAAGCCATAAAAATATACAGCCGCCGTAATGGGCAATTATTCTTTGCATTTGTGCGCTGGTTTGAATTTGCATGAGGTTGCCAGATGCCCTGGAAAAGGTGTGCCATCAGAATGGAGAAGAAGGCTTTCTCTTTGTCCCTCTCTTCTCTCCCTTCGGACCAACATGCCACCTTTCCCCACCCTTTGAATGGTTTAAGACCGAGAGATGTCCGTGCTAATTTGGGGTTGAATTGTTCTGTGGGTAATTTATGCCAGGAAATGCTCACACGGTTCTGGGGGTGCAGACATGCTTTCAACAGCAGGTTCACAGGTCTGCAGGATTACCCTTGGGGGGACTCCTGTTCCATGTGTTGGACCATAAATTAAGAAGTGGCATAGTAGGTAATATGCCGAGGTGAAATAAACAGCCAGCTATAGCTCAATTGTGGAGGCACAGCACTTTGTGATAAACATCACAATGAATAGTCAAGAAAAAAAAGCGATTATTTTTTCCAAATGACAGAAGTGTTTGCTTATTTTTTCAAAATGGATCTCAAACAAAAGTACATCAAATTGGCTTAAGACAGAATTTATACGCAACTAGGTCACTATCTTTCAATGACATTAAATGGGGAATTTAATATGAAGGAGCACATTTAGTTCTAGGTCAAAACAAAAATGGAAAGGCTCTCAATTTTGTCCAAATTCAGCAATTTCAAGGTTTGGGGAGAAAAAGGGGGTGTTCCACCCATTCAGTCATTTACAAAATGACCAGAATAGCCACTTAATTTGTTGGAATCTCTGATTCTCATAGTCTTGTCTATCTATCCCTGAAACACACATTTGGGATTTACTCTTGTTTCATTTCAAAATGCATGTTGATATTAAATACCGCTGTTTAGAAGTGAATAAATCCACATTTTGGACAAACAGTTCCTTACAGGACATCCTCATTTGAGATGCATTGAACAGGAAAACAAAAATTTCTAATTAATGTACAAGGCTAATCACCATTCCCCACATGGAAGAGTAATTTTTCACTGTTCATTTGCTGGGTTTAATCTCAAAACTGACATAACAGGAACGCAATGTCCTATAAATCTCCGCTCATTTGTTTCTTTAATATCCATATTCCATTGAACTACAGCTGCTTGTTGCCGCAGTCTATTACAACTTGCAAAAGTGTCGATAAAAATATTATGAAAGGCAAGATGTGTTTCTTCCTTGCTGCGCGTGCCATTTATTTGGGAAAAAGACAATAAATGGCTTGCGGATTGTCCCCCCAGCCTGCTGCTTGGTGGGTGATTAGTGATTAATTACCTGGCAGCAAATTGACATGGCACGAGGAAATTGACACAGCCCTGATTAATTAACTTTTTATGGGTGGTAGTTACTCACAAAACATTGCGCACCATAATTGAATCTCTTTACACGGCATCATGGTACAAAAGTTTTAGTCAGGTCCAAATTAGCCAGAAGTTTCTAGGCTGTTCTAGGTCTGATTAGGATGTGTCGAAGGAACTGGCAAGAACTTGAACTTGGAGAGAAAAAGGACATTAGTTGGAGGGGGAAAAGATAGCGCCACTGGACGGGCTGGACTGCCCGAGCTAAACGTATTGACCTAAATCTTTACTGTCTGAGGTTGCAATGCTGACTTTTCTGCCAGCCTCCCGTGGTTGCTGCTTCTCAGGGGCTTCTGCAGATTCTCTTTCCTTTGTCCTTTCCCATGGTTGACTTGATCCCCTCACTCAAATGTTGGCTCCAATGTCACTTCCTCCCCTAAGAGCTTCTCCCCAGTTCTTCAATGTCTCCCCGCTGCTGCTACTGTCACTACCCTTTTCTCTCCCCTTCACTCATCCGCCTCTTACCACCTCACTGGATGGCATCTCTCCATTGGGATGTCTTAAGGACTTATTTTGGTCAATGCCGTGACTCTGGAAACTACAGCATTAGCTGGCCTCGGGTAATTACTGAAATGTTTACTGAGAATCTTGTAAGACGGGCTCAGAATGCCATAATAGTTCAGCCACAGAGGGAAAATGGGGGACAGTCCTCGAACCTGTAAGAATGCTGCTCATGAGTGGTGCCTATTATAAGAGAAAGTCTGGCTTAGTGAGAGAGAACATTACTGTCGAGGGACTCAACCTCACTTGAGAGAAGTCCAGACAATGCTAACTGGAAAAGTGCAAGCAAAGCCGTGATTACAGTTGACAAAAGTACAACATCCCATCCTCCATGATCGGACAGAGGAGATTCAACTGTAGGCTCTATCAGCTTCTATTTACTAACACTAGCTAACTGCCAGACCCAAAGGTTAACTCACTAAATCTTTGCGAAAGCACACATGCCGGGTGGAACTCCTACCTTCACTGTCCCGGGGAAAACAGGAAGATGGAGAACAGCTCAGAAACCAATGCTCTGCACCCAAACAGCTGGACACTAGAGCCCAAGGTCTTATCTGTTGTACAACAAGGCAACTAGGCAGCTGGGTTGCCTGATCAAGGCATCCCATGTTGGCCCTGGGCAAAAACTTTGCACTCCCACTCTCTCCGTGCCCCTTAGGGGCTCTCAGTGTTTATTTCCCTCCTACAGCCTGTACAAGGGTTTCCTCGTCTCCCTGTATCCATACCACGGCCAAGAAAACCGGCCCCAATTCATCATGGACCGAGTTAATTTGCAGGGGAATCTGTTGACAAGCCTCCCTGAGACCTCAATATGCTCCTTGTTGGGGGCAGAGGGTGGCAGTAGGGGGAGGGCAGGTGCCATTTCTTCTGTTCTATATTTATGTTCTGAGATTTCAAGACACCTGGAAGGGCTTTGCTCCTTTTCTGCTAATTGGATACAGGCCACAGGGATCACTACTGATTTATGTTCCCGATAAGAGTCCAAGGCAAGCTGTTTTCCTTCTCCAGTGGGGTTTTGCTCCACATCTGGATGGGAGCCAGGGGAGCCACACACAATCCAAAAATATTGGGGAAACGGACTCTTCCAGTGATGGGAAGCTGTGGTATGGGAGCCTGGTATTATATCCACAAACCTAACTACTGTCAAAACAATGAGCTCCTTTGACTAACTTCAACAAGAAATTTTCTCCACGATTTGAGAGCTCTGAATAAAAAACTCGCATAATATTTGGGAGTATTCCACTTGTTTTCTAAATATAAGCAATGTATTAATATTATTATCACTCATAACTCTGTTAGAAACAGTCTCTTCCTTAGAAAAGAAATACACAGGTCGCCTAGCAATAAAAAACAAAGGAAACTAAATGCAATGAACACACAGAGATGATTTACTCTGAGCAGTGAATCTGGTGTTCCCAACGTGGAAATGCTTCCCAAATTAAAAACAAATTCAAAAAGCGGCAACAACAACAAAAAAACCCCACACACAGTGCTCACGTGAATATTCTTTCATCGTTAGGTCTTTGAACGAGGACAGCAGCCTTCGTTTTAACTAATTGCCACATTATTCCCGCTTACCTCCCGAAGTTAGCTGTTGTCTCTTTTCTCCTGGGTTACAAATGGTCTGATTAATCCAACAGACATGTGTGGTGAATGCCATGGCTGCCGAATGCTCAGAGATAGGCTTTTACTGTGCAGAAGACGTATTTGTGATCTGTCTACTCACAGGTATTGACAATACCCCCCCGGGCAGGATTTCTGTAACATTTCATTCAGCAAAACGAGAATGAATCTCAATCTTGGGAGGCTTTAACTTGGCGGGACCGCAGAAGGCATTTGCAGAGGTGCTTTCTGTCATTTGAAGGAACACGGGAGACAAAGCCGTGAGATGCTGAGATCTATTTTAATTTGGATGAAGCAATTTGCCATAATCTGTTCGTTTGACAAAGCCTGTACCGGTGTCAATTTAGCTTTTATCAAGCAGCCAGAGGAAAAAAAGGCAAATAATTTATATAAATAATTACCTTATCGAGTGCGGATACACAGCAAAGTTTCAATTGTTAAATCATTCATGATCTGGCTAACAGGTGGCTGAAACAGCAAGCTTGGAGAATTGCCTCTCCAGGTAGGAAACAAGGCAAGTGAGATAAATTAGCTTCAGAGGCTGGATGGATTTCCCATGGTTCTCTGGGGCTGCTGCAGCTCCTGAGCATGAAACTCTCAGAGGGGGGTTGGCAGTGGTGCACAGGATGGGTACAAGATGCAAACGCACCGGTCACTTCACTTCCAGCCTGTATCTATCGCTGTGGGTACAGATGGTCGGCGTTGGGGCCATCTCATTTTGAGAGTCAGCTACCACACTTGGAAGGCTGAATCCCAATCCTTTGAGCCACTCCCCACACAAACCTTGAGGACAGGTGTCATCCGGACCTATGGATCATTTGCCTGAGCTGGAACCCACCCCAAACTCCCATCTAGAAGAGACCAAAGGAGAACCATTCAGAAATAGGTTGTCCAGTCACTAGGTTAATATAAACATTCCCAACTAGCTTAAAAGTCCCAAGAAGATGACTTCTATGAAAGAAAGGCAAAGGGTAGACATCTGTTTGAGGAGCAGTCTGAATGGCTCTTTACACGAGGGTGCTCACAAGTGGGTAGGTATTCATGAGTATGTTCCTGGTAATCAGCCTTGGCCACAGTCACACCACTGGTATACCATGACAATGGACACCCAACTCTGCCTGAATCCAGGTCTTGTCACTGAACACATTGTTGCTTAAGAATTCTGTAAAACCAGTACTAGGGATGAGGGTTTGCCAACAATAATGAACCTTTGGGAAAGCTTCTTCAATTCTAGTAGCAATTACCAAGGGTGGGTATGATATATATCCTCGGGCAGGTGTGCCCATAGAAGTGGTTCTGGTATGTTTGTTTTTCTATAACAAGCAATTAGGCATGAAGATCCTATACTGCATGCAAAAACAAACAAACAAACAAAAAACCCAAGGAGACAGATTGAAAATATGTAGTGTGTTATTTGGTCCTAAAAACTGCACTTTGTAAACACTCCCCTCCCCAATTCTCCAGGAGCAATAAAATAGCTTCTGGCATGACAGTACTTTTACATCAATGAAAACATGATTTAAGAAAATGGTGTTTTTGGAGTGAAGCAGGTGTTTACATGACCGTGTTCAAATGAGCTGGGCAAGGCTCTTTTCCCTTCCATGGAGGCAAGCTCAGCTTCCCATCCTGACTCTCTGCACTGCACTGGGAAATGTGCTCTTTGAGGAGAAATAAGGCAAGGGGAGGAGGGGGCCACTTCTGTGGTTGGGCACATTTTGGTGCAAGAAGCACCAAGAACCCCCACCCCAGAGCTTGAATTACATGTCACTGGATGTTCTTACTCCCACTTCTAAGCTGTTCACTCCCAGCCGTGCAGACTTTGAGCTGACTTGGCTCAGTTTACAAAGCTGGGTCCCCTAGGAACACACACCTGCTACATTACATCAAGTGGTCCCCATTATAGTCCAGGAATCAAACAGGATCTTATTTTTGGCCCCTGAAATGTTCAGGTTCGGTCTGAACTCAGAATAGCTTTTTTCTCCCCCATTTTAAATCCACGTTAGTTTGAGAAAGCAAATGAAGTCCAGATGAGTGCTCAAAAAAATTATTTTTTCTAAAATAAGGTTCTCAGCCCATTGAAGGATTTCTCTCTCATCCCCGCCAAGGGCTACAGGAAGGTAGGCATGGCCCCAGAGTTAAATGCGGGAGCTGCACCAGGCAGTTTGTTGGTCTTACAAAAATGTGAGCATTAAAAAGTACTTTCTGTCAAGGCTGTCATAGGACTTGGGGTTTCTAGGGAGCTCCCCCAGAACAACTGCCTCACTGCCTTTCAGAAACATCTCGTCTCGGCCTCGTTCTCTGCCTGTGTACACACTGGAATCCCAGGGCAACGTAGTTTATTGTTTTAATATCTGTCTAACACAAAGCAAACCATCCTCTAGTGACTCCTTATCTGTCATATGTATTTCTGTGAAAGAAATATCAAGACAAATAAGATGTTTGGGGGCACACCACGGGATGGTAGTTTTTGCAATTGGCAGCCTTTTGCAGAAGCGAGACCCCCATCTGCAAAAGACTAAAGCCACTATTCTGCATTGAGATTAATAACCAAAGTGCCAGGAGAGCTGGACGGCAGCCGCCTGAAATGTGGCTGCTTCTTTGCAGATTCTTTCCTGTAAACAACTGAGGATGTTCAACTAGTGGGCTTTCCCACCCACCCTGGAAATTGTTCTTTTTTTTGGTTTTGTTTTAAAGGGACAAAACAGTAACAACAAAGTGGTCTAGGTCAGGAGCTAACCCTGTTGGGGCAGTAGTGGGGCATGGATTGAAAATACAACTAAACCTGTTGAGGAAACCGGTGTCCAGGTGAAATAACTACATTAACATAGGAGCTAGCAAAAACCTGTTAAAAACAAGCTGTTCATGAATCAGAGCTGTGCCGAACCGTGGGAAGGCAGGGCTGATGGAACAAGGCAGAGGAGACAGTGCTTCAGCCATGGAGAGGCTGACTCTGGGATTTGGAAGGCAGAGGTGGGAGGTGGCAGCTGGCAGCTGTGGACAGTCACAGTTCACTAAGTCAGGACCTGTGCTGTGACTGAGGTGACAGGCAGGGCACGGCACATTAGGTGTCTCAAAATCTCCACGTCCCTGGGTTCAATGAGGGAAATAGGATTTTAGCAGCCAAGTATGTCTATGTATAGGTGCTGGATGATGGTGAAACAGCAATATTTAACGGACCAAGAGGCACCAAAAAGCTATGTGAACAATGGATAAGTCTCCCATCAGGTGTGGTCCCCAAATAACCCTGTAATTTGTTTGCAATTCTGAGACATTAGCATTACGTATCTATTATCTGTCTTGCCCACTAGAATGCAGCACTCGAGAGGCTGACTTAGGGACGCCTTGCTCCTGGAGTATTTGTAGTGCCTGGAACTGTACCTGGAACACAGAAATAACTTGATAAAGACCATCAAAGAACTGATAAGTGAGTAAAGAATAGAAGGGATCATTTCAGAGATGATGACAGAGGGGACACAGGTATGTTGTCATCATAATGCTGAGCCACAGATGTCGAAGAAGCAAGGCACTGATTCCTGATTAGAAGGATCCACTCCAGAGCACCTGTTCAACCAGAAGTTGTGGGAGGAGCCAGAAGCAAGCCCAGGCAAATGATGAGGCATCCTAAGTTAATGGAGTCTCACCATGTATCCCAGGGAAACTGAGGCAGGTCTTGGAGAAAGCCAACAGCACCAAAATAATGCCTCCAAATCCACCTTTGTTTGTTGATGGTTATGAGGGCAACACTAAGTCAATCCAAGATCTAGACTGAATTCATGTCTATATCTTACTGTGATGTATACCAAGAGAAGGGTATTCTGTTTATGTGCCCACTTTCCACTATTGGTTTTAAACTGTGATAGAATGGCAAAAATGCAAAAAGCTCAAGGGGGTACACACTGAAAAGAAGGTTCCTTTTTCTCTCCCTCCCCAAGTCCTGGTGTCCTGCCCTTTCAGGTAAGAATGTTAGCCTAACAAAGGGGTTGGTAAACTACGGGGCCCCAAGACCGCTTTGGTCAATAAAGGGTTAATGGAAGCACAGCCAGACCTATTCATCTAGGTACCGTCTGTGGCTACTTTCAAGCTATAGATAGAGTTGAGTACTTGCCAACAGAAAGCAGACGGCCCATAAGGCTGGAAATATTTACTCTCTGGCCTTTGGAAGAATAATTTTGCCAACCCTGGCCAGACGCATCGGACGGGAAAGAAATGTCTCTGTAGCAACCCAGGGATGGGAAAAAGGAAGCACAAGGTTGGCCTGAATGCTGAAGCTGGACAGCTGCCTAGAAGCTGCACTTGACCACTCCCTTCTCAGACATTTCCAGGAGGGGAGCATGTGGCCTCTTCCATCCCCCACCCCGAACGCGTGGGTAAATTTAGACACTAGTAAAGATGGAAGGCTTGGGGTGGAGTTAGGCTGGGTTTGAAGGTGATCTGGTTGGGGCATCTTAAACAAATTTCTCAATCCTTCTAATCCTAAATTTTCTCAAACGAAAAGGGACATAAAAATCACACTGATTTCATAGTTTTCTTGTGAGGATTAAAGGAGAAGGTTCATGTGAAGAGCTTAGCTGAATGCCTGACATATAGTAAGTGCAAAGTAACTCTTACTCAATATTAGTATTGTTACTATTATTTTTTTATTATTAGTTCAGGGCTGGAACAAGATTAAAGCCAGTGAGGTGCTCATCTTGGTGCAAAATATAAGGGGAGGTGGCTCCAGTAATCAGAATAAATATTTCACTGTAATTTTTTAAAAAATTAAATTTTTATTAAAAAAATCCGTGATGAAAAGACTCTCAAACTTTAAAAAAAGATGTGCTATCCTGAGCATATGGGACCCTAAGGTTAAAAAAAAAAAAATCAATAATACTCATCTTGCCTTCACGGAAAATTTTGATATTTTGCTCATCGCTGATTTTTCCATTAACTTCAACTTTTAAAAATATTGCATTAGAATATTATTTATCTTGGCTACTGAGTTTTTTTGGCACCTCTTTAAATTTTGTCTGAAGCGAGTCCCTCTCTTGTGTCACCCTCATCCCGGCTCAGATTATTCTTCCTTTTAAGTGATTCCTCCAGAAAATATTAGTAAAGACCTTTCCAGAGCCCCACAAAGCTGAGATACTAGAGACAGAGAAAGAACACATGGGTTTTTAAACCAGTTTGTCAGTATCACAGTGACCCGTACGTGTACTTTCCATCAACTGTACTCAGTCTAATGACATTTTCTGTGTTGGGCAGAAGAAAGAGGAAGCCATAAATTAATTTAGGCTGTTACTTTAATTACAGAAACCAATGGAAGTTCTATCAATTACTTAAAAGTAGAAGAGAGCAGGCCTGATTTATGTATGTTTCTGCCACTTAAATCATTGCTTTATGAATTCCACACAATTACTTCCATAAAATCTGCAATCAATACATCAATTAAAACCATGCTACCACTGCTTGCCCTTGAGTTTCATAAAAGTGAATAAATGAGGAAGTGATTTTGCATTTTGATAACATTTAGCATCCAGAGACTGTGGTATCAGATTCTGCCCCCCCCACCCCCCCACTATGGTCAGGTGTAAAAATTTCAGGGGGAGTTAACAGTCACCCAGCCATCTTCCTTTTCCTTTAGGATTTGTTCCTCATATGGATCTAAAGTTCATCTGTGGTTTCCATGTCGCTGTGCGAAAATGCACTTGTTTGCATTGATAAGCATATGGAACCACCCGCAGATTGAGGCTGGAAAATGTTTCTCTGACTGTTGACAAATAAAACTGGTATCTCTGGTACTTGCTATGGACCAAATAGTACCCACCCCCCCACCTCCCCCCAAAAAGTTGTATGTTGAAGGTGTAATTCCCAAAGTGATGCTATTTAGGGAGGAGACCTTTGGTTGGTAATTAGGTTGAGATAAAATCATGAGGTGGGGCCCTCATGAAGGGATTAGTGTCCTTATAATAAGCGACACCTGATGGCTTGCTCTCTCTGCCGTGTAAGGACATAGTGAAAAGGTGAACATTCATGAGCCAGAAAGAGAAGGGTCATCAGGAATGACCCTTGCTAGGACCCTGATCTCACATTTTCAGCCTCAAAAACTATGACAAAATAAATTTCTGTTGTCTAAGCTCCCCCAATCTACAGTATTTGGTTATGGCAGCCTGAGAAAACTAGTAAGAGTGCCGAACAATACCCACACCGGACACGGATTCTGTAACCTAAGGTGGGATCTAAAGCTGTTAGCAGATGATACCGATATAGTCGCCCATGTATTTAATAACATATAGTGGAACCTAAGCAAGATCCAATGCCCCAGAAAGGAAATATGTTTGCAATACCTGTGCGATTCCTAGGTTATTCTCCCTGATGAATAATTCTCTCTCAATGGGAATTACAGATAAAATCAGAAGAACCCAGAAGAGAAAGGGGCAGATGTATACTGGAAATCCACAAGAGGTAATGTGCACGAGATGATTAATGGGGTGAATCTGACGCTCCTCATGAGGAGAAAGGCAAATGGAAACAAGAATAAACTGAGAGGCGATTTTTCACCCAACCAATTTTCAACATTAAAAAGAGCACAGGTGGAGCCAAGATGGTGGAACAGAATGGAAGTTTTTTTGTTTTTGTTTTTGCTTCTTGCATCCATGAAATACAGCAAGATCAACACTAAACCATCCTGCACACCTAGAACACTGATTTGAGGATTAACACAACCTGCACAACCTGAACCACAGAACTCAGCAGGTACATGGCACAGAGAGGTGAGCTGGGGGAGACAGAAGCCGGCAGAGGGCAGGGAGCTATTTTTGTTTGCACAGAGAGAACAGAGACAGGGAAGAATTTGGGAAAAACACCTCCCCGCCGTGGAAAAAAAAAAAAAAAGAAAAAAAAAAGCAGCTGGAAAGACAGGAAAAGTGGAAACAGCCGCAGGGACTGAACTAAAAAGGGAGGGAGGAGAAAGGAGAGGGTTTAAATTCCGTTAAGACTCTGTAAACGGGGAGCGCAGAGTCTGAAACTCCTCGCCTCCATACCTGGCGGTGCTCTGGTGGGAAGGGCGAAACATGGGGCCGGATGCGTGCTGTGATTTTGCATGATCCCTCCAACGCTGCCGCTACACGAGATCGCGTGAACCTTCCCTGGGGCGGGCTGGCGCCCAGCCGCAGTCTCTGGCGACGGCAGCAGCAGAGTCCCGCGAACGTTCCCGGGTGAGGCCGGCACCCGCCACTGCTCGGGGAGACCCTCCCGCAGAGGATCTGAGCGGGTCTGAGCGGCGATCTGAGCAACCCCTCACTTCGGAGGGATCGGGAAGCACAGCCGCGACGGAGATAAAACTCAGGAGGGAGGTGCCGCCCGGCAACCTGAAGGCTTGGTCACGGACAGTGTAAAAGCGGGAGCTGAGGAAGCCCGAGACAAAGGTCGGAGCGTGATTGCTGGTCGGGAGAGCAGCTACACTGCTACACTGGGTAGTTGTGCGACGCCATGGTCACTATTCCTGCGCATGCGCATACACACCTACAAGCGTCACAACACTCCACCCCGGTAAGTTGGGCAGCGCCATCTAGTGGAGAACGGAGCCGTTACACTAAGCCCCGCCCAACCGGTCCAACCTCGTTCTTCAGGAACACAAGTCTCTCTGCCTGCTTTAGTGTACTGACTATAAAGTGTTTCATAGTTTGACTTCTAGGGGAAACCGAAGTAATTTCAATCGTATTTCAGTCTGTTTGCTGGTCCATCTATTCGATTTCCTTTTTTTTTCATTTCTTTTTCTTGAATACAGAGAGAGAAAAAATTTTTATTTTCAATTCTTATTAAAAATATTTTTGTTTTCTACTATATTTTTTTACTTTGTTGTAAATTTTTAAAATTCTATTTTACTTCCATCATTTCACTTTATTCTATTTCATTGTATTCATTTTCTCAAATTTTCCAGTTTTCCTCCCCCCCTTTAATCTATCAAGCTCCTTTCAATAACCAGACCAAAACACACCTAGAATCTAGCATCATTTATTTGATTTGTGTGTGTGTGTTGTTTTTAATTTTTTAATTTTAACTTTTTTTTTTACCTTATCAATTCCTTTTCTTCCTTCAGAATGATGAAATGAAGGAATTCACACCAAAAGAAAGAGCAAAAAGAAATGACAGCCAGGGTCTTAATCAACACGGATACAAGCAAGATGTCTGAACCAGAATTTAGAATCACGATAATAAGAATACTAGCTAGTGTCGAAAAGAGATTAGAATCCTTCTCTGCAGAGATAAAAGAAGTAAAAACTAGTCAGGATGAAATAAAAAATTCTATAACTGAGCTGCAATCTCAAATGGATGCCACAGTGGCAAGGATGGATGAGGCAGAACAGCCTCTCCTTATGGAGAATAATGAAGCGAAAAAAAGAGAGAAACTAAGGCAAAAGAGCATGATTTAAGAATTAGAGAAATCAGTGACTTATTAAAAAGGAACAACATCAGAATCATAGGGGGTCCCAGAAGATGAAGACACAAAAATGGGTACAAGGGTTATGTGAGAAAATCATACTGGAAAACTTTCCTAACCTGGGGAAAGACACAGACATCACAATCCAGGAAGCACAGAGGACTCCCGGAAGATTCAACAAAAAACAACCATCAGTAAGGCATAGCATTGTCAAATTCACAACATACTCAGGCAAGGAAAGAATCATGAAAGCAGCAAGGAAAAAAAAGTCCTTAACCTACAAGGGAAGACATATCAGGTTTGCAGCCGACCTATCCACAGAAGCTTGGCAGGTCAGAAAAGAGTGGCAGGATATATTCAATGAACTGAATTGAAAAATATGAAGCCAATAATTCTTTATACAGCAAGGCTGTCATTCAAAATAGAAGGAGAGAGGGGCGCCTGGGTGGCTCAGTCGATAAGCATCCAAATTCAGCTCAGGTCATGATCTCGTGGTTCATGAGTTCTGGCCCTGCATCGGGCTCTGCGCTGACAGCTCAGAGCCTGGAGCCTGCTTCAGATTCTGTGTCTCCCTCTCTCTTTGCTCCTCTCCCACTCACACTCTCAAAAATAAATAAACATTTAAAAAAATTAAAAAAAAAAAAAACAAAATAGAAGGAGAGATTAAAAGTTTCCCAGACAAACAAAAATTAAGGAGTTTGTGACCACTAAACCAGTCCTGCAAGAAATTTTAGGGGGACTCTCTGAGAGGGGAGACAAGATTACAGAAATACATACATACGTACATAAATATATAAATACATAAATGCCAAAAGCAACAGAATAGCAAGAACCAGAGAACACCAACAGAAACTCCAACTCTACAAGAAACATAATGGCAATAAACTCCTATCTTTCAGTACTCACTCTAAAAGTCAATGGACTAAATCCTCCAATCAAAAGACATATGGTAACCAGAATGGATAAGAAAACAAGATCCATCTATATGCTGTTTACAAGAGACCCACTTGAGACCTAAAGACACCTTCAGATTGACAGTAAGGGGATGGAGAACCACCTACCATGCTAATGGTTGAGAAAAAAAGCTGGCATAGCCATACTTATATCAGACAATTGAGACTTTAAAATAAAGACTATAACAAGAGATGAAGAAGGGCCTTATATCATAATTAAGGGGTCTATCCACCAAGAAGGCCTAACAATTGTAACCATTTATGCTCCAAATGTGAAAACACCCAAATATATAAATTAATCACAAATATAAGGAAACTCATTGATAATAATACCGTAATAGTAGGGGACTTCAACACCCCCACAGATCATCTAATCAGGAAATGATGTTTTTGAATGACACCCTGGACCAGAGGGACTTAACAGATATATTCAGAATATTTTATCCTAAAGCAGCGGAATATACATTCTTCTCCAGTGCACATGGAACATTCTCCAGAATAGATCACATACTAGGACACAAATCAGCCCTCCACAAGTACAAAAAGATCAAGATCATACCGTGCATATTTTCAGACCACAACACTATGAAACTCAAAATCAACCCCAAGAAAAAATTTGGAAAGGTAACAAATACTTGGAGACCGAAGAACATTCTACTAAAGAATGAATGGGCTAACAAGAAGTTACAGAGGAAATTAAAAAGTACATGGAAGTCAATGAAAATGATAACACCACAGCCCAAAACCTCTGGGATGCAGCAAAGGTGGTCATAAGGGAGGGAAGCAGATAGCAATCTAGGCCTTCCTTAAGAAGGGAGAAAGGTCTCAGATACACAACCTAACCCTACACCTTAAAGAAGTGGAAAAAGAACAGCAAATAAAACCCAAAACCAGCAGAAGACAGGGAATAATAAAGATTAGAGCAGAAATCAATGCAACTGAAGCCAAAAAAACACAGTAGAACAGATCAATGAAACGAGAAGCTCGTTCTTTTAAAGTATCAAAATGGATAAACCACTAGCCAGTTGGATAAAGGGGAAAAAAAGGAAAGGACCCAAAGAAGTAAAATCAAGAATGAAAGAGGAGACATCACAACCAACACAGCAGAAATAAAAACAATAAGAGAATATTATGAGCAATTATACGCCAATGGGATGGGCAATCAGCAAGAAATGGACAAATTCCTAGAAACATATACGCTACAAAAACAAACAGGAAGAAACAGAAAATTTGAACAGACCCATAACCAGTAAAGAAATTGAATTAGTAATCAAAAATCTCCCCCAAAACAAGAGTCCAGGGCCAGATGGCTTTCCAGGAGAATTCTACCAAACGTTTAAGGAAGAGTTAACACCTATTCTCTTGAAGCTGTCCCAAAAACTAGAAATGGAAGGAAAACTTCCAAACTCTTTCTATGAAGCCAGTATTACCTTGATTCCAAAACCAGACTCCACTAAAATGGAGAGCTATAGACTAATTTCCCTGATAAACATGGATGCAAAAATGAACAAAATATTAGCCAACCAGATCCAACAATACATTAAAAATATTATTCACCACGACCAAGTGGGGTTTATACCTGGGATGCAGGGCTGGTTCAATATCTGCAAAACAATCAATGTGATTCATCACATCAATAAAAGAAAGGAGAAGAACCACATGATCCTCTCAATAGATGCAGAGAAAGCATTTGACAAAATATAGCACCTTTCTTGATAAAAACTCTTAAGAATGTAGAGACAGAAGGATCATACCTCGAGATAATAAAAGCTATATACGAGAGACCCAATGCTAATGTCATCCTCAATGGGGAAAAACCGAGAGCTTTCCCCCTAAGGTCAAGAACAAGACAGGGATGTCCACTCTTGCCACTGTTATTCAATATATTATTGGAAGTCTTAGCCTCTTCAATCAGACAACACAAAGAAATAAAAGGCATCCAAATTGACCAGGAGGAGGTCAAACTTTCACTCTTTGCAGATGACATAATACTCTATATGGAAAACCCAGAAGATTCCATCAAAAAACTCTTGGAACTGATCCATGAATTCAGCAATGTGGCAGGATATAAAATCAATGCACAGAAATCGATTGCATTCCTATACACCAACAATGAAGCAACAGAAAAAGAAATTAAGGAATTGATCCCATTTACAATTGCACAAAAAACCATGAAATACCTAGGAATAAATCTAACCAAAGAGGTGAAAAATCTATACACTGAAAACTATAGAAAGCTTATGAAAGAAATTGAAGGAGACACACACACATACAAAGGAAAAATATTTCATGCTCCTGGATAGGAAGAACAAATATTGTTAAAATGTCAATACTACCCAAAGCAATCTACATATTCAATGCAATCCCTATCAAAAAACACCAGCATTCTTCACAGAACTATAACAAACAATCCTAAAATTTGTATGGAACCAGAAAAGACCCTGAATAGCCAAAGCAATCCTGAAAAAGAAAACCAAAGCAGGAGGCATCACAATCCCAGACTTCAAGCTGTATTACAAAGCTGTAATCAGCAAGACAATATGGTACTGGCAGAAGAACAGACACTCAGATCAATGGAACAGAATAGAGAACCCAGAAATGGACCCACAAACATATGGCCAACCAATCTTTGAAAAAGCAGGAAAGAATATCCAATCAAATAAAGACAGTCTCTTCAGCAAGTGGTGCTGGGGAAACTGGACAGCAACATGCAGAAGAATGAACCTGGACCACTTTCTTACACCATACACAAAAATAAACTCAAACTGGATGAAAGACCTAAATATAAGACAGAACGTCATCAAAATCCTCGAGGAGAAAGCAGGCAAAACCCTCTTTGATCTTGGCTGCAGCAACTTCTTACTCAACATGTCTCCAGAGACAAGGGAAACAAAAGCAAAAATGAACTACTGGGACCTCATCAAAATAAAAAGCTTCTGCACAGCGAAGGAAACAATCAGCAAAACTAAAAGGCAACCGACAGAATGAGAGAAGATATTTTCAAATGATGTATCAAATAAAGGGTTAGTATCTGATATCTATAATGAACTTATCAAACTCAACACCCAAAAAACAAATAATCCAGTGAAGAAATGGGCAAAAGACATGAATAAACACTTCTCCAAAGAAGACATCCAGATAGCCAACCGACACATGAAAAAAATGCTCAACGTCACTCATCATCAGGGAAATACAAATCAAAACCACAATGAGATACCACCTTATACCCGTCAGAATGGCTCACATTAACAACTCAGGCAACAACAGATGTTGGCGAGGATGTGGAGAAAGAGGATCTCTTTTGCATTGTTGGTGGGAATGCAAGCTGGTACAGTCACTCTGGAAAACAGTATGGAGGTTCCTCAAAAAGCTAAAAATAGAACTACCCTACAACCCAGCAATGGCACTACTAGGTATTTATCCAAGGGATACAGGTGTGCTGTTTTGAAAGGACACACACACCCCAATGTTTACAGCAGTACTATCAACAATAGCCAAAGTATGGAAAGAGCCCAAATGTCCATCGATGATGAATGGATAAAGAAGATGTGGTATATGGGGCACCTGGGTGGCTCAGTGGGTTGAGTGCCTGACTTCGGCTGAGGTCATGATCTCGTGGTGAGTTCAAGCCCCACATCAGGCTCTGTGCTGACAGCTCAGAGCCTGGAGCCTCCTTCAGATTCTGTGTCTCCCCTCTCTCTGTCCCCTCCTCTCTCTCTCTCATTCTCTCTCTCTCTCAAAAATAAATAAATGTTAAAAAAAAATTTAAAAAAGAAGACGTGGTATATTTATACAATGGAGTATTACTTGGCAATCAAAAAGAATGAAATCTTGCCATTTGCAACTACATGGATGGAAATAGAGGGTATTATGCTAAGTGAAATTAGAGAAAGACAAATACCATAAGACTTCACTCATATGAGGACTTTAAGAGACAAAACAGATGAACATAAGGGAAGTGAAGCAAAAATGATATAAAAACAGGGAGGGGGACAAAACATAAGAGACTCTTAAATATGGAGAACAGAGGGTTACTGGAGGGGCTGTGGGAGGGGGGATGGGCCACATGGGTAAGGAATCTATTTGTGAAATCATTGTTGCACTGTATGCTAACTAACTTGGATGTAAATTAAAGAATAAATAAATAAATTCAAAAAAAAAAAAAGAATGTTGGGATGGAACCACCAATCCCAGGTTTGGGAAGCTGGATGTGGGATCAGAAGCACTTGTATGTCAGGGCACATGTGAGGATATTTGCTGCAGGCAGAAGTGGTGTGTGGAATGACTGTGGCCAGAGAACTGCTCAATGAGCATTCACACATGGGACAGCATGAAAACAGCCAGACAGCTGAATGGGAGGTAGTCACAAAATATGATTAATACGTGTAATGTGCCCATAATATGTATGTGTACAGTCCCCTCCGTAGAAAAGCAAACAACTAACACCTCCATTCCATGTGTGTTTGTCCTTCTTTGCATCCTATTATGGAGAAAACCTGTTAAGAGATTTTCCAGGCAACCAACAGAGGGTTGCTTTCACGTTGTATGTTTTGGGAAAAAATGGGGATATTATTACCACATAATTCCACACATATATGAGTGTGACTGTTTATTAGCATGCTTCTCCAATTACAGTGAGCACACATCACATTTGTCATTTAAAATCTATTCATGAAATTGTAAAGAAAAAAAACAAAGTGGGTAACATTGACCTACTACTTCTTATAGAAATAAGGGCCCGTGACAGCTGGCTTTGCTAATCCAAATGAGAAAGTGACTTTGCCACTTATGAAACCTTGGATCTACCTCTTGATATTTCAAATAATAAAAAGGGGAGGTAATGTTCTAATTTGGAAGAGAGGTGACAGTTTCTCTCCTTTCCTATTTTTGCCCAGAGTCATTTCGGATAGTATGCAGGCGCTGTATGCAAACAGCACTGATCATAAAGCTGGTGACGCTCCCCGAGGCAGGAGCCTCCAGACCACTGGCCCCAGGGCTGCGTGGGCAGTGAGCAAGCCCACCAGCCCTGCCCCCGCTTTCAACAAACCTCGTAGTTGAGGGGTTGGTTGTGGGCTACGCAAAGCAACCACAAGGCAATTAAATTAATTAAAATTCGTTCAGAACTAACAAATCAGCTCACTGAATTCCTTTAATTTACTTGATGAAAAGTTAATGTTTTAAGACAAAAATATTAATATTAAATGTTTTCCACTTGGTACAAGGTGATCTTCCCTAATTTTCAGGAGTTTCTGCCTTGACTTCATTTGTCTGCCAGAAAGGAGGCTCACTTTACAGTCTGGATCATCAGAACATGTGAGAGAATGTGTGATGTTTCATGATACAACTTGAATTGGGTTTTCACACCAGGATAAAGGTCAGGATGAGGAGGAAAAACTGGGATCAGTTAGGAAGAATGGGAAGAATCTGTAGGATTAGGTTCTAATGACACAGAGCCATGAGTGGAAATCTCTCTCTAAATGCTTTCACGGCCTGGGTCATATTAGGATGATTCACTTAAGTAGGTGGAAAACCCATTATGCAAAAGTGCATCTTAAAAAACAGATAACCTCAAGTAGGAATTATTTTCATTACAGAGGAATTCAGCAGGGTTCCTTTAAAAACCATCTCCCCTACTGCATTTAAGGGTGTTATTTACAGATGATTAGCTATTTGGCTAGGCAGAGGGGCAATTTAAGTCTAAAACATCCAAGGCCAGTTAAAGATCCATGGGGGGAAAAACACCACAAACTCAGGAGTAATCATGGAAACCAGTGAACACATAGGATCCAATTTACCAAACTGTAATTTATACACACCTTTCTTCAAGAGTACAATTCTTAGATAGCCATGAGAAATATATACATTTTCAGGTTAAAAAGCAGGTGTCTCCTATAAGACTCCTGAGAAGTAAGGGACCCTCAGCTTTTGGGAAGAAGGCTGGATGGATTCTTAGACAAAAAGAGGCCACACCATTCGGACCCCAAAGACAAGAGATGTGGCTCTCGGCCATGTGTATGTCAGAGCCAGAGAGGATATGAACTTCATGTGGCCATGTGCATGCCCCTGGTGTGTGTGTGTGTATGACATAGAGAGATAGAGAGACAGAGGGCAAGCAAAAATGGCCCTTTACATGCTAGCAGGATTTTGTTTATAGAACATAGGGTGTGAATTTGCTCTAGAGCCTTCACCTTAATCTGGAAGAGAAAATCCAGATGTTATACAGAAGCCAGACGACTTGCACACAGTCGAGTCCTCAAAGGTGTGGCTCACTTGGACAACTAAAGCAGAGGACCTGAGCAATGTGTCTCAGGGAGGAATGGATTATCTTGGTATTCGGGACTGTGGCCTCAAGATGGAAATAATCTACAGTCCCCCTGGTGACCCACGTGGGGAAGCAGAAGGCTCATGTAGTTGTCTGTCCTTACGAAACACTAACCGAGCTTGTCTGTCTGGGTACTGTTGCTTAAGGGATAGACAAGTGAAGATTCTTATTGTAAGAAATTAGTTTTGGCTTTGTTATAGGGTAGGAGGAGCAGCTATTTATTAGTGGTTGTTTCCTTAGCACTACTCTGTACAAGGACATTTCTTTAATATTTCTGAAAAATTCCTAACCAACCTAAGTGCCCAACCCTGAAGGGGGGGGGCAGATTAAAATATAATATCATGAAATGATAGAATATTATGAGGCCATTAACATATTTTCAGAAAGTGCACATGACATGATAATAAATGAAAATAATAGGATGAAAAATGTGTAGGTACTATGATTGATTATGCAATTTAAAAGTGAAGGGTATTGGACACACATTATATAGTTTCTATCATTATTATAAATTTTTACTTCTAAAGTCAGGAAAAAAAATGTATACACCGTGAAGTGATATTACCATTTTGTATTTTCAATAATTAAACGGACCCTTTATATCTGAGATCAACACACCTTTTCTGTAAAGTGCTAGAAAGACAATATGTCAGGCTTCACGGACCATCTCTGTCTCTGTCACACGTTGTCTTATGCTTTTGTTTTGTTTCTATAATCTGTTGAAAAATCTAAGACTCGTTCATAGTTCACAAGCTTTACAAAAACAGGCTGCGGGCTGTGGGTTGGATTTGGCCCCTAGGCTGCAGTTTGCCGACCCCTGCTTCAGATGACATTGTTTCCTCTGTATAATTCCCCCACTTTAAATATGAAGAATTTGTGACATCTTTCCATGTTTGACATTTATGACACACAATTTCCCTAAAGCTGCCTTAGAAGACCTACCAATTCAAACCAGCCAACTTGGAATTCATTTGTTTTGTTCACTTCTGAACAGGGAACTGAAGCGGAAATGTGTATTTCATATGATCACTGAAAGCCATGCTTTCCAATATGGTAGCCATTAGCCCCATGTGGCTAATTAGACTAACATTAATTAAAATTTAATTAAATAAAAAATTCAATGCCTGTGTTCCACGAGTCCACGTACTGGACAGTGCAGATAAGGAACATTTCATCTTAGTTCTATAGGACAATGATGTTACAAAAAACAAAACAAACCAACACTCTGGAATCCAACCACGGTAAGTTTTGAATCACCAACGTTCCTTCTGAAAACATTTATAGAGGAGGTGGGAGATAGGGACAATGGAATGATGATGATATTTAGGGTCCAAGGGAGTCACAAAAGCAGTCAAACGCTGAATAATTTCCCAGGCTCCAAAAACCGATCTACCACATTGTGTCTGTGTGATCCTGGCATCACTCCGTCGTGGTGCCCTCCACTCCTCCGCTGTAAAACAAACATTATAATACCTACCTGGTGCAGACTTCAAGGATGAAACATGGTTCACATGTGAAAATGTGTACTAGAGTCCTAATTCTATGAGATACATGCACACACATTTACACTGCCCAAAGGGGGCAACTTCCATACATTTAGAAATAACCACTTCTTGCCAGTATGTTTAGATTCTTGTATCTCAGGGACACAGAAAGATACCCTGAATTTAATGAGTGCCCACACTGCTATTGAAGATACGAGGCTGGTTGGGAGGAACACAGGCTTCCCCTACAACCTGGTGCCTTCAGAAACTCTCAGGTTTGTCACAGGCATGTTTCTGGCTCCGGGTGACTGCTTCTAACCTGTGCCCCACAGCAAAGAGTTGGGTTTTTGTGAGCCTTCGGGAATTGAGATGCTTGACTGGCACTCTGGGAGGACTCCTCTCTGTCTCATCTTCACATGATCATTGTGTGCCTCTTGCCTCTGCTTTCCACCATCCCTCTTCTCTAACTGGCTTCTAGCAGCCCACCTTCCCCTGTCCCCACACTCACTTTTGAGCACTGATCCCAAAGAGGACCTGTTTGGCAGTTAAGGGGATTTCATCACCCATGAAATACATGAGAAAGTCTCAGCTGTGGCCAGGGGTCTTTTTGAGGAGAAGCAAACCAGCTCGGGTAACCATGATGGAATCCATGAGAACTGTGATTCTTCAACCTGTTCTAGGAACTGGGGTGGGGGTGGGGCATTCTCTACCCTGAGCATCCATCCCAGGCAGAGAAATCCTTGGTTCTTCCACACCAACATTGTGACCTACCTTCCATATTTACTTTTTGGCCTTCTCCCCACTTGATGGCCACATTCATATCTATTAAAGTAGCTTTAATTGCCATTTCCCCCACCCAGTTACATGGGGGAGAACCACATTCTTCTCTCTCCTCCCCCTGCTCAATAGAATCGCACAGCAAAGGGCAGAACAGCCTTGCAAACAAGTCGCTGTTTTCCAGTGAGAAAATGGTGCTGGGGAGTGACATCCAAGCACCTGTTGTTAGGGGAGGGTGTCGCTTGGATGGCCTGCGTATTTTACATACATCCATTATTTTCATGTTAATTTGCAAAGCTGGGATAGAAGGCAGGCAGTGAGCTTTAGACCCCCCCTCCCCCCACCATCATGCGCCTTCCCCCCCCCGCCCCCCCCGGAACGAATGCCCCATGTCCCATCCACTGGACCTGATCCTGACAGGTCTTAACAAAGGATGACTGGGGCATCTGGGAAGTGAGCATTCAGATGTAATGAGTGAAGGAATTAGATGCTAAGGCGACAGGGAACACAGAGACATGCTTATGGGAACCAACTTCACCTTGTGGAGAGCCAAAGGGAGCGTGGAGCAGAGAGGGAGGGGAGGGGAACTTACATGGCAGGGAGGGTGATTGGACTCAGATTTATGTCACAAAACAGGAAGAGAGCCACAACAGTGGGCTTACTTGCGGAAGTATATACAAGTGAACTGGGGGCACTGTACATGGAAGATCCCTCCTGGTTTGCCTGGCACAACAGCACCGTACCTATGAGAGAGAGACAGATGGCATCTGGTTGGGGAACAGGCACACTGCACCTGAGAGTTCACGGCAACGCAAACAAGAAAGGCAGAGACAGGAACACATAGCCACATCCCCGTGCCCATCGTGGGAACACCCACGGAAGCCCCATCTCAGCCAAAGGGACTCGGAAGCCCACCCTCCCCAGCCCTCCAAGAAAACGTCACTCCTTGTCATCTGGGCTTTGCGTAGTGGGGTCTGGCAGGCCCCAGGACCCGCCTTCAGATCAGTGATGGTGGCAGTGTGGCATACTTAGAGGGAGCCTAAGAATTATCAGAGGGAAGTAGACGATAAGCCTGGCTCAGACACCACTTAGCTGTGTGATCTTGGCAAGTTACTGTACCACTCTGTGCCTTGGGATTCCCATCTGGAAAATGGGGTGAATATACCTACCTCCAGGAAGGGTCGTGAATCGTATGGCTAGAGATGCGCCCAACACAGGGGTTGCCACCTAATCATCACTTAGCAAAGGGTCAGCATGTGCAGGGCTTTGTTTGGAGAAAACTTTTCCTCCCCCACACTTTAGACCTTCTGAATTCATTCTTCAGGGGAAGAACAGAAGTGCAGCAGGGAGGCAATGAATGTAACTTTCACCTTCCAAGTGACCCATCTGGGGGCCCACGCTGGGCTTGAGGTGAGACAGTCTTTGGCTTCTGTGGTTTCCCACTTGTTCCCAAAAGCTCTCAGGCTTCCAGTGGGAGAGCTGTCTCACCAAGCCTGCAATTCAGAGCTGACTGTCCTCTGCCTGATTTAATGCAAAGGGCACCGGGCTTCTCCTGGCACAATGGAATTTTACAGCGGGGAAGCACGGTGGAATCTGGAGATATCTCCTCAATCTATGATGTGTTTTGAACATCCACCCACTCTGAGGATGAGCAGGGTCAGGAATCCTCAGGGTATCAAATCCGTTCTCCTGCTGCTGCAAAGCTCACACTCGGAGACTTTGAAAAGGATGAGAGACACGTCTGAGGAACAGTCAGCCCATTACTGACGATGGAAATGGGCTCCTGTGTTTTCTGTTCACTTGCCTGGCTGGGCAAGGGCAGTGCCTCCATTTGGTTTTGGATCCGCTACCTATCGCCACAGCTGGAAGGCTTCCCCCATGAGAAGAAGCCTGCCTTACTGTGAGCTCACCTACATATGCTTGGAGACTTGCCACCCCTTGCTCACGAAGGGGCTGTAGAATCCTAAAGTATCTTTCCCAGGGTCAAAGGAAGTATAGTTAAAACTTGCAGCGTGAGTGGGGGTTTGCCAAGCAGAGAGGGATTGCCATGTGAACCATTAAGAGGCCGCCATCTTTCCTGAAGTGAAAAACGAAACACAGGTCCATGACCTCCACTCCACCATCCTTCAGGTGTGGAGCCAGGATGCACGGATCCCATGAGGAGGGCTGAGAAGACTTCTGCAGAGCCACTTCTACCCTCTGTTCCCTGTGTTTCCCTGTGTTTTGTACATGATTTCCAGGTAAAGCAAAGCTCTATTACAATCCCTTCCCCCTTCACTGGCTCAGCCACATCCATCCATTCTTTGACAAGGAGAAGCAGCCCATGGACCATCTGAAGAAATGTCCCCTGATCCTTCTGACGCTTACCCTGGTATCCTACACTTACAGCCGGAGAAGAGCCCCCCACAAAAGTCTGGGTATGAGTGACTGACCTTCTCCTGGCAGTGAATGTATTCAGAGTCTGGTTGGGCCTGAGTCATGATCAGACTTTGCTGAAGTGATGGTTCTTTCTAGTTTATTAAAAAAAAAAACAAAAAAACAAAAAAAAAAACCAAAAAAACAAAAAAAACTTAACCCAACATATAAGCGGGGACTTCATTCACATGGTCTGATTTCTCCTCAGCAAGTCCTTCTGGTTTGGGCAAGAAACTGGCATAGTATGGCAATTAACAGCAGACAAACCGAACACCAGATCTTTGGGGCATGGGGTCCAAAATCAACCAACAGGATGGGCTACGCACCCGAAGGACATGCCCTGACCCCCGCTCTTCTTTATCAATGAGTACGGAGTTTGACTTTGCAGACGCATCCATCTCTGTGTTCTTGCTTATTGCTAGAACCTTAGATACACAGTAACATCTCTATAGGATACACCCATGGCTGCCACATCAGCACCTTCTAGGGTGGGACCCGTGAGAAATTCCATGGGTCTCTCCTATCCACCTCTGGTTAAAAACCACTTTTCAAAATGAGATCTGAAGTTTCTTGGCGGGCCGTGGTTTCAAAAGAAACATAGCACAGTTGTAGCAAAAATATATCCAGAAGGACATTGCGGTATTGTGCAGTCAAAACCTTAGGGTCAATTTTCAACACTCTCAATGCAATTTACAGAATCCCATTGGGACACAACACAGATTCCCTCTAGAAAGCTAAATCCTGGCAGGGCATAATGAAGCTTTCCTAATGCTCTTATGCTGTAGATTCTGAGAAACTGGATTGAAATAACTTCTTTGGACGTCCTCTTGGTAGTGAAAAAAAAAAAAAACAATTCTTTATGCAATAATTCTGACCTTTGTAAAACAAAACCCATACTGTCACAGGACTTGGTTTTTATTTTACCTAAAAAACATCCTCTAATTTGCAAAGTATTTATTGTATGTTCTCTTAGTAGTCTGTGACCTTTTCTTGAGAGAATGCTTTGAATTAAACAAAAACAAAGAGGCAGAGAAGAACATTGTAACCTCCATGCATTTTGGGGGGTGGGGGGGGTGGGGGGTGGGTCATGTGTGTTGGTTTCAAAAAGTAAGTCAAATAGATAATAAGGTACAATGTGGCAGCATGAAGCGTGTTTACAAGGTCATTCAAGGCACCTTGTGATACAGCTTTCAATGAACCTCTTGCACTGCATTTTCCACCCATGCCCCATCCCCCCAACATAGACCTTTTACCTCCATTTAAGCATGAACTGTCAGCCACCATGGTGACATCCTGTACTTTTCAGACTTCTGTGCCTTTGCTTATAAAGCAATTTTACTCTAACATCCAGGCTTTTGTGGGAGGAGAGGAAGGAGGGCTTTCCTCCTTAGAATTTAAAGATGGCAACTGTGTTCAATTTCTACCACTGGACATCATTCCCTACCTAGGACAGACCGTTCATCAATTTCCACAGTATCCTTTCCTATTCTGGAATCCTCAGAATCGTTCTTAACACAGCTTCTAGGCAGTTGCTACCATTTAATCAGTTGGTGGACGGATGAAACATCCATGCCATTCCTGCTCCGTCTGTTAGGTTCTACCGTATGAAACTGACCTCTTTATGTCATCTAGGGAGGAATTCTGGGAATTTCACGTTTAATTTTATGTAGACCCCACCCCAATTCCAACTGTGTCACTTAAAATCTCCTCTCCTTTTCCCTGTCCCCAGGAGTTAATGGGTCATTCCCCATTCTATACTCCCATCACACTTAGAAAAATCTCCCTAGTCAGTCCTTTGTCACGCTTGTGCTGCAACTTTTCATTTACATATTGGTCTTAGTCACAGGGAGCCTCCCCTGGGTCAGAGCCAAACCATTCTCAACTATTCCCAGCCCGTAGCAAAATACCTGACCTTCAGAAGGATTGATGAGTATGATTAAATTATTATATTTGTAAAGACACTTCTAGATTCTTTGATAAAAATAGTGCTTTGTCCAACCAATCTTTCCTGAGGGAGCCTGCTTTTGCCCCTTGTTTATAGCTGGGGATGTGCGTGCCTAAAGTCCATAAGGAGTGAGTTATAAACCTGTCTGTCTACGGGATTCACTTGTTTCCTCCTCTTCTCTGGTTCCTTTAAGGTTGACTCAGATTAATATGAAATCTAAGCAGCCTCGTTCTGTGCCTGGCAGGAAGGAACTGGCTCCACATGGCAGACCGACACTTTGGAATAATCAGAGCCTTTGACTGTCATACTCAGTGATGCCACCATCATCAGCATCCAAGATTCCAGCATATCTACAGGGCCACTCCGGCAGGATTCGGAACCCTCCAGCTGACAGACAGTGAGCCAAGGTCTGTGTCTCAGGTAGGAAACCCAGCCCTTTCTTCTTACCTGAAGACTCCCACAGCTGTGGGGATCATTCTTGGCCCCTCGAGGGACATGGAGAAGTCTCAGAGGGGTAATTCCTATCACAGACAGGGAAGGGGAAGCATCTAAACTTTCTACTCTGCTGCCAACTCTTAGGTGAGGAAATTGGAGTCAAACCAGCTGGAACAAAGGTGCATTTTCACACCTCTGCCTTTACAGAGGCTGCTTCTTCTCCCCCTTATGGACTCTGCTCCGGCTTCGCCTCCTAGAAACCGGATCTACTTGCCTCTACTTGCCAAGTTCAGTTTCCTTCCTCTGCTTTTCTAGATTGTTGTACTGATCTATCTCATGAGTGTCTGACCATGGATGCTACGAACTCCAAGAGGCCAAGAATCATGTCTCAGTCGTTTTTCAGCCCCATGGATCCTGGGACCTAGGCTTAGAGGCGGGCGGTGGGGAGCGGGGGAACCTGATGAGAGGAACTACAGACTTTCGGACAGGCAGCCATGTTGCACTCCCAAGAAGTACAATTAGAATGGATGAGGGCAAGGTAGAGAAGAGAGGCTGTTTTGAAAGTCTGCCCTTCCATTTTAGCACCAAATAGGCAGAGTTCCAAGTAGCCCAGTGTGAATGACTAGGCCCTTCCTGCATTTTCTGAATTCCACAAAAAGAAAAAAAAAAAAAAAAAAAAGGAAAGAAAGAAGAAAGAAGGAAAAAATCATGTCAGAGAAACTGCTTGTCAAAGAACATGTCAACCTCAACTGCTTAGCAACTTGGAGCGGCTCACTTCTCTAGCTTCGAGGTGCAGATGAGCTAGAATGTTTGGAGAGCTGCTCCTATCTCTACCGAAATAAAAACAAACAAACAAAAAATTAAAGACACAAAGATAACAACAACACTTCATTAATCTTCCAAGAGCCAATGGGGATTGGGGACAACCTACTGTGGAAGGTTCTGAGAGTCTCATGTGCTGTCTGAACCTCCACAAGCATCTCTGTGCTAATCCTGAGTCACTTGAAAACGGAACCCTTTGCTAGGATCCTGCTTTCCAATGTCACTTAGCCTAGTGACTCTGGAAAGAGGGCTAAGAGGAAAGCCCCGCTGGCAAATGGTGAATGAACACAGGAGACCAGTATAGAGCTTCTCTGTCTCTAGAGCTCAGCTAAGGAAAGGTGGCTTGCAAGGATGGTCATTAATTGGGTGGGCACGTATTGACATCTACCGCTTGCCGGACACTGTGTGGGTTCTGGGGCCACACCTACTAAGCCTCATGCATCCTTCAAAAGAACAACACACTGTCTGTTTTCGTACTCATAGGTTCAGGAACAAATACATATACAAGAAAGTGAACAAAGGAATGAGTCTGAATTGACCCCCAAAACCTTAGACACCATGGTTATTTACTTTGCTTCGCTGAGATCAATAAAGTTTAAAAGTAATTTTGGCATAATTTTTATTAAGCATGACCATTTTGACTGGCAAACTGGTTATTCCATATTTTTGTTATATACTGCAGTCATAACTAAAAATGTATTACTATAGTTATAGTAATTACAGCTAAAAACAATACTTTCATTTTCTACACAAAAAAGGAAGCCTTTATTCAATATTTGCCAAAAAAATTTTTACACTGCATTTATTCCTCCCTAATAACAGGTGTCAGGTAGTATTATTCCCTCTTTAGAGACGGGAAAAATGGCACAGAACAAGGATGTCGTTTATGAAAAGACTTATCATCAGTCAGAGGCAAATTCCAGGTGAGAAACAAGCTATCTAGACTTCTAGAACATTACTCATTTTATCAGTGACTCCTTACTTCCATTGTCACAGAAGGAGTTTTTAAGCATTGTCTTAAATTAGAATACAAATAGGAGGGACGCCTGGGTGGCTGGGTTGGTTAAGAGGCTGACTCTTGGTTTCAGCTCAGGTCAAGATCTCATGGTTCGTGAGGTTGAGCCCCGAGCTTCAGCATGGAGCCTGCTTGGGACTCATTCTCTCTCTCTCTCTCTCTCTCTCTCTGCCCCTCCCCCACTCTCTCCCCCCTCTCTGCCCCTCAAAATAAATAAATAAACTTAAAAATATATAAACAGGAAAACATTGGTCCTAATTGAAAAAACTAGCTCTGAGCGGGTGACAAAGAGATAGTTCACTGAAAGAGGAACCCGCAAAGGTCCTTTTCATAGGAGGGGTACTTTAAGAAGGTGACTGGCAGTCATGCCCTGCCCTCAGTCCCCCGCTGGTTCTTATAATCACCTGCGTCATCAAAACCACCTAGGGGATTTTTTAAACACAGAAGACCAGGTCCTACTTCCAGGGTTGCATTTTCAACAGTGTCGCCTGTTGTCAGGGGACCACCCTTGGAGCAACAATGGAGTGCCAGTCCCCCAAACCTCAGTGCTGTGAGTGCTTGCCTTCCTCAAACGGGAGGTTTTCCAAGCCTGGGAGACTTTAGGAATCCCCTGGGAAGAATGTTAAGTCGTGTGCCTTCAAAGGCACCACTCCCAGGGAACGCCACTCGGCTGGTCAGAAATCTGCACTTCTGATCAGCAACCCAGGTGATTCTCCTGCTCCGTGGATGCACTTGGAATAATCCGGGCCTAAGGGCATCTTCCACAGGTGTAGGAATAAAAAGTAAAAATGGCTGAACATATCTGGTCTGAGAACTTGTGTGGGCAAAGAGATAGAGCCTATTTATTTTTTATCTTTGCGTTTTGTATGCTGACAACTTTTGTCTCTGCTTTTTTGGCATTTCGAACAAAGAGTAACAACACCCAGTCCTAACTAATCTGTCAAACTCTTTGGAGGTGGGCTGCTAAAGAAGGTATGCAAAGCCACCAACAGCATAATCCTAGGGAGGCCACACTTGACTTCCCATCCAGATGAAGACATTCTCATTTCTGCCTTACTTTTATGGACTGAAGAGTGTTCCCTCCAAATTCATACAGTTTAGTCCTAACCCCCAGGACCTCAGGACGTGACTGTATTTGGAGATAGGCTCTTTACAGAAGTAATTAGATTAAAATTAAGGTAGACCCTAATCCTGTGTCACCGATGTCCTTATAAGAAGAGTACATTAGGACACAGACCATGTGAGGATTTGGGGAGATGATGGCCATCTACCAGCCAAGGAGAGAGGCCTTGGAAGAAACCAACTCTGAGCACCCGTTGATCTTGAACCTCTTGCCTCTAGAACTGTGAGAAAATAAATTTCTGTTGTTCAAGCCACCCAGTCAGTGGTGCCTTGGCATGGCAACCCCAACACACTAATACACCTGCCTGCCTCATGGGAGCTCTGCCCTGAGGATCAGTGAGGCTCTGTACTACGTGAGGGCCATTCAAGCACCAAACTTAGATGCTAGATATAGAGGTCTGGGAGGGAGCCATGTGGTCCCGGCCCATGGAGGTTATTGCCTCCAATCAACACATTTATCCAAAGTCCCCCTGAGCTGTAGATACCTTTCCCCCCACCTCAGTTATGCATTAAAAAATTGTTTTTAATGCTTATTTACTTAAAAAAATTTTTTTTCAACGTTTATTTATTTTTTTTGGGACAGAGAGAGACAGAGCATGAACGGGGGAGGGGCAGAGACAGAGGGAGACACAGAATCGGAAACAGGCTCCAGGCTCCGAGCCATCAGCCCAGAGCCTGACGCGGGGCTCGAACTCACGGACCGCGAGATCGTGACCTGGCTGAAGTCGGACGCTTAACCGACTGCGCCACCCAGGCGCCCCTTAATGCTTATTTATTTTTGAGAGACAGAGTACAAGCAGGCAAGGGGCAGAGAGAGAGGGAGACACAGAATCCGAAGCAGGCTCCAGGCTCTGAGCTGTCAGCACAGAGCCCAATGAGGGGCCAGAACTCATGAACCTCGACATCTTGACCTGAGCTGAAGTTGGACACTTAACAGACTGAGCTGCTCAGGCGCCCCTTTAGTTATGCATTTTTCAACATAGACCAGCATTCAGCTAATCCATGTAAGAGTATTTTCACAGCTAATACTTAATGCTTTTATACATGCCTGAAAGATGAGCCTCTCTGAAGGGTTATGGCCCAACTTTAAATACTGAGGTATTTGCATTTAGGCACAGATGTTGCAGAAAATGCTGTCTGTATAATTCAGTCTTATAAAGTGAATCATGTTTTAATTGAACCAGGGGACTTCCATAGTTAAAGGAGCCCTGAAGTGAATCTGTATACAGTATAAATAATCTCTCACTCCAATTTATTATACAAGTTTGGATTTTCATAATAATTAAAAAGAAATACATGATCTCTTCTTTTTTTTTTCTTTTCACTTTTCTTTTTGACATAATTTCAGACTGTACCGAAAAAACAAAAACAAAAACGAAAAAAGTTCCAGGAACACTATGAAGATCTCTGCACAACTTCCTCCCTGATTATCTGTGATTAAAAAACTCAACGACTTACTTGAACTGCTCTTATTTTTCTGCCACCAAAATTCCGGCTAAGAGTGGTTTTTACAGAAAATATTCAATTGACGCAATATGATAATAATAAACACATCAGTGGTAGCGATTCCAAAAGTTACTTATCAAATACCCGATAAGTACTAAGCAAACCCACTTGATGCTTGGATTATTATCCCCTACTATGCCTCCTGTAAGACAGGTACTATCATTACATCTATTTAATAGATGAGGATACTGAGACATAGAGAGTTTTGCCCAAGGTCACACAGGTAGAAATCTTATAGTGCTGAATGCAAGTCAAACCAACCAGATTCCTGGACCCGTGGATTTAAGGCTCATCTTCTAAATCAGGTGGGGGCAAACTAGAGCCTTTTGGCCAAATCCAGCCTAGCACTGTTTTTGGATGGACTGTGATCTAAGAATGTTTTTTTTACATTTTTATATGGTTGAAAAGCAATCCATAGTATAGGACAACATTTGGTGACAAAGTGAAAAATCACATAAAATTCAAATTTCAGTATCTATCAAGAAAGTGTTCTTGGAATACAGCCACACTTGTTCCTTTACGTGTTACTTATGACTGTTTTTATCCTGCAAGACAGAGCTGAGAAGTTACAGCAGACACCTTATTGCCCACAAAGGCTAAAATATTCACTCTCCAGACCTTTACAGGAAAGGTTTGCTGACCCCTGTTCTAATGTCCCCTTTCTGTTTGGAAGACACCAAAGGGACTGCATTAGTCCCTCCCTGGCAAGCTGTCACTGACTACTTCAGAGAATATCATTCGATCAGTACTTTCTAAAATTTAACTTTATTTCATTTTTGTTAAAAACAATCAACCCCCCAAATTTAAAGACATATTCTTTGAATGCTCGCCAAAATTTTCTTTCTGATTCATTGCTGTTCACGACAATAAAACAACAAGAAAAAAATTGTCCTGTAAGATATTTGTGGAAGGCCAGCAAGGTAACCATAATGAAAACAATGGAAACACTTTTCTCTCCTAAGGTATTTGGCCTTCAGGGTTATGGCCCTTAGTATTTAGGTCAGGGCAACTTTAGATAGAGCCTTGCTTCTAACATTCTAAGGGGTGCTGAATCACCTGGGGACGATTTTACAATGCATATTCTCATCTGCAGTGGGTCATGAGAATCTGCATTTCTAATCAGCTCCCAGGGGATGCCCTAGGCTGCTAACAATAGTAAAATGCTTAAGCGAAGTCAAGTACAGCTACACTTAATGATGCCACTGAGTTTCAGGTATTGAACCAGGTATGCCGTGCACACACTATGATTTTTTAAAAATTTTTCTTATCAAACCCACACGGAAAGTAAGGCCCAGAGAGAGAAAAATAGGAGACCAAACAAATCTGAGCCAGCTTGGTGCGACTCCAGAGCTCAGACTCACTAACGAAGCTCCATCTGCTTATTAATGGTGATCCTAGGTCTTAAGGTGTTGAAACATCCTCTCCAACAGTGGGGTGATAAATCTACCCCATTTGCACTAAAGCCACATCAAACAGTTCCACAGTTGCCTTCTGGCTGGAAACACCTGACTCTTCCAGGCTAAAAATGTTTGCTAGAACCTCATGATCACATTTAAGAATCTGTGATAGGGTTTTAAATCCAACCAAGGAAGCCTCTGGGCAGGATGTATCTTCTATAGATAAGAAAATCCCACTTGCAAGATCTCAGTAAGACAGGGAGGAAAGAAACACAGAGGGCGGAGAAAGGGTGAACTCTCAAGGTCTCACAGTGCAGCTGAAAAAGCATGAGCTTTGAGAGTTTTAACGCTTAGTTTTGTGTTCTGGCCTCACTAAGTGTAAGTTTCTTTGATCTTCTGCAAGTCCCTTAACATCCCAGACTTGGTTTTCACATCTGTAAAATAGGGACAAAAAAACCCTACTTCACTGAGAATTGAAAGGATCAGATCTGCTACACGGAAGGATTTGACAAATCGTGGATAGTAAGTGGCCCCAGTAATAAGAATTATTACTGAATAATATATATAAAAGAACATACAGTATTATTATATTACTATGACTTTGAATCCCCAAATACAGCACTTTGGGACTACTTTTGTCCCACTGTTCCTTGAAGAATGGGGAAGCACGTTGACGGCTGCTGAACTGTGCGGTGTGGCCTCAGAATGCTACACATAACAATGAACGGAGAGCATTTTAAGGTTGGGAATTAATTGCCAACATTTACACTGGGGAAATTTCATGTCACAAGACAGGTGTCTGGCTTCTTTTGAGGAATCAGGAGATGGGGCTGCATGGGTGTGGGCCCCAAATCGCCTTGTGGCGGGGCCTCAAAGGGGGATGGGGAGAGGACACTCCTCCCTGGAACTGAGATGTGAGACCCCTTCAACTACATTCATCTTGCATCTCGTAAAGACATTTTAGCTTGTAATCTATTATGAAGGAAACAAATGAGAAATTGCACTTCAGCTAACATGTGTGGAGTTTACAAGTCTCTGCAAATCACCCAGACTGCCTTTCTCTCTCTCCCTCTCTCTTTCTCTCTTCCTCTCTCCCTGTTTCACTCTTTCTCTCTTCTTCCTAGGGATAAGAACCTCTGAGATGCTGCAGAAGCCCCAAACCCCCCTAGATGGCTTTCCCTTGGGACCCCTCTTCTATTTCACTTGCTAGTACAGAGCTGTATTTTAGGGGGAACCGAAGTATTTGTGGAATGGGGGTAGAGATTCATCCAGAGTCCCCTTCCCATCCCAGTTTAGGTTTAAACTCCTGACCCCACTCTTTTGGTAAGAGCAGAAAATGTACTTCCACTTTGAATCTCCCAAAGAAAAATCAGATACATTTGTTTAAACAAGCTTCCCACACCGCAAACACACACACGCACACCCGTGGGCTGAAAGCAAATAGAATATTTCAGCTGGTGAAAACGGTTTTCAAAAATGACAAAATTAATTCAGAAGGTCTTTACAATATCATATGTCTATCAAACAAACACTAGAAACACACAAATAGACTCATCTTTTTTTTCCCCCAGAGGAAATATCAGTGATATTGGGGTGTTCCTGTTTTTAAAACGACACTGGGTTTAATATAATGGTAAGCGTACATCGATTAACCTCTGCGTTGGGTTTAAATGTAAAACCCATTAACTAATTTAATCTCCTCCAAAAAATAAAAAAATAAATAAAAAAAAAACAGCCTTTGGCATTATTCTCTGAATAATCCTTGTTCAGTCTCCGTAATGGTATACTGTTTAATGAAAAACTCATTAGATTGTAGCATACGGCATAATTAATTCTGCCTGATTCTTTTGGTGTGAACAGCTAATGCAGATGCTGGGTTCCATTTTCCATTGGCTTTATTAATTTTTCATAAACCAATATTTCGACTGTAATGGGTTGTAACAGGTCCACAGAAGTTCTAGAAATGCATTGACTGTCACCCACATAGTTAATTTAAGTAGGATTTTGCTATTTGTGTTGTTGGTTCTTCAACACTACATTTTTAAAAGACGGCTTCATTTGATGCTTAGAGAATGATTATCTACATATAATTAACATATAGGGTATTAAACAATATTTGGCCAATTCGTCTTTATTTATATACAACTTAATTGGTCAGGCTAATAACACTGAACTATAAATTTTGACAAGAATGCGAAAAGTGGGAAGCACCAAAACTACGTGATTTATAATCGAATGGCAACACAAGTTAAAACATTAAAAAAAGAAAAATGAAATCGTGTCATTTTTAAAGTCTGCAGATTTGCTTTTCTAGGAAGAGATCGGGACAAAGCCAGAAAACAAGTTTCATAATAGCCTCCGTGTCAGGCACTGGCTTAGTAATCCTGGGGTCTGTCTGGAGCCTGATCTCTACAACGGCTGAGACGTTGCTGATTCGGTTTAACCTCTTTCAGCCTTTTAGGGCTTGGTTCACATATTTGTAAGAGTCCTCATGATAAGACTATTATTTGTTTCAAGTACAGATAGGAGTGCTAATTCATCGCTGGGTGGTCTTGCTCGTTTTATTCTATGTTTTAATTATCAGAGTTTTCAATGGTTGCCTGTCACTCAAACGACAGATTCCAGAATCCACATTCCTTTTATATAGTATTGTCAGGGCTTTTGCAACTTTTCTCTAGAAGGTACCCTCTGATCTCAACAGATCAGTACTTCTCAGCTTTGGGGGGGAACCTGATTTTGCCACAGAAATCTCTATATCCAGTGCAGATCAAGCACCTGTATTTTTTTTTTTTTTTAATACTTCTCAATGGATTCTGCAGATAAAGGTTGAGAAACCCTTCTGGGTTCTACCAAACTCCTTCTAACTCACCCACCACAAAGATCTTTCTTCATTTTCTTCCCAGGAGAACTCTTCCTTATCCTTCAAAACCCAATTAATACCCCCTCTCTAGCTCCTAATGCAGAGAGGGTTGTTCTTTTTTTAGCATTCTGGTGGGCAGGCATCATCATTTATTATACATTAAGTTTATCTTTCTGCCACTCTCAATGCTCTAAGGAACTTCAGAGGGATGAGGGGCTCCCGCAGTGCTTACCACACTACCTGGCATTTCACAGGCCTTCAGCACTGCGATTCTGCCCGCCCACACAGCTGCACATATTCACTGACTGGCCCTTTATCGAAGACATTTGCAGACTCCTGCTCTAAGTGAAAAGCCACACATTTTTTTTTCCCTCTTTCATAACTAAATCCAGCTTGATCTTTTCTCCTAGAACCAACACACGCAGTGGTTAAGTCTCATCTTATACCTTCCTTCCTCCTGACCACTACATTCATGACCTTCTATATATATATGAGCTCTGTATTCTGAGTTTGCAACCAGCTTCTCCTTCTTCTCCCCCACCCACTCTCTCTCCTCCTTCTTCTTTTTCCTCCCCCCTCTCCCCTACTCTTTCTTCTTCTCCTTCTCTACCTCCTCGACCCCACCCCTCCCCCTCTTCCTTCTGTTGTGTAGGAAAGGGGTAACTCCACAGGTCTGGGCTGCTTAAACCCTGCACATTCCCCCCAGGATGCTTGCCTTCAGGACTGGCCCTTGGACACCTCCTGGTAGATGAGTTGTAAACCCTTGGAATATTCTACCTGATAAAACTGTTTTGGGGTGCCTGAGGCCTTGGGCCACACAGTACCAGTTTGATAAGATAGTTTCTGGTAGCAATGTGATTTATGGTGAATACTTCCTTTTGCTCTTTGGGCTGTGGTTCGAATAGTTGAGGTCAGTCATACGGGGGCTCCACATCTATGGGGCTGCCTCCCAGGAAGCAGATTGACATCCAGCTGATGACACTTTGTGTTTGCCATCAGGCACCACTGCAGGGAAAGTTAAGCACATTGCGTACTTCCACTGGAAGGGTGCACCCAGAGGCTTTCGCCTGGTTTCTTCTGGATTCTAACTCGTTTGCTTTTCTCCTTTGCTAATTTCTTAAAAAAAAAAGTTTATGTTTATTCATTTTTGAGAGTGAGAGAGAAAGCGAACATGAGCAGGGGAGGGCCAGAGAGAGAGGGAGACAGAGAATCTGAAGCAGGCTCCAGGCTCTGAGCTGTCAGCACAGAGCCCAATGTGGGGCTCGAACCCACAAACCGCGAGATCATGACCTGAGCTGAAGTCGGATGCTTAACCGACTGAGCCATCCAGGTGCCACTTCCTTTGCTGACTTTTAATCTGTACCCTTTTGTAATAAATCAGAACTGTGACTAAAAGAGCCTTGCTGAGTCGCTAAGAGCACATCTAAGCAAACACAGAGCCTGCGGATGGTCTCATGGACCCCTGACACAGTTCTGCAGCATACAATCAAGCTTTATGCTTTTTCCGTTCTGGAGTCAAAAATCACAAAGTAATGCCCAGAAGAGGAAACATTTGAACGAAGGTCTCTTTTTGATTGCCACTGATGACTACAGATGCTTATCCATCTTTCACAGGAGCTACTGGTAGGGCTTGAGAAAGATATTTGGTGCATATGTGACATTTCTACTAATCTGCTTCTGTCAGGACAGCGGTTCCCGACCTCCAATATCAGCATTTTACACCAGATCATTCTTTGTGGTGGGGGCTGTCTTGTGCATGGTGGGATGTTATGCGGCATCCTTGGCCTCCACCCCCTAGATGCCAGTAGCCAACACCCCGTGCCCTCCCCCCCTCAAGATGTGACAATGAAAAAATGTCTCCTGGAATTTCCCAGTTCCTCTGGGGGGGGGGAGATGGCAAAATTATTGCCAGTTAACAATCATTAACCCAAGATACTAGATTAACTAAAGCATATGTGGGAGGTAATGTGTAATAAAATGGGATGGGCTTTGGAATCACTGAGATTTGGCTTTGGACTGAGCTCTTTAAGTTTTGAAGTCAACAGCCTTGTACAACATAATGTTACTAGATATCTCATTTATCTGCAGAATGAAGGAAATGACACTTGTCCTCCAAAGTTGTAATCTCTGTAAACATATGTGGAGATCCCAACGTGGAGTCTGGCGTGCAGCAAATAATATTACATGCACAGATACTTGTATTCGTTTTCAGTACGTTCTATGACCTCCAGGATAGAAGACACGGCAGGCATATCCCAGTCTAGTCCTACTGAGTAAGCTGAACAAGGTAATGGAAAGTGTGGGCTCTGAGGTCAGAAAAAAAGACCTTTATATAAGAAACCTATTTCTTTTACATACTAGTTCTGTGACATAAGGAATGAGATAAACTCTTCAGTAAGCCCTGGTTTCAAAATTTCCATACTGAAGAGAATGCTATCACATTTTTATGAGGATTCAAGGAGAGGCAAGGTGTTCTGCACGGTGCCTGGCTCGGGTCAGGGCCCAGAGTGGCTTATTTATTGTTGCTGATGTTTTGGGTTGCTCCCTTTGAAATCAATCCAGAGCCAGAAAGGCAAACCTCGTCTTCCTCCCACGGTGCCGACTCAGGGCTTCTCCTTTAAGAGTCCTGTCACTTCCTGCTTGGGGGAGGCCTCCTTGGTAGACTTTCCGTACAACAGAATGAGAACTAATTTTATCGGGGCAGTGTAGTTCTGAGCACATAATCCAGTTCTGATCCTATTTGAAGATCAAAATTCCCCAAAGATTCCATCCAAGCTGAGCTGCATTCATTCCTTCCGTGGGGCAGGGAAGGAAGGACACCGGTAAAAACTATGGCCAAATGTGGGCAGGGATGGAGTGCAATCTGATAAGACAGATGGGGAAAGGGGAAGAGAGAAGGCAAGTGAATTGCAACCAAAAGGGGAGGCGGAGGTAAACAGATGTACGAGATAAAGTCTTTGAAGTGGAACATTTCTAGGCTGAAAATCCTTTGCTTGGGGACTTCAATCTGGACTCTTCTGTTTCAGTTCACTGAAGTGCACTGCATTTGAATCTGGCAGATGTGTGAATTATACAAAACACTGCAGAGCCAAAGGTCATTGCTCTGAGTCTGGTCGAGGCTGGTCCTTTGGGTGGATGTGGGCATCGTTAGAGCCACTGGGGATGCTTGAATGTTAGCTGCTTTCAGGGGCTCCGAGTGGTAGCAGACACCTTTCAGACCCACATCACGTTCTTTCAGGATGCTAAGGTAGTCACCCCAAACGCATATGCTGTACCCGGGATTTGGGCACATCATTCCAAGCCCAACCCAAGTCTGGGATGGTGGCCAATAAAAGGAAAGCAGCCTGTGTCAGGAACCCCAGGTATCACAGGTTCTGACAGCCTTACTTTTTTTCAGATGCTATTGTACCCAAATTGCAGGAGGGGAATTGGAAAGAAGTCCATCCAAAAGCGCGGCTAAAGGTCATCCTCTCTATGACCCCTTATGGGGGGAGCCACCAGGGGGGAGACCTACATCTACCTTCTTTTGACTCAATTCTTATATGTGAATCATGGTTCACAGTGGCCAAAAGCCCATAGAAAACCAATACCTTTGTACGGGTAATCCAAGGTCAAATACAGCTGCCCTTTCGAGATAAGCAATCACAGAGTGCTACATCCAACCTCTTCATTTTTAAACTTCATATTGAGATCCCAATTCACTTTCCCATCATCTAGCCTGATATCAAGGCATGTGGTCTGTGGGCAGGTTTTTACCGATGTGGACACAAACAATCTAGGGAACTTCGGTGATCACACTAATCTCCTATATTTTGATTTTACTTTACAGTCTATAAAATTCTTTTCCACTCATTATCTTATCTGATCCTCCCTATCACCCCAGGATAACCCAGTTTCAAGACCTGACCACCTTTAAAATGTGACTTTGCAGCCAAGCCTGCTTCTTTTAGTACTTCCCCCCCAGTCTTGAAACCAGAAACGTTTATTTTTAGGAGGAATGTCCAATTAAGGATCGCTTCCTACTCCCCCTTGCAAAAAAACCCAAAACTGCTAATAATAATGGTATTCCCAGAAGAGAGTTCACCACCATCTTCAAGGTTTCTAAGTTGATTCGCCCTGTATCTCTCTACTTTGTTGTCTTTGGGACCTAACCTGCATCTCAGGTTTGCATTGCATTGGTAAGTCTTTTCCTTTCCCTATTGACTCGTGGAGTAATTTAACTCAATTCCAATTTTCCTTTGCAGGCGGGGTGTACAAACTCACATCCACGGAAGTGAGTTATGTGTGTTCAAGTGGTGCATCTTATGAATCTTGTTAAGCTTTGCCGCCTTATAGCCCCACTGATGGAATATTTAATCACAGAAATGAGTTGGCAGATATGATATACGGTGTGAGTGAGCTTCTCTGCCGTCTTACCGGCAATTGAGAAACGGACGAATTTGCCATTTGTCAGTACTGTGTCGACAACTGTGTATAACCTTCTGTTATTTATTTTTACTTTGTTTTACTTATGTATGAAGATTAAAGGTGCGTGCTTTCAATCAACAGTTTCATTGGCCAGATATCATGATTCTCCGTAAAAGGCACCACTGTTTTTTTTTTTAATCTTTTTATTAGATAGTAACGGAATGGCTCACAATGAAGGGGGAACCCCTTTTGATGCCTCCTCATTGAGATGATTAGAAACACTATTTCTAATTATATTAAGTAACTTGAAGCATGCTACTGGGAACGCCTAATTTGCAGGTAGTGTACTTTGATTTAATGCCTTCAATTTTTTTATAAGTCTAAAATGGAATGGTCTTAGATGCTGGCTAAAGTCTTTGAGATCTACCTGGACATTTTTTTTTAATTGACTTATCAATGATTTATCTTGAGAATAAGCCCCAAGGAGCCCAAGGATGATTAGACGTAAGCAAAATAATCAATGCCTTGCAGCTTTGTAGGAAAACATCCACTTGTCTTTGGAGGAGATTCATAGGATATGCCTATTTATGCATACCTGCTTCTGAAGACTAGTTTCGGATTGAGCGTTCTTCCAGGTAGGACTTGGTAAGAGTTCAGAAAAACACCCGAAATGAAAGGCCTTTCACAACGTCTTTCTAAATGCTTCCCCTGCTATGTATGTGTGAGGGAGAGTGTGCGTCATAATTTATCAAAGCAAATTAATACTGTTCAGCTGGTAATTAAAGATCCTCATTAAGAGGTGCTTCTGCCCTCTCCACCCCAACCCTGCGTTAGCAATAAAAATGCACTCAGGGCGTCAAGAGGTTATATACGAAAATCAATAACCTGCCATTTTATAATTAAAGAGAAAATAAATGTTAGGGAAAAGTCCACTAAATTAGGAAAATTACCTTTAGGAGAGATTGAAAATATTGATTTTAATTTACAAAATATGTGAACTTTTCATGCCCCGTACCGAGAGACAATTGGAGGCTGGGTTGTTAATTCTGCATAAGCTTTAGAAAATCGATAATTATACTATGGGAATATCATGATATTTGTCATTAACACAAAATCTTATATAGAAAAGTGCCTAATAAGCCTGGCTTTCTATCTCAGGCAGATACAGGGTTGGCTTGCTAAATATCCACAGCGAATCAATGACAAGGTCTTCATTTCGGCTTTGAGGCACGCTGGAAATTGCAAGAGAAATCCAGGCTGTGTTTATAGTTGGGGGAATTCACAAAGGCCCCTAAATCCTTAGCCATGGATATTCAAGTGGATGACCTTAGTAAGTATACCTGCATAGGGAAATGAATACATGCCACATCCGCATTTGCATCTATGCATTAAGGTGCCCGTAACTTTTGACGTAAGCTAGCTAGATTCTCAGTGTTTATGGGTCTTCAAATATTTCAAAGGACTTGTTCTGGAGTGTTGGATTTGCAGCAACATTTCCCCACATTTCTGAATATCATGAACTCTGTTGACCTCCATATACAGATAATATAGGCAGAAAGAGAAAGTTTCTGATTATTAAGGATACCCCGGGTAGTAGCAACACTAACATGCATATACAGATTTCTCAAGTGACACTTACTCTTGCCCCCCCCTTTTTTTTAGATTTAAGTTTATTGGAGCATCTCGTAGAAATAATTATTTGGGTGCGTGGACTCCTTAAAACTGCCCCTGACAGAACCAGTTAACTTATCTGAATGTGGAGGATATGGTGGCCGTGGCTGTTGGAACAATCCAACATTATTATTTCACTCCTCTTCTTTAACTGGACTGGTTTGGACATAGAGCTGTAGTTGCCTGATCTACCACCACAGGCCACACTCAAGAAGAAGTATGACTTCTAGTATTCACACAAAAAAATAAAGAAGCCATATTAACCCGGTTGTAAAGAACCCAGGCTCTTGGTTTTACAGTCTAGCTAGCTTCTTACCCACTTGAAATCTTAGCCCTTTAGTGCTAAGGTAGTCTACGTACTTTTTTTTTTTTTAAGTTTATTTATTTATTTTTAGAGAGAGAGAGAAAGGGAGAGAACAAGCGGGAGAGGTGCGGGGAGAGAGAGGGAGAGACAGAATCCGAAGCAGGCTTTGCACCACCAGCAGAGATCCGGATGTGGGGCTCGAACTCACAAACTGTGAGATCATGACCTGAGCTGAGATCAAGAGTCAGACACTTAACCAACCACGCCACCCAGGTGCCCTCATACTCTATGTACTTTAGTTTTCTCACTTGGAAACCGCCGTGAGGATTTAAATACATTAATTAAGGTAAAGTGCTTGGAACAGTGCCTGACCACAGATAATATTCAAGTAAATATTAATCTTTATTGTAACTTGTTCGTAGCCACTACTCCCATGATGTAACTTCCGCAGCGGGGCTCAGGGCTGATCTGAATGGCTGTTATAACCTTCTAAAAGTCATGCAGGTTAATTTATTCTTGTATATACAAGTCAGTGTGAATGGATTCTTCTGTCCTAACGTCCTCTTCAATACCCACAGATATGCAGTGAGGTTTCAAATCCCTTCTAAAGGAGAGGTTTGGTGTTATTTTGGTTGCTTAGGTCAGATGACCAGAAACTACACTGCATGGGACCAGAAACATGGACTTCTTCTCCTTATCCCAAGTCACACATTTATACCCTATCTCATCAGATGACTTCTTGCTTCTTGTTCTGGACTCATTATTCTGGGGAGAATAATGCCCTTACGGCAGAGAGGGGAACGTTCATTTATTTGCTTTCATTTGCCCAATGTTTATGTATTGCTTGCTATGCACCACTCTTCACATATTAACCCATTTAATTCTAATAAACACCTGTGAGTTTGTTACTATTATCATCTTCCGCTTAACAGATGAAGACAGGCACAGAGAGGTTAAGGAACTTGCCTAGAGTCACACAGCTGGCCAGGATTCAAACCTGGGCTGAGTACAGTGTTCACATTCCCCACTTTGCTAAATGTCCTCTCAGTGGATGAGTTCCACCATACAATCATGGAAAGACTTACAGCTAAGTTTTTGCTCCCCCAATAAGAGTCAGCACAGCTACTTTACAGGGCATAGAGCTGCTGGACTTCACCCAGGCTTGGGGTAGAAACCACATGTGAGGAACAAACATTGCCTGTCCAAAATCCAGAACTCACCTATCATCTTGGGTTTTCCCAGATTTACCATTTTTTTCTTTGTCAAGTTGATTACGCTGCTGGATAGCTATCCGAATATCCCATATTCCCCTGTCATGCACTAGGGTTGATTCAGGATCAGAAAAATGACAGAAGGCATCCCGGAAGAAACCAAGCAAGGGGTAGGACTTACTTACCATCAAGAGGTCACTAAGTGAGTGGATCTAGACCAATGGGTCATTTATTTCTCCTTATTAAAGAGCAAGGGCCCCATCAAAGAAAGGGTTCTTTTCCATACCCGCGTGGAAACTACTAAAATTCTAAGGTGTTAAACGCAACCTTGTTTTTTATTATTTTTTAAAATGTTTTTATTTATTTTTGAGACAGAGAGAGACAGAGCATGAGCAGGGGAGGAGAAGAGAGAGAGGGAGACACAGAATCCGAAGCAGGCTCCAGGCTCTGAGCTGTCAGCACAGAGTCCGACGCGGGCCTCGAACTCACAGTGTGAGATCATGACCTGAGCCAAAGTCGGATGCTCAACCAACTGAGCCACCCAGGCACCCCAAATGCAACCTTGTTAATGGACAACACGATAACAGGCAGAAGTAACAGGCCAAGCAGAACCAGTCTCAGCCACTGCTTCTTCTGGGTCATTCTCTCTCAAAATGTGATGACCAAGTTTTCTACACAGATTTCCCGATCAACCGCTAGCTGGAGGGTAGCAGGGAAGGGCCAAGGGGAGAGACTTCCCTCGGAAGGGCAGGGCAGAGAGGAATATGGAATTGCTAAGGAAATGTGATGCATGGAGAAAGAAAGACCACTTCGTTTTTTTCTCGTTTTCTAAATAATCCTTCTCTTGGCAATTTCAACTCACTGCCACATTATTGGAATAAGTGAGCCAACTCAGCTTCGCTGGGAAAAAAACATGCGACCCCAGAAGGAAACGTATGGCGAAAAACACATGGAGGGATACTCAATAAAAGTGGGCAAGAACAGCTCCACATTCGTTCAACATACCCTTGAACAAAGCCTCGATGCTTTTTTGAGGCAAAATCAATGGAAAACATCATAAGGAGCAGGGGCTCCACGCATACCTCACAGTGTAACACATATACGTGATGCCCCTTCATTTTTTAAAGGGTTTTAAACACTTTTGGTTTTGCTTTAGGAAAAAAAAAAAACAACAACAGTCCCTCAGAACTTCTGAGGAGAGGGATTTTACTTGGTTCAGATTATTTCATGAAACCTATTCTCTAGTAGCAGGCAAAACACATCGAGAACAGACGAAGAAGAAGTCATGCACAGAGGAAATTTTTACCTGCATAGAATTCGGGGCTGTAGACCGCACCCACAACTGGATTCAATTTCCAGCCTTAAAACAAATACACAAAAACATGATTATCACATTTGATTCAATAACTCATATCACTACAAGCGAAACACAAATCAAATGGGGTGGTATATATATATATATATATTTAATTTTATATTCAGAGGGTATATAGTCGGGGGATGCATAAAAATGATTTGTAACCTATACCTGGGAAGGCAGATTTATGCCTTTCTTTGATTGGCTGCCAATACAAGTTAATAATATAGAAACTATTGACCAGCTACAGGTGAACTTTTTGAAAATGATGTGGTGATTAATTTTCTCCCATGCTAATATTCTCTAGAAACACTATAATAATTGCAAATTTTTTGTCTTCTTTCATGGATCACTGCTAGGTAATCCGTCATATGCCCCTTTGCATTTAGTCCCCCCAAATTTGAAAGCTCACATAAACAGAATTCTTTGCGGATACATATTCTGATAATTGTCATTCCTGATTATGACCCAGAGAATTCCGAAGTGCTTTTTACATCCCAAAGAAAATGACATTTATCCACTAGAGATTAAGTGTGGAATACATTTCAGCACATTCAGGAACCATAAAAATTCTTAATCAATGCATGATATCTAAGGTAACTTTCAAACAACCTGTGTATAAGAGGAACAGAATCCTGTAATTTTCCCAGTGTTCTGGATGGAGCATTTTCTGTCAAATGAATCCTGGCCCCTTAGGAACTTTTACTCAAGAAAAGAACATACAAGAATATTTGCAAATTGAGAAGCTGTGCACATTACACACCCATTGGGCATCATTTAGGGAACAACCTCCAAAGAACGGCCACGTTTTAGGGTTTGGTAATCATTTCCTGCTCCTGCTGCTAAGTCTTTATGAAAACATCCATTAAATAGAATTCCTGAAAGATAAAGAAGGTCAGGTGTGCTGCCTTTTACGGAAAACTTTGTGTCCTTGGGCTGAGGGTAAAACACCCGGGGTCCTTTAGCAAATGCTCCTGAGAAAAGGCAATGGTGAAAGGTGGGATGTGAGAGAAGGTATTTCTGACATGGAAAGCTCTTCCCAGATGAAGGGGTAGGACATCCTATCATCTGACCTAAGCGATGCACCTGTAAGACCAGCCAAGAGGTAGCCACAATCTACTCATCCTTTAAGGAACACACAGGTTCAATATCTCAAGAGACAGGGCCCTGGATGGACCAAAGAACTTTCTACAACTTTCCAAGAATTTTCTGTTTCTAAGAGCTTTCATCCAACTTGAATAAGCTGGCAACTTTACAGCCCCCAGGATGGTCTTAAGATAGGATTTTTCAAAGTGCTATGCTTGCATACCTGGGAGGCTTATTAATGGAAATGTCTGGCCCCATTTTCACCAGAAAGAGACATAAAATTCTGAGATGTGTTGCCCCAACGGTTTCTGAAACGTCACACTGACACCTTCCTCTCTTACATTAACCACATCTTGTCATATAGGAATTTCTATAGTGATATAAAAATAAAAATTATCTGGCACATTTCAGAAAATGTGTTTTATGAATGTGGAAAACGACTTCAGTTTGACCAACTAAAATTCCACTACTTCCTAAAAAAAAATACCCAATTTCTGGGGACATGGGAACTAATGTCTACATTTCTAGACCTTGGAATCAAGCCCAAAATAGAGAAACCTGGTTGAAATTAAAGTTTCAGGATTATATCGACATATTTAATGGTCTCCTTCCCTAGTCCTTCACAGAAGTTTAGATTTGTGAAAGAAGTACATAAGGGCCCATACTAAATGAATAATTAAGTTATGAATTTATTACTCTTTTTCTTCGTCCTTTTGCTCCCCATCTTACACCCTGCTCATGTCCCTACCTTTTCCAGATAGTGGAGACAGGGTCTTTTTGTTACTAGTGAAGTAAGATTTTGTTTCTTGTGTATGTCCTTATGAGGTCCCTTAAATACTCCCTTTTGCACACAGGCCTGTGACACACCATTCACTGAATGTTGACCCACTGATTAATTTTGATGGAACTCTCCAAGACTCTAAGTTATGCCAATGGCCTTTCATTTTCTCACAGAAACAGATTTCTCAGAGGTATCTAAGACTATCTTAAATCACGTTTCTCTCATCTGCCTTTATTTTCCTCATTTCCTTGAAACCTTCTATGTATCTATCTACCTACCTACTTACCTACCTGTCTATATATCCATTGATCGATCCATCCATCCATCCATCATCATTTTTTATCTTTCTTCTCTCTCATCTATCTATCTACCTACCTACATACCGACCTACCTATCTGTACATCCATTGATCTACCTATCTATCCATTCATCTATCCATCTATTATCATTTATCCCTATCCTCCTTCTCTCTTATCTGTTTCTATCTATCTATCTATCTATCTATCTATCCATCATTGATCAGCTCTTGACAAAGTTTACCTGATCTTATTTAGGCCTCCATTGTCTTCCCAAAGCAGGCTACTTAATGCCACTATCTATCTATTTACCAACTACCTACCAGTTTACCAAGTCTATTCATGGAAAAATTTCATTGAATATATAAAGGCATTCTGCCTCATCAGGAGACACATGCCATCTCCTGTCTGCAAGTATTTATTGAGGGAGGTAAATGATAGGGTCTCCTTCACAAGAAACCAGCTTGGAATCTGTGAGCCGCAAAATGAAATGTCATGGGAGCGCTAGTGCAGGTTTTGTCCTGCTCCCTGTCACTGGCCCTTCTTCCTAAACAACGCTGCTCTGCTTCCACTGTAGGGAAAACAAAGGCCTTTTTGATCCACACCCCAGGCATGATAACCCAACTTCTCACCTCCCCACACCCTTGCGGCCTGCTCCTCATCAAGTCTCCCCACGTCAGCAAATGACACTTCCATCTGCTTGGTTCCTCAAAACAAAACTCTTGAAAAATTACTTCTTGATTCTCCCCTTACTCTCATATCCCACCTACAATCCACCAGAAGATCCTATTGGTTAGACTTTGAAAAGATGTTTCCATGTGCTTAATGTCCATTCCTCTCCGCTGCCACCATCTCATAGCACGGTTCCCTTCTCTCCAAACCAAAGGGACAGTGCACTTTTAAATCTTTATAAAACCACCCAAGATCATTCTACGTCAATGTAGATCATTCTAGATTATATCTACTGCTCCCTGTGCTTGGAGAACTCTCCACAACTCCTGATAAAGTTGACCTGATGTTATGTGGGTCTCTAGTGTCTTCCCGGGGCAGACTACTCAAGGCCACCTCCTCCCCCTTCAGCTATACACCGATTCAATTTCCAGTTTTGTTTTCTGCACCCACTACCTGGGTTCATCTTTATTTTTCTTTCTTTGCTTGTTCTCAGTTGTTTTTATAACCATTCTCTTTCATTAAAATTAATGGTAAATGAACAGGACTGCTGTCCAGTGTGAATGCCCAGCACCTAAAATTGCGTTTTGCAAATGGTTGGTGTTCCATAAATATTTACTTAAGTTTTGCTCTAAAGGAACAGAAGGAATAGAGAGCTTTTTCTAATAGACTCATTCCCTTTTGGCTAGGATTCTATCTCCTTCTAACCTCCAATGACCTGCTTCCTGATGTACATCTAATAAAGAAGGACCCTGTTAGGGGTGACTGTCTTCAAGGCAGAGGAAATAAGAATACAGACCTTGAGAATCACCCCTGCTCAGACTTACAAAGCTCATGCCGGCTTATGTAAATGTATGCAAATTGCATGCAAATAGCCTCCTAGTCCCTGTGACTCCTTCCAGTACCTGGAAGAGACCCTTGGGATAACCCTGCTGGAGACTGGAGCCTGCACTGTCAGGAAGATGGACAAAATGATCCTGGTTTTAAGTTCTCAGGCAGTCTGTACATCCTCAGGCCTTGCAAATTCAGAGATTTTGATCAAGGACATTAAACTGAACAATGAGGCTTATAACAAAAGAGAACAGCTGACAAAGCCCACTGCTCCCAGCCTCGCAGGACCCCCCATGCAAGAAGGCGAGGGAGCAGAGACCAGACACAGGAGTTGTGTATAGAGACCCCTCTGTGGCTGGGCCTCAAGGGGCTGCATCCAAATCAGCTAGCCCCCTCCTCAAATTTAGCTTCTCAAAGGTCATCTGCCAGCCAGCTGTAGAAAAACACTGTTAACTATGGCTGCATTAGGTGTTAAAAGGCAAGTCTGAATGCGCAAAAAAAAAAAAAAAAAAAAATCTGCATGTGTCTTCTTTAGGGCTTTGTGGGGCTGGATATCGAAGAAACATATTCAAGAAAGCACCCTTAAATACACCACTGGAATTTCCAGAACTGTTCCAATGCTTTCTAAAGATATCAACTGAGGATGCCAGGGACTTGGTAGTTGAAAGGGTGCATGAGGTGATACCCAAAATGAACAGTTACTTGCACATTGTGTTTGGTTCACCCGCTGTGGTGGTGGTGTTTTTTTTTTTTTCAACATATATTCATTGCCAACGTTTAGATTTCACTAAGATACAGAATTTCTGGTTTTCTTGAAAGTTTAGTAGAAATAACCATTTTTTTGATTCAGAATCCCACACGGACAAATTTGCTAGATGTGACCAGGGACACTCCACTTAGCCCCCAGTTAGCCACAAACATACCTGCTCCCTATTATATGCCTGGCTTTGAGGCCAAATATTAACAATCTTTTATTGTTATCCTGTCCTGTTTTTTCTTCTAGTAGAAAACTATCTTGCTTTGCCCAGTATGAAAATGAAAGTGCAAAAAAGAACGTGAGTCTTTCAGACCTTCCCTGCTCATCTATTTTACCGGCTAGCCTCTGATGGCATCTGAATATTTGATCCTTAAATTAGTATGTCTATCAAGAAATTCAGCTTACTATCTACAGAAAAAAAGAAGATGACTACTTATTATTGAGATTATTGTGTAATTAAATTTTTAGGGCATTTTGTACCCCTGGGACTGTGTCGAGTACTTATCTCTGTAATAAGCACAAATACCCTAGAAAGTAGGTCCCATTATAACTCAGTTCCTACTTGAGAACACTGGTGTGTGGAGAGTTTAAATGACTCGCCTGCAGTTCAGTAGCCAAAGGCAGAGCTGATACAAAGTCTACTTCTCTCTCTATAGTCTTGGATTTTTTGGTCCAATTTCATCCTCCCTAAGCTATCTGAGGAAAAAAAAAAAAAAAGAGCCACATCCAACACCCAGGCTTGTCCAACATCCAGAGAATCCCTGAGAATGTGGTTCTCAACTTGTTTTGCATTGCAACCATTTGGTCTGCAGTGAACACAGTGGACCCCAGCTCCTGTCTGAGGGCTGCTGTCCTTAGGGGGAGTCAACAATACAGAAGCAGCCCTGTTCCCTCTTTGCGAAGCTCTTGGATAGTGTTTGCAGATCCCTGTATGTCATCCTACAGTCTTCTCCTACATCTGAGCGCAAATGTCCTAGGAAATGGAATACCACGATGATGGGATTGTTATCCGTGTAGCAGAGCCTCGTAGCCAGGAACCTACTTGCATTTAGGGTCTGCTGTGACTCGCACTGGAAACTTTGCAGCTGCCTAAGCTCTTGTTGGACACATAACTGAAGGAATGCATGAATGTGATGGGAGCATCGACAGTGATACTTCACCATGTGAAGATGACCTTACAATGTGGTGATCCTAAGAAGGTATATTCGCCAAAGTGGAAGTTGGTGGTTTGTGACGATAAATCAGACAGCTAATATATGAATCTCACTGGTCACTTATTTTTCTCATTTCAGCATGACTTCGTGGGTCCTGACTTATCTTCTCTTCCCTGCCTCTAGCTCTACTGGGGTATAAGTGACAACTAAAAGTTGTAAGTATTTAAGGTGTACGACTTGTTGATTTGATATTACATATACGTTGTAAAATATGCACACAATCAAGCTAATTTACATATTCATCATCTCTCTCTTTTTCTTTCTTCTTTCTTTCTTTCTTTCTTTCTTTCTTTCTTTCCTTCTTTTCCTTCCTTCTTTCCTCCCTTCCTCCCTTCCTTCCTTTTTTGTGGTGATAATATTCCCTCTTAACATAGTCACTCTTGCTGAGGATCTGAGAGGACCCCATATCTTTTCGGTTAAATCATGTTGCAATTTATGGGGCAGTTTATCTGTAGTGATGATACTAATGAATTGTGGACTGGACAGGCTTTGAGAACTGCTTTTCTTTGAATACCGAAAGTCACCATGGTGTCCTCTACAGAAACCAGCTGCTTTATGTAATTAGGGTTTGTATTTGTTTCTTAAGTAAATTCTGCTTGTCATGGTCCATCCACCCCTTGCATCCTGCACTCAGCCCGTGTGATGGGACAAGCCTCCAAATGCTCCCTTTCAGAAACATGTATGAGAAACCCACATGACTTACTGCTGGAAGCTAAGAATGCATGGCTACCTGGAATGGGATGTGGGATGTTTATGCCAACATCTGGCAGGGATTTGGGGTTGAACGCTTAACAATCTTTTTGTTACTGTGGTGAGTTACCATTTGTGGGCAGTTCTGTAAATGATGGAGGGAAAGCAATGTAACAAGATTTTGTTCATAATAAAAAGAGAAAGACTTCACTAACAACTTCATCTCTTCTAGCCTCAGTTTTTGCCTCTTTAAAATAGGTATAAGTATGTCCTCTTTAGAGGATTTCACGTGGCCCAGTGCATTTAAAATGCTTAACAGAATGTCATACAGTCAGTGTTTCAGAGATGTTGGCTATTAATGACTGAGGTTTTTTTTTCCTTTAAACATTTATTTATTATTGAAAGACAGAGAGAGACAGAGCATGAGCATGGGAGGGGCAGAGAGAGGGGAAGACACAGAATCCAAAGCGGGCTCCAGGCTCTGAGCTGTCAGCACAGAGCCTGACGCGGGGCTCAAACTCACGAACCACGAGTTCATGACCTGAGCCAAAATCAGACGTTTAACCGACTGAGTCACCCAGGTGTCCCTTAATGACTGAGTTTTGAATTGTGTCCCCACATTCCACGGGGCCAGTTTTCAACCCCCAGGTGGGACACAGATCAATAACTCTTTAAAATAAATATGCATCCATATGGCTTACAGAATAACATTTGGCTTCCCTTGCTTCATTTTCTCATGTGAACAGTACACCTGACCACCTCTGCACATGCGTGACAGTGGTCGTGGAAGCACGTGTGCATGCACACACACATACGCACACAGTTGCTACTTCATAATTTAAGGAAATGGCCGATAGTCGGGTCAATGCCATCTCATATTAACTCTGGCAAGTTGCAGAGTTTTTTCTTTTTACCCAAGTAGAAAGGTTTCATGACATACAAATCAGAAGTTTGCTTCATTTCAGCACTGGGCATTCAGAGTCTGTTGTGGAAATTTTCTATTCCCTTTCAGGCCATGTCTCGGATGTTGCTGCAGCTAGAAACCGGGTCAGCAGAATAGATAAATCCTCTGGTCTTTCAAGTTAGAACCCTGCTAAACTGACAGTATTTCTCTGTGTAATGGGCCCCCTTTAAAAATAGGGATGGACTGACTTAGCCAAATTGGTAGCCATTGGCATAAGACAAAGAAAACCAAAACCGAAACTAACAAATGCTAATACTACCGTTTTTAACAACAGAATCAAAAAAATGGGGCGCCTGGGTGGCTCAGTCGGTTAAGTGTCTGACTTCAGCTCAGGTCGTGATCTCGCAGTTTATTAGTTCAAGCCCCATGTCGGGCTTTGTGCTGACAGCTCATAGCCTAGAGCCTGCTTTAGATTCTGTCTCATTCTCTCTCTCCTCTTCCCACTTGTGCTCTGTCTCTCTCTGTCTCTCAAAATTAAATAAATGTAAAAAAATTTTTTTTAAATAATTAAATGTCAATCAGTATGGAAGGTAAGACTAAACCCATGTATCCATTTCATGGAATCTTATGCAACCACTAAAAAGAATGGGTTTGGTCTGTGTATTAACATCAAACGAACTCCATATTGATTTATAAAAGCCAATTAAAAATGATGTGCACACCATGACATAATTTATATGAAAAGCACATACACAATACTGTGAATACTATAAATATATATTACACATACATGCATAAAAAAGCAAAGTTAAAGTACAAACAATAATCTAATGGTGGTGTTCTCCGAGGGGGAACTAGAATACCAAGCTGGTAGTGGCATTATTCAACATATATTTACCTTTTCCTTTAATGTTTCTTTCTCATTTTATCTTTTTTTTTAAAAATGAGTCTGCATTTCCATGTTGCACATGTAATTAAGAAGTTAAAAATGGGAAATATCATTCCTTTATCACAGTAATAAAACTATATTATTTTTTAAAAACCTACAAAACAAAGGAAAAATATCTTCCAGTCTTATAATTCAACTCAACTGTGAGCATTTTGACGTAATGCCTTCCATAGTGTAGTTGAAATCATGCTATACCTTTTCATTAAGAAAAAATTTCATTCATCAGGAAGCCCTGCATCTTCCTTATCTTGCTCATTTTAGTGGGTATAATGTTCCACTGAGTGGTTATAATTAAACCTACTGTATTACATTCATACCTAGCTTTTTGGCACAATTAAGCATGTGATTAGCATACCGGCAGCTTCCCCTGTCCCCCATATATATCTTAAGAGAGACGTATTCTGAGAAGGATTACAGAATCAAAATGGTGGAACTTTTCAATTCTTGTACAGATGCGAGATCTTATTATGAGGAATTCTGAGACAGCTTCTTGGTTAGTGCGAGTAGAGATACGTTGTCCTGAAGGGGTCTGCAGTATACAGCAACATCTATATCTGTCCCCAAACAGCACTGGGCAACCCAGAGAAACAGAAAAACCGCACTCATGCTATGGAGCTCAGCAGGAAGCACCCTCCAAGCCATTTAAAATCCTAATATCTCCAGAGCAGACTCAATGCCAGAACCACATTCTGCTGTCCCTCTTCCAGAAATGACTAAGGATCAACAAGGAGGTTGGGGGGGGGTGGGGGAAGGAAACAAACCAAACCTCCATTCTCCCTCAACTTACTATAATAACAGCAAATGAAGTGACCCAGGTAACCCTGAATAATTACTTGTATCTCACTCCAAATGGGAGTTATTCTAGAGGGACTGGAGGAAGGGCATGTACACTCTACCCGAAAACGAAACTTGCCTCTGCCCTGAAATGATCTTGTTTAAAGAATGATTATTGAAGTCTCACTGGCAGACGGTGTCACAATAGCTTCACGGGGACTACGTGGCGATCGGACAACTCTGTCCCTGCCTCAGTGCTCACCCGGGTATGTGTCGTCCCTGAAAAGTATCTGATCAATGCAGGTGGTTCACTGTAGCAGGTCAGCAGTTAGGGCATGGGAGCCACTGTGAGGCAATTGTGGCTTGTTGAAACATATCCCCCGGTTACATCATTGAATAGATTCAGAGGTAGAGATGATTGCTTGTTGAAGGCCAATCTCTACTTACCATTTGTATAAGGGTTGACAGTCTTTTTATTTGTCATTACACGTGCTGTGGCATTATTTACCTACGTACATAGAAAACTCAAATGAGCACAAATGCTAGGACTGGCCCACAGTTCAATTAGTTGCATGCATTATGACTGTGATTACTTATTAAAAAAAAAAAAACTAAAATGCATTTTAATTTATAAAAGGCAGTAGATGCATAACAAAATCATACATTTTTATAATTACATTTACTTCATAACCATTTTAACTTACAAATCATTTCAATAAAGCAATGTCATATCATTTAAAAGTTTAATAAGGAGACAGTAAAAGCAAATTAAAAGGAACTGCATAATTGAAGATTGAAAAGCATGCATGTACTCCATGGTAACACAGAAACAATAAATATTTTTAAACACAAAATAAAATTCATATGAAGGAACATGCAGTGGAGTAGAAGGGGGGAGAGACAAAGTACAAGGGAACATAAATGTCAAAAAACAAAAAACAAAAAAAAAAAAGAAAAGAAAAAAAGGGACAAACAAGATTTAGCCGTGTGCAACACTTTAGGAAGGAAGAACCATCGGGGAAGCAACATCTAGCATTCAACACTAGGAACAAGAGCCTTTGACATAGCAAGAATTAACAAGATCATTCAAGCTTGAAAGTCACAGCTAACAAAAGGATAAAAGAGGGTGCATTGTTTAACACAATATGGAGTTAACAATCTGAGTAAGATGTGCACTGTCATATCCCAATCCAATCAGTGCCTCCCAGGCTCGCTTAGAACGTACACTCAATTACAGGCGTACCGGTACCCAAAAAAATAGAGCATCAAGAAAACTTAATACGACAAGTCAAAAAAATCCACGTGGTATATATATGTATATAGATAATCAGCACTAAATACGTCAAGCGGCAGATGGACTTCACCACTTACCATTCACCACCATCGCCAGCATGGGTTTGTATACAGTTACCATGGTTACTGAGAGTTTGGTGAGGGGCCTAAGCGTTATCGTCGAGGGGGGGGAAAATGAAAGGCAAAATATGCAACATCTTACTCCAAAGACTAAAGCATTTTTAACTGGTATTTTTTTTTTTTAAGTTTTAACAAATATAACCCTGTGGCCAGGTTGAGGGAGATCCAGTGGTAGAAAGAATAGATTCCGAGTATCGAAATTTTAGCATTTTTTAATATTTATTCATTATTTTTTTTTCAGTGAAAAGGGGCCAGATATTGAACAGGAAATCCTGTTGGTTATTCACTTTATTATCAAAATAATACAAAGATTCCAACTGGCTTGTTAAAAAAAAAAAAAATGAAAGGTTCAGTGACAAAGACCTCTCATTTAAAAAAAACAAAACAAAACAAAAAACAATTGTACATTCAAATGCTACTGCTTTCACCATTTGGCTCAATTTGGACACCACTGTGGATCCCTCGTCAACCCTGCAGTGGAAAGAGAAAAGAAAAGAAAAAAAAAAGGATAAAAAGAAAAAAAAAAGAAACTGCTCTGTATTTTGTCTTGTTTTGCACTCTGTCTCCCCTGGCTGGGAATCTATTGCACCCATTAATGATAAAACACAGAAAATTAAAAAAAAAAAAAAAAGTTCCGATTAACCTTTCCTTTGTCTCCCTTATTGCCATTCACCTTTTCATCAGTAATAAGAATGACAGGATAAAGTAAAATTTAAAAAAAAAAAGTAAGGCCAGTTTTCCTTTTTATATATAAATATATATATATATATATAAACAGTGAGGAGGGAACAGGGTCACATACAACACACGGTGATGCATCTGGCACGACGAATGAGCGCGAAGCAGACATTTATGAAAAAGATGAAAAGGAAAATATTTTGGACATGCACCTCGATTTTACGGCCCTCTACCACGGTGCCGTGTAATTTCTCCCTCGCCCTGTCCGCATCGGCACTATTTTCGAAAGTTACGAAACCAAATCCCTGCATGCAGGAGGGAAAAGGGAAAACAACATGCAGATTATTATTCCAGTCAACGACCACTGCGGAACGTTCTCTCGCTTTAAGTTCTATTGCTTGTCCTGGCTTCAGTTCTGTAACATGCAAATTAGAGAAATTATAAGGATACGAAGGTGTGCAATAAGTAAGCGACACATGTGAACGAGATTTTTTTTTCTGTCACCCGTGATCTGTAACCCCCTGAAGAATTCAAAGAAGGATACCAAAGATACCTCTCTACATGACACTACAGAAGAAAATAACTCTAACAGAAAGGAAATGAGATCCAAATCAATTTACAGTGTCTTCACAGAGAAGAAAATGAAATAACGGGGGGGGGGGGGGGAGGAAAAAAGGAACCGCTTTCTGGACATGCAAATTAAGAATAAAATAAAATAAAACGTGTGCACGAAATTCAACAATGAATGCCAAAATCTTCTAACATTGCCTACAGAGTCATGCCGTGTGGTTTTAAGAACATCTCTCGTTCATGCAGTTTTAGGGTTATTCAAATTTGTCAAGTTTACAGCCTTTACTTCTCAAAAATAAAAATTAGAAGCCTAAAAAAAAGGAAAGACCTTTTTTTATAATAAATCTCAAACTCTTTGATCTAATAAACAAAATAATCACATGAAATGAATTGAAATAAATATCAATGGATTAATAACAATGCAAACAGTTCAAGTAACTTTTTTTGTATTAATTACCCCCACCCCGCCTCAAAAACATTTGTCCTTCTGTATCTGTTAACTTTCCAGGCTACTTCATTAACCGAAAAGGGAAATGTGTATACATATACTGTAACGTGCTAACACATTATCTTGATACTCATTTCTCAAATCAACAGGTAGAAAATAAAGAAGCTTTTGTTCATAGAATGTTATTCACAGTAACACTCTGGACACTTCCTCTCTTACTGATAGGTAACAAATTAGACTAGACCCTGTACTTCGCCACTGGCATACTTTGTTTTAATATTTCAGCCTCGAAAAACAACCCCACTAAACGTCACATTGTCAAAAGCCACCTTTTTTTCTTCACTGACACTGTTCCTAAGAAGAGTACAGAAAATATGACACATTATTTTTAAAACCCCTAAAAATATTTGTACATCTTGTTCAGAAATATACACCAACCTTTTGAAACCATTCCAGCGTAAATTTGCCCAACTTGCTCTGGTTCTCACAGCGTAAACTGGGTGAGACAATGCAGTGTGTTGGGATTCCTATTTGGAACTGAGTAAACGTCAGTAAAGGGACAGCTGGTTTTAAGCTTAACTGGGGCAGTTTGATGTCCAGTCTCATTAATGAAATAGACGGTAATTACAAATAATAAGTGATCTTAAGCAGCTGGTGCTAACGCCCAACCCCTCACTAGGTTGCTAAAGCGATTGCCAAACCTCAGGGTGTTAAGAGAGGTGTTGCCCCATGGTCTGCCTGAGTGAGGACTTTCCAACATCAATATGGGCTCATGGGTAGAAGATACCAGGTGTGGATGCACTCAAGCTAAATTAAGTGATTATGTGACAGAACTCAATGGAAAAAAATAGAAGCAGCTTTACTTTGGAGGACTAGACTGAAGAATCTTTCATAATATTTCCCACAGTGAGGATCTGTGAGTAGGACAAGTCTGGATTATTTGATCAATATGAGACTTTATGCTCCATAACAGAAGGGCTTGCTTGGTCTCATACCCACATTAGGTATCCAAATATACTGGCAAACTGATTAGTTTTGAAATAATAACCCTTCAATGGACTAAAGACACAATTTGGGGGGTTTGCTCTATTAATGGCTCTGACTCTTGGCCAGTGGGTCCCAAACTTGGTTGCACAATGAAAGAAACTGGGGAATACAGTGTATTAAGTAGATTCCTGACAGGGCTCAGAGCTACCTGATCAGAGCTCCAGAGCGGAGCCCAGAAATCTGTTTGTTGAAAAAGCTACTGCGTGGTCCAGCAACTCCATTTCCATGGCCTCTGCTATCACCAGGCACCATCCAAACACAGTTTCGGTTCACTGTATGAGGTGGAATACTACGTTGCCTACTTCCAGGGAGCAGCCGATGGAGAGGCGTGAGTTTTGGAGGTGGATATCTATCTGACTTGGTTATTCGGATCCAAAGTGCAGGGGTACAGCCATTATCTTATGGCAATGTCCACTTCCTCCCCTCAAAACCTAACCACCTAGCATGCACAGAATGTCATACATCTAACAGATAAGGGCAGCGAGGACGCTGGCTATAGCAGGGGCAATTCTCTCCCTAGCAAGCAAAGAAAACGCACAGTCCAAGTCTTATCAATGGAGGGTTCTGTGGCCTCATTGCTATCCGCAGGTAGCAGTCATTAGCATCACAGCACCCGGGGAAACGGAACATTCGACCCACCTGCCAAACGTCATCCCAAAGAATCACGTCATCATGATTCTTGTCTGGCTCCAAGGCAGACGATACTGGCTTAAAATCAGCACTACGTGCATCAGGGACACACGAAGGTGGAGATAGAAATAGGTTTAGAATCCCATGGAAAGTTCGTAAACTACAAAGCAAGTGGCTCCCTACCGTCCTAAGTTCTCCCTTTGTCTTAAAATAAGATACTAAATATATGGATTCTTATTCTTACTCTCACTTTCTGCTAAACGTCTCTCTCTCTCTCTCTCTCTCTTTCTTTAATTTGAGGTCCTCAATACCTCTTTCCTGATGTTGAGATGACTAGTTAAGATTCTACAAAGTCAGGTTCAGAAGTGCTTATTCCAGAAACAGTCCCCAAATACCAAAGGGACTGTCCTACCTTTTCCATTGGACAGTCACACCTCCTCACAGGCAAGAAGTGATATGGCCTCCCTGGGCCAGAAGACTGCCAGAATTCTCATCTGGGAGGGGATGCCAGTGACTTGGCAGTTTTTAGGTACCCTCTCGGCCAAGTGCAGGTGCTGGGTAAGTCCAAGACCAGTACTGAGGTTACTTCTTTTAACCTACATCAGGGTCAGGTTTTTATCTCAAGGAAGCACAATGTGGAGTTCTTAAAAACATTCTGGATGTTTTTATCTCAGACTTAAAGAGGGGAAATGGAAGAAGCATGTTCTGGACTTGGCCTGAGAGCATGGGAAGGGGGTGCAGATCTCAAGCGCATGGGGCCCACAGAGCGGAGGGACATGGTCTTTGCTGCAGGAGAGGCACTGGTCCCAGGGCCACCTCAGGAGATGGGTGGAGCAGAGAGAAGGCACAAAGCTGACTAAGAGACCTGGTAATGTGTGCACGATAACGGGGCTCCCAAGATGGGCTGCAAGGCCAGTGTGACTTGCTTGTTTTAAAGCCTTTGGTGAATCTGGGGCACCCGGGCGTCCACTCAGGTCACGATATCACAGTTCTTGAGTTCGAGCCGCACATCAGGCTCTGTGCTGACGTCACGGGGTCTGCTTGGGATTCTGTCTCCCTCTCTCTCTAACCCCTCCCCTGCTTGCTCTCTCTTTCTCTCTCTCTCTCAAAAAATAAATAGACATAAAAAAAAAAGTCTTTCGTGACTCGTGAATTCTGACCTTCCCATATCTCAATTATTTTTCCATTTTGGTTTTGAGGTATATGGGTAGGACACACCTTCTTTTTGTCGTCGTCGTCGTCGTTGTTTGGGGGATACCTTCCTTTTTGTATCAATGCACAAATAACATTTTGTATGTTAAATCAAGGCTCTGAAGCACCCAGGACTGAAGAGTGTGCTATTGTTTTCATCTCACGTGAAAACCCAACTCCTCTAGTAGCTGGTGCAAAGACCTGTCTAGGAGAGGGGGCTGCTGATACCACTCTAAAGATTCATTTTTCTGGGGGACTAAGAGTTTCACAGCTCACTTCTTCCCACTCACCTTTGCACACACAGCTCCTTCTCCCAGGAAGACCACCTGACCTACCTCCTTCCCTTCCCTGGGAAACTCCTACTCATGAGAAAGTTCACTCGCAGCTTAAATGTCCCTTCTTCCCAGAAGCCTTACCACCCCTCACAACACGGGTCTGCCTGCTTGGCTTCTCAGCAGCCTCTTACGTGCCACACAGCACAGCCTGCAATATTGCATTTGGGTGCCCTCCCTGCCCCCCCCCCCCCCCCCCGCCAACTACTCAGGAAAATCTATGAGGACAGGAAGCACTTCTGTTTCCCTTACCATGAATTCACCTGTCTTCTTGTACCTGGAAGGGAACCAGTCCTCACAGGTAGCTACGGAATCAAAGATCAGACCGTATACTTCCTACATGTATTACACGCTAGGGGCGCCTGGGGGACTGAGTCCATGAAGCATCCGACTCTTGGTTCTGGCCCAGGTCATGATCTCACAGTTCATGGGTTCGAGTCCCACGTCGAGCTCCATGCCGACAGTGCACAGCCTGCTTAGGATTCTCTCTCTCCTCCTCTCTCTTCCCCTCCCCTGCCCTCTCTCTCTCTCAAAATAAATAAATTAACATTAAAAAAAAGGAAGTAGCTCTATCTGGCTGTATCCCCCGAACACAATACTTTAGAGCTAAACAAAATGTTTTTAAAGCTCATAAAGGAAAAAAAAATTAAGATCTCTGACCCCTAAATGCTATCATATTCTTTTTTTTTTTTTTTTTTTTTTTTTTTTTTTTTTTAAATTTTTTTTTTTCAACGTTTATTTATTTTTGGGACAGAGAGAGACAGAGCATGAACGGGGGAGGGACAGAGAGAGAGGGAGACACAGAATCGGAAACAGGCTCCAGGCTCTGAGCCATCAGCCCAGAGCCCGACGCGGGGCTCGAACTCACGGAGCGCGAGATCGTGACCTGGCTGAAGTCGGACGCTTAACCGACTGCGCCACCCAGGCGCCCCAATGCTATCATATTCTTATTTTCAAAGTCTGGCACGTCTTTTTAAAATGTGGTTTCCCTGTATACTTGCTACCTGTGTATACATTTATGCTCTACATTCTCAGGATAACATAGGCACTGTCTGTGTTTGTATAAGGTATATGAACATGCACACCCCCCACCCCCAAACGTCCCCAACATACAGCCGTACTCACTGGGCACTGCAGGACCTGCCTCGGGGACCGTCTCCAAAGAGAATGGCCAGAAGGTGAGCTCCTAGCTCTTAAGGGCCACCCACTTCCCCTGGCCGCTTCTCCTGCACCAAATGATGAAAACGAGGTCCTCACAATGGTCCAGGTTCCTCAACTATTTAAATGGCAATGCTCCTCTAAATAGGGCCCTTTCCTGTAAAGGATGATGCCAAGTATGAAAAATGTCCTCGTGTGAGCTGCTGTCCCTATTTAGCAGGTGCCCCAAAGGACCGTCTGGATGACACTCCAATCAGCACCTGCAAGACGGGTTGTTTCCGAGGAAGCATACCCAGCCAGAGAGGCTATTTTTGACGTCTCGTAATCAAAAGGAAAAAGCAGGTTCACAAAGTCAGTCTCTGGATGCAGCAAACTTAACTGGTCTTCATTGCTAAAGCCCCAGAGACAGGCTAATCACGGCAATGACGGGGGAAGTATTAAAAATAGTACCTCCACTGTACTTTCAAAATAGCAAACGATATTCTTCTAATGTCCCAAAACAGCCCTCGAAAGGAATTAGATAGCTTTTTCCAACGGGTAAACGTTACAAAACAAAATATAAATTAAATATAAATTTTAAAAAAGGCAGTCTTTAAAAGCAGTAGCATTACAGACTCAGGATTAGAAGGAAGTTGGCCAACATTCCGGGTCATCTTCTAGGATTTTGCCAGGAACGCATCAGGCCTGAGTGAAAGGGATTAGGCCGTGTACATTTTTTGCTTTTCTTTTTCTTTTTAACAATTTTTTTTAACATTTACTCATTTTTGAGAGACAGAGTGTGAGTGGGGGGCAGAGAGAGAGGGAGACACAGAATCTGAAGCAGGCTCCAGGCTCTGAGCTGTCAGCACAGAGCCTGATGCGGGGCTCGAACTCACGGACTGCGAGATCATGATCTGAGCTGAAGTCGGGACGTCTAACCGACAGAGCCACCCAGGTGCCGCTTTTCTTTTCTTTTTTAAAGATTTTATTTATTTTATTTTTTATTTATTTATTTATTTATTTTTAATTTTTTTTTTCAACGTTTATTTATTTTTGGGACAGAGAGAGACAGAGCATGAACGGGGGAGGGGCAGAGAGAGAGGGAGACACAGAATCGGAAACAGGCTCCAGGCTCTGAGCCGTCAGCCCAGAGCCTGACGCGGGGCTCGAACTCACGGACCGCGAGATCGTGACCTGGCTGAAGTCGGACGCTTAACCGACTGCGCCACCCAGGCGCCCCTAAAGATTTTATTTTTGAGTAATCTCTACACCCAATGTGGGGCTCAAACTCATAACCCTGAGATCAAGAGTCACTGGCTCGATGGACTGAGCCAGCCGGGTGCCCCTGGGCACATTTTTTCTTAAATTCTTTTTTAATCTTCATTAACTTTTGAGAGACAGAACAGAGTGTGAGCGGGCAGAGGGGCAAAGAGAGAGGGAGACAGAATCCAAAGCAGGCTCCAGGCTCTGAGCTGTCAGCACGGAGCATGACGTGGGGCTCAAACTCACTGACCGCAAGATCACGACCTGGGCCGAAGTCAGACACTCAACTGACTGAGCCACTCAGGCGCCCCGAGGGCACATTTTTTCTTAATGCACTTTGCATTGCAGGTATAGAAACAGCCCCTGTAATAATTTTCATACAAGAAGCAGAAAGTTAACTTACGTTTCTCCCAGACTAGAGGTCCCACCACTGATATAAGAATGACCAAAAAAAAAAAAAAAAAAAAAAAAAAAAATCCAAAATTATGGAGGAAGAAGGTCCCTGAACAAGCAGAACCAGAGAGTATAATGAATTCTTTTTTTTTTTTTTTTTCCTCATCTGGCATATTGCAACATCATTTTGGCTGTGGAGAGGAGAACACTGGATTTTCTTCCCTCACAGCAATCTGCAGCATCCCATTCAGGAGGGTAAGTGTGCAGACTGCCCAGGGAATAATACATTCAAATGCTTGCTTCGTGGAAGGAGGTATGCTATGCCCAAGAGAGTTGGCACTGTCCCCCTTGGAAAAAAACAGTTCTTCTCTTAACCCTCTTGGATACTGACTTGTCCCAAGTCGCCTGTATAAGGAAAGTTATAGGGCTAAATCCAGTATCTCTCTATCTGGCAAGCGACTTGTCCCAATATCCACTTTCACAGTCTGAAGATGTAAGAAGGGAGCTTGGAATTCTGGACAGCTTGGGGACTGGCACCAGGGATTTAGAACTTTAACAACAGGCCTGGAAGGTCTCGTAAAACACAGATTGCTGGGCTCCAATTTTGAGTAACTGATTAGGGCCGGGTTGGACCCTGAGAATTTGCGTTTCTAAGTAAGTTCCTAAGTCCTGCTGCTCCTGTGGGGATTGCATTTTGATGACCACTGAATGATACAGGGGATACATTGAGAGACATGGGCCTTTCCCCCCCAACCTAACGTATTTCCATGTTGAAGGGGCCTTTCCATATAACCCTCGACTTTTACTAACACTCTTACCTCTAGGAAAATCTACTTTAAAATTGGTCTCCTATAGCGGAAAAAATTCAAAGCAATGGCAAATTGCAAAATGTGGAGTGGTGAATATACTAAGGAAAACAATTACATTCAAAAGGTTGGTGTATGTGAAATTTTCTCCCCTACAACCCAGGAAAATAACTGCACTTTATTAATACAGAATAATCACATATTTACCTGCGCATGAGACTATCAACTCACTTTTTAATATAAAGAACATAATTATCACTGAAAAACAAAAATGTAGCAACAACATTATTTTTTAAGCATGGGTAATTTTCCTCTGGAAACTTGATATATATATAAATATATATATAAATAGATAAATAGATAGGTATAAAACAGCAATTTTAAATTACCCCCCCTTATACATTTACACTAAACCCAATGTATTTCCCACCATTTTGGAAACTGGAGGAGGTCTCTAAAGGAATTCCCACTAAAGTGTATTTTCACAATGTGCTAGTTAAAACAGTGCAGTTGTTTTCCATTATGCATAGCAAACGTTTAAAAATAAGCTAAACAATCCTGAAGTAAATTAAATTGCTTACCTTTGAGCCTCGCTCATTAAAAATAATTTCAACATCTAAGATTTTACCAAATTGCTGCAAAGAAATAGAAATGTTTTATAAGCAAGAGAAATGGAATAAATCATATTATGCACATTGGTAATTGTACCCCAAGTCAGAGGTTTTTTTTTCCCTCTTTTATTATCAAGGATAGGCATTTTAAGTTGTTTTATCCTTAGAGAAGTGCTTGAACCAAGAGACTGGAACCACACACAGATTTCCATCTTGCTGGATACCCCACCATGTGAGAGGGTGTGGCACTGGCCTGGGGCAAAATGTATGGTCAAGTGGTTAGTTCCATTTTCCTTTTTTTATGTGTGTGCAATAACTTTCCCAGGCACTGAGCAGCGAAGATGAAAACTGGTTGGTGTGTAAACTGATCGATCCTCCTATGCTACTCTACTCCACTAGCTACTGGGAGAAACCTCCTGGAAGAGGTGTGGTTTTCATAATAAAATGTCCAGGTAGAATCTGATGATGCGGATTACGGCCCTCGGCCCCAGCATAAGCTAGAGGAACAGTGAGGCCATGGAAGAGAAGTCAAGTCCAAAGAGATAAAAGCAAGATCCTCCAGGTGGATATCCATCATAATCAAGACACCAGTGTAGCTGTGATTAGCCCTCGGGCTGAAATGTACTTCTCTCAAAATGATTCCCCATTTTGTTAAACAAACAAATAGATTTTTAGACAATTAGCACGAATAGACTCTATAAGGGGTGAAAGCAACTTGACACATTTAGGCCCGGAAACATGGTTTTGGATTACAAATAGGGCAGCCAAATAACTCACGGATGCCCAGTTACATTTAAATTTCAAATTTTTCAGGATAATTACATCCCCTGCAATATTTAAGACACACCTATACTTAATAAAATATGTTATCTACAATTCAAATTCAACCATTGTTATCTTTTTTTTTTTTTTTAACATTTATTTATTTTTGGGACAGAGAGAGACAGAGCATGAACGGGGGAGGGGCAGAGAGAGAGGAAGACACAGAATCGGAAACAGGCTCCAGGCTCTGAGCCATCAGCCCAGAGCCCGACGCGGGGCTCGAACCCACGGACCGCGAGATCGTGACCTGGCTGAAGTCGGACGCTTAACCGACTGCGCCACCCAGACGCCCCAGGCCTGATCTACTTTAAATGAGAGGGAAAGAAATAAGGGACAAAAAAAATTAATTTCAGGGGCACCTGGGTGCATCAGTTGGTTGAACATTGACTCTTTTTTTTTTTTAATGTCTATTTTTGAAAGAGAGAGAGAGATAGAGAAGGGAAAGGGAGACAGAGAGGGAGACACAGAATCTGAAACAGGCTCCAGGCTCTGAGCCATCAGCCCAGAGCCTGACGCGGGGCTCGAACTCCCGGACCGCGAGATGGTGACCTGGCTGAGGTCGGACGCTTAACCGACTGCGCCACCCAGGCGCCCCACAACTATTGTTATCTTATGTTTGTCTTTATTTGCTAAATCTCATAGTCCTAGGGAGACGTGCACATCAAACAATTTGTGATTCATACTTTTAAAAAAAGGGAACATGGATTTGGAATCAGAAGCATCTGATAGTCCAAAATCTTTTCCCCTTGACATTGGAGTCTCTTCCTTTTTCTTAGCTTGCATGAAGTACAGTGGGTATTTATTTATTTAACTTTTTTGAGTGTGCAGGTGGGAGGGGGTTGTTGTGAAAGTATGCGACATGGCCCAGGAAAAGTATGACGGGAAATTTACCCTGATGCAGAATTAGGGTGAGTGCTCCTTTTAGTGATTAAAAAAATAAATGGAACCACACGAAGTAATATGTCCCTCTTTTTTTCTTGTATTTTGAGCTTTTGTATTATTCCATTTGCTTTTGCAGCCTGGATTTTTATTGCGTCCTTTGTTGCCCTAAGAGATTCTGCATTCTGTCTTTTTCCCCAGGGTAGAAAGCATTAAGCAGCCTCCATGTTGCAGAGGACAGAGTGGCTGGGAGGGAAAGAAAAGGAACCAAAGATAAGAAGACAGAGAAGAGAAGACAGCTCCCCTGGCCACTATACACAGGACACCAGGGGGCCCTGAGAATAAGTGCGAAGAGGGTGCAACTAAGATTTGAGAACAAAATTATTTGAAACATACAGAGGCTATCCTCTGGAACATACAAATAAATCTACCTTCCCTGGAAAGGCAGAAAAAAAACTATGCACACGCCAGTTGAAGAGAAAGAGCTCTAAACCTTGAAACAAAAGTAGTTTGATGAGAAAAAGGGAATCCAAAGCTATGTCATGGAAATGTTCCCATCCCCCAGGATACAGAGGCGGTCAGGGGACTGCACCTTGAATTTGTCTTGTGGAGTGGACATGTTTCTCTTCTTCCCGGAGAAGTAGAAGGCTTGGAAGAAACAAAGAAGCAATTGGGCTGGGAGAGGACAGGGGAGGACTACAGTGCCAGCAGGAGAGATGGAAATACCAAGAAACTCATAGGTAACTCACCCTGCAATTGATGGACACTCTAATTTCCTTTTGGTCAAGAGAATGTTCTTCTATGGAGCATTTTCTGTGCCCTAGATTTGGGCAGAGAAAGTTGTTAAAAATAGAAGAAGAAAACTTCCAGGTTTGGGAAATGCAGGATTTGCCGTTGAAAGGGGACCTGAATTTCATAGTAAAAAATCCTCCTGTTTGTGAACTCCTCAGAAGCAGTGATTTTGATATAACCTCCTCAGAATATTCAGTCCACACAGATGCTATCATATTTATTTCAGGCCTAAGAGCATGAAAGCACACATATTTATGAGCGGGGAAGCTTGAAAAGGATTCCTTCCAAAACCATGAAGCAAATGTCATCCACGGAACATTCTCTAAGCAGTCAACATGAAAACACTCCCTTTAAAATAAGATCTGGTTGAAACAGAACCAACCAATCAAGAAGTAATCCTAGCATGTGTCATTCCCTAAATGAAACAATGACACCATATGCCCTGAAATGGTCTCAAATGTTTGCCTCTTTGGCAGTTGTTACTGGGTGGGTGATTCTCAGAGCCAGCAAAGCAAGCGAAGCAAACGGGCAAGAAGAATACTGGTGTGAGCCCCATTTCGAAGACAGTTGCATACTGTATTTATAGTATCAACAGTTTAATTGGGAAGTTTGGTACTAATGATGTAAACACAGCTGGCACACGTTCAGTTTAAACAGACACGGCTCGCTCGCAGACATTAACTCGCATTTGTCTGCTCAACACCCATGGTTAGCCGCGTTCCACGACAACTCCAAATCCACGCAAGGGGTCTCAATAGCTGTATCAAGAACAAAATCCAGAAGCTTACAGGCATGCACTGGAGCAGGTACGTACCAGGCATTTTCAGACAGTCTCAGATCAAATAATATTTCCCTGAAAAACTGTGAACGATGTTCAACGGTTACAGCATAAAACATGAAAGTAAAGGTTAGTTCAAAGAGTGTACACGGAGGCTAAGAAAAGGCACCGTCTCAGTTTTCTTTGGGTTGGCTTCATGTCTGGAATGCAGAAGTTAGGAGGCACCAGGCCAGGTCCAAAAAAATAAAAATAAAAAAAATAAAGGCTTCATTGCTTCTAACTGCACGGTGCATGGAACTTTGCCAGTAACACTAAAGGGGCAGGCATCTCTGTTTTATTACAAAGAGGTGATCATGAAAGTTTCTTTTGCATGTTCTGAAACTCATGTGGTCTGTTTCTGGGTGACAATTATGAGTGATTTCACTAGATCATGCATCATGCCTAGAGGGTTTGTATTTTGATAACAGAAGCAGGGCTGTGCTGTAAACAAGGGTATTGTGCACATTTGAATCCTATACTCCATGAGTACTTATTTCTGAAAACAGTCCTGTGATACAATGTGTCCTGTCAGTGGTCTGGATATATCATAACCACCTCTCTCACGCACCTAGGTACCTGTACACTTCTAAAGGTAAGGTAAAGAATCATACTGCTCAAGAGCAGGCCATTACAATCAATTTGGAGGAAATCCACACATTTCTTTCATGGGATCATCAAGGTTTCAAACATAAAGAAAAAGGGGCGCCTGGGTGGCGCAGTCGGTTAAGCGTCCGACTTCAGCCAGGTCACGATCTCGCGGTCCGGGAGTTCGAGCCCCGCGTCGGGCTCTGGGCTGATGGCTCAGAGCCTGGAGCCTGTTTCCGATTCTGTGTCTCCCTCTCTCTCTGCCCCTCCCCCGTTCATGCTCTGTCTCTCTCTGTCCCAAAAATAAATAAACGTTGAAAAAAAAAATTAAAAAAAAAAAACAAAACATAAAGAAAAGGCACTCTCACGAATGCTTCCTGAGATAAGGACAGAGCTCAAGACTGAAGTAGCCAGGCCAGAAGCAATATTTCTTACAGTGAAACACCCAGAACCAATGCCCCTGATCTGTTCCTTTCGGCCCCAACTGGTGTTTTAAAAAGACTCTGGCTCCACTGTGGCCAGGTAACTTCTTGACCAAAGACTGTTCTATGTAAAAAAGAAAAGAAAGGAAAGGAAAGGAAAGGAAAGGTAAAGAAAAGAAAAAAGAAAAGCAAGAAAGAAAGAAAGCAAGCAAGCCTGAACTTAGAAGATTTAATGCCAAACGCTAGAATAAATTCATCCAAAGGAGGAGGAAATAAAGAATGCCAAGTACATGGTGGGAAAAAGGTAACCAGAATCGTAATGAACAGGCCCTGAAGCCACAAATTAAAAACAAAATGTGAGCCTCTTGCAGTGACCATCAGGCCTGCAGAAGTTGCAAACTTCACGGCTGAATTACTAATGGTGGCAAAAGTTGTTTATGAACACGGCCAGGTTTTAGGCAGTTTGAGAAGAGAACTTCCTCTTTTGTCTTGTTTTGGTTTCAGTTTCTTTTTTTTTTTTTTTAATTTTTTTTTTTCAACGTTTATTTATTTTTGGGACAGAGAGAGACAGAGCATGAACGGGGGAGGGGCAGAGAGAGAGGGAGACACAGAATCGGAAACAGGCTCCAGGCTCTGAGCCATCAGCCCAGAGCCTGACACGGGGCTCGAACTCCCGGACCGCGAGATCGTGACCTGGCTGAAGTCGGACGCTTAACCGACTGCGCCACCCAGGCGCCCCTTGATTTCAGTTTCAAATCCCCATGGCCGCATTTAACAAAAGAGACAAAGGAGAAAAGCCCAAAAATCATGGAGAGGGTTTTTCTCTGCAATCACCCCCATTCTAGCTCCTGTTAAAGTGAAGGGACAAAGGGAAAATAGAGCAATAAAAGGCAAAAAGAGATCTCATGTCCAGCTGACTTGGAAAAGGCCTGAGTGGAATCAAAATGTGGTATCTTACAGTAACTATGGCCGCAAAGAAACCACACTTAATTCTCTCAAGTGGAATGTGGGGAGCCAATCAGAGCCAATCACGCCTTTCAATGTGATTCAAGCCACCAAGCTTGTTGTATAACCAGAATGGGCTTGCCACCACCAATGCTTGGCTGGGAACAACAGCTTTTTAGCTTTGAAGTTCCATTCTTCAGAACAGAGGTTGTAAACCAAAGAGGCCTCAGCATTATTACAAAGAATCCAGGAATCTGTATGTGCCTGAACATTTTTATAGCTGAAACTCCTAAAAAAAAAAAAAATCTTGCGTACTTTTCAAATGAGCACAGATGCTGTTTGTGATGAGCAAAATTAATTTCAATATTACTGAAGGCATGCTGCATTTTCTTAATTGATACTAAGCGTATCTATCATCTTGTCAAGTCGACGACGTCTTGTCAGTTGCTTAAAATGTTTGACTTTTACAAACACTGGCTCTGAAACCAGTAGATTGTGATCAGAGTGTGACAACCGGTAGTGTGTCCGGTCTCTGGCAGGACTCAGCCCTCCACCGCTTGCCCTGGCCCCGGGAAGACACAGAGGCTCAGATATCCGTGCAAGCAGGATGCCTTCTTCGGGAGTTCCGGCTGTGGATTTTTCCAATACGTCTATGACGTGGCTGTGTAGTCCTCTGGTGACTTTTAAGATAACAGAGAAGACCAGGGAGGGAAGTGTACCCGCAGGGGGGCCGCTGCAGTGAGTGACACTCTAAAAGACCACCAGGATGGTCATTAAGAGGGCCAGATTCAAAGCCAACATCCCAGTGACACCTGACGAGGGAAGATGGACCACAGAGCCAGACTTTCTAACCTGACGTGGCAAAAGGAATCTAATTCCTCTAGCTGCCATCATTCAAACCTGGTCTCACTGCTTTACACACACTTAACCTCCACTTTCACTTTGAATGCTCTGCACTTTTCAAAGTCATCTTTGACCTGAGAGTGCCCGAGGGTATCTCCACTCGGCAAGAGTTAGAGGGCTCAACTCAAGGTTATTACCAAACGAGGAAGATAAAAGTGCAGAAGCTGACCTTTTCCTCTGAAATGTCAGGATTCAAGTCTGGGTATCTGAATATGAGGACGCTTGCTCTGTCTTTGTGTCAGATGCATACTTGATAAACATCATGCATGTTAAAGAAATAAAAGGTGCAAGCAAGCTAACCCCACAGTCGCAGAGTGATGAGCCAGCGCTCCCCTTTACATGAGGGGGGGAGGTGAGGTCTACTCTTCCCCGGGGTTAGGCATTACAGTTTGGCTTCTTCTTATTTCTTCTGTAACATTTGCATCCATCCACGGACTCTTAGAAGAAGAAACTCCAAGCAGCCAACCTTTCCTCTAAGTCAAATGCTAAGGGTGTGGTTCTGTTCATGGAATCCACAGATACCTCCCATCAATCCTGGGATGGATGTCATGAACAAACAGGCTGAGTACGTTTGCAGAAACAACAACAACAACGACAACGACAACAAACGAAGGATATCTAAGCGCTGTCAGAATTTTATCCTTTGGTGGAACTGAGCCCAAAGACACGGCTAACTCATTCCTTCTCAAGGTGGACACTGCGACATTTCGTCCAGGAAAAGAATCAGAGTCATGGCGTCCTACAAGGAAGCAACCCTATCATTTATTTTCTCTAGGTTGGTCGTGGCTTCCACCCTGCTCTGCATTTCCATCATGGCGCCTTGGAAAGGCACCTCTGTGGGGGTAACATCGCCGTAAGAACCTCTGAATCCTCACCACCAACTCCAGGAGAATGTATATGGCAGGATGCAAGTCAGATTTAGATGTCTTTAGTGTTTTTTTTTTTTTTTGGTTTTGCTTTTTAACGAAGTTTTAGGCAGAACTAATTATTCTCTAAAGCTGCATCTGAAATCCAAATGCACAGTGCCTGGGAAAGAGTGAGGTATATGCAGGAAAATGTCGTGATAACTTGTCAACTACAATAGAGAGAAGAACCAAAAAGACACAAAATGTTTATTTCAGCCGTGATGTAGGGTCCCGGGCCACTTGATTTGGGACCATCAGTGAGATTCTTTCAATGCTATTTTATCTGGGAGCTCATTTTCCTTCTGACTTTCCCGTTCCTAATTAGAAGAACACCATTTGGCCAAGTGGGAACACGGTGAACACATACAAAGAAATGGATACTGAAATCGTGAAGAGATTCTGGCCAAAATACAGCTACAGACTAGGATCTAAAATGCCTTTCTTTTCCCTTATGTCCACATCTCACCTTCAGAACTTACATGAAGAGAGGGCTCTGGGGACCCCAGAGCAGGCACTGCAGAGGAGAAACGCACTACTTACGCCAAACATCTGTCGGAGGTCCGGATCTCGGAACCGGAAGGGGATGTTGGAGACATGCAGCCGTTTGGGCTGGGACTTGTTTTCTGAGTTTTCAGAAGGCTGTGTCTGGGGCTGGCCATCCGTCGGTGCTGCGTCATCTGTCTGCTAAAAGGACAAGAGTAAAGAGGCTCTGAGTGGACCTACGTGCTGTTTCCAAACTGCCTTTGCTTCCCCTAAATGGTAGGAAAGTGCTGGAACAAAGGAACAAGGACAAGGAAAGAAGTGCTGGGTCATTCATTCATTCAACATTTCTGAAGACCCCCTGAGAGCGTAACGTGGATCTGGGACTCAGTAGCAAGAAAAGCGCACAAAACTCCCTGCCCTCGTGGAGCGCAATTCTTATGGTGGGGGTGGGGGGCAGGAAAGGCAATCAGCTCATGAACAACGAAATATGCAGCTGGTAGAAGGAGAGCGCCAGGAAGAAAAATAAAGCAAGGGGATGGGTGGTTGGTGTGGAGGTATTGGGGGAGTTTTAATAATTAGGCAGAGAAAACCTCATCGCTGAAGCTAGGAGAGGGTGTATCCCTTAATCAAAGGTGTCCAAAATCTTAAAACATCGCCTACCTAATTGTTGAGAGCGTGAAGATAAAATATTAGCAAATGTAATAAAACATTTGGAAAGGTTGTTTGGTGCTCTGCAGTCTAAGTAAAGCATCTGATTGACTTAATTTATTATTAAGGCTTTAACTTCTCGTTTTTTGATTGTGCAACTCTATCGTGTCCATTACAGCTGACCCCGTGTGGCTAGTTAAACCTGAATGAATTAAGATTAAATAAAATGTAAAATGCAGCTTTTCCTTGACACTAGCCACATTTCAAGTACTCGATAGCCACATGGGGCTAGTGGTTTCCATGTCAGACGGTGCAGGTTTAAAGCATCTCCAGCACAGCAAGACATTCTGTGGACCATGTTGGTGTAGATAAGGTTACATTATTAGCATAACTCGTTACTCTGCTTCCCGTTCTTGCCAAAATGAGTCTGGACAACATGATATTACATCGGCACCTGGATATGGGTAGGAACCAGGAGAAAAGTCACAGTAACATTTGGTATCCTGATAGCCATAACGGGTATGGGTACTCTTGGTTCTAGAGATGCTTTCAGAAACTTTCTCTGCAATTAGCATCTCTTGTCTCTGGGTGGCAGTGGATGCCATTCACATCAGTCAGTTGCTTCTCCAAAACCATGATGGAGAACCTATGTGGAAGCCCATCAAATTGATGAGCAAGGAACCAGCCTCACCTACTTATAAACAGTTTAGAAGCATATTAACTGGGACGAAACTATCAATGCAATCAGCCAGGTGTAAAATAATAAAGACACAGAGAAGGAAACAATTTCACAAAGTGAAGTATGTATTTATATATATTAAAAAATATGTATGTTTATTTTATATACATAAGTGTTTTATATATGCCATACATATACATTTTGATAGATGTTTATCAAAATATATATATTATATATTATATATAATATATGTATTATATTATATATATAATATATATTATATACATTATATATAATATATATTATATATTATACACATTATATATAATATATATTATATATATATATATCAAAATAACATGGGCATAATTTGTGACTGTCTCGTCAGTACGTGTGTTTATTGGCAGACTTCATTTCCATTCTCCTTACTGATACATCCTGAATGGCATTCTGATGCTTTTAAAAAAACTTTTATTATTTATATTTTTAGCGGGGGGAGGGGCGGAAGGGGAGGAAGAAAGAATCCCAAGCAGGCTCCACTCCCAGAGTGGAGCCCAACTCAGGGCTGATGCCATGACTGTGAGATCGTGACCTGAGCCGAAATCAAGAGTCGGATGCTTTATCCACTGAGCCGCCCGGACGCCCCCTGAATTGCATTCTGAAAGCAAGACCTTCCCAGGGGCTGGCAGAAGACTGTTCCAAGCTGGTTTGGTATCTAAGGCCCCCCTGGATGACTTCTTCAACCTTGAAGTGCTATGTCATGTCAACAACAACAATGCACTTGGTCATTCTGTCTATGCTGTTGGAGTGAATAGGCAGGGGGATGGTGATAGTCCTCTAACCTGGAAAACGAGTAATAATAATAATGCACACCTTCTAAGGCTCTGCAGGGACTGACTGCAATCACATATGCCAACTTGGCAGAGTTCTTGTCACATGGCATACGGTCAGTAACTGGAAAGCAATGAATATTTTAGAGTTATGGTGATTTTTTTTTTTTAATGTCAAAACGAGGAGTGAAAAACCCTCTCTCAGGTAAAGGAAAGGTTCTCTTGGCTCCTTATACATGTTTTTAGTGAGCAACTACTACACACTGGATCTGTAAGTCAGGCCTCCAAACACATTCAGTTTCCAGTTCAAAGGAAGAGAAAGAGGGTAGAAAAAGACAGTTGCAAGGCTGGGATCACAGGGAATCATAGAGGGCTGCATAAACTTGAATCAGGGACACACTGCAGGGCTGGATGCCTTAAGAGGCTTGCCAGTTCTGGGGGGTTATGTTTTGAGTGGGAGGTGTCTAACAGAACAGACGAAGGGGGCGGATGCTGTACCCGCAGTGTGCAAAGCACATGCAAAGGCGCAAAGGTGAAATCATGTTCTGGATTTGGGGGCTTCCACGTGTGATCTCTGGTCAGTGCAGGTCATGTGAAGGAAGGACAGAACGGTACAGTGTGGGGGTGGTGGCGGTTGGGTTACAAACGGCCCTATGCATAGAGCAAGAGTATATATTTCATCATAAAAACTGTGACGAGCCACCTATGATCATCGCGGGGCATGATGTGATCAGCACAGGACGCCAGAGCTGAGCTATGGCCGACAAAAGATACATGCAGGTTGAATGGCTGGCTGAATCACTGACTGAACAGAGGAAGGGATTACAAGTGTATCAATAAAGTAACGAGTGAAGGAGCAAACGGTCTGCTTGGCACCTTCAAGGCAGTCAAAACGCAGTCTTATAACAGCGAGGCCCAAACAGAGCAGGAATGTTTTCTCTGCTGGTAATAGGAGGTTTGGTTACACAACAAAGCCAGCGACATGTCCTTGAACCACATGGTTGGGGTCTTAGTACTCTAACCTAAGAAGCTCCGTCAGCACAAGCAGCTGCTGAGACCCTGAACCTGCAGCTCTAGATTCTTTCCTCTGGAAAGAAGTTGCTGTTCAAATGCAAATTAAAACAAATTCCTTCTCATCCCAAGAAAGAAACTTAGATTTGGATTTGTACAGAACGGCTGGATGTTTCAGCTTAATAAACCTAATTAGGAATTACAGAGATTATGATTAAACATATTAAATGATTAATAGCATTATGCCGCTCATGTGAAAATTAAAATTAATCATCTTTAGTCAAACAGGACTTTGGAGAAATCTTTGCGTTGTTCCCTTTGATAAAAAACATACAACGCTCAATTAATCATTTTGTAGTGTGGGCATGTATACAAACGCTCATCAATCGTTATGTCGGGATACCTGTGTATTAAAGGTAATTTTTAAAGATAACATGTAAAATGGAAAACAAACCAACAGTGTTTCAGATATCGTGGGTGGATGGAGAGGAGAGGGAAGAGGATGACGTCAGGATCCAGAGGCCGAGAAAGAAAAATGGATCTGTGAGCTCAAGCACGCCTGCTTACACGTTGGGACGTAACACAAGTGGGCCAAACGAGACCGGGGCTGTGCAAAATGGCTACTCCGGAACCCGGGGCACGGTCGGGGTGAGGCCTTCCAGAGTGGTCCTCACCGACTCTCATGGTGAGTAGGTCAGGATGAGGGCCTTCCCCTTCCTTTCTCCTGGGAACTTTCATGGAAAACATACTCAGGACAAGCCTGAGTTTGAGGTCGTTGTAGTCGCCTAGGAAATTACCACAAATGTGGTGGCTGAAAGCAACAGCAATGTACTCCCTCACGGTTGTAGGGGCCAGACATCTACAGTGAGGGTGCTCTCAGGACCTCACTCCCTCGGGAGGCTCTGCGGGAAGGCCCATCTCTACCTCTTCCAGCTTCTGGTGGCCTCTTGGCTTGGAGTTGCCTTTCCCCAGTCTGTCTCTGTGTTCATACGGCCTTCTTCCCTCTGTGTGTCTGAGACTCACATCTCTGTCTGCCTTTTTCTTCTTTATAAGGACATTAGGCACTGGGTTTAAGGCTCACCCTAGATCTTGGCTTGGGATCCTTAACTTAATTACATCTGCAAGGACCCTTTGTCCAAATAAGGCCACGTTCATGGGTTTACAAGGGTCAGGACATGGACATATCTTTTGAAGGCCACACTCAACCCACAACAACCCTTTATTAAACGAGAAAACAAACTGGAAGCACATGTAGGATGGGTAGCTGTAGTCAAGGAGGAGATTCATTTTCTACCACTTAAGGTGGCCTGAGGTTCTCCAAAGGGTTGGCCCCACACCAGGTCCAGAAGAATAGAGAATGTCTCTGCCTGAGCTGTCCCAGGTTCCCATCTGTCGCCCTGGGAACTTTAATGAGTTCCCTAAATAGAGGGGACTGCAATCTTCCCTTTGCCAGCCTGGGCGCCCTGGCCGCCATTCCATCCCTACCCCTGGAGGTACTGACGCCCTTCAGCAGGACTGAGACGCACTCCACCAGCCTCCCGAGAGGCAGCCGATACTCCAAAAACAAGGACAGGCCTGCCACTTCCCTGAGCCTAGAGCTGTACCTCACACAGATGGCTAAAGCGGTCACGGTATCCCTGAGAAGGTCGGTGAAGCTTACGGCGAACGCCCAGAGTGAAACTTCTACCGACAAAAATAAAATAACGTAGAAATTCTAAGAAGGTTGCGCAGGGAACTGCACATCTAGAACGTGTATTTCCCAAAGTCAGGGGCTCCCTGCTAGGGAGCTACATCCCCTGAGACTGGTGCCTGGCAAGGCTTCCTTGGAATTAATTGCTCGAAGAAGAACTCTTGATTTGTCCCTGATTTTTTTTCCTAAGTATCATTTTAGCTCTAAGTGGGACGCAGCTGAACTGGAAAGATACCTCATAACCATGTTTCGGAGATCAGAAGATAGAACATAAAGACCAAGCAAATTACTGCTGATCTGCTCGCTCAGAGATGAGAGGAATTTGAGAAAACAAAGGATGTTCGAGGCAGAAGGAGAACGGCCAGGGCACTTGCCCTCTCTGAACCCTCTAGCCCAGGCCCTCATCCTGGGCTGTGATATTCAGTATGGCCTGGCCCTGACCCCCTTGCTTCTTGAGGCTCCCCAGTCCTTGCTCACTGGCCACCTTGTTCCTCCTTCCACCCACTCGGCAAGCTCCCTCCTCAGGCTTCACACCGGTTATTCCTCTGCCTGGAGAACTCTCTCCCCAAATGCCTATGTGGCCGGCTTGCCCCCTCTTGCCCATCGGCTGTCTGCCCAGACATGACCCGTCTGAGACATCTTCACCTGCCCGTTACCAAAGTACGTATCACTTCTTCCTTTTAGGTTACGTGCTTCTGTTATTTTCTGCTGTGCCTGTCTTCTCCACCAGAACGCAAAGTCCACGAGAACAGAGACTGGGGAGTTTCCATTCACTGTTCTGCCCTACACCTAGAGCAGTTTCTCTACCAGAAATGGTGATGTGGGGGCTGCTTAGCTCTTTGACCTGGGGCTGTCCTGTGCACCGTAAGATGTTGGTTCAGCGGCATCCCTGGCCTCCATCCTCTAGACGACAGTGGGACAGCGGGAACTATCTTCAGGGGTTCAGGTGCTCCCTGTGGGGGGCGGAACTGTACAGACTGAAACCGTTGATCGGGAGCACACGGTAAGTTCTCAGCAAGGGCCTGTGGCGTCAATGAACAGGTCTGGCTTTGGTATCAGCGAGCGGCACAAATGCTAACTTCACGTCCCTCGCTCTTAGTTGCGGATGCATAAAATCACAAATGCACATCTGTCCTGGACCCTTCAGACTGGGATAATGTAATCCAAGTCTTGCAAACAGTTAAGTCCCATGAACAAACAGGGAGTGCGTATCATTACTATTATTAACAGCGTTAAAACCACCGGGGTTTGTTCTTTTCTCGGGCGTGTGGATACGGACGACCGTGAGACGCAGAGGCCGCATCACGCAGGGGAGGCTGCAGGACCCCACACGAGTGGAAAGTGGAGGTGTGTTTCCAGGCAGCCGTTGGCAGAGGTTCGAAAATAAGCTCGTTAGGATGGCAAAATCCAGCTTCTACTCTGGCCCAGTTCGAGAGCCCTATTAGGAGTCAGGATGTGTGCCGCAGAATTTTTCCTAATAAACAAACTCCCCAGATATCGGCGCAGGTTATAAATGTTAAGAAAACACCACCAGCACTTTAATCTCCCGAAGATCACTTAGTGCTTCCGCAAAGACCTTAATAAAGAACCGCGGGGCTCCCTCTGCTATAATCGTTCCTAATTCAATGAATAGCTCTGAGCAACCCAAGGCTAATCCTGGTGAAATTGGATTTTGATATCGACCAATCCGGGGATGACTGTTGGAGAGAATCCGCATAGTTTTTGTATGTGCCTTTCAGATTCTGGCCCCGACCCGCGGGCTCAGCTCTGAGCCCATGAGGCACTGCTGAGCTCACCTGTGTGCTATCTCCGGGGGAGACCAGGTACCTAGTGGTAACGCAGGCCGAGGACATTTGTAGCTGGGCATCCCTGAGCTAAACTCCAGTTCTGTCACATAGGAGCCGAGCTCCTTAAACCCTTCTGAGCCTGTCTCCTCAGATTCAAGTAAGGATAAAAGGTTCCACCAGCACCTATGTGGAGGCAACATAGGTGACCATCACAAGGGCGGATGAGTAAGATGTGGTGAAGCTGTCAGCAGAAATCAGAACTCGGAGAGAAATCAGAGACTTGGAAGCACAGTGCTGAGTGCCTGTAGTAGGGGCATTAACCTTAAGAAAACAAGAACTGTACCGAATTATATTTTGCCACCCCAAAATACGCCTCTTTGGCACAAGGGTTATTTTGGGACAATTATTTTTGAGAAACAGCAGACACAGGAGAAGCTCCAAAAACAGTAGAAAATACCCTTTTGTAAGAGACATTCACATTTATAAGGAAATTCTCCATTTATAGGGGTGTCTTCCTCTCAGGAGGCACCAGGAAGAGAAAGTAACTAAATCTCTAGAAACTCTCTTCAAAGGATAAGTCAAGGACCTAAATCTGCATAACCACCTCACCCTTATTTACCGGGCTTTTCCTAATAACCTCCCCATTGCTGGCTCCCCTGGCCTCCCAACATCTCTTGTCTTCAGCTGGAGATGATGTTTAAGCTGGTGGCTTGGGCCATGCCAGGGAGTTACTTGGTTTTCTTGGGTAGGTACCCTGTCTACAGAAGGTAGACATGTTATTAAATTCCTGTTTGTCTCTTTTACCACAGGGTGTTTCAGCCAAGAACCTAGAAGAATACAAAGAAAATTATTTTCTTCCCCTGCACGATGGAAATTAAAAACTCATGCACTCATCACATAAGACTAGATACGGTTCAGGGACAGTGATCACACACTTTAGAGCAGCCATTCAACAAAATAAAATAGGAGTCACATACAAAATCTTAAAGTTTCTAGAAGCCACGTGTCTAAACAGGAAAAAGAAATATGTGGAATTAACTTTAAGGATATATTTATCTTAATCCAATTTACCAAAACTATTATTTCAGCGTGTAATTAATGTAAATGATATTTTACATTCTTGTTTTTCTGAGTCTCTGAGATGTTCAAATAATTTGTACTACAGCTCATCATCTCAATATGGACACTGCATTTTCGTTAGAAATACCTCATCTATATTTAGACTTTGAAAAATTGGCAGTTGAATAGCCAAGATTTTCAAAACACACCTAAAAGGCTTTTAATAAGGGAATCAAGTGTCAGTGTCTAAATTTTAATTACAGTTGAGCCTAATTAAAAATTCAGTTCTTCAGTCATACCAGCCATGGCTCAACAGATACCTCCAGCTGGCAGAATAATGCCCCCTTCGAAATATTAATATCCTAATCCCTGAATACAGAGTTCACAGACTCCCTGAAGGGTGCACAGATATCCACGGCTCCCTGGATAAGGACCAGTGCTGTGCGAGGGCATTCCACTCTCCCCTGAGTTGAGACATCTGATGCTGAATACTACCAATGCCTGATTGCTTATAAGCCTAGTGTGGAATCAGCTAATGGGTCGGGTAATGGGATGGGTACTAAATATAAAACTGTGCTGAGGTCCTACTGTGACCCTGGCATCTTGCTAGGCATTTTTCATACCTTATCCCACTGATCACCATAACAGTTTGAAGAACTGAAGCTCAGAGCGGTTAAGTTACCTGTCCAAAATTACACAGCTAGGAGATGGCAGAGCCAGGATGGAACCTAAGATATCTAAGTCCATTCACTGGACTCCATATTCCAGACCCCAATGGCTTGTCAAGGCCAAGAGGAAGGTGCTATGGAAAGTCTAAAGACAGCCCAGCCCCAGAGGGCAACTGCTAAGCACTTGCATAGAGGAGTGAAGATTCGCTGGAGGTCTAACTGCCTGAGCTCTCTGTCTGGGCTGGAACCAGAGTGATGAGCTCTGCGAACAAGGCTCTATCTCAACCAGTTGGCCAAAATCAAACCAAACCAGGCGGCTTCAGATGCCTCCTCCGAGCCCCTAGAGTCCTGTGCTCCCCTCTGGTGAGCTCTTACCGACTATGTATGTTCCTTATTATCAGATTACCTCCCTGTCTGTGCTACTAGAACATGAACATCCCAAAGACAAACACTACACTGAATCATTTTTGAAGCCCTTTACTGTGCCAGCAAATATTTATTGTGTCATTCCAGAACACCTCTTGGGGCCCAGCTTCTTTTGTCTCCATGAGCATCCCCAATTCTTCCGTGAGCGTGTCAAAACCCAGCACCCAAGCCAGGATGCTAACGAGCACAACTCCCCCCCCCCCCCCGTCCAGCCTAATGAATATCCAGCATCCCCCCATCCTGCGGGCTTCCTCCCCTCCATGCCCAAAGTGCTTTACAGTGATAAATAAAAAGTGTCCTTTTGAATAGCCAGCTGCTTCTTCCTCCTCCACCAATCAAGTTATTTCTCAGAGAGGAAAGCTTGTGAGTGTCTTCGAGGCATTATTTGATTAAGTTGACAATATTATGTGAGCGATGGTTGAGTACCCACTGCGATGTACTTTGGACCAAATTGATTTGTGTAACGAACACTTGCTCTGTCTCTTCTCACAGCCTGAATAGTGGTCTTGATTTAGCCAGTAATGCTGGGCACCAAGTGAATTTACAGGGTCCACAGTCCCTCTCTCTCAATCTGGAGAGAATAGCAAAAGAAAGGCTGGAGTGGCATAATTCAATACATTGTACTATAAGCTCAGAAAATGGTATCACAGAGCTCTGCAATATACCTATTTGATTTGATTTGTAAACCTGATAAAAAAGCAATCGAGAAAAGTTCAGGGGGAAAATATATACGTTCTAAGCAAAAAATGTAACGATATTGAATGTGTACAAAGAACCAAAGTCCTGGATGGGGAGGGGGAGAAAATCATGCATACTAAATCAACTTCATACCCTGCGTTAGACAATATTGCACATTCTCCATTTAAAACGAAGCAAGATTGTGCGAAGTTATTTTCCATTAAAAATAATAATAATGGTAAGCCCAGGGAATGTGAATTAAAACCCACGTCTCGGGTTTTCTCACAATCCTACTTCAAAACGGGGCTCGTGCAGATTCACTCAGCTTCCTGATTTTTCATTTTAGCTCTGTAGGCAAACAAATAAGTTAATCACACAGCTTTGGATGTAGTTAATGCCTCCTTCCTAGCTCGGCAGGGCGGATTCCACAGCCAGGTGACACAGATTTAAGAAACTCATCACATTTCCCTCAACCCGAATAAATTCAATGCTTTGCTGGAATGATGAAATTCTTCAGAAAGCAGAAGCCCTGCGGGACACAGAAGGGCTGACTCCAAATTCTCTTGCTCTTTTTTTTTTTTCACCCTTTGAAAGTATAGGATGAGCATTCAAGGGGCCAAGTGTTCCTCAGTAAAGGCGATGGGCTGCATAGGTGTCTGTATAAGTACACTCGAGCTGCTGTAACAAAACCCCATGGACCAGGTGGCTTCAACCACAGTCATTTACTTCTCCCGGTTCTGGAGGTTGGGAAGTCCAAGATCAAGGCGTCAGCATATTTGGCTGCTGGTGAGGTCTCTCTTTCTGGCTTATAATCTCCCTATGTCCTCTCCTGGTGGAGGGAGAATGCTGTCTCTCTCTTCTTCTTCCTATAAGGACAGATTCCCACAGGAGGACCCTGCCCTCATGACTTCATCTAACCATAATTACTTCCCAAAGTCCACACCTCCAAATACCATCACGTGGGGGCTTAAGGCTTCAGCATAAAGGGGAGGGGACACAATTCAGTCTACAGTAGTGTCATTAAAGCAGAGCCTGCGAATACCTGGGAATGTGACATGTTTTGTCCTGGGGAGAGAAAGGAGTTTCAATGGGCTTGAAACCAGCTGTTTTCTCATCCAGTCATTCAAAATAGATTTATTGAGCATGTACTACATCTATATATATATATATATATATATATATATATATATATATATATATTGAGCACCTACTACATATATATATATGTGTGTGTGTGTGTGTGTGTGTGTGTGTGTGTGTGTGTGTGTTTATGTATGTGTGTACGTTTGGGAGCTGGTGTCTACTTCTCAGTGGACAGGAGTCATAAACTCCAGAAAGAGCTCTTTCTTTCCTTCTCCATGTTCGAAGTTTCAGTTTTTAGTTCCAGAAACAAGGAATTGAAAATAACTACCACTACTAATAACAATAACAATAAACATTTGTAGACTCTGGAATGAGTGATCTGGGTTTGAATTCTAGCTTTACCACTTCCTAGCTGTGTGACTTTGAACAAGCTCCTTAACCTCTCTGGGCCTTGTTTCCTTGATCTAGAAAATAGAAATATTATTAGCATTGCCCCAGGTGAGTCAATATATCTAAGTGCCCTTCCTGGCCCTTAAGTGTGATGATGATTAACATCTAGAATAGTGCTTGATATCTGATAGCCATTTAATAAACATTGGTCACACGATTAGCACTCTGCTAAGCTCTTTGCATACATTGTATTTCATTGCATCACCTGATGACTCAGAAAAGAAGATTCTATCATTTGTCCCCATTTTATGATAAAGGAATGGCTGTTCAGAGGGGCTAAGAGCTGCTTCAAGATGCTCAGTCAGTACATAGTTGGTGGTGTGGGAGAATGGTTGAGAGCCCAGGCACCACACTTTCCGAGTCAAATCCCTTAATGACATCTAAAGATGATGCAACAGCTTTCTGGCCATGTGGTTATTAAAAACTCAGACCAGGGGCACCTGGGGAGCTCAGTCCGTTAAGCGTCTGACTCTTGATTTTAGCTCAGGTCGTGATCTCACGGTTCATGACATTAAGCCCTGCATTGGGCTCCACACTGACAGTGTGAACCTGCTTGGGATTCTCTCTCTCTCCCTCTCTCTCTGCCCCTCCCCTGCTCATACTTTCTCCCTCTCTCTCTCTCAAAATAAATGAACACACTTAAAAAATACCTCAGGCCAATCCATTTTAAAGCTTCCAAAGTCAGTAGGATTCAAATTCTCTTCCTATTACTCCAGACCCATGTCCTCATAGACCTGCGTCATGATGGACCTACCTCGGGCAGGGGACATTTCCTGCTTCTTTGCCCCTACTATCCAGCACTTGGCTCTGTCTGCTAGGGGGAGCTGCCTCTGGGATCTTCTTCCTCATTCTCCTCTTAGGTCTTTCTTTTTTGGAGTTGGGGTTTGGGGGAAGAGACTGAGGGGGCAGAGGGCACCCAATGAAACAAGATCCCTCTTGGTGATCAGTAGCAAATGCCTGTCTCTGCTCTCTCTCTCATTCTGCTGGAGCTCGTGGGCCACTGGGGGCTTCTGTGGGTGTGGGGGAGCCTGAGGTGTAGGTATGCTTGGGTTGCTTGGGGGTGGTGAATTGCCAATCCTTCGCCCTCCATTGCTGCAGAAGGTAATGTATCGTCAAGGTTGGCCGGCAAGCTGCCCACTCTCCTTTCAGATGGGGGCCCCTCTGTCAGCACTGGTTTTCTGAGCATCCTGAAAACTCCTTCCCTGTCCTCTGACCTCTAGGCTCTCCCAAGAGCCAGGGCAGATGGCAGGTGTCCTAACACATTCTCCATGACAGTTCTCTCCCATCCTGCTGTTTGGGACTATGCCAGTGAGCCTCCACGGTAACAACTCCCCAGATAAGAAGCAGGCACAAGTCTCTATGTTAATGACATCACTGCACCCAACTAATTTAAGGAACACGTCAGGTTCTCCCCAGAACTCCGCACTGCATTCTGCTGTGATGGCATCATCAGGACGAGTCTTCTGTTTCTCCAGCTCAGTGAGCATCCACCTGAGGGAGCTGGCAAACTCCCCTTAGTGCTGGCAGCCCGCTCTCCCTCCCCAGGAGTGACTCTCTTGAAGCTCTACCCTCACCCCAGCCACAGCCTCCTGGTTTTCGTAAACCCATCCCACTCAGAAATCAAGGCCAATTTAAATATCGATTTAAAAAGGAAAAATGTTGACATCTTACACTGAATCCTCAAATCCACCCAGCTCAAAGATGTCCCCTCCCAACGTATTATGCAAGATTTAATTTAACCAAATGGCAAATCTATACATTATGCAAATTTTCCAGACCTAAGAAAATTGCTGAACGGTTGCAGAAACTCGGTGATGAATTTAAGATGGAACTGATCTCAGCTAAAATCCCAGGATTTTCCTTACTAATTACTTCTTTCTTTGTATAAATGCTTTGAACAAAGAGACAAGCACTGTGAGGGGTTTGCTCTGGGTGTACTGGGGTTTCTCCAGTATACCCAGAGACATGTATACATATCATTCTTCGGGATATTGATATGTCTATTCTCCTACATTTGACAGTCAAAGAATCCTGTCACATAAAGTACACAATTTCTGAAAACTGACATGATTCGGATTACTTCTGAGTTCCAGATTCTATTCATCAGTGGGCTAATTTTTCCTGCACTGGTGGGTGGGGAGGAGTGTAAATATATTCTAAGAGATGGAAATACTAAGAAATATACTCTGAAAATAGAAATGACTTCAACTCCTCTCCAGTTTGCTCTTTACCTAGACAGCACATTTTTTTTTTCTTAAAAATGCCATATGGAAAATAGTGTGACTTTGTGGGCCATACTGTCTCTGTTGCAGCCACAGGCAGTATCTAAACAAATGAACATGTCATGTTCCAATAAAATTTTATTTACCAAAAAAAAAAAAAAAAAAGGCAGTGGGCCCTAGTTGGGCATGATGGATGATGGTCAGTACTCTGGTCTACACTGTTTGATGGTCAGTACTCTGGTCTACACTGTTCTATTTGGCTGGCATTTAAAGAGCTCCCGCCTGTATAAAGGACATTTGTTAGAAGTGAGGCGTAAAGCATGAAGAAGACATACCCAGAGCCTGTAGGATCTCCTGGTATGGCAGGGGACAAAAATAAGGCATGACACAATTGAAACACAATGGGTGAGTTCTCTTACTGAAGGACCTTCGGAAACATAATTCAACAAGAGGGGAATATGGAAAACTTCTTGGACGGTCTTATTCATCTTGGCAATTGTGTCTTAGCGGGGCTCACAGGTCTAAAAGTCCAACTCTTAAAATGAAGAAAGAGAAATATCTAACCAGTCCTGGGCTCTTTCTCATCTAATTGTGTCATTCAAGGCTCCAATAAGGAGAGGTAAGACTTGAAGTGGTCAGATATGGATGATAGCCATGACGGTGGGTGACATCCTGTCAGAGTGTCCCTTTCTTCACCTGTAGGAGAGGAACAACAATGCAGCTCCCTTTCGGATCCCAGAGAAACAGAGGGGATTCTGCCCCAGAAAGTGCTCTGGCCACTTCAAAGTGCTGTGTATCTGGAGTCCATCGTTTCCATTTTTCTTGGTTATGCTACTTAAAAAGCAAGGTTGGCTCACATGGCAGGTGACAGTATCTGATGTCTGATGACATCAGTCTGGCAACCAGAAAGACTCTTAGTGGAGGCCCTACACTTCAGCAGATGTGGATTCAAGGACAACTCCCACCGATTTCTCACTATGTCCTGTTTCTTGGAGGAGATTTACTGCACCCAAAGAAATGAAGGCCCTGGTTTTGGTGGTCTTGCAGGTACCCATCAGGTCTCAAAGCCAAGACTCCGAGATTCAGGAGGGTGGGTTGAGCGAGGGGCCCTACCTTGGTAAGGGGTTCTTGGTCACCTTAGCAAGACGCAGGTTTTGTGGTCTGAAAGGCAAACACGCTTGGGTCCAGGTGGAGGTGCAGAGAGCTCTGTGGATGCTACCTCAGTCTATCTCCAGGTACACCCTTCAGGTCACCTTTAGGTCACCTGGGGAAGCTTGCTGCAAATGCAGACTTCCGGTCCCCACTCCCAAAGTAACCACTTGTAACTGTAGACCCAAGATGAATCGTTTTAATAATCCTCAGGGGTGACCCTGATGGGCTCTAACACCCTCCTGGCCACCCCTTTTTACCCTGGGTAGGCAACAGTGTGAGTTTACGTGTCTGCAATGAGGAGAAACCAAATGTGGTTGATCTTGGACATGTGACTCTACCCCTTGATACCTTACCTCCCCTGGCTTTAAAACGGGGATTTGTGAAATCATTCATTCAAAGGCTATTGATTGACTACCTTCAATGTGACTGGAAAAGAACCAAGGGACAGGGGGAGGATTAAAACCCTAAAGCAGGCAAAGTGCTTACCAATGGCTTAAGGCATTTCCTGAGCACTCAGTAAACATTAGTCATGGAAATTCTTTAACTTCCCTCCATGTCCACCTTCCAAAAGCAGAATCACTGTTTAGAGGGCAAATTGCAAGCCTTGGGTTGGCTCTCTCTTGTGTATCAGGGTTTGTACATAGCTCCTGGAGTGCTCTTGATTTGGGGGGCATGGCTTTCTCTCTGATTAAAACTTCTGTCTAGAAAAGAGACTTTTCTGGTTTTAAGGTGGATGGGGTGGGGGTGGGGTAAAGGGAGGTGATGTTTCAGATATCTGAGTTTCTCTTCTAAAAGTCAAGCAAGACTTCCTTATGGGACCTCAGATGTGCCTAGCTTTTTCTAGGAAGTTATATATATGGAGAGAGAGAGAGAGATGTATAATGTATACATCATAATACAATCACAAAGTTGAATTCCAAGGCAGATGGAACATTCTGATGGGGAGGCTCACTGCTGACTGATTATTTGATGCTTTCGATCTTTTATATTGAATTTGAGATTACAAGCCTCCTTTTCCATTCAGCCCTGCCCTGCAGCTTTTCCTGACATTTTGTTATCTTTGCGTAAGCCTTTCAGGAAGGGCCTCTGAACCGTCCTCCTGTGCTGGCTGCCAGGGACATAGGATTACTGCCTTATTCTTCAACATGGAGCAACCGTGCTTCATTGAAGGTAAAATAAAATAAAACTTTGGAATATTTTTATTCAATTTTTCAAGAAACCTTTTAAGACGAGTAACAGTGGAGTTCATTTAGCATAGCTGCCCATGAGCATTTGCCTGCAATATGAATCCCATCTACATTTTTTAGATGCTTATCATATTATATGTTACTTTCACACACGTACTTCAAATGTGCTCTAAGAAAAGGCTAAAGGCGCTGGCTCAGTAATTTGAGTGTGCACCAGGAGCATGCGGGCAGCTCTTTAGAAATGCAGATTCTAGGGGTGCCTGGGTGGCTCAGTCTGGTTAAGCCTCTGACTTCAGCTCAGGTCATGCTCTCAGGGTTCGCGGGTTCAAGCCCTGTGTCAGGGCTCTGTGCTGACAGCTCAGCCTGGAGCCCGGCTCGGATTCTGTGTCTCCCTCTCTGTCTGCCCCTCCCCTGCTTGTTCTTTGTCTCTCAAAAATAAACATTAAAAAAAAATTAAAAAAAGAAATGCAGATGCCAGGGTTCTAGCCTTTTCAGTGCCCTCTTCATCAGCGTGGAGTAGAGACAGGGAGGTGTCTGGGATGTTTATTTCTCAGGTATTTTTTGAGCCTATTGTTAAATATGGCCTTTAATAAAAATTAAATACCATAAACCCACAATTAAATAAAATACGTAATAAATACTCAAAGCGCATTGCTTCCTAATTCTTTTGGTACATTTTACTATTATCTATATGGTTTTTCTGGCTTTTGTACCTGAATGGCCGAGATACCATAAAACAGCGTTCTCCTGTATGTCTTTTGCCAACTCTGTGTTCAGTGACGAGGCACTGGTAGCTCGAACAGGACCAGGGTGGGAGTATTTCCACCATGGAAATCGGCAAATGCTTCACCTCTGGCTCCTGAACACCTCCTGTCCTACCTCCTCAACCGCAAGCAGGTTGTTAAACACCTACCAGCACATCACTGGCTAGAGCCAGCAATATTCACTTGTAACAAGCCCATACCAGGCTATTTGAATAAAAGTAGGGTCTGGGCCACAGTTTAAGAAAATGCTGACAAAGCTTGAGAAAAGCCATCTCCCCACAAGAGATGTTGTCTTCTGGTCATTTTGCCAGTGGCTCTAAAACTCTTCTTGGCAAGAAGGTAGGGCCAGGTGTGGACAAAGGGCTAGATTATAAACTAAAGGATACCTAGGTTCCAGACCTGGTCTCAGGACTTCTGTGTGATGCTGGGAAAATTAGTTAACCTCCCTGAAACATCAGTTCCCACATCTGTAAAATGAGTTTTCAACCCTCGCTTTGCAGGTTCATGGTAAACAAGAGTGAAGTATAATATTATTAGGATGTAGCCTTGAGCCTGACTCCTAGTAATTGTTTAGTAAATAACATGTGTTTGATGATGACCATGGTGGTGATGGTGATGATGGTGGTGATGATAACCATGATGATTTTTAGGTGTTGTTAACAGAGACATTTGGGAGAAATCCCTTGAACTCATGGAAGTAGTTGATGGGTATTATGCTAACTTAGTAATCTGAAGCTAAGAAGGTTCTAGGAAGAAAAAAACCAAATAAACCTTGATATCCATTTCAACTTCTTCATCTCAACAACTATATGCAAACAGTAATAGAAAATGCAGATACATAAAATATATTGATGGTACAGACTACTTCACGTTGATCCTATCACTTATCCTCATGACACTTCTATGAAGCTGGTGCTGCAAATATGCCATTTTACAGATGAGGAAAACAAAGCTCAAGAGGAGGCCCATAGAGCTAAGTACATATGAGAAGAGGTCCCAGAGCTAAGGCCACGAGCTTGTAAACCAGTGTCCTTTCCTTCTTAGGAATGAAACTTTGTATCCACAAGAGATTGTTGAAGTTGAAAGCAAAATCAGGCTCATGAAGGAGAAATTGAAGGTCAAAGTTCCATATTAGATTACTTATGAAAAGCTCGCAATATTCCAGAGTTATCTGTGACATTTGAGGGAAATAATATGTTCCATATATTTATCCTGGGTGATATTACACCTGAGAAAGAAGGCTGAATTATACGAACAACTGACTCCATGAGTTAGGCTATTTCTGATCTTTAAGTACCATGGTTTTAATGAAAGGAGGGAAACTGACATTTTGACAGACAGGATAGGGTCAGAGAAACAGGACCAGAAACAGCATCGAGAGACAGGTTTGAATCCTGGCTCTGATATCTGGATGAAGAGCTTCGTGACCCTGGGAAAAACCTGAGCTTCATAAACAGTAGCAATAATACTTAACTTGTAGGATGTCATGAAAATTCTATCGAAGTACATATTTAAGTGCTTAGCATAGTGCCCTCGTAAGCAAAGCAATAAGCAAGTGTTACATTTTTTCTTTTAGTTCAGAATTTCATAGCTAGGTTCAACAAATATTCACTAAGTGTAAGGGCTAGGTACAATTCTTGATGCTAGAAACGGATAATGGAGAAAACAGACAAAAATTCCTCCTCAAGGAACTTATCTTCCAGTGGGGGAGAAACTGATAAGCAATACTACAGTAAATAGAACATGGCAGAGTATGTTGAAATGTAAGCACTATGAGACAAAGCACTGAATATGAGGATTGGGGTGCTAGGGAGGGTTTGAAATGTTTAGTCAATGGTTTTGGAGAAGGTGACATTTGAGTCAAAATTTGACAAACACTGTTGAGCCATGAGGATAGGTCAGGCAAGAATAGTCCAGACACAGGGACAGACTGTGCAAAGGTCCTGAGGTAGAAACATGAGGAAGAGTGAGTCCAGTGCAGAGTGATCACAGGGAAGCAGATAGGAGATGATGTCAGATGTATAACGAAGTGTCATGTAATAAGGCCTTCCAGGCTACTGCAGGAACTTTGGCTTTAAAAAAATAGCTTTATAACTTTTGAAATATATTTAGATTTACAGAGATGGTGCAAAGATAGCAATCCAGCTCATCCAGCTTTCTCTAAAGTTAACATCTTACCTAACCCTGCGTATTCATCCAAACTAAGGAGTTAACATTCACGTATTATTAACTACAGAGTTTATTCAAATTTTCCCAGTTTTTTCCACTAATGTCCTTTTTCTGTTGCAGAATCCAATCTTGGATATCAAGTTGCATTTATGGGAGGATTTTGGCTTCTACTCTGAGAGAAATGGGTGAGCCACTAGAGGGCTTTTAACAAAGGAGGGAGATAAAATGACTTACATTTTAGCAGGATTTCTGGGTGTTTTCTTTCTCTACTTAAATCTGAGTTGAGAAGAAGAGGACGGGAAGATTACTTGAATTGTAATTTAATGGGCTCTCACTTAAACCCCCCTTACGCCACCCCTGAGAATAGCAAATGTCCTTTATCAGAGTTTTACGAAAAGAAATGGCCAAAAACAATTATCAGGCATTTTATAAATACAAAATGCTATGTTAGTGCTAAATAATAAGCATAATATTCATTTCCTTAGTGTTCCACTTGATTTTTATTGCTGGAAATGCTAATTGTCCTAACATCTTGGATTTATGTTACTCCTTTCTCCCTAATAGCCAAGTATTTTCCACTTGTATTTTCTTAATTGTCTGAACTAATAAGCTTGCCTGGTTAGAACACGGTGATAATGTGGCCAAAATTACCAGTTTGATGTCAGGCCTCTGGCTTTGCATAAGAAAATGAAACAAAATAAAAGCACTCTGCAACCATAAAAATTGTCCCAAATCGGGGCTCGTTAAGGTGTATGTTAGGTGCTTGGCTTAAAAAGGGTGCCTAAAGGTGCCTGAATCCCTCGTCCGAATTCACTGACATCCAAAATCAGCTGCTTACCTCCAGAGCTGGTATTCTGTGAGCGCCCTTCTATTTCTGATGAGACACAGACAGGCTAAACGTGTTCCTCAGGCTGCATGTTCCAATAGCTCATAATTCAGAAGCTGAGCTCAAGAACTTGAATTTCTTAGTTCAGATTTTTTCTGTATCCCTGCTGTGCAACCATGAGTGTATTAGCTAACCTCTCTGTGCTCAGGCCGCTAATCACTGAAATTGACTTTTACAGAAGAGTACATAAGACCCAGGCTTGCTGCGAGGGAAGAAAATCATGCATAGAAAGCATTTAGTACAGTGCCTGGAAGATAACCGTTGGTGATTAGATGTTCCTGGTATGATGATGCTGTGTGGTCACTTTGCTGGTGTCTTTGCTTCTCTAGCCTTATCCTACAAAATTATTATGTTGAATTGAAACTGTCACTTTGCCATCACTAAACTGTGACCTCTGAAAGGATAGGGTCTGGGTCTTTTATTCTTTGTCCCCAGTGCCTGGTGCAGAGCCTGGCATACAGTGATGACTTCTGAGCAGAAGCGGACTCTTCCAGAAGAGCCCCCAGGTGGACGGTGTGGACGGCCACTGAGTATGGAGGTCACCATCTATGAGAAACCTTGTCTCTTCTCGTCCTCTGGAACCAGCCTCCTTGCTCAGGGGTCCACCAAAGCTGGGCTGTGGTTGTCCAAACATGTGGACGGAGGAAGCTCCCTCCATTCTGCGGTAAGAATGTCCTTGCAGCTGGGGCTTAGGACACAGCTGCATCCAGGCAGACTCCCAACAGCACCTTCCTAAATGAGCTGTGCATCCTAACCCCGAGGTCCTGGCCACTTGGAGATCTTCGCTGGATTAGTGACTCCTGCCACCCTTGTCTTCCTTCCCAACCAGGTTCAGCATCGCCTGGGGGCCTGTAAATCTAACTTTCATATTTAGTTGTTATTCAAAAGCTGTTATTTACAAAATTGTCGACATTGGAAAATTCAGAAACAAAAAAGGAAGGAAGCAAGCAAGGAAGCAAGCAAGGAAGGAAGGAAAGAGGGGAGGGTCTTGCTTGTACTGAAATATCTCATTTGCTTAGTGAGAGGACAGAGGGCATATGTCAGAGGATATTTGAGAGCGGTGAACAGGTCACATGAACACAAAAGAAAACAAAGAGATGGGGCCTTGGAAATGCTCGAGACATAAATCTTATGGGTCATGAACTATGGATTTCTCCTCTCTGCTTCTGCGGTGCATATTAAGAATCGAGTTGAGGTTTAGTTCAGATTTTGCCATAAAAAAGCATCGTTATCAATTAACAATGACCTGCTGGTTACTCAGGCCATTGGTCTTGCCAAGGCCATGCCCTGAATCCCAGCCCTGCACCTTCTCTGAAGACACCCTGGGGCTTCAGAAAATGCTTCTGAAAAATGTATTCTGAAATCTTCTACCTTTCAATGCTTAAATCCTACACCTGTAGATGTTAAAGAAATATTCTTGTTTTGGTTTTTGTTTTTAAATCTTCTCTAACTGTAAAAGAGTATCACGTTCTCACAGACAAGGGACTAAAGAATCATTCTTGGGAATAAGTAGTAAAATTCCACTATGGAAAAAAAAAGGTACAGACTCAGAGTGGAGAAGATCTGAAAATAGAGCATAAGGATCAAGCCATAATAACGCCATAAAGATATTTTCTACTGTGCTGACATGGGAGTGAAAAGGGGAGGGAAGATTATATGGTTAATATACAGAAGTGGATGAAATCTCATCAAGGGATTGTAGGGAAGGGAGACACTTCTGCCCCGAACATCAGAGAGGGTGGAAGAATGGAACATGGAGGCACAGGGCCTTTGCACATGCTATTTCCTCCGCTGAAACATTCCCTCAAGGGTTTGCCCATGAATGAATGGCTCTTCATCCTCATGTCTCAACAGAAACGGTTCTCCCTTACAAAGCCTTCCCTGACCACATTGTCTGAAGAGTAAGTTGGTAAGGAAACTCTCCAAAGCAACAATAATACACAAGCCTTGCCAACTTTGTGGTGCAAATACTCTCACCGTGGCTGATTTCAAGCTATAGACATGATGTCACAGAAAACACTGATGGGAAAGCAATGCTCACAACTGGCTCTTGCCAGTGTCTTCAAACACCCCATTGACCTAGCTGAAATTACCCCATGTATGTAGTTACTTATCGACTGTCTCTCCCCCATATGATGATGTAAGCTCAGCAGGTTGGAGGTCTTGCTGGTGTCAGTCGCCACTGTGTCCCCAGAATCTAGTATCTGGTACCCTAAATAGTCCTTATCTGGGTTCCCCCTACTTGCCTTAGGACTTGGAAACCCTCTGCATGTAGTGGTCTGGGGCCACTATTGGGCTCATCTCATTCTTCTCCCTTCTCTTGGTGCTCCTTGTGGTCCAAAACCTAAATTCATTGCTCCTTATCTGTGGAGCACTTTTTTCAGTTGGTTGAGGTGAGAATGTAAGTCCAGCCCCTGTTACCCCACAAGGGTTAAGGGGGCAGAAATCCTGGAAGTATTTCTTGTGTGGATGAATGTGGATGTCTGCGTCTGGGTGAAGGGGACAGTCACTGTGGTTACCGGGAATGTTCAAATGCAGAATGACATCTGAAAACTCACCATCTGTGCCCTCCAGTGAGTCCGGGGGCATTGTGCATGTTCTAGAAATTTCTAGGGCTTCCTACTTCTGTTAGGTCAGGATTAAAAATTGGAATCCTTTTTTGAGCACTGTTTGTTAATATGAAAAGCATCATTTAATTAGGACTAATATAAGATGCCCTGTAGAGTGATAATTTAATAATTCGGCCGTTTTATTTATACAGTGCCTCCAGGCTCCTCATTAAAAATGAAAGAGACATTCGATGGGACGATGTGGCTGTGCCGCTGCAAACATTCCAAGTGCTCTCAGATCATAAAGCCCACCCTCTGGGCATCACGAGAGCCATCTCCCTAGCCTGGGAGCAGATATTTGTGTCGCCAAATTAACCTTCATGGATGGGGGAGTCCCAGAAATCACTTGCTTACCCTGACACTTAAGGGTAGTCTCTAGAACAACCAAAAAGAAAGGAAAGAAGAAGGAAGGAAGGAAGAAAAAGAAAGAAAGAAAAGAAAGAGAAAAAAAGAAAAGAAGGAAGGAAGTAAAGAAGAAAGAGAAAGAAGGAAAGAAAGAAAGAAAGAAAGAAAGAAAGAAAGAAAGAAAGAAAGAAAAAGAAAGACAGACAACACAAACTCTGGAGGGGTCCACCCAAGAAAGCGGTACCCTGATTGTTTCAGAACTCTCATGGAGCTTCCTCTTGCTCTTGGAATTAAATCTGAACTCCTGGCTTGGCTAGCAAGGACCTGCCTTCACAATTTCATTTCTAGAACGTCTTACAGCCTCAGCTCTCTGCTTTCATTCTCCCAGAACCATCAGGGGCTTTCCCACCTCAAGGCCTTTGCATACGTGGGCTCCCCTCCCTGGCACCTCTTCCTTCCGCTGTTTGCCATAACTGGATCCTTGTCATCCTTAGTCATCAGCTTAAATATCACCCCCTCAGAGCATTCTCCCTGCCCACCCCACATGATGCAGCACGGCTCTTGTGTGTTTCTCTCGTGTCACCTGCAAAACTAGCAAGTACTTTGATGCGTTTGTTCAGCCTCCTGGAATGCAAGCTCTGTGATGGCAGCAGCTTCTTGGTCTCATTCGACATACTTCCAGAACCCATAAACGTGGGTTGTTAATAGTAAATACTTCATTCATCATTAACGCAGAATTAAGTGGGTTTCTAGTTAACAGTGTGGCACAAAAGTGCCATCATGCCTGGATGGCCTCTCTGCTTTCTGCCAGTCTGCTGCCGGGCTGATGACTCACCATCGAGACGAACGTGGTGGCGTCACACGCGGGAGCAACGGGTCTGCTCTCCCTGTGATGCATCAGACGTGGGAAATAGGGATGAACGGAAGCAGCAACTATGGCTTGAGAGGAGTCCCTGGTGCCTTACCATGAGCTCCCACTGTGAGCACCCCGCTCACTGCCCCGGTGAACGTGTCTGCCGTGGCATTGCTCTACGCCATGAGACTGGGCTAAGGCTTTGGAGGCTGTGGGCTGTGCTTCACTCCCTCTCTATTCCCAATGTTCAGCACCAGATTTAAAGGCTGTTTGAAAAAAACTAAGTGTGTGTGTGTGTGTGTGTGTGTGTGTGTGTGTGTGTAGGGGGGGAGAGATGGGTGGCTGGGAGAAGGTAGAGAACAATTTGGTTTGTTCCGGGATATTTTGCATGGTGAATAGTCCCGCCTATTTCCATCGTACAGAGTAAGTTCTCTTACACAATTCCAAAGGAGTCAAGGCGCCACTCCTGAGTCAACGCTAAGACGGGCTTAGTATAAAGTCTGTCCCTGACGCCTGGGATTTGGTCCGTCGCTAAAGAAGCAAAACCAAACAGGCACGTGGCTGCTCATACCATCCATCCTGTTTTGTCTCCTCCCAGGACAGATTACTCTTCTGCCTTAAAATACACACAACCTTCCTGTTCATTAATCACTGTAACTGTTTCAACTTCTTACCAGCCAACCCAAGAACAATAGCAAACAACCATGAAACCTGTTTCCACCTGCATAAAAAACGGAACACGTGAGGTATCTGAATCGCAAACTTCAAAACACAAACTAAACAATTTAAAAGTCTAATTTCTAGAAGCACATGCTTGCTAATGGTACAGCTATTTTCATGCCTGCCTTGATTCTGATTCTAATGCTGCCAGCCATGTGGTAAGTTCACTGCTAATATGTGAAAGGGATTATTTGCTTTATTTTTTCTGCAATAAATTATGTTGGTCTTTTAAGGATCTCTAGCTTGCGAAAGGGATGAAATACATACATTCATGAATCCTTTTCTTTCCTTCTTTCCTCTCCTCCCCCACCTCCTTCCGCCTCTGTTTCTCAGTCTTGGCATATAATGGAAGGCAAGGTGTGCACTTAATAAATTATGTTTGCAGGAGCAGTGGGGCCACCTGACACAATTACGCACTTGTTGAGTTAGTGGCCACTTATAAACAGACTTTGTAAGCCATCCCACTTCATACTGAAAGGTGCTAATGCATCATTATGATCTAGCAGGTTGCCTGCTGAATTTTACAGCATTGCACACTACATTAACCTTTGGTTCCGCTGATATTTATGACCTTATAAGAAAGTATTTATCAAGCTGAAAGCCAATATGCAGTGCTCGTGTTTTAGCTAGTGCTGGGTAGAAACCGTTATCATTCCTTTCTTCAGGCATTTTAAATCACTCTGAGATAATGCTCGGCTCTGGCGAGAGTTCGGGAAACAGGGCACTCCCGTGCAGTCTTGTTGGGAGTTTAAATTGGTATAATCTTTCTGGAGGGTGATTTTTTAGTTTTATCTGACTATCAAAAGCCTTTAAAAATGTGCATTTTTACTCTTTGACCCAGCAGTTCTACTTCTGGGAATTTATTCTACAGAAACAATCGGGGAAGTGTGCAAAGATGTGGGCGAGAGGAAATTCATTACAGTGATATTTGCTGCAGTGAAAAATGGGAAACAACCTACGTGTGCAACGACAAGGGACTGGCTAAATCAACAACCTACGTATCCAACGACAAGGGACTGGCCACATACACTCAGTCCAATCCAAACGATGCCGGCCACAAAACACAAAGAAGCCACCAGAGGAGGGAAACGTCAGAATAAATTAAATGACTTGGAAAGATATATATGATATTTTCCATTAGAGACCAAGTCACAAAACAAGATGGCATATACCATCTTTCTATTTTTATTTATTTAAAAAAATTGGGGGTGCCTGGGTAGCTCAGTCAGTTACGTGTCCAACTTCGGCTCAGGTCGTGATCTCGCCGTTCCTGAGTTCGAGCCCCACGTCGGGCTCTGTGCTGACAGCTCAGAGCCTGGAGCCTGCTTCCGATTCTGTGTCTCCCTCTCTCTCTGCCCCTTCCCCGCTCATGCTCTGTCTCTCTCTTTCAAAAATAAGCAATAAAAAAAAAGACATTAAAAATTTTTGTAAGACGCTGCAACAGTCCAAAGAGGATAAACAACCAGGTGGTCAATGCATTGATGGTGGCAACTGTGGCGATGATTATTATTTGCTTTTTTGGGTTTTCTCTCTTTTCTGTAATGAATAGGACTTATTTGCATAGTTTAGGAAAGTCATAAGGGACAGAGTTTTGTTTGTCTCTCCATCGGCAGTGCGTAACACAGGGTCAGTAATGAATTTTTTTTTTTTTTTTAATGAGCTCAGAGTCATGGGATAATGGTAATAATTGCTTCTATTTTTATGACACTTCCTGATTTCTAAAGCACGCTCACATCTGATTTCTCCCGTGAGTCTCAAAACAGTTCTGTCGGGCAGTGCAGGGGACTCATATTTCTGATTCTTCTCCCAGAGGCAGAGACAGACTCAGGGGATGTGTATGCCTTGCTGATGGTCACAGAGCCTCAAAATGCAGAGGTGGGACCCTGTACCAAGTCTTCAAGCTCCTGAGCCCATGATCTTTCCACCCCACTGTGTGCCACCACCTGGAAACGAAGGCCAAGAAGAATAATACAGCAGCCACAGGTAAATCAAGTCGCTGTGAAGGTCATCCCTTCCATTTGGGCTACTTGGCTTAACTGTAAACGCACTGGGTCAGAGGCAGACAGAGAGTGGACACAGAGTACCCCAGGGCCTGGGAAACAGAACAGACCTGTCCGGGGCCCATTGGCAGGGCTTGCAACTTCTGGAGGTTGCAGGCAGAGGAAGGGCTCGTGCTGGGGTTTTGATGTCTCCCGGAATTATCGACTAATGTGTGTCTGTTGGGCAGAGAGATGAGATCAAAGCCTCCTGCAGAGTGGGAAGGTGGAGGCCTGGCCTGGAGCCAGGGGGTAAGGGGGCTGCAAAACCCTGCCTCCCCCCCCCCCCCTGCCTGGACCCTGCCCTTCTCACTGGTGGGCTCCTTTCCTCAAAGGGAACTGCAGTTTCAAGAAAGGGGCGGGGGGCTCCCATCCTGTCAATGTTGGCAGAAACGGCCTTTCCTTTAACTGTGTTCTCTCCGTCCAGGTTAACTACTCCAGTTCCCGTTGGCTCTCTGCAATTCAGAGGGGCCCTAAGAAAAATGTAATTCCTGCCTGGAATGATAATCAGAACAACCTTTATTTTTCATGCCTGCTCTTGCCCAAACACTGTTTGATGCAATCTCAAGATATTACCTTGCTTCAGCCTCACAACAGCCCATTTCACTCATTCATTCTTTCATTCATTCATTTATTCATTCAGCACACTTGCCCTGAGCAGCTACTTTGAGCAAAGTTCTGGGGACACGGGGGTGATGAACTAAACACAGCTTGGAGCTGCTTTGTGGCTGACAGGCCCACATAAGCAACCTAACAAAGAAAATGATCGCCAGTTGTGGTAAGTGCCATAAAGCAAACAAATTCAACAAACAAATACCTTGGCTGTATTAGTTTTCTGGGGCTGCCGTGACCAATTACCACAAATTCAGTGGTTGAAACAATATATATCTATTCTTTCACAGTTCTGGAGGCCAGACATCCACAATCAAGGTGTTGGCTGAGCCACGCTCCGTCCGAAGGTACTAGAGGACAGTCCACCCTTGCCTCTTGCTGTCTGATGGCCCTGGGGTGCCCTGGCCTTCTCTGCATTGTACATGCATCACCCCAACCTCTGCCTCTGTGCTTGTTTGGTCTTCCTCTCTCTGTGTCTCACCTGGCCTTCCCCTAGAGCTGCGAGCCATTGGGGTTAGTGTGCACCCTAGCCCAGTATGACCCTCGTTTAACTTCCACAATTGTATCTGCAAAAACTGTTTCCAACAAGGTTGCCTTCGGAGGTGACAGGTGGACATGAATTTTTCGGGGGAGGGGCACTATGTAACCCAGGCCATCAAGTTGGGTCCATTTGACACAACAGACTACACGGCTACCAAGTGTATGGACACATGTTGGTCTGCCTCCAGGCCTCGCTCCCCTTTGTCATTCTCCCCTACAGCAATCCTGATCAGGCTTGCTTTCACCCCCGCCCAAGGACAGAGACGAGAAACACACAGCCCTTGTCTTAGGAGTCAGCTTGGGTTCAGCTCGGATTCTCCTGTTCTCGTTTTCCTCCTCCACAGAATGAAGAGTTTCTCTCCTGCTTCACAGAATCACCAAGAAGGCAGAAGGAAATAAAGAATGTGGGACACACAGATCCTGCGCGGCAACTATTAGGTACTCGGAAAATTACAGGTGTTGAGAAACCCTCCAGAGACGGTTCTCCATTTCGATGTGCATAAGGCTATACTCGACCGGCTGCATTCCTGGGGGCACACAGACCATTCAACCCTCCCAGATTCACCCGTCTTCTCTGAAAAAGGGAAAGACAGCTCTCTCAAGGGGTTCTTGGGGTCACGTGATAAAGGCACAGTGGCATCGGATGGGTCCTTGGCAATGGCAGCTGCTGCCATCACTATTGTATCAGGAACAGGCCTATAAGATACATCATACTTTCCAGCAGATCCCAATGCCTCCCAGAGTTTGATACTCTGCAGTCTAAGTGAGCAGTGAGTGGGCCGCTGAACTGGCTTGCAAAGGCTTGTGTGAAGATAAGTGTCTGGTCGGCCGTGTTAAGCCTCACCACGGGATGTGTTAACACCGGATTCCTGCTGGCCTCCTACCTGTGTCCCAAGGCACAAACCCAGTAGCTCAGGGGCTGTGCCCCTTTAACCTCACCCCTGGGTGACTGGAAGGCATAGCTGGTACAGCACCCAGCAGAAGGGATGTGGGAGGGCTCTCTGCTTGATCTGCCTATGCTCACCCCTTTTACTGAGTTAGGGCAACTGCCAATATGATCTTTCAGAACCTGGAACATTCACTGGGACTCCATCTAGAGTGAGCAAGTTCATTGAGCCTCAGATGTCAGTAAGGATGTCACTTAGATTCCCTGCTGCCTTTATATATCTCTATCTATCTCTAGATTTAGATTTAGATCTAGATCATCTATTTTTTAAAGAAAAAAATTATGGAGTGAGCCCAGTCTCTGTCTCTCTCTCTCTCTCTCTACCTCTTCCTCCTCCTCCATGCCTTCCCTTTCTTCCTGTGTCTCTTTTTCTTTTGTTTTGTCCCCTTTACCCAGTTCTACCTTCTCTGTTCTTGAAATCATTGGGGATGTGACCTTCAGAGCTAGGCAATCCAGGGTGGGAGATGAGGGGAAAATCTAGGAAAGAATTATGTGTCTGGCTTATGCCTTGGGGCAGACAAGTTACATTGTCCAAGTCTGTCAAGTGTCCCTGCATCAGAGGACATCTGTTGCCTGCCTAGACATTTTGAAAGGACTGTTTGGTCTCTTCTGTGGGCCGTCTTCCCAGCATACCTCTCTCCGGCCTGGGTCCTCACAGGGTAGAGGGGGTGACAGAGTAGATTCGGAATGTTCTGGGTTCCAGCCTTTCTTACGTTTCCAATCATCAAAATCCCATCTACCATGTCTAACAAGGAACTGATGCTCTATGTGGCTGAGGGGCATCCTTGGGAGGGTCCCCAGTGCCCATACTCCTCTCCAGCTCAGGTCCCGAGAGAGGGAAGACCCTCCGACACTCGCCAGGCCCAGCTCTCTGACCTCAAGCAGCCAGCCACACTGTCCCTTAGGGATCACACATGGGTGTGGGTGGGAAATCAAACATTGTTCATCTGAGACACCTTTCCAAGAACCTACTCTAGGAATGACCTAGGAGATTTCTTAAGCTCCCCGAATCACTCCTGTTATTCCACTGAATCCTCATGGCCATCGACAAGACCATTTGCCGGATAGGGAAACTGAGGCTCAGAGAAAGCGTCAGGTTTGAGGCCCACGTGGTTAGTGAGAAGTACAGCCTGTGTGCTCTCCACTCTGATGGACCAGCCCTTTCGAACATTCGGGGAAATAAATCGCTAAACCTCTATGTCAGAAATGGATTAAAGGACAAACCCCAACCCTATGTTAAGACAGTAGTACCTGAGACAGGACAGTGGGACAGTGAGAGGGGGATCCTGCCATCAGCAGGGCTCCTTCTGGAGCTACACTGGCATAAAGGGAAAGGTGCCACCGAGAACAGGCAGGCCTGTACCTTTAACTTGAATCTGCAGCCAACAAAAGGGTAAAGGCTCCCTTTTAGAACCGTCAGCGATAAACTCTCCTTTCTGAGGGAATTTACCTCGTGCAGTTTTGCTGAATCGTTTATTTTTGAACCTCAGTTAGAGTTCTTTGTACTTGTCCTTAAATATGGGTTTTGGATAATTAGGGTGAATTATCTTTCTGCTCAGGGTGTGCACAGCAGTCGGGGTGGAAAGGGGCTTCCGTGAACTGTTGGAGCCTTGGATTTCCAGGTGGGGGGCTTCTTCTAAGGGAAACACCCTGTGCTTCGGGCAAAGGTGGGATCTAAAGTATCTCTCATCTGAGCCTGTGAGAGACGCAGCCAGTCGACTCATGGAATTAACCAGAGTTTGCAAAAATGAAGGTCCCTCAGAGACACAGAAGAGGCTGTATAGAGGGGCTTCAGGGTAGGTAGTGTTTGGTAGGGGTCCAGCCTTGGTAACATGGGGCACCTGGGGCTTGGGGCAAGTTATAAGGCTTCCCTGAGCCTCAATTTTTTTAATCTGCAGAATGGAAACATTCTTGCCAGCCTAACACGGATGCTGGGAAGGCTATAGGAGGTCCCTTCTGTAAACTATCTCACAGACGTTTCATTATTGATCTGCCTTCTTATGCTTTCAAGAAGAGACAGGCGTAAGTACTCATGACTCTCCTTGTTTTCCGATCTCAAGGTCTAACCCAGGGCTGATGGCTTAGTGGGTGCCTCCACCGATTTCTCACCCTTCCTGGGCACAGACAATGTCTGACTCATCTCTGTTTCCCAGCAAGGAACTGGCACACAGTAGGTGTTGATAAATGTTTTCTGGACTAAATGTAATTGGGATCAATGCCCAAAAGGCAGATTCTCTCATTTCCATTGTTTAAAAATACCATGGATTTCCCCTTATGCATTATGTATCACAGAAATTAATTTATCCAGAACTGTTTTCCAATGTACAGTTTAGTTTCCAAACGATCTAATCTGCGTCCAAGTGGAAATCTGCAATGGGAGGCCTGGCTAGTCTCTCACTGTCTCTGTTAATCCCAAGCATCACTCTTGAAGTGGGTACAAAGGTAAGGGTCTGGGGGAAGTCATGTCAGAAGCCAGTATCTCCTGATTCTTACTTCCTTTGGCAAGGTCAGGGCAGATGGACCTCACAGAACCAGGTAGATCTTTCCTTAGTTCCCTACCCCAAACCCAGTGATCTCTCCATTCTTCTAGCCCCTTAGAGAAGGTATCAGGAGAAGTTGTGGGTTCAGACATACCACATACTAGCGAGGTGACCTTGGGAAAGACATCAAGTCATGTCCACCCTCCAAACCTCAATTTCCTCATCTGTAAAGAGAGCATCATTACATCTATACTTGATGGCCATTCTGAGGGCTATGTTGTAAAAGACTATAGCACTTTGAACTAGTAACAGAAGTTTACAAGTATGCATACTGGAAATTACAAAGAGCTGTGGTGGTAGTGTCTGGGTGGCTCAGTTGGTTAAGCGTCTGACTTTGGCTCAGGTCACAATCTCACAGTTTGTGGGTGGGAGCCCTGCGTAGGGCTCTGTGCTAACAGCTCACAGCCTGGAGCCTGCTTCGGATTCTGTGTCTCCCTCTCTTTCTGCCCCTCCCCTGCTCATGTTCTGTCTCTCTCTCTCTAAAATAAATAAGCATTAAAAAAAAAAAGAGCTGTGGCAGATTCTTTGGTAATTTGATAGTTACTCCTACCCCATGAGTTGGTCAGGTCATAGATAATTACTGTGTCTTTTTGAAAGATGCAAAACCCAGGACTCAAAGTGATTCCTAATCACGGCCCCCATTGACCGAGTGCCAATTATATGCCAGGCATAGTCATAAAGCTTTGCCTGAAATAACCACTTTGTGTTCACAAAAGCCCTGTAAGTTAAGACAATTACAGTTTGAAAAACTGAGGCTCAAGGAGATTAAGCAACTTGCTTAACTTGTTAAGACGTGGTGGATGTAGGACTTGAATCAAGGTAGTGTGACACCATATTGGTGATAGGAGCCCTGCACTGAGTGATTTGCATAGATGAATGCCCAAACTGGAATTAGAACAAAGGACATTTAGCCTAAACATTTTCTTCTCCCAATGGCACTATACAATGTGACTCAATTATAGAAAACTCCGTGTTTCAGACTAAACCTAAAACATTATTAATTAATTCAAGTCTGGCTGTCCAATTTTCAAAAGGGCACCTATTAAATGTGTCAGAAATTCAGATTCAACTACATTTTATTGCTTGTTTCCTACATGCCAAATGATTCCTTATAAATCAGTCCATTTAAGAATCCCAGCTACCATGTGAGATAGGCATTATTCTGTCCATTTTGAAGATAAACAGATGCTTATTTGTATCTAGGTGTCTCACAAGTACCCCCCCCACACACACACACACTTTGATCTCAACTCCTTCTACTCTTTGGAAAACAATCCTCACTTCCATCAAGATTCAGCTTTATAAGAGCTGCATTTATTGAGGCCCAAACTTGAAGTCATCCTGGATCCTATCTGCTTTCTTACATCCTACAGCCAACTCACTGCCCAGGCCACATGAGTGCATGCCATCCTGTCCTGTCCAGACCATTGCAGTAGCTCACTGACTACTCTCTGCCATTCCCCCAGTTACCCCACTCCATTACTGTGTTTCTCTAATCCATGCTCCACACTACAGTCAGGTCACTCCTAAAATCAAAACCTAATCATGCCATTCTCTTGTTTAAGATCTTCCAGTGGCCTCCCACTGTGCAAAGGATGAAAATGCAAACCCTCAATTTGGCTTACAAAGTCCCGTAAGAATGTTTGCTGACCACTTCTTCATCTTCATTTGGGCCACCTTCTCCCTGCCCCTCAACCCAGCTACACTGACATTCCTTCATTTGAATATGCCAAGTTTCTGCCAAGGGTGTGGTGGTTACCAACCAGCTCTACAGATGGCAAGACCACAAAAGCCCTGGTTTGTGTCATTGCCAATTTCCATGGTATAAATACTCTCACTATGGCCACGTCAGCTACTAACATGGTATCCCTGTCATGTTGGGAAGAAGTGTGCACCCACGCATAACACCTGTACCTTTCCTTTATGGTATTTTCCACAAATGTGATTATTTAATTATGCAGGTGTTTTTTGTTTGTTCATATTCTATGTTTTGCACTGGGCTGTCACTTCCTGAAGGAGAACCCATGTCTGGCATTTACTCTTGTACCTCCACGACCTGACTCTATGCCTCTCAAATAGCAGGAACCCAAGACATTTCCGTGCATGAATAATGACACACAATTCTTGAGTATCTTCCTTATTCCAGGCACTATGCTTGGCACAAAGAATAAAAAAGACAACTAAGGCACAGTGACATCCTCTGAGACTTCATAGCTTTATGGCAAACATAAAGATTTAAGTTTTTATTAAATTGTTGGATGTCACTTAATAGATTAATGCATATTTCGATACACTGTATGAGTTCAATAAACATTATTTTTGGGTGTCAAAGGGGTGAAGTCTCAAGGCATATGCAGGAGGTAAAGGGCACACCAACAGCAGCTTTGAGATGGTGTCATGAAAGGATTTACAGATGAATAGAAGTTGGGAATAAGGGTGAAGATCTCACAGAATCTTCAGCAAAGGCGATTTGCAAATACTTCCAGAATTTAATTACAGCACGGAAGGCATCCCTTCCATCTGGCTTAGCTCCCTTCTGATGTCATTGAACCCGGGTCATTTGCAAACTATGCTGAGGTTCCAGAAATTGTGCACATTTCTGAGCTGTGATATACCGCGAGGTGCCAGGGAACATGGCTCGCCAACATCCTCACCATGAATAAAGATGATGGGGACCAATTGCTTACATCTATGAAAACCTAACTGACTGTGAAGGTAGACCCCAGGCTCCCAAGCACAGAAAGGGCCTGTGAGCCCAGCAGCCCTGAGCTGGCCCAGGGAAATGACGGGAAATTCAATTTCAGAAGGGCTGTTTGCAAAGTAATCCAATACATTATGGTGTGTGCATTATTATTGTATTATATTGAGTAATATCACATTTAAAGAGATTTCATAGCATCATAGCCGTGCACAAGGGAATATAAAAGTGGTTAATAAAAGAGAGAAGTACAATTTCCCTTCAGTGTTAGTTATGCTCCTATTATATGCAGAATAATAATCAGAGGTCCACTTAGCTTGACTTGGGAAGTAACAGATCTGTAATTACCTCGTGTCTACAGTGTCATTATCAAGGGCTCAGCCCCAATGTCAGACCACTGTGAATCCTCAGAGAGCCTGTAGACCAAGCTGCTGGTGCAAAATTGTAGGGCTTCCTGGAGCCACACGCTCGTCTCAGGGTAGGCTGAGATGCCTGGGCAACACAGGTGGGGCTCTGTGCTAGCCTTCAGCTGTCGGACAAAGCCTAGACCCTGTTCACCGGGATTTCCCTCTGCCTTGGTATTCTCCTATCCGAGGAGGCCTTGTTTTCAAAAGAAAACATGGGGTTCCCCACTCCACAGTGTCTCCCCCTGCTGAGCTTGCAAAGGCTAGTGGGAAAAGATATTCTCTGCAGATTTGTTGAGAATAATGGAAGATTCTTCAATGACTATTTACCAAAAACTGACCTTCAGCGCCTCTAGTCAAGCCTTCAGAGGCCCTTCTTGGGATCAATTGTTCTCGCTACAGAAAAATTGACCCTCAGGCTTAGTACATTGTACTTGTTGGCTCCCGAGCTGGGCATCGGTCGTCTACTTCAGTGAAGGGTTGGTTCCACTGGTGGTGCCCACACGCTTTAAAGAGTGCCATGGTATATCAGACAGAGCAGTGCCTTTGCATTAGCCAGGACGAGTGTGAGTTCCAAGCCCATCACTTTCTGATGGTACGCCCTAAGGCTGTTTACATAACCTCTCTGGGACTCGGTTTTCCTTACTGATGAAATGGGGCTAAGCCTACCAGCCACTCGGTTGGTATAGAATTAATAAACTTAAAACCCGAATAACGTTGGCCAACACCATAAATATCTACTCTGTTAATAATAACAATTGTGACATTCATTCCGTGACCTCAGAAGAATATAACACTTAGTAATCCATCTTGGATTTAAATCAAAGAAAACAATGACATATCACTTTACCAAAGCTTCTTGAGAGAACAGGGGCTGTGTGTGGCTGTGTGTGTGTGTGTGTGTGTGTGTGTGTGTGTGTGTGTGTGTGAATACAGATGTATTATGGGGTAGGAAGGGACGCTACATTTCTGATATAACTCTGGCATTCACTAAATTCTGGCAATTACACTGATATTTATTTTCTGGTCAGAGTTCCGCAGGGAAGGCCAGTATGATGAAGGAGAAAGAATAAAAGAAATGTAATTCACTGGTTAGGAGAGAAACTGGAAATATTTTATTAAAAAATAGTCCAGAAGATCCAGATGACCTAGCCAAACTCGAACGCGTACAAGGCTGGGTCAGCTTAGTAAAACACTGTAGGTGGCCACTATGGCAAACAGCCTTGAGGGACAGCCGCATCCTCAACACTAGCACACCACTGCTGTCTCCCGGTAAACTTTTCCAGTTTTTCATCCAAGCCAGATTATACTGCGAAATCTCCCAATGAACATGTAGCCAGTTCATTCCATTTGTGAACCCAACAAAACAGGCCTGAGGTCTAAATAAAGCCAGCAGTCCAGCAATATGCAAACTTTGGCCTAGATGAGGAATCAGCAAACCTTTTCTGTGGAGGGCCAAACAGAAAGCATTTTCAGCTCAGTGGGTTATACGTCTGTTGCAATCACTCGGCTCTGCAAAAGCAAAGCAGCATAGACAACACATGAATGAATCAGTGTGGCTGTGATTCAATAAAACTTTATTGACAAAAACAGATAGTGGGCCGGTATGGACCCATTGATGATAGTTTGCCAAATTGTGTCCTGGCTTAACGCTGATACTAAAGGCCTGGAGTAAGGAGGAGAGAAGAGGGAAAATGGGGTGCTGGTGAGGGGCTCTGGGTCCCATGGATAGTTGGACCAGGAAGAGAGACAGCCAAGGCTCTGAAATCCAGGCAATGCTTCCAACTCCCCTTTTCAACCCCTGACCAGGTCCCCTGTAGTCTTTGTCAAGAACGTCAGTGGCTCAAAACAGGAGACGGCCCCCAAATCCAAGGACTAATGTCCTTGCTTCCCTTCCGCCTCCAAACCATCACTCCTAGAGTCAAGGAGACTCTTCTTTCCAAGCCTGCCCACCTTCGTGTTCTCTCTCCCTTTGGTAAAGCCACCAGATGGGTGTCACTCAGAGAAAGTGCCTGGAACCTCCAGCAAGTCCTTGCATACTTGCTAACCCAGCCCCCACTTGTAAGACAAGATGGGTAGAGGGGAGGAGGGGACAGGACCCACCTCCTGTCATTCCTGTACCACGGTTACCACTGCTTTTCTTAGTAAAAAAAAAAAAAAAAAAAAATGGTAGTTAATTTCTTCCCCTAAAAAAAGGCCAGGAACAATCTCTTTAAATTACAGTGTTACAACGTGAAGCAGAGATGCATAAGTCAAATACAATTTGGGTTATAATTAGCGATTTCCTTGTAGCAAGTTTCTCTGGGAGATCTAGGCTTCCTTAGTCAGCTTGCCAAATGGGTTGAGGCCCTTTTCACTTGGCGGGGCCACTGGATACCCTGGGGGTACAGGGGGTGTTTGGGGGAATGGGAGGAGGGGGTGAGGGGAGATTGTGTGCGTGTGTAAATTGAGGCAGTTTTGAGCTAAACGCAGAATTACGGGGACAGAGATTATTAACACATTTGTCTGCTATAACATCATGATTAATAGCAGGGAATGCCATTTAGGTAAAATAAACTACTTCTGAAGGGGAAGTCACACGATGTGGGTTTAGGAATCTGCCAGACCTCTACTTGCATTTATACTCCTCCCTTTATCAGTTGTATGGCCTTGGGGCAAGTTACTTAACATCTGTGCTTCTGTTTCCTCATCTATAATTCTGGCACCGTCCCATCCATCCCTTGATGGGCTATGGAATGTGAAGAAAATGTGCTGCCTAGTGCTTGGCTGGTGGAGTGAGTAACGGAGTGGATTCTGGAGTCCGATTGGCTGCCTCCAAATCCCTGCTCTGCCCTTTTTTGGCTTTGTGATGTGACCTTGGGCAGTCTCCTTGATTCTTCTGTGTTCTGGTTTTCTCACTGAGGAGACAAGGGGTCACTTAGGCTACCCACCTCTTCTGGATGCTGTCAGATTCACTCAGGTCATGCACCTAAAGTTTTCTTTTCTTTTCGTTTTTCTCTTTCTTTTTCCTTCTTTCTTTCCTCTTTCCTCCCTCCCTCCTTTCTTTCTTCTTTCTTTCTTTCTTTCTTTCTTTCTTTCTTTCTTTCTTTCTCTTTCTTACTTTCTTTCTTCCTCCCTCCCTCCATCCCTCCCTCCTTTCTTTCTCTTCCTTCCTCCCTCCCTCCCTCCTTTCTTTTCCTTCCTTCCTTCCTTCCTTCCTTCCTTCCTTCCTTCCTTCCTCCATCCCTCCCTCCTTTCTTTCCCTTCCTTCCTTCCTTCCGTCCGTCCTTCCTTCCTTCCTTCCTTCCTTCCTCCCTTTCGAAAGAGATAGAATCCAAGGTAGGCTCCATGCTCTGAGCTGTCAGCACAGAGCCCGATGCAGGGCTTGAACTCACAAACCGTGAGATCATGACCTCAGCCAAAGTTGGACACTTAACCTACTCAGCCACCCAGGTGCTCCATGCACCTGAAGGTTTTAGTATCACCACACTGGGTATGTAGCATATGCTCACTAAATGCTAGTTACTGTTACCAAACATTAATACATGATAGCTGCCTCTTCTTTTTTTCAAAATTCTTTTCAGTCCAAGAAATTTCTAATTTGTTTTTCTCTATCTACCAATCATAATGCATAATTACATTTTCCACTTTTAAAAGACCAGGGTAGCCCAAACTTTCCAACTTGTGTTGTTTGTAACTAACTCTATCATTTTTTTTTTAAAGGAAGAAAATTGACTCTTTGCCTCCAAAACAAGTCCACAACCCTTAAGGCTTCAAATCACCTTGCTCCCAAAGGCCTGGTTTGTGTGGATCTATAAAGGCTACAAACCTTGATCTCCTGAAAAACATACTTGTCCAGGTAGGACACTGACATCACATAAAAATCAGGTCCTTGAGCCCAGATACATTCTGTTCCTGATGTAAGAGGATGGGCTATTGTCTGGATTGTAGCGACCTTCTCTCCACAGTCCAGGAGGTGGAGAACCCTTAGCATCCATGGGGGCTCCATTCTGGTGGGCTCACCTACCAGGCTCACCTGCCTCACAAAGGTCCTTTGTTCTTCTAAGGAGGCAGGGAGCTTATGCAATCACTCAGACTAGCTGTACACACAAGGTTATAATTGGACGATCTGATCGCCTCTGTCCTTTCCAGGGATGAAAAAGGCAGAAACCCAGACTCCTTAGTTAGAGTATTTTGACCCAGGAGTGATTCAGACTAGAGCTCGTTGGAATATATAATACTACTGAATAAGCACAGCCTCCTCAACCTAACCAACAGGATCAGCAGGAAAGAACTAGGTAAAATAAAGACTCTTTTCAGAAGTCTGGAAGCCTTAGTGAGAGTAAGGCCCTGAGGCCTCTGGCTAGGAAGTAAAGCAGGTTTTCAAAGAGAAATGAAGCTCCAGGTCATACATCCCGATCTGCTCCTAAAGTCACCGGGCTTTGTCCATTTCAATGCAGAGATAACCAGGAGATAGAAAGGAAAAGAAAAGAAAAGAAAAGAAAAGAAAAAAGAAAAGAAAAAAAATAAGATGGCCACAGAAAGTACATACAGAAAGTATGATCCATAGGGAGGGGAGTGGTGCAGTGGAAATTTTCTTTGGGGATGTTATGTTCTTGCTGAGATATTCACCGTGTGACTCAGATAAGTCACTCACCCTCTCTGAGCCTTGCTATCATTCACAAACAAAGTAGGTAGACAAGAAGGTCATTTCAAGCTCTAACCTACTCTGACTCTGCATTTGTCATTCAGGAGCACCCAAGCTGTCTTTTTTTTATGCACCTGTAATGAAGGATTAACACTTCCAATTTTACCTCTTGTTTAAAAAAATAAGTTAAGACCCCAAGACTAAGTCGGGGGTTATAAACTCACTATCTTCAGAGGCTGGGCAGATAAAAAATAAAACAGGACTCAACAAGAGGCCACTTAAAAATCCAAATGGCTGCTTGCTCTTGAAAAACATCAACAGATACTGTAATGTTGGGTCAGCAATCCAATACGGCAATGATTAGATGGGCGTGTGGGGGCACACCTTTGGATGGTCCATGGGTCCTCTAGACTATCAGTGTCCCCACCAAGGGGTCACATAGCACCACGTCTATGGTTTTAAAATTCCTACGTTAATGAAGAAAATTAATGATTGCTTTTACCTATGTCTCCATCATAAACCGATCTCTCTCAAACAAGTATGTTACTTGCGTGGACCTGAAAATATCTGAGTTTCGGCCTTTAACTTACGTGATCTCCGTCTATCTGTACAATGAGAAGACAGACCAGGTGGACTGTTCGGTTTCCTCTGGCTCTAACCCTCCAAGGGTCTGTGGCCCAATCAACCAGGATCTCTCAGTTAACAGAGCATAGCCAAGCACCTTCTCCAGCCAAGAATCCAAACAGAGCACAGAATTTACATGAACTCACTATGAACTTGTAGAATATATGGCCACCAATTAGAGCATGAGCTGTGGTTGGTGATGAGTGATTCACATACTGTCCACAAAACAGAGTAGTGCTGGCATTCTAAGTTCATTTAAAAACAAACAAACAGGGGCGCCTGGGTGGATCAGTCGGTTGATCATCCGCCTTCGGCTCAGGTCATGATCTTGCGGTTGGTGAGCTCGAGTCCCATGTCAGGCTCTGTGCTGACAGCTCGGAGCCTGGAGCCTGGTTCGGATTCTGTGTCTCCCTCTCTCTCTGCCCCTCCCCCACTTGCGCTCTGTCCCTCAAAAATGAATAAACGTTAAAAAATTAAAAGAAAATAAAACACACAAACAACAAAAAAGCACAAGCAAAAGCAACAAAACCACCTAATGGGGCTATGAGCCATGTGACAGCAATTAGGTCCTTCAACACCTAGACCAGCCATTTGTTCACCTCATGGACGGCTCACTTCATCTTCAGATTATCCAATCATTAGCCTAACCCTTTAGAATTACACAGTGTGCTAATACTTGCTCAAAGAATAACATCTTAATCAAGGAGAGAGACTACTTAGTCATACTGAGAGGGTAAAACTTGACAATGAATCTAGGTGTGAATAAGCACAAAACACCGAAATGGAGAGTAAGTCAAGGTGAAACATTTCAAATGGCTACGAGAGTAGCAACTCTAAAATGACAATGAGATCTCCCTAAGGAAACATTAACTCGGTCTCAAAATGTCTGATCTTCCCTTATTTAGCAAAAGCAACATGGCTTTGACCCTACAAACTAAACTTCAATTCTATCTTTCCCTAATAAATCTTAGCCTTGTTTGTACATGGCCTAGAGCTAATTAGGTCAATGACTAGCTTGTACCAATCAGTCGGACTCAGACCTGAGTGGTTGAAACCTACTTGTATAAAAGTCATTCTATGTAAGAATTACCTTTATTTTCTTTTCTTCTAAAAATTTTTTTCTTTTAATGTTTATTTATTTTTGAGAGACAGAGAGACAGAATGCAAGTGAGTTGGGGCAAAGAGAGAGGGAGGCACAGAATCTGAAGCAGGCTCCATGCTCCAAGCTGTGAGCATAGAGCCCGACGTGGGGGTCGAACTCACGAGCTGCGAGATCATGACCTGAGCCGAAGTCGGACGCTCAGTTGACTGAGCCACCCAGGCGCCCCTATTTTCTTTTCTTACAGTTTATTTTTATTTATTTTGAGAGTGAGATAGAGAGTAAATGGGAGAGGGGCAGAGAAAGACGGAGGAAGAGAGGGAGAGAGGGAGAGAGAGAGAAAATACCAAGCAGACTCCGTGCTGTCAGCACAGAGTCCGACATGGGGCTCGAACTCGCAAACTGTGAGATCATGGCCTGCATCGAACTCAAGAGTCAGAAGCTTAACCAACTGAGCCACCCAGGTGCCCCATGAGAATTACTTTGAAAACCAATGTGGGGATTTGGGCCTTAGTTTCACTCTTAACACGCAAGAAGTTACACAACTGTTAGGATGAATTTATTCTCCCCCCAAAAATGGTTTGAATGGAAAATTAAGGACAAAGGAGAACACTCTGATTTCCCATTATGAAAGATGAGACTTTCTCATAATTATAATGGTTTCTATGGTAGAGGGTTTGCTGCGTGCCCATCACTGCGAAACCCTTCCGCGACCTCACTGCTGCTCTAAACCTCACATGATCAAAGGTGGTAGGTGAAGCTCGGAGTGGTTACATCACATGCCAATGGTCCCCAAGAGTTGATTCTTTATCGCTTCTCTTGATTATACCTAATGGCATTTACCCAGGGCCATTTTCTTCGAGCTGTCATGGGAGTCATGAGAACCTTCACCTCCACCGGATTCCAAGGTCATAGCCCTGTCCTACAACTGGACATTAGACACGTGGGTCTCGGATGATCTCAGCTATCCACCCCTCTCAGAGTTATCCTAAGATGGGCTTAATCATGCCATGTGGCTCCTCAGGACTGGGGACTTTGGTGAACAGACTCTTTAGAACAGTAATATGGCCCTGGTATTGGGTAATAAAGGTCTTTAACTTGTCCTGTATGCCATGGCCCATTCAGTTTAATGCTATCCCGGAGACAGAAGCTTAATACTTGGCCTTGTGAGGGGACAAGAGAATGTTCCTGTGTCCTTAAAGTAAATGTGAACCTTAGGCAAATAGAACCTGTGTGGACAAAACAGCTCAGCCACACTGTCATCTGAAAAGACAATTGTGAAGCCACCGAAATGTGTTATTGGAGTTTGCTCAAGGCACAGGTCTCAAATAAGAGCACCTGCTAAGCTTGTAATACAGTACGTGCTGGGGTCCACTGGGGCCCTCCCCAGGGCAGGATGGGTGATTCCCAGGCAAAGCGTTCCTTTCTGCAGTACTGGGGATACCTTCTGGGCTCTGTGCCCTTCTGAGTTTTGGTCTTGAGTCTGACACACCTGGTGTAGAGCTTTCACTCCTACTTATTAGCTACAATGACCTTTAGGACATTCCTTGCCTCAGCTCCTTACTATAACATGGGGATGATAGTGCCTCATACGTACTTAAAATTTTTTTTGGTAATAGAGGGTCAAGACAACTTGAGATTATGTGTGAAAAGAGCTTGGAACATAGTCTGACACTCACTGAGCAAAACTATTATTTTTGAGATTGCTATTCCCCATCTCCTGTTTCGCTGTGGCTACCCACCCTATTTTTAGACAGACATCCCTCAATGATTTGGCCAAATTTTAAACATGCACAGGTGAGGCCCAAGTTCTCCAGCAGCGAGAGGAACTCTCCGGTGTTCTACAAGGCGGCTCTGAGGGTTGGTGGGAAGGGAAGAGAAAGAAGTTTTGGAGAAGGCCAGAACCCCACTGGAGGAAGGGAACAGTAGGGATAGTAAGAGCTGAGAGGTCAAGTGACCAGCCCGGGACCTTTCAGCTTCTGAATAGTGGAGCAGAAGGTCTAATCCCAACAAACCTGGAATGTAAGTTCTTCACTGACCTGCTACTTTAAATCGGAGAGCAGGGCTGAAGAAACAGGCCTGGCAGAGAATTCTGGATTATTCGCCCAGGCCTCAGGCACTGGTCACCTATGCTGCCAGCCGGGAGACCCTCAAGGGAATACCCTGGAGGTCTGAGGAAAGAGGCCAGGCTTTGACGTGACATAGAACTGGTGAGGCTCTCCACCCTGTCACTCACAACTCTCCCAAACTCACGACGTCTTTGCCTCTTTGCACCTGTTTCCCCAGTGTAAAATGTGATTTAAAGGGGTTGGTGGGAGGGCAAAACAAGACGATGACTGTGCAGTGCCCAACATGGACCGTGGACCACAGCAGCCTTCAGTCAATGACAGCACACCTCCCTCCCCTCTTCCCTGACAGCAGACTACTCTCAGATTATCTTCTCTTGTTAGAGAGAGGGGGAAGCCATGGGCAAGCACACGCAGTCAGAATGGCCATGAGCCGGGAGCTGGATGGCACACTGTTGAACAAGGGTGTGGGTGGCACGCCTTCTCAGGTACTGCCTGTGGGGGTAGCTGAACCGCCTCCACATTTTAGATCCATGTGCCTTTTAACCACTCACACAGAGACACCCAGGGGTAGACAGCAATCTCTGCGCCCAGCTGCTCACTACAGCCTAACAGGGAATAACAACACTGCAACATAAACCCCAGAAATAGCCTCAGTTCCCCCAGTGAGACACCTCTGCATGTAAGATTGCAAGCGAATGTCTACAAGAATGAGCTGGATCCCAAAGCGTGGCACAGAATGATCTTCCAGATGCACAGTGTGCCCAAGTGGGTGCTCAGTTGACTTCAGTTCTGTTCTTTGGGGAAGAGGAATTAGAGATGCCAAGATTTGATTCAGAGACAGAAAGACAGGAGAGAGACAGAGACAGAGAGAGACAGAGAGGCAGAGAGGAGTAGACAAGCAGGCTGCTACAGACTAAATGTCTGTGTCCCCCCAGATTTACATGTGGAAATCCAACCCCCCCCCCCGCAAGGTGATGACATTGGGAGATGTGGCATTTGGGAGGTGATGAGGTCATAAGGTGGAGCCCTCATAAAGAAGCCTCAGAGAGCCCCTCGTCCCCTTTCACCACGTGAAGACACAGGGGGAAGTTCGTCCCCACCAGATGTGGCCACTGCCACCGTCATGATCACGGACTTGTCAGTCCCAGAACCAGGAAATAAATGTCTGCTGTTTATAAGCCACCCAGTTGGTAGTATTTCTGTTCTAGCAGCCCGAATGGACCAAGACACAGGCATATGCTTCCACTGGCACAAAACGTTTCTGGAAGGAAATACAAGGAATTGGTAACTGTTGTTTCTGGCAGGGAGACGAAGAACTAAGAAATTTTGGTTTTCACTGTACACCCTTTTCTAAAGTGTGGCTTTTTTAACCACAATCCTGAGATGCTTTCAAATAATAATAATAATAATAATAATAATAACAATGATAATGATAATAATATCAACAGCAGCAGCACCCAGTGAACAGAAAAGTACACTGAGTTTTGCCCGTTCCTCAGCTACACAACTGGCTTTAGAAGCAGAGCCAGTATTTAAAGGGATCAAAACAGGAAGTCATCACCAACTAATGTCTTCACTTTGTAAAGGTATTAAAGAAGTCTGGAGACCCAGTTGCTGCTTTAGTTGGAAGCAGCTGAGGGTCAAGGACTCAGCTTCTCAAGCAGCTCTTGTCCCTGTTAACAGAGCCCAGAGCTCGGGGATCTAGCTGTAGGACCCACATTGTTTCTCCCATCAGTTACCAGAACTGGTGGGAGACTTTGAAACAGACTGCAGAGGTGTTAAAAATAGAAGTTAAGTTGCTACTGGAGATACATGGAGAATTCACTACTTGCAAATCTCTAATTATAAAATGTCAAGAGTAAAATACCTTGTCAGGAACAGTATCTAATATAATACAGTATTGGGTCTGTCAACACAGTGATCCGTGATGTGTTTGGAGGCCTACATTAAATAGACATCCAGCAGAAAAATGTCCTGTGGGGACTCATCTCAGCCCTTGGGGAACAGAAAGGATGACCTGGTAAGTCTTTTCTGTCTGTACTTTCTTTGCTCAGCTCTGGGAAGCTTTGGGAGCTCTGGGTGCATCCTGCTTCCCTTCTACAGATTCTGCACTTTGTGTTAAATCATGTGCATATATTAGATGTTCTTGGAGCCTACCAGATGGATGGATGTTTTCTCGTACCCAAAACTACTCGGTTTCCCAACGAAATGATGTCCTCGACAGTGCCCTCAGACTGGCATTAAGCACCGTGCACAAAGGACAGTGAGGGTGATTCCAGACACAACACTACCCTATGGGGAATAACTTAGGCATGCTAATACAGGGCTATGTATTCTAGGGTTGGGAGAACATGGGTCTGACCCACTTGGAGGGTAAATTATTTCCTTGAGTAATGCAGAACCTGCAGGGGAGAGAGGGGTACGCTTAGTCAATGTGTGAGGATACAGAGACATTTTGAGGCAAACTTGTCATAGACCATGTTCTGCTTGGTCGGGTCATGAAAGTCCAACTGAAAAGTAGGTCATGGGCAGCAGAAGCACCTTCCATACTGGCCAAGAGAGAAAAGCATATGCATGGAATCATTTGTAGTAGAAAACAAGATGGCCCCTTATATGTTCCTGCTACTCCCCAATGCTGGGTAAGCCCCGTTGCTTCAGTTTATAATGGTTCCTCTTTGAAACTTCCTGCAACAGTATGTACCCCACCCCGCCCCCCGCCCACCAACCCCAAACATGGCTGGAGAAAACCAAATGGCCAGGTAACTAACCCTCCACAAATTCACACTCTGTCAGCTCCGAGAGGAACTTGTTGCCCCTCAGATACTCTAGGAATCATCTGAGCCAAACTCCTGACATGTTTGCTCAATTTCAGGAATAAATCCATTGCTTCCCCAACTCCTCTGCTTCTCTCTGTCAGCTGATAGTGACTTCGTCACTGAGAACATGAAGGCAACAGAGAAGGAGCTCCTCACAGGATCTCCTGACTTAAGATTTCTCCATGTGCTGGTACATTCACTCCTTCTTCTTGCTATGGTCTGAACGTTCCTGCCTCTCCCTATTCACATGTTGGAATCCTAAAGCCCCAGTGATGGTGTTAGGAGCTGGGGCTTTAGGGGGTGATTAGGTCATGAGGTGGCACCCTCATGAATGGGATTGGCATTCTTAAAAAGGAGACCCAGAGAGCTGCCTTGCCTCTTTCACCATGTGAAGACACAGGAGAAGGCACTGGCTATGAACCAGGAAGGGGCCCTCACTGGACCACACTGGTACCTTGATCTTGGACTTACAGCCTCCACATTTGTGAGCAACACATTTCCGCTGTTTATAAGACAGTCTGTGGGATTTGGTTACAGCAGCCCAAATGGACTCAGATGCATCTCTTCTGTCTCAAAACTGAAATGTTTCCAAATGTTCATAGATGCCTTATTTGTAGCGGCCCAAAGCTGAAAACAATCCAGGTACCCATCCACAAGTAAGGGGATTGACAAATTGTGGCACATCCACGCAATGGTTTGCGACTCAGCAATGAAAAGCAGTGAGCTACTGATACATGGGACAAGTCAGATGAATCTAAAAGCAATGACGGTGAGCCCCGAGAGAAGCCAGGCAAAAAGAACCCATAACATTTGATTTTGTTGCTATAAAATTCTAGAAATTAACAACTAAGCTAGAGTGAAAGAAGCAGATCTGTGGGTTCCCCCGGGAATGAGGTAGAAAGATTGCAGAGGGGTATGAGAAAACTTTGGGGGTGATGGATATGTTGGTTACAACATCTGTACATACGTCAACACTCATCACATTTCACACTGTAAATACAGAGAGGTTATTGTATGTCAGTTATATATTAATAAAGCTATACAAAAAGTATGTCTTCTTCTTTCCTAGACCACCTGCTCTATTTGTACACCCTTGGTCACCTGAGTCATCATTCCCCAGCTCTTGTTCCCTGTCCCCACCACCTGGCCCCACAGGCGCCTTCTCTTTGGCATAAAATAGGATCCGAAATTGATTCTTGTACAAATTGCTTCCCTGAATTCTTACGCCCCTGAGTTGTTGTCTTTTCTTTCTCTTTACTCCAAGTGCTTACGACGGATAGTGCACTCTACCCCCAATCATTCCCATTTATTTCTCCACTCCCGGTCCCCTGGCATCTCTCCCCAACACTGTAGGGGCACTGCTTCTTCTCTGTCTCCAGTGATGGCAACTTCAGTAATGTCTTCTGAATTTGCACCTGCCAGGCTGCCCCGGCAACACTCTTCTGGTTCAATTTCCACACTGGATACCCAGGGGATACCCCATTCATGTCTCCCTTGGCTCCATGCCTTCCAAACCTCACCGCTTATGAGTTTTTCAAGGATCTGCCTGCCCTTTTCTTCATTCCCTATACTCGGCAAATGTATCTACTCTGGCCTCTCCATACAAATGGCTCACCCTTGGCTCTGACCGGATTCTCTGTTTAATACCTCTAGTGAGAAGATCCAAAGCACCTTATCACTGACTCTGGTAGGCCCATCTTTGGTCTCTATATTTGGCTATGGGGCTCCTCCGTGGCTCCATTCTCAGCTTCAGACACTGAACGAATACAACCCTGTGCAAACCAGGGAAAGAGAGTGATTCCCAAGGGTCTTTTCCCTAGGAATGTGGTATGATGTCAGGAGCTGCAGGGACCACCTCAGAAAACTAGAGAATGTAGTTGAGCAGGAAGAAAAAGAGACTGAAATGGATCTTGTTGGAACCTAACACGTATGTGCCCCACACCAAGCTGTGTCTAAAGTCAGCCCACCTCTAAGACTTTTTGTTGTAAAAGTCAATACATTCCCTGCTGATTTTCTGTTACTAGCAACCAGAAGATTATGAAATGTATATTCCTTCAACCATGATGTGGAGGGACATCCCCCCACAAGTGTCCCATCACAGAAATACACTAAAGCCTTAAACATCTATGTTCTACAGTTTGCCACATTACAATCATAATAGAACGGAGAGTGCGCCTGCTCACTGTTTCACAGTGCCGCAGTGCCTGGGCCACTATGGACACCCAACTCCCTGTTTAACTTTGTGTTGATCTCTAAAGAGTTCTTTCTGTGAGAGAAGGACATTGAGCATCACAACATCCCAAATGGACTAAGATCTCTTTTTAGGTATGCATCATTAACCCTTCTAAAATTTCATTTCTTCTGGCTTAAACTCTTTTCAACGGTTCCCATTGCCCCTAATGTGGAAGTCTATCCACTGATCAAATCTACCAGGCCTGTGGGGTATGATCCCTGGTGACTGCCCCATTCCATCCTTTGCCACTGCACCCCCAAACCTTCTTCACCCTGGCCTCTTTTTAAATCTTTGAATAAGCCAAGATCTTTTCAACCTTGGCATTACTGGCCTTGATATTCCTTCTGCCTGGAAAGTGTGTCTTCTCATCTTAACATCTTCTTAAAGGCATCATCCTAGACTACTCATCTGCAGGCAGTACCCATAATCTTTATCCTCCATGGCACCTGTCGTTTTCTTAAGAGCAGGTATCACAGTTTGTGTTTATACAAGCTGTTTGAATGACACATGCTCACTCTATGACTGTCATGCAAAGTTATAAGAGGGAAAGGATCATTTCTGTTCCATTCAACCACATCGCTGGGATGAGTCCTGGCCACAGTAGATGCTTAAAAATATTCATGAACGAATGAATCTTCCACAGCAGGTTAGTACACTTGGCGTGAATTGAGGCTTAATAGATAGTGTCTGATTGGGCATTATTACCTCTTTTTTAGTCCTAAGATAACCTTCTGAAGCCCTACCATCGTTGACTGTCACAGAATAACCCAAAACAAATAAATGGCAACACCATCACTATAACCTGGTAGTCAACACAATAGTAACAAACACCTGCTAAACCAGCAAACCCATTAAATGAACGCATCCCTAAGTTTGAACAGCCAGCTATAGACAGGCAATAGCAGCACTAATCACAAAACTCCAAAGGTGGAAACAACCCAAATGCCCATCAGTGAATGGAGGTACAAACAAGAGTGGCATATCCATAAAATGGAATTATATTCAGTCACAGAAGGGAATAAAGTACTGATACGTGCTACAGTGTGGATGAACCCTGAAAACATTCTATTAAGTAAAAGAAGCCAGTCACAAAAGGTCGTACATGGTGTGATCCCATTTTTTATGAAATGCCTAGAATAGGCAAATCCATACGGGCAGAAAGCACATTTGCAGGAATGTCGATCGTCTGCTTAATGGGTAGAGCGTTTCCTCCTGGGGAGATGAAAATGTTCTGGAACTAGATACAGTGATAGCTGCACTGAGCTGTGAGTTTCTCAACCCCACTGAATTATACACACAACACTGGTTGAAGTGGTAAAATTCACCTCATAGACGTATTTTACCACAATTAAAAAAGGGGAGACAGGCAACACACAATGTTAGAGTGTATACTATTTTTAAAAATCTCCGAACCTAACCTCCAAACGTAAAACCCTCCTGCTTCAAACCAAGAAATTCCTTCACAAGTTCTGGTTTTTCAGAGGCCTGGGGGCAGGAGAAAGAGGCACAGTTGCCTTCCATCTATAAAATGTTCCGGACTACAGGCCTGGTGTGCTTGTAAAGAATTCCTCAGAACCTCTCAAATGTACAGATACATCTTGTGGTATATGCGGGGTGATTTTAGGCTATGCACAAACGAACAAGTGTTTAATTTTAACAATTAGTTTTCTTTAGGCTTATCTTTGACTAGTAGCCAACAATGGTGGTTTTTAACTTACGGTGGTGAAAAAATGCATCTTTTTTGTTTGTTGGCTTGCTTTTAATCCCCGGAATGCATTCACATGCAATGAAATGTACTCTCTTTGGTGCATAAAGTCACGTAAACAAACAGCCACCATCAAAATACAGAAGATTCCATGAGCCCAGCAAAATTCTCTGGCGCTCCCCTTTGCAGTCCAGGCCTCCCCCACCCTAGGGCTCCCAGAAAACACAAAAGAACACAGGTGAATCTCAAAGGCATGAAGAAGGCTAAGGAGGCTGAAGACGACAGGGGCCGACATGGGCAGGAGCTGTGACCACGCATGAGGTCTCTTTCCGGGGGACAGAAATATTCCGAGATTAGACTGTGCCAAATGGTTGCACAACTCTGCAAGTATACTAGGAATCGGTGATTTGTGCACCGGAAACTGGTGAATTTTATGGTATATAAATTATATCTCCATAAAGCTGTTTAAAAAATCACGCAGTGTATCATCCTACTGAGAGGACAGGATTCCAGAAAAGGGAGAACAACAGGAACAGAAATTAGATGAGAGTTTCCCCTCACGAATAAAGTTAAGGGAAAAAGCATTGATTTCAGTAGGCAACATGAGAGGAGGCCTGCAGACAGGTGAATTCTACGAGCCGCGGCGACAGGGGCGGGCTCAGGGGTTGCTCCGCTACAGGAGCCTCGGTGGGGGGGGGTGCGCCCGGCCGCCACTGCCCCCTCCCCCCTCCCCGGGACCGGCGCCCACTTACTGTGGCGGTGCCGGACACGGTCTGCGCGCTCGTGTCCGCTGCGCTCTGCTCGGAGTGCGTCTGGGCGGGAGGATACAGGTTTAACGTGTGCTCCGGGACGGTGGTCTGGCCCGTGTACTCCGGTGCGGGGTGGGGATGAGGGGCCGTGTATTCCGCGGGGATGCCGTTCTGGGGGGGAGCAAACTGGGCCGAAGCGTAAGGCTGAGCCATGGTGTCCGGGGCAGCTGCTGCTTCCTGATTACCCTGGAAAATCAGAAAGGGGGAGACAAGGCGAAACACCGTGAGCACGAACCAGGCAGAACCTCTCCCTGGGGCCCAAGGATGAGCGCTCCCCCGACACTCTGCAGGTGCCAGCACTGTGCCAAGAGCCTGAGATGGATACATCCCACTTAATCTTCACCAGACTCTATAAGGAAATAGTACCTGTCATTTATATAGACCTAACCCCATTGCGCAGATGCAGAAATCAAGGCTCAGAAAGGTGCAGGGAAGTCACATTCCCCAAGCCATCCAGCCCCATAGCCAAGGAGTGGGAGGGTCTGTGCCCTGCTCGATTGGATTTTTCTGGCAGATCCTCCTTATTTCATCCCCATTTTGGAACATGTGAGCATGTAGTTGTCTCCAGTGACAGCAGAGACTTGATTTGATACTTAAAATGCCAAGAGAGAGATTAAATTGAACGTGTGTGTTCTTGAGAAGAGACACAATTCATCTAAGCGTTTGAATTTAATCAAAGTTTTATGTGACTTGGCTCACATAATGGGATGGAGGGGTCCTTTTAATGGTCACAGTGTGCGTGTGTGTGTGTGTGTGTGTGTGTGTGTGTGTGATGTTCCCAGTGCCAATATGAAGCAGCCAATGGAAAGTCAAGGCCTAATTTGGACAAAGATGGCACTCTGTGATACTGTGTTCACCATTTTAAGTATCTTTTCAAAATGCTGGACTTCACTCAGCCTCATTAGTCTAAATGCCTCCCCCCACCCCTTGCCTTTTTTTTTTTTTTTTATAAGCACAGAGTATTATATAACAATTCACCCTTCCAATCTAGGCAAAACATGCAGTGTGATAATTACAGTCAAGTCAAAAGAATTAAAAAAAAAAAACCTGAATTCAAATGCTTCCATTTCAGGAAATATCTATCTCTCTCCGCCCCACCCCTACCCTTATAACTCTACTACCCTACACACACACACACACACACACACACACACACACACACCATCAGAAACTGTAACCCAGGGGGCCAAATTTTTCATGGTCTCAAGAGATGGGATTGCACGGTCAGAGAGAGAGAAGCTTAGCAATTAAGCACACCAAAGAGCTGCCTCTTCCATTGTCTGTGGTCAATTAGATGTGACTTCAGCCCTCCTATAATGATACTAGGGCAAAAATGTCAGGATTGCTCACATCTCCTCAGTCCCCGCCACCAACATTTGAGAACCTCTTCAGCTAAAGCAACTTGAGTGCGGCAAAAACATTATGACATAGAAGGGGAGAAAAAAAATTTATTCTTGGAGCAGCGCACAGAGCTTGTGCATTTGTTTAGAGGGGACCTTAATTAGAATGTTAAAGATGACACTTTGAAGAGAACGAAGCTTAGGATAAGTTTAAACCATTTTACAAGTGAAAACATTCCCATCACGCCCTTTCCTCCCCCAGCTGAACGTCTCCAAATGCCTGGGCCACTGGAAGCAGAAATGCACAGCCATTGCTTGCTTTCTAGCATCTTTTCCTAGCGTCTGGGGCTGAGCAGGGTCTGCCTGCGCTGTGGCTGGATCCCTGCCCATGGAGAGTTAACCCTGACCTTCTTCAGGAAGCCACAGGGGACACGCAGGGTCCTTGCTGCTCAGTGTGCTTTTGTCTTCTCTTCAAGAACAGCACCTGGTTTTCTTTGAAGAGACACTTCCACTCTCAGCCCAGAGAGCACAGACGTGGCTGAGACCTGCCTCAGATTACCTCCAGACACAGGACGCCCCGGCTAATCGGAGGGCTATAAAAACAATTCAGTCCCCCGGTGGCCCCTTGAAACCGGACCACCTAAAGCAGAAGCCACACCCAGCAGACGACGGAGCCCAGAAACTGAGAAGCAAGTGAACTGAGTCCTGGCGACATCATATCAAGTCTGGGATCCAGCTCTACCTGTGGTTAGTAACACCACTGTTTGCTTTCCTTCCACGCATCAGTAAATGTCTCATTTCGTTTAAGATAGGTTTTTTTTCCATGTTACTTACAACCAAAAGAGTCTGGACTAAGAAGAACAAAAACATCCTCTCCTGTTTATAAGCCAACTTGCACCCTTCTACTCTACAGGGCTGCTCAAGCAACATATCCCTCTGTACACAGATTCCAGGCAATGCTGATCAGACCTTGAGAACCCTCCAAAGGGAAATTCATTGTGCCAGATTCTACTTCTGGCCAAAGGCCTGTTTCACTCCCCCCTACCTTCGATCTGGCGCATGTTTGAAACAAAAGTCAGACTTGGGAAGACTCCAGGGGTGGCCCCAGGGGGGAGTATGAAGTGCCCAGCAATGGCAGGGAGATGGTCACATAAAGAAAAGCTTTCCCTCCTGTGTCTTCAGCAGAAAACGGTTTTATGGCAACACCTATGCCCATGTGGCCTCTCTGCACGGCAGAGCAATCTCAGGAAGAGTGACCTGCCCGCCCCTCCCTGCCCCCACCACCAGGTTTCCAAAAACCATCAGAGGCTTAATCTTAGGATCTGGGCTCTCTCTGCTTCAAGAGGAGAGGAGCCTGCCCTCAGGAAGCTGACGGGTGCTCCAACTCTCAACAGCATCAACTCTACCCATTCACTTGCCCCTGTGCCTGGAAAGCCCTCGCTACTCCCTTTCCTGGCTAGTCTCGACTGCCCTTTTGGGTCCCTGAACAAGTCCTCCAGCCAGATTTCCCTGACACCGAGCCCACTTCAGCTGTGTGTCCTCTATGCTCCCCTGGAACTTGTGGCCACATCTCACATGACTCCTAGGGCTGCCACTGGAGAGAGTCCTAAGGGCTGGGGATAGTGTCACATTCTACAGTGCCTATCCAGGGTCCCACAGCATGCTAGCTACAACGTAGGCATTTATAAGCACTTGCTAAGTGAATGCATGCTTGAATGATGAACTTTGGGCTCTGTGGAGCTTAGCCTGGCAGCAGGCCATAGGGTGGGTCGGGGGGAGTAGGAAAGGGGTTGGCAAATGACCCATGAGACAAATCTGGCCCACTGGTCGTTTTGTAAATAAACTTTTACTGAGACACAGCCATGTTCATTGTGCTATAACGGCAGAGTCGAGTAGCTGTGAGAGACCCACAAAACCGAAACTATTTAACCATCTTGCTCTTTGCAGAAAAGTTTTCCAATCAAGGTGGTCAAGGTATCACTAAATATGGGGATGTCAATTAAGAAGCCACCATCGCATAAATAGTTTGGGCAGGAAATAAAGCTGGAAGTTAAACCGGGAGAGAGTGAAGGGGGGTGCATTCTCCCTATTCTCCCTAGAACCAAGGAGGGACGCTCAGCTATGAAGATGGCACCCAATGGAGGAGTCAGTCTTCTTCAGAACGTGGTTTCCATCTCTGCACGTCTAAGCACACACACATGCAGGCTTCACTCTCAGCACAGTGGGCTACAGAGGGGGACATCCATGAGGGCCTCAGGCTTCTGTGCTCAGGGGAGAGGCATCCCTCTCCTCACAGGTGCTCAGAAGGCACCCTGATGGATGCTGCTTTCTTCTCAGGCCTGGAAGGCGCCAGGCACTGTGCTGGGGGCTTTAAATCAGTACTTCTTTATGTTATGTTATGTTATGTTATGTTCTGTTATGTTCTGTTATGTTCTGTTATGTTCTGTTATATGTTATGTTATGTTAATTAATTTTAATGTGAATTTTATTTTTGAGAGAGACAGAGAGAGAATGAGCAGGGAGGGGCAGAGAGAGAGGGAGACACAGAATCCGAAGCAGGCTCCAGGCTCCGAGCTGTCAGCACTCAGCCTGATGCAGAGCTCGATCTCACGAACTGCGAGATCATGACCTGAGCCGAAGTCAGACGCTCAACTGACTGACCAGCCAGGTGCCCCTGCATCAGTATTTCCTACACAGGGTGACCGCTCCCTGGGGGACAGGTGACAGTGTGTGCAGACACTTTTGGTTGCCAACAGTGGGGGGAAAGGTTGCCGATGATGTCTAGAGGGTAAAGGCCAAGGATGGTGCTGAAGCCCCTACAATGCACGGGACAGGCCGAGCCCCAAGTGTTCACTGTGCCCAGACCCGGATTCCCTGCTCTGCACGCACATGCTATATCTTCCATCCCATGGTACTTTGCTGTGGAGTACCCTGCAGCCCAGAACTAGGATGGATTTTGCAAGGTCACGGCAACAGCTCTTAGGGAAGCTGGGAGCTGAACTACAGCCTGGGTATCTCTCATCTGCCAAGGCTATCTGCTGGTGGCAACATTCATTCCCATTTTTAAACATACCTCTCTCTGTCATACATACACCTGTGGCCTCAAGACCTGCAACTCACCCTCCAGGAAGGCAGGTGCTGGGGGATGTGGGACAAAAATACCAGTGTCCCAGTAGCTGGATTAGCCCCTGGGGAGGGTTAGAGCAGAGGCCTGGGAAATTTGTGCCATCTAAGCTCAGAGCTTCATGAGGCTCTGAGGCCATCCTAGGAAAGAGAAGGGCCAGCTGGGGACAGGCTGCCAACCTCTACCAAACCTTGTGCGTTCTGGCACACCCAAGGCACTGAGCCCTAGGGTTGTGTCCGTGGCCACCCAGGAGCCCATGGGTAGCAAGCATTTGGGTCCACGGGGCTCTGGACTGTACTCCTGTTCCTGAAGGCCTCAAACAGATGTTAGTGGGACCTCCCACAGTTACTTGTTAACACTGACAGCCATTCCAGAGAGACCCTAATTAATATTCCCAACATTTGCAATTTGGGCTAATTACAGCTAATATTTAATTAAGATCATTGTACTTCCTGTGGAATTATTTTTCACCTTCAAATGGCTTCAGAGATGTCTTTGTTTCCTCCCTAGTGATGTTCCTGGATTCTGAGCTTGGCTGAAGTGTGTTTTCTGGAAAAATACATTTGCGTTAAGGGCACCTTTGGCACTCCAGGTCAAGGCAAATCTTGGGCACATGAACAGGATCCTGGTTGAAAGCTGAGGCCAACTTCACGTAGGTGACAGTGACAGACAAAATTATTTGGAGCGTTCCGGCTAGACATTCCCTCATTTGTAGAAGCCGCCTTTCTTCTACCTCCGATGCCAAACCCCCACCTTTCCCTAAATAAGTGGAATGATCACAGAGATTCTGATATCTACTGAGTCAGGGTGCCTGTGGGTGTTCCGAGGTGATGAGGAGGGTGATTCTGCCTTTCACAGAACCCCCACATCACCGAGCAAGTGCTTCAAGAGATCTGCAAACCTAACATCAAATTTTCAGTGCCTGGACTTTCCTAGGTTGCTGACAAATACACAATTTTTTTTTTTTTTTTTTTAAACCAAGACTGTTTTAACATCCACTATTGCTGCTGCAGAACCGGACAGAAACTTCAAATAAAGAACATTGATTAGGAACGTAGAGGAAACTTCCTTGTCCTCGGTCAACCAAGCCTCAATTAAAGCAGAGACTCAACAACAGCAGGCTGATGTGGGACCCCATCATTACCCGAGACACCCCAATGGGTAGCTTGGATTCCAGTTACTGAGCACAAGAGGATTATTAAAATGCAACCAAGTCTGAGTCACCAAAGCAAAAATAAATGCCATTTCAATTTAAATATTTTACTGAAGCATGAAATAGCCAGGATATTACTGCTATTTTAAGACAAACACCGTAATCTGACTATTAGTATAGTATGTTGACTCTACCGCATGCAGACTTTCAGAGAGGCGTCTTCAAACACAGGAGGACTGCTTTGGTCACTGGAACATCCTGCATCCTTAATTTCCTTTCCGAGGTGGGCTCAGGAGATAGAGTCAGAGAGAAAATGCGAGGTTTTTTGTTTTTGTTTTTTTTGGCTTTGGTTTTTGTTTGTTCTTTTTTTTTCCCCCCTAGACATCTCCTTCTCCCAATTCATTGCCCTGAGGGGTTTAATAAAGTAGTTTTTAGAAAGCAATAAGAGAACAAAGGGTGGAAACACATCAGACTTTGCAAAATATTTTGGCCCCAAATCTAATGCAAACCACATTTCAACTGAGGAATCGTCTTTACGTAGCAGAGCACAAAGTGGGGATGTTCTTTTCACGGTAACTGCCTGACTCTCAATGAGAGGGGAGGGTGCCTGCTTTCAGAGCCAACGTGGACTTTAAAATAATGAAGTATTGTTTTCTGTGTGCATGCGTGTGCCTCCCCAGCTTTAATAGTCCAACTTCTCAAATCATCTTTTCCCCTTTAGCTTCTGGAATTGATTTGTCCCCAGTGCATTTCTTGCCCTGAGAAATCCCTTCTGGCCTAAACACAGTCCTTATAATGAAGACATGCCCAGGGATTGTCCAGCCCTGGTAAAACAGTGATTGCATCCATCCGCACAGCCAAGAAAAGCAGCCACTCCCGGAGGGACCCCCCACCAACCTGGACTCCTGGAGGAAACCCTCCCTTCCGGGCTGCCTGCCTGCAGTTGTCGGTCTTGCTGACTGTTTGACTTTAGTTTTGTAGCATGGTCTGTTCTAGTTCTCGGGCAAGGAATTGCGCACATTCAGAGAAAGCCTCCAGTGCCTGACTGAAAAGAGCTAAGCTGTATCATGCCCCCGGGGGCATTGAAACAAAGAAGAAAATGCAAAATTACACCATTAACCTGCTGGTTCTAGGACCAGCTCAGTTCGACACACCAAGCAGAAAGCCGACACACACACACACACACACACACACACACACACACACACACACTCTCTTGGCTGAAATCCTCTCCCCACCTCCGAGCAGGATTCAAGGAGCAGAGTACGTATCGCAGAGAGCAACAGAGACTTAACGCGAGGAAAGGCTTCAGCTTCATTCAAATTCACAATTTCGAGTGAAATATAAAATCAGGAAAAATACCTGCTGTACCATCCTGCTTCCTTTCTCCTCCATAAACTTAGCAGCTGTTCTAGCCCCACACCACAAAGCATCTGCCCAAAGCAAGCCTCAGTTACGAGCGAGGGTGTGCGCTCTGTGCAACGTGTGGATGGCTGGGTGTTGAAGGAGGGGAGCTGAGGCCGCCTGGCTGACCTCCCCCTCAACATCTGACTGCTCCCAAAACCAACCCCAGATGGGACTCTTTCCGCCAGCGAGGCCTGGCCCATCAATCACGGCTCGCCCCTCCTCTGGCTCCTGTTCTCAGTTTCAGGGTGCACACTGAGCAGATGATTATATAGAGGAGGAAGAACACACACACACACACACACACACACACACACACACAGAGCGCTCGCCTACATTAATAGCTGTTTAAAAAACATTAGAAATGGTATCCTATGCATTGCCTGGAGCTGGAATTTTTCATTACTAAACTAAATATATGATATGCAAAGTTATGAAATCCACCGGGGAGCTTGCTTACTATCCTATTTTGTTTTATATTTTTAAGAGAGGTGGGGGTACCGGGGGTAGCTGGAAAGAGGCAGAGGCGGGATGAAGAAAGAGCTCAGAGACAGAGGGATGCGGATAGGAAAATTTAAAGAAACACCCCGAGAACAGAGGGAATGCATTTATAACAAAGCTGCGTGGTTAATTGTAAACTGATCTTAAAATACTGTAACTGACGATGCTTTGGAAGATTTGGAAGCCCAGCTCCTTTGCAGACTAGCTGTGTGACCTTAGGCAAGTAGTTGCAACGCTCTGGGCTCCAGTTTTGGCTTCTGTTTAGTTGGGATGATGATGAGTGACTTCACAGTGTGATTGCAAGGGTCAAAATAAAAACCAAATCATAAACAAAACAAACACACTCAGGGCTTGGCTTATAGTGTGCGCTATATAAACAGATTCATTCATCACATCCAATAACATGGCAAGCAAGACTCAAGACCACCTGTGTCCCTATGGACCCTGCATTCAAGAGGGGCAGCAGGTTTTCAAGAAAGGAAGCCAGAGATGACTCCCAAATCCCATTGGTAATCAGAGCTACATAGGACAAGTAGAGGGGTCTTGCTTTCTTCTTTTCTTGAACTTTTTCTCCTCTTAGCTCGTTTTTTTCCTTCTCTTTCAAATGAGCAAAAACAAAACCACGTACAAAAAAATCCCCAGTGATTTCAATGCCAAATGCTGCAGCCTCTCTATTTAAAGCCACAAATACTTTGTTCTTTCTTTATTATTAAAGCTACAACAACCAGAGTGAAATGTCAAAACAATCTCAGTTTTCATTTGGCCATGACTTCCTTGCTCACCCAGGGAGAGTTTCAAGAGTCCCATCCACCCTTCCCGTGGACAGGTGCTTATCACCAAGCCACCCTGCCAAGAGAGGAGAGATCTCGCTACACTGGAGGGAATGGATGGGGTTTCCGAAGTGATTAAACGTGTAATTAAATTGTATAACAGAGGAGGGTTTAGGGCAGGAGAGGTTGCCTGGAAGAATTCAACCTTCCTGCTGGTGTGCTGCTAGTTCAGGTAGCCTCTGGGTGATTTTTTTTTTTGTTTTGTTTTACTTCCCAGCTCCCCAGGGTTGGAAAGAAAATCTGGATACACAGTATTTGTGCCATCCTTCCATTTCCATTTTTGATCACACTGCTGAGACACCTCTGATGCAGAATCAAATAAGCAGCCCACGCAGGTTCCTTACAGAGACGGGTCAGCCCCCATCAAAGAGGTGCCACCCACAGAGGACCAGGGCCCCTTCTGTCCCCAGCCCCAACCCATCACTTGGATTCAGCACTCACTCTCAGGAGCCATAAGCTCCCTGTGCCCACAGATAAGTGAAGAGCCAAACTTTTGGGAAAGAGGGACAAGATCAAGACAGACAGACTCCCTGGTGAAGTATGCTTTGGGAGAGATGGAGAAAATGCTCAAAACAGCAGCCAACAAACCACTCAATAGAGATGAGCATTCCAGGGGGAAATAATCAGGTGGACACACTAGGACACTGGTCCCAGCCCGTGGACCATCAGAATCATGTGGGGGGTATTCTAATTAAGAAAATTGGACTGCAGGTCTCTACCCCAGGCCTACTGCCTTCAGTTATCTGAGGGTGGGATCCTGGCAGGGACATTGCACAGAGCTGCCCCAGGTCATCCTGCCACACAGTCCTGGGGGACAGTGTTCTGTGCTTTTCAAATTATAGGTGAGATCCCTTGGGTTGTAAAATCCATGGAGGGAGTTATCACGCCAACATTCTTTAAATGAAATCAACTATACCACACTGGAAAAGAAAAGAACAGAATAGAATAGAATAGTAAGAGTTAGTATGGTTTCATGAAACTTTTATGTGGGTGAATTGGGTTGCAATGTAAAATCTTTTATGGATTGCACTAAAATAAATAAAATTAAAAACACCATGCTAGAAATTTCCAGTGTTTGTTACCATCTAACCTTGTACTAGTAGTGTAGCTATAGAATCGAAATCAAATGTTAAGAAGTCAGAAGTATAATGGTAGGATTATTGGCAAGTCATTTAACCTTTGTGTGCCCTAGTTCCCTTATTTATAAATACAAACGGTAATATATATTCTTCTTCCCAATGAGGCTCTTGTAATGCTTTCGGAGACAAAGTCTACAGAAATGTGTCTTATAATCTAAAAAGTTCTGTGAGAACATTTCCTACTGTGGGGAGGAAATCAGCCCTCCTTCTAGTCCAGCAAAGTGTACCCTTTGCAGAATACATGGAGAGGTATGTCGCGTCCTAACCTACCATGGGCCTGCACTGTGCTAGGCACTTTAATCCTTGCAATCATTCCCTTAAGGAAGATATTATGGTACCTTTTAAAGATAAGAGAACTGAGGCTCCAAACAAGTGAAAAATAAGTCCTCCTATTGGACGTAATAGATTAGTTAAGTGGCAGAACCAACATTTGAACTTAATCTGGTCTGACTGATGAATTCCTGCCACAGAATCCATACTAAAATGAAGCTGGAGATGATGATCATGATGAGGGTGGTGATGATAATGAAGATGGAAATAATGATCATGATGACGACAGCAGTAGCGGTGATGAGAATGGTGGTGGTGATGGTGGTGATGATGATGATGATGATGATGATGATGGAGATGATGGAGATGATAATAAGAAAATTTTTCTTGAGCACTAACTAGGTACCAGTCATTGTTCTCAGCACTGACAATATAAAACTCAACAAAGGAGCTTTGTCAACATTACCTATTTTAACAAAAACCCAAAACTGTTATTCCCTCTCCAAGGGAGGTGGAGTCACTTCCTCATACGCACACAACTGGCAAGGGCTAGTTAGCTACATCTATCGGACTCCTAAGCTCTATATTCTAAAGTAGTCGGAAATGGGTTCAAGTGTGACCTCAATTAGGTAAGCATACAAACCTTGGGTTTCCCTAACTATACCAGCTTGTAGAAAAGCATCTCCGGAACAAAGAACTCTGAGATTGCTCTGAGGCCCTAACTCACAAAAACAAACAAAACAACAATGATAACAAGAATCTGTGTCATGGATTCAAGTGAAAACAATTTGTTTCATTTCACTCCCCTCAACAGGGAACCAAGAGAGAGGCCAGAAGCCATCTTGCTGTGGCTGACAAACACCAGGCCCAGAAATACAAACCAGCTGAGTGGGTGGCAGGCTAGCAATGACGACGTGTCATGTTTGCAAAATGTTCCATCCTGATTTTCCATTTGGAGTCACAGAAGGCAATGGAGAGGTTGTTTTTCTCAAGTCCTTAAAAGTCAGCGACAATCAAATATTTATGGCACTTTGTGCAAGTCAGGAGCCTTGATAGGGTTGCTCATGAGGTGCTATTTCCAAAGGGAAAAGCACTGGTCTCTTAAAAAATTAGCAGCAGGGGCGCCTGGGTGGCTTGGTCGGTTAAGCGTCCGACTTCAGCTCAGGTCATGATCTCATGGTCCGTGAGTTCGAGCCCCGCGTTGGGCTCTGTGCTGACCGCTCAGAGCCTGGAGCCTGTTTCAGATTCTGTGTCTCCCTCTCTCTCTGCCCCTCCCCTGTTCATGCTCTGTCTCTCTCTGTCTCAGAAATAAATGAACGTTAAAAAAAAAAATGAGCAGTCTCTGGAACAAGTCAAGATCCCAACCAACAACATCAGGCTCTTAAAAAGATACGTTTTCTTATCTTGTTCACCATTGCCCCAGGGTCTCAGAGGACCCTGACTTGTCCTTTAAAACTCGTGTCAAAGTGCAATATTCTATACTTTTTGATTTTCATGTTATATGCATTTTTATATTATATATTTTTTGAGGTCTGTCTCCAAGTAGACTGTAAACAGGAACCTCATCTGTTTTTTTCATCACTAGTGTCTCAAGCTTTTCAAACAGTAGGATGCACCCATACACATCCAGAAGTTTTGTCGAATGAAAACTGAATGCCCAAGTTAGTCCCTTTATCCTCTTTGCTTACTGACACCAAGACCTGTGCAACTCACCCAGGACCTCAGGGCACTGAGAAACAAGCCCAAACTATTAAATGTTGCTCTGTACCATTAAAAAAAATTCCCCACCAGGATATCCCAACACGGTACTGAAAGACTTCTTGTTAGAAGGTCATGCATCACCGGGCTTCACCTGTCTATCCATGAATTAGCTGTGAATGCTTAATTATTTCCTATCATTAATAAAAAAATAACAGCCAGAGCAGCTGGTATTCATTTGAGCTCTTTCTGAGCAGCAGACAATGTTAGTCACTATATATACATATATATATTACTTAACTTCATCTCGACAGGAAGTATATTTTTAATAAACTTGTTTTCATCACACCCACCTCACAGATAAGAAAGGACAAGGTCTTGAAGCTATTACATGGTAGATACAGACCTTAAATCCAAGTCTTTTTCCAAACCCGAGGTACTTTCAAATATGCTATGATTGACCTCTCTGTTGGCAAGGTGAAGGATGGTACTTGTAAGGGTTATGGTAGTACTATTCAATCACAAAACATTTTCTGAGATTTTTCGGGCAAATCACTGAAGTATCCCAGCCTAAGTGAGAGGCTACCAGAGACATGAGATCTTTGTTCCTGCTGTCCCAAGATTTAGAACCCAAGTGAGTATTAATAGGGTTAATTATGATAATGGTGATTGTAACATTATTAATAACAAAGATAATATAATTAGAAGGGCTCATAACATGTACTTGCCACTGCCCTAAATGTTCTATAAATGTAACTCCTTCAATGCAACCCACAGTCCCATGATGTTTTCACAGTCATTATGTTCATTTTATAGATGGGTGGCTTTGAAAGGTTAAGCCAATAATCGAGGCCACTCCGATAGCACATGATGAAACTCCTCTTTGTACCAATCCAGTTCAGAACTCAGAGCCGGAAGCTTAAAAACAAATTAGAAGGAGTTCCTGTGTAGCCTTTACTCAGTTTCCCCCAAAGGTAAGGTCTTGCATAACTATAGCATACTATCAAAATTAGGAAATGGACACTCTATGACCACTACCTTACATTGCTGCAAACACAATGAGACGTTAGGGCAGTGAAAGCCCAGCTGTTGTGAGTATTTTGCTATCAATACCATGGCAAAGTCACCATTGTCATCTATCCTCAAGTGACAGCTGGAGCTGCCCACCCCTGTCACACATATAGTGATGCAGACAGAAGGGCAGGTGAGCAAGCAAATAAATACTAGCAAAAACTGTTTTCATAAGAGAATGAACATGCATTTTAAATTATAATTCAGCAAGGATTCTTCATCTCCTGGACACGGAGGAAACCTTCAATCTGGAGCAGACTTTAACTGTCACGTTCTGTCTCCTCTCCTGCTAGCTACTTTCTAAAGAAGGAGGAACGTTCTCACCACCACTAACACCACCACCAGGGTAACATCAGCGTCAACTTCACATTCAGGATTAATTTCAATGACTTGCACCATTGCTAATCCTACTGCTTTTAGCCAAATCCACAAAAAGAAAAGGATGGATTTTGTTTCCTTAAATAGCTTGCTTCCAGGTACCCTGCAGATATGATTTGGGATGATATCCCTGTTACCTATTCCATCATAGCTATCTGAAGGATTCTCCACCTTCTTCTAAAAAGGAAAATTGATAGATCTGGTGTGAGACAATTGTCTCTGTAAGAGAGGAGGTCACTATACCTACAGACAGCACCAAGTAGCTCAGAGGGGTACTAGGTCTGCCATGGATGTTGCTGAGTAAACCATCCTACTAAGAATGTCACTGAGGGTCTGTCACTAGATTTAGAAAATTGGGAGCATCAAGTCACATTGCTAGAAAGAGAATCATATACTCTCTTCACTGGAATGTTACAGATCATGAAATATTCCAGCAAAGGGAAAAGTAAGCATTCTGGATGGAAACCCGTGGGAGGAGTAGATACCATTGTCTTACACATGGATGGATTCAGCACCATTTCCTTTCAAATCATGTTAGGAAAACTGGGTTTTTCTATCCATCAGAAAAGTTGGTCTCCCAATGCCACTAGTCAACATTTCTCCTTCTTCAGTCCTCCTCAAAGCTGAAAGTCCTCCTCCACAGCATAGGTGATACAACCCCATGACCTTGAGGAGACATGGCTCAGTTAAGGCACAGAAAGTACTTACCACCCACACATAGTTTATAACGAATTTACAGAACCAAACATTTGAGCGTATTTTTAATGACCCAATTTCCTCACATGACTATCATCAGCCTTTCAGAAGTGTGTAACTCCTTCAGGACAGGAACTTGTTGGATTCATCTTTAACACTTCCCTCTTTGTCTTCCATATTTTGTACTCAGGTGTTTGACATGATAAATATCTGTTGGCTCGCATTCACCTCACTTGTAGAGAGATGTCTAATCTGGTTAGAGAAACAGGCAAAGATGATAAAATATGACCTTGTCTTTCATGGTATGTTGCATAAGTTTTAGCCTCTAATAGTTTGCCAACTGGAAAAAAAAAGGCTGTCACAAAATGAATTATACTTGGACTTGGAAGAAATGAAATTAGGAAAGACTGCCAGATAGCAAGGGCGATGAACTATTCAAATAGGCAAGAGCTTCAGATTCATGCAATTGTGTCAGTAGCTAAGTATCAGGCATCTTCTGGGCAGCCCCTGCTAGGTTCAGGGGCTACAGTAATGACGAGGACAGACATAGGCCAGGTATCTCTGCAGCTACCAGCTGGAAGGATACACAGGACAGTCCAGGACTTTGCAGTGCAAGGGGATATGTGCCACAAGAAGATCAATCTAAGGAGCGAAAGGGTCTCATTTATCCCCGATGGTTTATCAAGCAAGGCTTTCTGGAAGAACAGATGTATCAACCGAACGTTGAAAGTGAGCCGAAAACAGCTAGGCAGCATAAACGGTTGGCAAAATCATATGCGGGAAGTTGTAATGCTGCGTGCAGTCGGAGGGAACACCTCAGACCCAGAGTGGCAGAATCAATGAAAAGGAGGAAATAAAAGCCAGGTGGCTATTTTCGGAGCTACAGACCCCACAAAGTATAGGACGCAGATACAGACCTAGAGGCTAATGGACGGTATGTAAGCCCTTGAGGGCAGAGACCCAGGTCTGTTTTACTGAGAACTGCATTCCCAGCACTGTCAGAATGGCATGCACAGAGTGAATGCTTTAAAAAAAACTATTTTGGTTACATCAGAGCAAATGCAGTGATGTCACAAACCAGGCTGAAGCTAGTCGAGGGAAGGAAGAGGAGAGAGTAAAATAAAGGCAACTGATCATTTAAAATACCCTCTTGACATTACCTTTTCACTTTTAAGTAACTCAAATGCTTGAAATAGAAGAAATTCACAGAGGAAACAGGTGGACAGCTTAAGTGGATAAATAAGACAGAGGCTCCTCACACTTGTTATCACCGTGTTCACACTAGCTTAGCGGATGAGAGCTGTAGAGGTAACTGGGGGCACTTACACATGGTCTGTTTGAGCTTCACACACTATCCTGGAAGGTAGGTAGGGTGGACACCATTCAGATCCATTTAACAGAAGAGAAAGCTGATGCCCGGGGAAGTCAGTGACATGCCCAAGTTCAGACAGCTCTTCAATGCTCTAGCTGGGATCTGAAATCTAGATATCTTTTCATTGTACTAAGCTGCTTCCAAAGTTTTCTTTAAAAAAATTTTTTTAACGTTTATTTATTTTTGAGACAGAGAGAGACAGAGCATGAATGGGGGAGGGTCAGAGAGAGGGAGACACAGAATCCAAAACAGGCTCCAGGCTCTGAGCCGTCAGCACAGAGCCCGACGCGGGGCTCGAACTCACAGACAGTGAGATCATGACCTGAGCCAAAGTCGGCTGCTTAACCAACTGAGCCACCCAGGCACCCCCTAAGTTTTCCATTTGTATGACCTGAGATGTAGCTATACCAATAGGCTTGATGGCATGAAGCATTTTTGGGTGTCCTCCAACCTTACCTCATAAACTTACACAAAGAATAAACAAAAAACTGAGTGTGGACATTAGGGCAATTGAAACTATCGTCAGAGCAAAGCATTTTATTGGCCCGATAAATTCAATACAACTCAACTTGGCATATGCACGGCAGTGTTAAAGTTATTATTATTATTTTTAAGTAAGTTCAGAGGGATTGAAACTAAAGCCATGTCCTGTTACTGGCCCTGTCCGAACACCAGGCTCTCTGAGCCTGTGGCCCTCAGCCAAAGTGCCACCTGAGACCGGAGAGCTTGGAATTCTTCACATATGTTTGATCAGTGCATAAATATTATTTTTCTGTAGCTAAGGATGTGTGGTATTCTTAGGGATATCTTCTTTTTTTATTTTTTTGATGTTTACTTTTGAGAGAGACAGAGACAGAGTGCGAGCGAAGGAGGGGCTGAGAGAGAGGGTGACAGAATCCAAAGCAGGCTCCGGGCTCTGAGCTGTCAGCACAGAGCCCAATGTGGGGCTCGAACTCACAAGGCAGGAGATCATGACCTGAGCCGAAGTCGGATGCTCAGCCGACTGAGGGTATCTTCTTGATTGAATGCTGAGTTGAGGGAGTCACACAGTTTGGAGGAGAACGGGGCCAGAATGACTTACAAAACAAATTTGCAAAACATCAAGGTGGAGTCAAGGAAGGCGGTGGGTTTTTGGGAACAGGAAACAGTCTGCCTCATTGCATACAGGAGAGAATTTCGCCCAGTGGCGGGAAACTTTATTCAGAACCAACAGTGTGGAAGTCTGGCCAAATAAATTTCGTGATCACTGTGTGAACGCATGACATGCAGGTAAATTTATCCAAATAACCCCAAGGCAGGTACAGTTAAGAAAACTGAGGTTGATGAAATCAAGTAACTTTAATCCAAAAGGTCTTCAAGGAGGAGCCATGGCGCTATTTTCAAATGTGATTGCATAGTACGTGTTTTTGCAGAGCGCACCTACTCAGCGGCAACGTTCATTCTCTTGGCTAACCAGTTTCTCTTATTTGATTTTTAACAGCCCTCTCTTCTTCAGACAGAAAGGAATATTCTTGGAATCCACCCAAAAGAGGCAAAAGGTGGTCCTTACATTTAAGTATTGCTGACTCATGTATCTGACTCAAGTTTACTGAATACCTCCTGTTACTTGTTGAATTGTCTCTCCCCCAAAACGTACATGCTCAAGTCCTAGCTCCTGGGATCTCAGAATGTGACCTTCCTTGGGAATGGAATAGGTGCAAATGTAATTAGTTACGTTAAAATGAGGTCATGCTGGATTAGGGTGGGCCCCTAATCCAATGTGACTGTTCTTATAAAAGGGGGAGTTTGGACACAGACATGCACAGGAGGAGAATGCTGAGTGAAGGTGAAGGGCAGATATGGGGATGATAGTTCTACAGCCAAGGGATGCCAGAGATGGCCAGAAGACCACCCGAAGCAGGAGAGAAGGCTGGAAGCAGATTCCTCCTCACAGCCCTCAGAAGGACCAACCCTGCTGTCCCCTTGATTTTCTGCCGTCCAGAACTCTGAGACAATAAATTGCTGTTATTTAAGCCAGCTGGCTTGTGGTACTTTGTTACAGCAGCCCTAGGAAAATGATGTACCTACTATGCGCTAGTCACGGGAAACACAGTGTGAAGTGAAGTCACTCCCTACCTCATGACACTAAGGGCCAGTGAGAGAAATAGAACAGTCCAGCATACCAGAATGGTACAATATCCTGTCCCCTCATTCCATTCTTTAAATTTACACGGAGGTTGCTGAGGCATGTAACAATTTTCATGTGTTCTCATTTGATCTCTGTGAAACACATCTTGTAATCCCAGCAGGGTAAGTTTAAAAGCTTGAGAGATCGGGCCCGGCACTGTGGTTTCACCCTGGGCTGTCCTAACATGGTGGCCATTAGCCACGTGTGGTTACTCACAAACTGCAATGTGGCTGGTCCAAAAGGAGGCAGGCTGCAAGGGCGGAACACGCACAGGGTTTCAGAGACACGGTCTGAGGAAAACAATGTACAATATCTCTCTAATGGTGTTATTTTGATGACGTGTTGCAGTGACAATAGAGTGGGCATACTGTGTGAAATACAACATTCTCGGTTGACAATGAGAATGAGAATTGAGACATACCGGATTGAATAAAATACTGAAATTCAATTCACCTGCGTCTTTTTTACCTTGCTTAATGTAGCTGCCAGAAAATTAACAAGAAAGAAAACCTACATGTGTGGCTTCTCTTTGTAGCCCTTGTTCTAGTTCTGTTGGATAGCCCTGGTGATATCCACTGGTTTGAGGGTCATAGAGCTGGGTTGGCTCCACATTTGCCATGGACCGACTAATGGGCAGAGCTGGGGTTGAACCTAGAGAACTCCAATTCGAAGGCCTGGCTCCTTCTCAAAACCAGGCTACCATTGGGCGCCTGGGTGGCGCAGTCGGTTAAGCGTCCGACTTTAGCCAGGTCACGATCTCGCGGTCCGTGAGTTCGAGCCCCGCGTCAGGCTCTGGGCTGATGGCTCAGAGCCTGGAGCTTGTTTCCGATTCTGTGTCTCCCTCTCTCTCTGCCCCTCTCCCGTTCATGCTCTGTCTCTCTCTGTCCCCCCAAAAAATAAATAAACGTTGAAAAAAAAAATTAAAAAAAAAAAAAAAAAAAACCAGGCTACCATCTTGGCACCCAAGGTGAGCATCTTAAGAAACATTCTCATGGAGTTGAATCCAGAAAAGAGAAGCTTGATTCCAATGCCACCCCTCACCCGATGTTTGTGATCTTAAAATTCCTCACTTCACCTGACCCTTTCTGCACAATTTCTGCATCAACCCCAAGACAGCCTTCACAGAAGGCTGCTTCTGAACAGAACATAACTTTCACTTTACCAAATCCGACAAAGCTCCCAAGGCTCTGAGAATCTGTCTAAAGTACCTATTTGGGGACAGGAGAGGTAAAAGGCTTTTAAAAGCTTGTTTTAACTCTGTGTGAAATCAACTGACTAATATTTATACTGGGCAGCTTTCTGCAAAGATGAAATAAACTCTCTACAAATAGCCTACAGAGCTCAGACATTCACTGTGTGTGAGGTCAGGGAAGAGCCCTTGAACACGCTCCAGTATGCAGGATGCTTAAGGCATCAGCAGACATTCTGAGTTAGATCTTATTCTGCAAGGTTATCCATTGTATTTGATCAGAAAGAAAGTAGTTCTTTTTTAAACCTCACAGGCATGTGGTAGGATGTCTTGCTTTCATTCACTCATTCACTCACTCAAGAGGTACTTCTTGACTACATTTTAGTTGTTGAGAGATGCACCAGGGATACTTTTTATCTACTGTGCCTGGCCCCCTGGTAGGCTCAAAATCAGCATTTATTGTTAAATTCATATGAAATCAATTCAGACCTGAGAAAACAGTCTCTGCTCAAGTGGAGATTAAGATATGGATAAAGAAAGATAGGAAAATCAAAGATGAAAGCAAGTGTCATGGATATTCTAAGTGTAAGTTCCAGTTATTATGGGAACCAGAAAGGGAGCACCAGGATCATCCCAATCTACAGATGGAAGGTATATTGAGTGCTTCTTGAAGGATGTCAAGAGTCAATAGGAGTCTTCAAGAAGTTGGAGCGAGCTCGGTGAAAATCCAAGGAAGAGGAAAAGCATAGATAGCAGCTTCAGGGCATAAAAGAACACAGAGAATAGGGTTATATGGCTGGAGTACTGTGTGGTGAGGATTTGGCAGGAATTGGACCTAGAAATAAGGTTGAAGGCATACAAAGAAAAACAGGGAATGTCATATAAAGCAGTTTGGATTTGGTTCAAGAATGGGTGGCCATTGAAGAGTTCCAGGAATGGGAATGGCCTGGTCCAATCTATGTTATATTAAGACTATTTTGGCCACAAAATGAGTAATACATTGCAGACAGAAAGTGGCGACAACGAGGAAGGAAGACCAAAGACAACAGTAGTCATCCATTAAAAAAAATTTTTTTTAATGTTTATTTATTTTTGAAAGAGAGAGAGACAGAGCACGAGTGGGGGAGAGAGAGAGAGAGAGAGAGTGAGAGAGAGAGAGAGAGAGAGAGAGAGAGAGAGACAGAATCCGAAGCAGGCTCCAGGCTCTGAGCTGTCTGAGCTGTCAGCAAAGAGGCCCATGAGGGGCTTGAACTCACGAGCTGTGACATCATGACCTGAGCCAAAGTCAGACACTGAACCAACTGAGTCACCCAGGCACCCCAACATTGGTAGTCATCCATGAGAGGAATGGTAAAGTGGGGCAAAGATGGACAAGAGCAGACGAAATCAGAGACTTTCGCAATCTTTCCTGCAATCTTTTGTCTAGTGCAAAATAAGTGATTTAAGATTATTTATTTTAATCAGATTCTGATGAACATTCTCTACCCTAAAAGATATTTGGAGCAGGTACATGACATAAGAAAAGTGTTTTGGGGGTACCTGAGTGGCTCAGTTGGTCAGGCATCCGACTTTGGCTTAGGTCATGATCTCACAGTTTGTGGGTTCGAGCCCTGTGTCGGGCTCTGGGCTGACAGCTTGGAGCCTAGAGCCTGCTTTGGATTCTGTGTCTCCCTCTGTCTGCCCCTCTGCTGCTTGCACTCTGTCTCTCGCATTGTCTCAAAAATAAATAAACATTAAAAAAAACAACAACTTTTTTGTTCTCTGTAGTCTTTTCTATAAGAATGCTGAAATGGTCAATTAAAAAAAAATCTCTGTTAACTATTAAACTGTTGAAATACAAATGCATTCAAGCAAACCAAACTCTACTATAAATTTTAGGTGTGACAGGCTCTTGAATATATGCTATGGGTAGTAGAGAGAAAGTTGATGATGGTGGCCATTTACAGAGCCCGTTATATACCCTAAGTGACATACACTTAGGGTAGTTATCTCACTAACTCTTCACAAGGACTCTGAGTTGGCTATTACTATCCCCATTTAATAGATGAGAAAACTGAGGCTCAAGTCAAGGAGTGACTTACTGCCACACTGCTAATAAGAGCTAGAGCCACACTGTGAATCCAGCCTGGTGTATTTCCACTACACCATGTTCTATAGGATTTCTCCAGGATATTCTCCTTATGGGACTCCCCTCTACAGGATCCTTTATTAATAATTCAGATAATTCACAGATAAATGTAAATGAGCAATTGCAATGAGCTTTTGATGGTCTTCCAAGAAGGGGTCTAGGCTCTTTGAAGGGATAGGGAGGAATAAAAGAAGATAGCATAGTTCCTACATTAAGGATCTTAAAGACTGAGAAAGGGAATCTTTTACTGAGTTTTAGAAGGCAAGCCATCTCTGTAGTAGGAGGCATCCTGTCCAAGTTCTGGCTCTCCCTTTTACCAGGTATACAACCTTGAGTAAGGAGCACCACCTCTCTGTACTTTGGCTTCTCTCTGTTATAATGGGAATACTAATGTCATACCTTTATAGGATTATTTATGGAATAAAGTAGTCAATGCACATATATTTCCTATCACCATACTTAACATAAAAGAAGTGTTCACTATATAGTTGTTACAATGGTTATGGGTATCTGTGCTATTATTGTCATTATTGGTAATTAAAAGGGAAATAACTTGGGGCACCTGGGTGGCTCAGTTGGTTGAGTGTCCGACTTCGGCTCAGGTCATGAACTCGCGGTTTGTGAGTTCGAGCCTTGTGTCGGGCTCTGTGCCGACAGCTCAGGGCCTGAAGCCTGCTTCCGATTCTGTGTCTCCCTCTCTCTCTGCCCTCCCCCCGCTCATGCTCTGTCTCTCTCTCCTCCTCAAAAATAAATAAACATTAAAAAAATTAAAACAAATTAAAAAAAAGGGAAATAACTTGGATGATGGTGTACAATGGGTAAAGGAAATTTTTCCTGAAAAAAACAATCCATCAAAACCCAGCCTGGGAGGAAAGCAGGTTGGGGGAGCAGAGAATAGGTTTGACTCATCACACCCACGACTGCACAGGGCTTGAGAAATAACACACAAGCCCCTGGTGGCAGGAAGGGCAGAAAAGATTTCTCCCCAAAGTGTGCCTTCTGAGTCTTGGACTGAGCTTTGATTCTGGCTCACCTAAAAGCGTTCAGTAGGATGGTTGTCAGTACTCACAAGCAGAGCTGGAACTGATAGCCACCCTGAAACATCAAGAAGCATGGCTTTATAGGTGATCTCTTCTCACCTTTGTCTGTTACAGCCCCACCACCCCTTCTGACATTGCTAACTCAGGATATACTGTTTAAGCCTCCATTAATCACTCTCAGAGAAAAAATTCACAAGCCGATATGAGTATCTCAAATAAAAAAGGTTCCATTGCTTATGAGTGTGGTTCTTCAACCACTCAAGGGTTCGTTTTGATTCTATGGGAAGTGAAGGTAAAATTACAAGAACCCAAACTAAATGCAAGACTATAGCGAACGGCTGATGATGGTGGCATCAGTTTCCTATTGTTGCTGTCATGAACTACCACAAAGTCTGTAGTTTTAAAACACCACAACTGTATTCTACGATAGTCCTGGAGGTCAGAAATCTGAAATCAGTGTCACAACATCAAGTGTCATAAAACTAAGGTGTCAGCAGGGCTGGTTCTTTCTGAAGGCTCTGGAAGAGGGGGTCAGAGAATCTGCTTCTTTATCCTTTGCAGCTTCTAGTAGCTACCTGAATCCTTTGCTTGGTGGTCCCTTTATCTATCTTCAGAATGCATCATACTCCAATCTCTGCCTCTGCCATCACATCTCCTCCTCCAACTATGATTCTGGCACCTCTGTCTCCCTCTTATTATAAGGGCTCTTCTGATGACATTGGGCCCACTGGGATAATGACAGATAATCCCTTCATGTCAATATCCATCACCTAATAACATCCACAGAGTCCAATTTGTCATGCAAAGTAACACTCAGAGCACTCACATGTTCCAAGGATTGGGGTGTAGATATGTTTGAGGGGCATTATTGAGTTTACCACATTGATGATGTTCTAGAGAAACACTGTCCAATAAAACTTTCTAGATATGGAAATATTCCATACCTGTACTGTCCCATACAGTAATCACCAGCCACATGTGGTATTGAACACTTGGAAGGTGGATAGTGTGATTTGGAAACTGAATTTTAATGTTATTTATGTTTTAATCCACATAAATACCTACAAGTGGCTAGTAAGTGTCATGTGGAAAAGGATAATTCTGGGGTAGGCATCACTGAGTTCCTATTGTGTCATCAATAGCATATATAGTTCTAGGAAAATAAGATTAGAGGATGCATGTAGAGAAATGCATGATCTCTTATACATACTCATTTAAGTACAGCCACATCATGACACTTACTGGGGAGTCAGTCCAAGGGTCCCCTGCTTGTTTTTCAGAACCAAGGAGAGAAACACAAAGATTTGGGTTTTGACTCCTGTTAATCTGCATTCTTCTGACTTGAATTTTTACAGATGACTTTTACAGTATTTTGAGTGGCAAATGAATCCCAAAGAACTGAATTTTATGCCTATTTATATTGTGTTGGGAATCAGTGCCAAATGCAGAATGCAGACAAAATCATGCTAAGTAGTCAGTTTATTGTAGAGCCTTTATCCACCTTTTGGCATGGTAAGTTTAATGCTGAAAATTGAGCTGGTTCCATGGGATACAAGCATGAAACACAAGTTCCAATGCCAGCAAAGAGAAATAAGTATAATGGGTGGAGTTTCCTTAGCTTAGGGATTAGTAACATAGCCTATCTTCAACAATATTTACGATGATAAAGAAGAGATACACACAAGAGTTGCAGAATGGAAATTAACTAGGTATGAAAGATTGGACAAAAATTAATGAATTAGAATTATTGAGATTCAAATTATTCTTGAAATTTTTGTTAGACAAGAAAGAATAAGATCCAATTTCTTATAAAAATGTGAATGGAAATAAACACTATGGCTATAAGACTATTACCTGTCAGGATGTGTAACTTTGGGAGAAAAAAAAAAAGTCCAAGGCTTTAGTGGACCACAGACCCAAAAAGAGTGATAAATAAATTATCTGTTAAGAATAAAAATCAAACAGAGGCTTGTTAATGCTACATAAAGCAGAGAACTTGCCACAGAGAGAGAAACAAATGTATAGAGAGAGACAATTCAAAACCTTGCCTTGCCCCCCACCCAAATGTCAAGAAGGAAGGCCAAAATGGTCTCTCAAAAGAATTCTGAAAATCAGAGAGAGCATACCATCAGTCTGTCTGATATTGAGTTTGTATGGTCCAGGCTTACAATGGAGGCAAATGTTTTGAACAGACTGAATTTTAATATGAAACCTAAGGAAAGCCCTTTACTAGAATATCAAGCCAAATCAAGGCCGAGGGCAGGATGACAAGTTATAGTAAAGCTGACATGATGGATTTAGAATAAACCAAATGGTCACAGACAGGGAGTACTTGAGTAGCCACGACTGTCAAAGAAAGGGATGTGGTATCCCCAGGCCAGCAAATATGGAGCGGTAGATGGTTCAGGAACTGGTTTCAAAACTAATATAATGATTTGAATATCTTGTTACAGTTCGAGGGCTAATCACTTTATTTCAGAGCCTGATAGGGGGCAGGGAAGATGAGAAGTGTGGACCACTTCTTGGCTTCTTCAGAATGGCCCATTAATGGATCTCTCAACCAATGACAGCAGAGTAATTCGGCTATTTTGATGAATCCTTAAAGCCTCAAATACACTTTATTTTCACTATTAAATCAATTCAGCACTATATTTTTAGACTTTCCCAAGTATGGAAAACAGGTGTGCAGCATTTGTTTTTAGGCTATCACAACAAAAAGGGATAGTGAAATGGTCTAAGTTTCCATGGCTTCTTAGGATAGGCATCTTTACCATCGGAAACATGAAAAAGCCCATTTCACCAAGGCTAGAAGATCGTGACCAATCTGAGGTTTACTGAAGACTGTCAAAACCCCACCTTCCTTCCACAAGACTTGGACCTGGACTCATAAGCTCGCATGGACTATGGGTTTCAAACTCCTTTTTCGCTCATGGCTCCCTCTTTAAAATAGAATTTTCCAACTCAAGTTAATTTAGGAGTTGAAAAAGTCATAGTTTATTTTAATTCTTCCCTGTTGATAGATAAAAATGGAGTGTGGGTATGTTATCCATTCCTTCCCTGTCAGACTCAACCCCTCCAATTACAAAGTCAGCCTTGCTGGCTAAAAGATTTTGAACTGCACACAGTGAAACCAGAATCACAGACCAATCCACTCCAGGGAGTGGCTATAAGTTCTAATAGACACTCTGCAAGCCTAATCTCACCAGGGAAAGACCCTCGCAGAGCACTGCAGCGTCCCTAGCCTACCGAAGCTGGCGGCTCCAAGATCAGAAACTGCATGGCTATTATTATGATCGTCTGAGCTCTTGGAGAGACAAAGTGTCATTCTTTTCTCAGTAATGAGAAAAGCATCTGCTTTGAAGAAGGAGAAAAAGTCAAATCAGACATTTCTGCCAATTTATTCTGGCTCAGACAACTGCTGGAAGTTCTGCAGCCTCCTGTATTCAGAAGCTGGCCCCTTGGCCACATGGCAGTCATGTTCAGTAAACATACCAGGACATAGATGTGAAAGAAGAGAGAAAATAGAGAAACACTGGGAGCCACAAGCACACCTTCTGGTCTGTTCAAAGGAGCATTTTGGAGACAGATGCATCTGGACCAAGATCTCAAGATTTCATTCTTCAAGCTCTCTGACCCTGAGTGATTCATTTCACCTCTTAAACCACTGTACACACATCAAAAGGTAGAAATAAAGTCTTATTTTGGTGTGCTAAAATGTGGATTAAAGATAATATGCATAATTTTCTCTCTAAGGCTCTGTTTTTTTTCATCTTCAAAACTTGAACGGCAAGAGGAGCTACTACAAAGGATTATTTTGAAGATTAAATGGGATTAGGTACAAAAAGTCTTAGCATTAGGACCTGGCACACAGTACGAGATTAATCAATGTTAGCTATTATAAGAGCAATTATTAAATAATTGTCCAAAGCTACCTCAGGCAGTTCCTGGCATTTAGTAGATGCTTGACCAAAGGTAGCTTCTAAATTACTCAAACATTAATACTGCTGAATAAAAAAAGATTTCATTTAGATGCTCCTGAATATTACCTCATAGGGCAGTCTTAGGAAAGACAAAAGGACGTAAAGGAAGACAGAGACAGACAGGGGCAGATCAACAGAGAGATCTGGACAAAGTGAGAAAAGCAGACACAAAGACAGATGCCCAGGGAGAGAGAGGGAGAGGGAGAGGGGGAGGGGGAGGGGGAGGGGGAGGGAGAGATATTCCCAGCAAGGTTTTAGATAGACAGAGATACAGCTATAGAGCTATATATAGATATATATACAACCATACATATCCATATATACCTGTATATACCTATATAGCTATATTTATCTATCTACCTACCTACGTATCTATTATTCTATCATTCTATCCATCATCTATCTATCTACTTATTCTATCATCTATTATCCTATATATTATCTATTATTCTATTTCTCTCTACTTACCTATCATTCTATCATCTATCTTTCTATCTATGTGTCTATCTGTATCATTTATCTATCATCTATCATTCTACTTCTCTACCTACCTACCATTCTATCATCTATTATCCTATCTGTTATCTATTATTCTATTTCTCTCTACTTAACTACCTACCTATTATTCTATCATCTATCTATCTTTCTATGTATCTGTCTATATCATTCATCTATCTATCATCTATCATTCTATTTCTCTACTTACTTACCTATCATTCTACCATCTATCATCCTATCCATCTATCTATCATCTGTCATTCTATCTATCTATCTATCTATCTATCTATCTTTCTATTTCTCTACCTACCTACCTACCTATCATTCTATCATCTATCATCTATCATTCTATCAATGTATCATCTATTATCCTATCTATCATCTATCTATCATTCTACTTCTCTACCTATCATTCTTTCATCTATTATCCTATCTACTATCTATTATTCTATTTCTCTCTACTTACCTACCTACCTATCATTCTATCATCTTTCTATGTATCTATCTATATCATTTATCTATCTATCATCTATCATTCTATTTCTCTATTTACTTACCTATCATTCTATCATCTATCTATTATCTATCATCCTATCCATCTATCATCTGTCATTCTATCTATCTATCTACCTATCTATCTATCTATCATTCTATTTCTCTACCTACCTATCATTCTATCATCTATCAATGTATCATTCTATCTATGTATCATCTATCATCCTATCATCCATCTATCATTCTACTTCTCTACCTACCTATCATTCTATCATCTCTCTATCATCTATCAATCTATCATCTATCATTCTATCTATGTATCATCTATCATCCTATCTATCATCTATCTATCATTCTACTTCTCTACCTACCTATCATTCTATCATCTATCATCTATCAATCTATCATTCTATCTATGTATCATCTATCATCCTATCTATCATCTATCTATCATTCTACTTCTCTACCTACCTATCATTCTATCATCTATCTATCATCTATCATTCTATCTATCTATCTATCTATCTATCTATCTATTATCCTATCCATCTATCAAATAAAGGAGAGAAAAGAAGAAGAGAAAAAATCGGAGTGAGGAAAGGAACCACCCAGCCAGCGCTTCTGCCAATGCAGCACTCCAGCAGCCTCAGTGCCTGTGCTGACTCGGAGCCCTTTCCGCCTGCGGGTGTTAGCGTACGCTGCAGATAAAGATGTAGGGGACCAGCTCATCAATCACAATCACGCGGGGACACGGGAGCAGGGCAGGAGGATTAGCACTGCAGCCTGCTCAGGCCTCTTCCCTCTCACAGCATTGCTTTAATTAAACATCACCTCCAGCGCTTACTTCCGGCCGAAGTGCCCCTCCATTCCCAAGGCTGGCCTCCTGTAATCTAGGCTCCAGAGTTAATTAGAAAAGAGACTCTGAAAAAAAAAATCCATTCCAAAGGGTGGGAATCCCTGAACAGAAATTATCGGATGTGGTAATAAAGATTTGCTTTTCCTTGGAATCAAGATGGACTGTTAAATGGCCTTCATTAAGCTGCAGCTTTTTTTTTCTGACCAGGACCTCTCCAATAAAGCTATACAGGATCTCACTGAAGATGTTGTTAGCTTCTCTGAGGGGTGATCGACGGTGCACTTTTAAAGTCTGCATCCGGATCTCTCAGGAGAACGTTTTTGTCTGCCTGGAGAGGTCTGAGGGCATATGAGTGTCTGTGTGCCTGGCATTCAGTCTGGGATGTGCTTTCACATGGGTGTGAATGGAACCAGGAAGGAGTTCCTGTGTCCTCGTTGTCTTTGGACTTGGGAAGGAGATGGGGGGAGATGGCAGGTGAGAATAGTGCAGCATCAAAGGAAATTCTCACCTTCAGGAATGTTCAACAATCCATTCATTTACTCAACCAATATTTATTGATCTCCTATTTCATGCCAGGCAAAGGTCTCTGTACTGGGCACAGAACAAGATAAATTCCTCAACTGCCTGAGGAATGCCCTTGAGAAAGGAAACTGACCTGTGAACACATAGAGAGATAACACAATGACCTAGAAATGTGGTGAGGACAAGGGCAATGAGCTAGAGGGAAGAGGCCTGCTACCTGAGATAAAGGGGCCAGGAAAAGAGTAAGCCACACGGACATCCTGGGGAAAATAAGGCACAGGTAACTGCAAGTTCATGCCTGGAATTGGGGAGTATGTTCGGAAAGATTCGTAACAATAGCAAGAGGGTGGGGTGAAGTATAAGGAAGCCAAAAGTCTTGATGCTGGAACCTTGACTCTTGTAAAGCTTGTCTGACTCTTAGAAACAGGCATGGCTGTCTGTCCAGTCCCTTAGGCCTCAGTTGAATGGCTTCTTTCTTAGCCTCTGCTCCACAGTGGCAGGGAATATCATGCAGAACGTGACAGATGCCTCCTTCATTAATATCAGGTCTGATTGCTGTGCAACGAGCACATCTTAAGTGAAGTGGACACTGTGTGTGCCAGGCACCTGCCTCCCCGCCCCAAGTCCTCAGACAACTCTATAGGGGATGCAGCAATTCCGTTCATTTTATGGATTTAGGCATGAAACACAGAGAACTTAGATGACTGGCCCAAGGTACGAGCAATTGCACAAATATAACCTACTCCCACAAACAAGAGACATACATAAGGAAACAAAGACAATACAATGACATTGCAAACACATAAAGTGATACTATAGAGAAGTTGGCAGGTTTTTCTGTAAAGAGCCAGACAGGAAACACTTTCAGCTTCGCTAGATATATATCTCCTCTGCAACAGCTACTCAAGTCAGCCATTTTAGCCAGAGAGCACCATGAACAATATGTAAATGAATGGGTGTGGCTACATGCCAATGAAATTTTATTTACAAAAGTAAATGGCATTCTAGATTTGGCTCTCAGGCCATAGTTTGCAGACATTTGCTACTGCATCACTATGAATTGAGAACCAAACTGACTGGGTAAACCACATATGATATACTCCATGAACTTCATATTCACACAATAAGCAAATAGATATCAGTTATATACATGCACACATAGATCAAGTCTTCTATTTATTTTAAACCTCTCCTTATAATCCCTTGCCTGAGGGAGTGGGAACACCCCATCTGGGAGTTGAGAGCTGCCTCACCCAAGACAAAGGGCACATTCTCTGTTCATTCACCTCATTTGCTGTCATGTTTTAAGACCAAAAAAAGCACAAGTGGGAGGCTGAAGCATCCAGTTGGATTTGAGGAAAACCTATTAGGTATGTTAATCCATTTGTAATTCAACAAGAAGAAAATGAAAGTGCAGAAGACAGGCAAATGTCTTCCAGAAATGTACAAGCAATAGTGCGTAGGTGGGCAAACCGCTAAAGAGTAACCACGTGGTCTGCCTTGAAAAATGGTGAGGAAGACAACACGGTCACATGCATTTGTGTGTGTGTGCATGCGTGTACAGAAGTCCTTCATATATAACTAATTACTCACTAGCATATATCGCTAATTAGTCATTACAGCAGTAAAACAGATCACAGGAAACATCACCTGTAATAGCAAACACACATGTTCTTTGTTCATTAACTAATCTGTCTATAGCATGTGGGAACACTTTCTCACATGAGTAAATCAGACTTCTCTATACATCTAGTGTGAATCCTCTGATATGATTAAAAAATCATTATTTAATGCTAGGGAACTTAAGCCTACATACAAATTTTGATATGCATGACATATAAAAAGGCACCTCAATTGTGGAAAATCAAGGTAGTTCCTCTTCCCCCAAGAGTTTTGAGCAAGAACGAACATATCAGGTGGTACAGATGTCTTCTTTGTTGTGCTGATACTAACATCATCCTTACTTATCTAACAGTCCAAAGGTGGCCATCAAACCAGAGAAAGCAAAGACCAGAGGCTCTTAATGCTGGATCTATATTAGGGGCACGTGGGACTTGTTAAAAAACAAAAACAAAAACAAGCCTGACGCCACATTGCTGGTGGGAATGCAAAACAGGACAAGCACTTTGGAAAACAATAAAGCAGTACCTTAGAATGTTAAACCTGCTCTTGCCCTATCATCCCCTATCATCCAGCAATTCCACCTCTAAGGATTTACCTAAGAAATATGAACATGTGTCTACACAGAGACACAGGCTCAAATTTCACAGCATTCATAATTACCAGAAACTGGAAACAAATGTTCATTAAGTGTCACATGGACACACAGATTGTGGTATATTCCCACCAGGGAATACTACAAAACAATAAAATGGAACGAGATGTTAATGCACACATCATCATGGGTGAATCTCAAAATCAGGAGCTACAAAGTCAAACGCAAAACGCTTTGTACAGCAGGATTCTGTTTCTATGCAATTCAACATAATAGAGAGAGAAAGCAGATCAGTGATTGCCAGGGGTTGGGAACAGGGAACACAACAGACTGAAAATGGGTTTAAGGAATCTTCTTAGGATGAAGGAACTCTTCTGTATCTTGGTTATAGTGGAGGTTATAAGATTGTATACGATTATCAAGATTCATCAAACTGTACCCTTAAGTGTACAAATCTCATTGTACATAAATACTAATTTAATAAAACTTGTACAGCCTCCATTACAAACCAGGTAACATAGAATCATCCGGGATGGAAAATAATTATTTTATTTATTTATTTATCTAAATGTTTATTCATTTTTGAGAGACAGAAAGAGAGCGTGAGCAGGGGAGAGGCAGAGACAGAGAGGGAGACACAGAATCGGAAGCAGGCTCCAGGCTCTGAGCTGGCAGCACAGAGCCCGATGCGGGGCTCAAACCCATGAACCACGAGATCATGACCTAAGCCGAAGTCAGATGCTTAACCAACTGAGCCACCCAGGTGCCCTGGAAAATAATTATTTTAATTATCTCAAGGTCCGTTTCTCAGGGTTGGCTACGCAAACATAGGGCCCCAGTAACCTGTTTTCCTGGATAGCTGGACTTACACCTAACTCCAGAAAAACCATCTTGGAAATGTCAACATTTCCCCCCCTACAGGACACTGAATAAATAATATTAGTCATCCCAATAAGACTGTTGTCTTCCTACATTACTAACCCAGGGCGTACAGAAGTAGATGGCCAAGCAGGCATCAAAGGCAGGACCTGGGTATAAATGGCACAGACACAATGTCTACCATCTATTCAGTACTTACTAGGCTCAAGGCACTGTGTTAAGAACTTATCTAATATAACATACTTTTATTTTCACAAGAACTCCATGGGATACATATCACTGTCTTCTTTTTACAGACAAGGGAAATGAAGGTCACAGAAGAGAAATAACTTGTCCAAGTTCACGTATTTAGTAGGGTTGAGCTGGGATACAAAGTTAGGTCTGCCGTATTCTAAAGTCAACATTCTTAGTCAATAACCTAAGTGTTGCTATGTTTGACTTTAAGTCTGTCACTAAGCCCAATAGGGACCCCAAACAGTTGATAAATCTCTGCCCACAGACACACAGTACATGATTCACAAGTGCTGTGCTTTGCTTCTGAAATTATAACACAACCTTGTTACAGGTGGAGGGACTCCTTTCCGCCAACCCACAGAGGGTGAATAAAAGGGTAGTGCTCTTTAGTATGGGTGTGGCTTCTTTCTCCTCCCACCATGTTCCAGGCGGAGCCACCGGGTTCATGTCCTGAGAAAGCCAATGTATAGGGGTAAACACATCGCCAGATCTCATATCCGGGGGAAGGTCTTTTCCAACTCAGGGTAAAATCTGTATAAAGAGATAACTGCAGGCAAAAACTGTCCCCCTCTCAAATCTTGTTTCTGCAACAGCTAAGCCCATCTCCTGTACATAGTGTTCAGGATTTGGGGACAGAACATCCCAAGCATGTGGGAGGACTCATTTGCATAGAGGTGGGTAGGCAGGGGCTTACTAGCACATCCAAGAACACAAGCAAACACACCCAGAAAGGAAAATTCCTTCATCGCTGTGGGCTCTAACCTCAAACAGGGTGCTTCCCCCTGCTTAGGGATGCCTGCCCCAGCACGTTCTCTCCTTGGGTTCTGTAGTGAAGCGGATCCAGAATTTGTGTCTCTGGGGCTCAGCATTGTGTTTAATGACTACTTCCCTAAACAAACGCCATGCAGTGAGAGGGAAGAGACAAGCAATGCTAGGAGCTGACTCTTGATAAAAAAAGAACCAGAGAGAAATTGAGGCAGGGCCTCAAGAGGAATAAGGAGAAGGTGAGGCTCCTGCTGGCCCTGCGGCCAACATCACTATTAGCTGGATGAAGCCCCATATATGTATAAGGTGGGACTGTAACCGTACCTAATGCACCTGCAAAGGTTACTCTAAATATGGAATGAATGCCAGCGATCATAGCTGATATCTCTGGAGGTCTTAGACTATACCATGTGTTCACATGCAAGAGATCATATAACTCTCCGTGCTACACTATGGGGTTGATGCTATAAAATATTATTGCTATTACGGTGAAGCAAGAGGGTTTGGTGTATTATGACCATTACTAGTCTCTGCTAAGTGAACACACTGACTTAAAAGTACTGTTTCATGTAATATTCAAAGTAGTCCTAGAAGGTTAGTGCGAGGAATAGCAGATAGGTATTACCAAATAGGAGACAGTTGCTGTTGTTGCCATATGCAGGGTTTCATTCAGGGATTTAACAAGCCATAGTCATTTGTGGTGGGATGGGGAGGGGGGTAAGTTAACTTCCAAAGCAGCCCAGCAACAAGCAGGATCAAATTAGGGTAAAAAAGATTCTTGCTGACTCACCAAAGGAGAGTCATTTACACAAAAGAGACATCTCCATATGTCACCAAGGAAGAGCCATGTATATCACAAATATATATACATACAGATAATTCAGTAGCGATTTATAGCTAATACCACTAGAAATATGTGCATACATTTTACCGAACTAGCTACCAAATATCCACAGGTCTGCGTGTTATATAGTTATAGATAATATGGCTTCTGTTATGTACCACACTGTAAGCACCCTAAAGATGGGGGCTAAGTATGCCAGTGTAAGATTTTATCCCTACCACTTCTGAGGCCCTACTATGAATAATAATATGAATGGCACAATTTCTTTTTTTTTTAAACTTTTGAAATTTATTTTTGCGAGTAAGAGACAGGGCATGAGTGGGGGAGGGGCAGAGAAAGAGGAAGACGAGAATTTGAAGCCGGCTCCCAGCTCTGAGCTGTCAGTACAGATCCTGACACGTGGCTCGAACTCACGAACGGTGAGCTCATGACCTGAGCCGAAGTCGGTCGCTTAACCGACTGAGCCACCCAGGCGCCCCATATTATTATTCAGTTCTAATCCAAACAGCCTTGCAGCGTACGTCATCCTATCCCCATTTTAGAGATGGGCAAGACAGGTTCAGAAAGTGAAGCAAACATGCCCAGAGGTCACAAGGAATAAGAGGCAGAGCCAGAATTCGAGACTAGAACCTTCTGTCTCAAGAGCCAGGGTTCTTTGCCCACGTCACTCTGTTACCATGCAAGGTAAGCAAAGGAGTTATAGCCCTGAGAGCTGCTGAGAAGACAGGAGCCCCCCAAGTCTCCTCCTTCCCCTCCCAGAAGCTGCCACCTCCCCATGGAGAGATGCAGCCCCAGGAGAAGGGCTTTTATCCAAGAGGCTGCTCCAATTCCTGGCGGCTTTCTGCTTCCTCGTAAGTGCCAAGACCCAGCAGATCATTAATTACGACTTCTCACAAATGGTTTCCCGCATCCCCTTGCAGGCACACTTGTGCCCTCAGAGGGAAGAGTATTTCTCAGCAGCAGAAAGTGGCCTGAGCTTCTGGCTCTACACACAGCTCTCAGCACTGAATCTGCTCACGTGGCCCCAAGGCCTTCAGGCAAGAGGGAATCTGCAACTGAAAAAGTCTGTGCTTGAAACTGAGGAGGGTGATGAAAACAGGGATTGCAGCTTTCAAGAAGCAAAAAGCATAGGAGAAAGGAAGGAAGGAAGGAAGGAAGGAAGGAAGGAAGGAAGGAAGGAAGGAAGAGGGAATGAAAGGGAGAGGATGAGAGAGAGAAGGAGGGAGGGAGGGAGGAAGGAAAGAGCTAGTGATAATTAGTGCAAAGGATTAATGTGTGTATCATATTTATTTTTCCCAAAGGACTATTGTGTTCATTTTCTCATTTGTGGCATTGGGGGTAAATATTTGCTGAGCACCATTATGTACCAGGCATCATCTCCCTTAATCTTCCAAACAGCACCACAAAGTTAGTAATACTAGCCTCATTTGACAGACAGGGAAACTGAGGTCGACAGAAAATAGAAAGACTGGATTTCAGATCTGTCACACCCCAAATGTCTTGCTCATTGGCCCCACGTTGCTTCACAAAGACCCAGGGCAAGATAAATGGTCCCCCTTGAAGCTCTGAAACTGAAACTCTGAGAGTTTGTGTGGTTCTCCTAAGACATGCAGCCTTAACAAGTAGTCAAAGACCCAAGACATCCCATCTTTCCTCAAGAGGCTGATAATGAAAAGTTTAAGTAGACAGTTTCAGCCAGAGGCCCAGGTTTTCTGAGTATAGTCATCAAGGGAACACCACCGGGCTATGAGTGGTATCTACCTGTGAGCCTCACTTCTGACCATGGCATCTATATTTTCCACACAGATTTAGTACATCTTTGTGGACACAAATTGGGGAGGGCAGAATCTCAGACAAAACCCCACTGTGAAGCTGAAAATGTCTATTATGAAAATGAATGATCAAAAGCTGTTCTGGTGAATACTTCTCTGCTCTAGTATAAATTGGGCATGCTGGGGAGATGGTGGAGTTGAGGTCGTGCTAACACCACAGAAAGGAACTCTAGCTGTGGTTGCTTACGTGGGCTAGACCTGGTGTGGACAGCAGAGAGCCATGTGCTCTCATCAATTAACTGCGACGGATCTGGATCGGATGCACAAGAAGGCTCATTTTACACTCCAAACCCCAGGCCTGCTGGGCTACCTTCACCCAAAGTAAGTTGGTGCTCTAGTCCTTTGCTATAGACAAAGGCTCAAACCCTGCAGGGCAGGGTGGAGTTGAAGAAAGGGCAAACATGGAAGAGAGGGGTATCTGAGCTTGAATCAGCTTTTTCCAATACTACCCGAGACAGCAAGGCCCTGCGTATCCCATCACTTCCACTTCCAGTCTTAGAACTGGGGATGATGAGGTTATCTCTTCTGATTTTCCGCAGTGACTGTGAGATTTAAGTGAGATAACATATGCAAATAGGCTAATGCAATGCCTGGCTTGTCACAGGGACCGAGTAAATGATGGCTCTCTTCACCTTTATTCATTGAATTAACAGCTTAAGCTACTGAGAGAGGCAACATAAAGGTATTTCAAGGTGTTGGTTCAGGGAGAGGGAACCACACAAAAGAGGTTTTCAAAATTCCTATGATGCCTTTGGTATTTACACAGGGTCTATTTATTTAGCAAGTAGGACACAAATAAATACAGCAAGAAGTGAGAGCCAACTCTTTCATATCTCTATTTTATAGAAAAGCTGAGGATCAGAGACTTGGAAATGCTGGCCCACATTCATGCAGTTGGTCAGTTCTGAAAGTAGCTAGCGAATGACCCCAACATGATGCAACTTTTGCCAATCCTACTTCCTTACCCTGGGGTTTGACATAAGACCTCATGGTGAATGACTCTTGAAGATGGCCTGGAGACCTCATCGTTGTCCCCCGTCTACTCGTCCAACCTTATCCTTCTGTGGGGTCCCCTACTCTCCATTCCAACCGTGTTGAGAAAAGCAGTGCTGCCAGGTTCCCCCACACCCCTCACCTGCTCACCTGTTTTCACGCAATCTCCCTGTTTAGAGACTCTTTGATCTTTTTCTGCTCTGTTAGCCGAAATCAATCAGCCCCTCAAACTTCAAGGCTAAGCTGAACTGAAGCATTCTCTAGGAAACCTTTCCCTGTTTCTCACCTCCCCACCACTGACGTAGTACTGAGTGTCCATTCCTACTTTAATCATGGCACCTGACATGCTATGCTTCACTTCATTTTCCTTTGTCTTTTATCCTTGACCTAGATAGATTCTGGATATACAGAACTGTGTCTTGCTGTAGCTGGAGAGCCTCATTTTAAGGCATACTATGAAAAAGGGGGTACATAGCAGTTGCCAAATCCACAGCTAAATTTAGGAGTAAATACATGGATGGAAAGTGATGGGCATTATTTTCCCCGACTAAAGAAAATCCTAAAAATTTGACACTTACTTCTTGGTACGCGTTTCTCCCTACCCAATTTACTGATGGTCTCCTCTGTACATGCCACACCAACCATCCATCAGAGGTTACTGAATGTATAAATATGCAAACGGGGGTAAATAGATGAAACACCCAGAGGCACAAGGGGTAAAGCGGGAAGTTATTTGGACAGGAGCTTGAGAGTAAGGTTGCCAAAGTCTACGACAGAAGATTCCCTGAGAAAAGTCTGGTGGTAGCTGTCTTCACCTGTGAGCCTGGGAGAAATAGACACATGGGCAAAGAGGTCACCTCCAAATTCTGAAGCTGAGACTCAGAGAGCAATCTCACTTGCTACCAACAGAAAACCTTCACCAGGCCAGACCGTATCTGCAAGCCCTCTCTGAGGTGTTGGGGTAACAGTAATATGTAATCCTCAGACCCTCCAAGAAATAAGATTATTTCAATGACTCAGAGAGTAATAATTATGTGTGAGATAGTCTGCATAATATTTGATTCATAACAAGCATTCATAAATTAAAAACGACACTTGCATTATCCTGATTACCTTGATCCATCAACAACTTCAGGCACCGAAAAGAAAATCCTAAGACTTTGAAAAGGGAAACTCAAGAGTCTGAAAACACGAATGAACGTCTCTTCTACATTCACATGGAGGAGGAGGAAACATCTTGTTAAGGTCTGAGCATAGGAATCTTAGCAGGGTGTTGACTGAAAAGAATTCCTTCTGCTGAAATTTAAGAAGAGATCCACTCCCATTTAATTAGATAGATTTTGGGGCGCCTGAGTGGCTCAGTCGGTTAAGCGTCCGACTTGAGCTCAGGTCATGATCTCACGGTTTGTGGGTTGGAGCCCCACATCGGGCTCTGTGCCGACAGCTCAGAGCCTGGAGCTGCTTCAGGTTCTGTGTGTCATTCTCTCTCTGCCCCTCCCCCACTTGTGCTCTGTCTCTCAAAAATAAATAAAAATGTAAAAAAAAATTTAATTAGATGGATTTCTATGGCAGATACTATTTGCTAACTGCTCAGCCTCTACCCAACTCCAGTTATATCAGGTAAAGGGATGGTTCTATTTGATTGCAGGGAGGGTGGGTACACTCACCGGGTTTTAAGGGATGGATAATGATTAGTCTGAACAGGTTGGAACCATCAATTACCTTTTGTACGTATGTCATCCAGTTCTGGCTAATAAGATGTAACTTGATGTCTCCTGTTTTTTAATCTAAAAAAAAAAAACCTTGCAAAAATTGTTTTATCCTTGTCCTTTTATGCTTGAGACACTTCTGTGAGGACATGATGCCTGGAGCTTTAGCAACGATCTTGTGATCATGAGGAGAAATAAAGGCTAAATGTCATCATACGTGAATGGCAAAGGAACAACGCCAAGAAGCTGAGTCTTTAACGAGGACACAAGGCCAATCAACTAACTCTAAGACCACTTACTTTAAGGCTTCTTGTCAAATAAAATCAACTGTGCTTTTGATGTTGTGCTCCTGACTCACTAGCCATCAGTTTTGGGTGATGTTCAGCAAAAAGAAATGCAAAGTGACTCAGCTCCCCAAATGCAGAGGCTTGAAGTTTTTGTTACATCTGGCGAAAAGTTGGCAAAAATAAGGCTTCTAAAATCACCCGAATCATTTACAACTACGACTCATTCAACTGGCACCGGAGATCATCTCACTATAGGTGTGCCAATGCCCAGAATCTGGGGGCCTCAGACTGGGAAGGAACTTCAGGCATCATAAAGGGACTTCCTCCTGCCATCCACTGCAAGCCCCACCCTGTCATAAGCATGCTGGCATCTTTTCCAGCTGGACAACCCCAGGTGTTACATCATTTCTGAGTCTAGCTTCCCTCTCCTCCCCAACCCTTCCCCTCCAAAAGAGCCTTCCCTTTGGATGTATTTCGCCCTTGAGACACCTTAAGTACATTCCATTCCTCTTTTTTTTTTTTTTTTTGGTGCAAAAAGAAGGTGTTTTCATTAAAGCACAGGGACAGGACCTGTGGGCAGAAAGAGCTGTCCATTCCATTCCTCTTTCAATTGCTATCCCTTTTAGTTATTTAATAAGGTGGTCCCCTGTCCTATTAGGTCTCTCTTCTCTGTTGGACACAAGGATCATGCTCTCAGAATATAGAAAAAAATGTTATATAAAGGCAGCACAACGTATAAATAAAAATAAAAGTGTCGAATCATTATGGTGTACATCTGAAACTAATGTAACATTGTAGGTCAGCTACACTAAGAAAAAAAAAAGTAGCAAAACTTTCCATATATCCTGGGTGAAATGAAAAGCCATCAGACTCATTCTGACAAATTCTCATTCTTTAAAAAGACATAGGCTACTATTCCAGCCCTTAATCATTGAGTTCAAGGGCTCATCCATTTGAAATGCAACTTATTAGATTTGGAGTTAAGTTTCTCTGTGTCTTTAAAACCGTGTGCAGCAGGGAGAGGGGTTGGGGAGGAAAGAGTGCAAATTATATACTTATGAATCAAAGTCAAAGTCTCAATTATGTGTCAGAGTCCAAAGGTTCAGACAGTACAGATCAAGCAATAAACACGATACTGAGCTGAGCCTAAGAAAGCTCTCTAACCTCATCTCCACACTCTCCTAAGATTTTTCTGAGTTCTGGGTCCATTTTTCACCTCCCTCCCTCCCAGCCACGGATCCAGAAAGGGAAGGAAAAGGTCAAATTTGCAGGGCGTCCACTCTGCCTTAAAGGCTGAGGCGGGTCTCCAGGGCCCAAAGAATTAAAACCGATGCAGTGAACTTGACTTGCATGTAGTTACCTGCCATCTTAATAAGGTGAGAGCAGCTTGGGGATCCCAGGAACATATAACTTAGGCCTTGCCATATGGAGCCAGCCTGGAATCTGTCAAGTTCACTTAGCACTGTCTCTCTTTGGGGAGTCAGCCAGGCAGTCATGTTCTGGGGGCAGGAGGGAGAGGCACAGAACAAGGGGAGAAAGGGCTGTTGAAATATTGAAGCTAATGGTGATGTAAAGCCAGATGCGTAACCACCCTCCCACCCCCCTCTGGTAAACTCTCTTCTCGTAGACCCAAGCTGAAGCTCAGGCACTGACAATGATTTAGGACTGTTTAGGGAAAGGAACTGAAATAGCTGCTATGAATATCTGTATTTCAGGAAGAAGTAATAAGCATGTTTTCTCATTGTCAGTGGATGAACCATATTTGCATCAATGTCTTATTTCTGCCCTGAACAACCCAAGAGACAGATATAACAATTTTAGCATCTACGAGAATGCCATTTTTTTTTTTTTGTGGTTGGTTTTGTGATCCTTGTGTGTGATAGATCTTAAGAACAAAAAGTAGTGAGAAAAAGGCAGAGATTTGGGGAAGGGGAATAAAGGAACTAGCTGTTAAGGAAAGCGTCACCCACAGCCGCAGTCTGACAGCAAGTGCCAGATACACTTCCCAGCAAGAGAACAAGGGTCTGGGACTCCACACTGATGCAATTCTGCTCTGATGGATGGGAATGAGGGCATCTCTGCAGAGCTTTGGGAAAAAAGCCCGAATTGAAAATGTAATCTCCATTTCATACTTTTCACTGATATTCAGCATAAAAGCAATGCTAGCCCATGGCTGGCCAAATTCAATGCAATTTATATGCAGCCTCATACGTCTTCGCGGGGATTTTGTAGGGAGACCAAATCCTACTGACATCCCCTCGCCTCCGTGGCGCAGATTTGCGGGGGTATAGAGCAACGCTGCAGAGGGGTCTTTCTGGAGAAATGAAGTGAGGGATTTAATTTTGTACAGTTTACAGAATGTGCCCCAACGGTGATATTTCCAGGGACAACTGGGCGTCGTTGTCCCTTGGAGATGACGAAGACTTCATTTTCAGAATGCTGCTCCTTGAGCCCCTATTCCCATGGAGGAGCTGCCAAAAACCAACTCAAGTTTGTTTCTTGCATCTCATGAATCATGCGTACCTGGGCAAGCCACTTAATTGCTCTGGGTTGACTCACTGTGGCTAACACCATTAAACATCTGTGCTGGTTACACATGACAAGAATAACCAACATTTCTTAAGGGTTCCATATGCGTCAGGCATTTTTCAAAGTGCTTCCGACACATAATCTCATTGAATCCTCACATGGTACGGACAGAGGATCTCAAGAAAATGAAAGGTTGAGGAGACTGATTAAGATCACAGCCTGTAAATGCTGGATGAGGATTCAAACTCAAATATTCTGACTCCAGAGCCCCTTTTATGAGTAACTATACTGAAATTGCCACTGTGACGTGAAGTTCTTCAACTCAGTTCCCGTAATACACTAAGCGCTCTATAAATGCTACCACATGACTGTATAAGCCACCACCAGAATTTATAGGCATTAATATGTTTCAGGCTCTATATGAGCTGTTTTAATGTCTTAGAATGATTCAATTCTCATTTTTGTATGGGGAAACTGAGACCCACATCAGTTTCATAGCCTGTCCAAGGTCACTCAGCTGGTAAGCAGCTAAGCCAGGACTGTAAATGGAGGCTCAAACTCCACAAATACGATCTTAGCTACATCTCTATACCACAACCTCCAACTCTATTCATCAGTCATCCCAACCAGCATAGAAAATGCAATCATATGCTTTCTCTTTTCCTCTTGTTAGTAACCCCCCTTCCTGGCTTCCTGTGAGCCAAAATAAAATGGTGGAGAGGAACACAGATTCCCCTCCTGGGTCTCTGGATGAAACACCCCTTGAGAAGTGCCCAGGGTCATGAAGGAGGCACCCACCTGTCTTCTCTAAGCTCTTAGGAACTCTCAAAGACTCCTCACTCAGTGAACAATCTCTCCCTGCTGCCTACATTTGGAAAGTATGGAAATCACTTGGAACAAGCCTAGGGCATGCCAGAATCAGAGGGGACATGGTGGCTTAGCAGTGGTGCCCAGAACAGCACAGGCACATCGCAGATAACGGGTGCATGAATGAGACGACACGGATGAGTGGGTTTGGATAACCAAACAGCATTAACAGTCAGAGCGGACACACGAAGAATGCTTCGTGCTAAGTGATTAGAACCTTTTCTTCTAAATACTTTATACTCATCATCTCACCTAATCCTCCCCCAAACTCGCAGGAGTTTATTTCTACTACCATGCCCATTGTACAGAAGTGCAAATAAAGAATTGGGAAGGCAAAACATTATGACTTGTCCAGAGTCATACCAGTGATAGGAGTGAAGTCAGTCTGATTCAAGAAGCAGGCTTCTCGGAGATGGCTGTTTACCAGCTAACTAGGAGCACTGTCAAATCACATGAAATTACCCTAAAGGGAGAATCCAACCTTAATTGTAAAGCATTAGAGGCAACAAATAGATTATCTTTGTCGTGAAGTTGAAGTACACTAAGAAACTCAAAGAGGTCAGCAGAAGCCATTTGTTCACTGGGATAATAGATGGGAGAGATGGGGGGGGGACAATTTTAATGAAAAGATAATATTGATTTCTAATTAACATCTCAATTGTTTTCCAGTTAATAGATGGTTCAAAAGGTGCTTAGTGGATTTAGAAAAAGTTTGAGAGCTGGAAGGTGCTTGGCATTTGACACAACCTCTAGAAGCAGTGGGTTCTAAGTCACAGATAGGGAGAAAGCCAATGTGAGACAAGGGTGAGGGTCCACATTGTCCCTTCACGTATGAAGGCAGCAAAGTAATGGGGGGGCTGATAACTCAGAAGAAATGACTCTTGGATTATATGATGCATCCTCAATACCCCCCCAACCTTAAACTGAGGCAAATAGAGCATAGAAGGATATTATGGCTTGAGAAATTGTCCCAATACATTGTGATACAGGAGGGCAAAGAGGGAAATAAGAAAATGGGTGTCATTGATTCCAGATTATGATCCAAGTCCTTTATAACTCATCATACTCATCTTTATGTTAACCCTTGGAGGAGGGCAGGCATTCTGCTCCTCATTACCAGATAAAGACTGAGGTGCAGAGGAGTTAGGAACTTGCCCAAATCACACAGCCAGTGAAAGGCACACCCCAATCCACGGCTCTTCACACCTCCAAGCCTGTGATCTGATCTCAGCACTGTGTTTTCTGTCAATAAAACAACATATGCTCAGGAGATGTCTCACCATATTCATGGATTCGTCCTACTGTCCTAATATTTTTATCTAATAAACTCTGTAGGACAAGTATTCCTTTCTGGGTCTTTTATTTTTAATAATTTTGCCATCACCCAATTTTGCCAGACTTGGGTCTAATATAATGTGACCACATGGTATTATTTATGTGAATACGCCTGTATATTAATTGCCTACCTCTGGAATGATGCACTGGAACAGAAGAGTGCTACCATTGGTGAGGAGAAGTGAGCTGCTAGCGAGGAAGGTGGAAGAAGGCATTTCACAGTAAAGCTGATATCGTATGTTTGCATTGTGCACTGCATAAAGGTGACATTCTAAAAATAAAGTATTTTATATCAAAATAATGGAGTGTTTTCTTTGCACATTTCATAACACTGGTTTCCAGACTTACAATGCAGCAACGGTGGAGAAAAATGACTTCCAAATGAGTGAACCCATAAAGAAGCAAGTGTCACAGTTGCAGGAAGGCGCTATGCGAACAGGAAGCTTATGTTGCTCACATACATTCTCCCTCCACCCCACCATGTACTTAGACCGAAATTTTGTAGATCAGGGCCATTTTATCCTAAAGGAGAAAAATGGTATACGTCTACGCCTCTCTCTCTCTCTCTCTCTCTCTGATTTGAAAGAGATGCTATTTTTTTCCATTGCTCTATGGAGAGAAAGAAGATATCAGAAACATGTTACATGTGCTTTGATTTTTTCCTTTTTTTAACATCAAATATCAGGCAGGATGTGTTGAAGGAGAGATGCCAGGCATAGCAGTTAAGTTGTGTAAAACATATGCTCAACTTATTTTCGCCACTTTTTCTACGACTGCCTCATCTGCACTCTGGGAAAGATCCAGACCCAAACTCCTTTTCATCAGCTTCTTCTGCCCGTAGTGAACAGAGCTGGCGTTTGACCCATGGAAACAGGAAAAAGCATGGAATTAGGGCATGCCAAACCAGTGACACCTCTTCCCAGCAGCAGTGACAGCCAAGCTGAGGGTCAGACCCTGGAGCTCCCAGGCAGAAGAGAATCGCACATCACTCTTAAGAGAAGGAGACTGAAGGTCTTAACCTCTCCTGTCTCATCCACTTTAAATACATCCATGGAGGACAGGAAAATGGACAGAACTTCAAATCATGTTTGAGTTCAACATCTCTGGATTCTCCCCTTTTTTGATCTGATGTGCACAGCTTCTGTGTCAAGAAGCCGTATTCTCCTCCTTTAAGAATTGATTATAACTTAGAGAATATCATGACTCATTCCTTTAAAATGTCCCAGTAATGCTCAGAAGTAAAGTGGACTAAATGCTCCAACCTGACATCATTTCACCACGGTGGCTCACTTGCGTTAATGTGACTGATGGCAGTAAGAACACATCACAGCAACACAAGCTACTTCCAAATCTGGGGAGAGGCAAGTGGCAACATCTACTAAAATGCCAAGGGTATATTCTTTTAACTTTTTAGTCCAGAGGGTGTCCTTCAAAGAATTGACCTCATGGGCACACAAAAGTGCTCCAAGAGGCAGCAGTTGTGTTGGGGGTAGCCAACGGCTAACGTTCTCCCCAGTGAGGAGCAGTTCAACAACTCTATCTCTAAGCAGTGGAAGAGTAGACAACCATTAAAGGAAGCATGGCGGATGTATGCTCACTGATTATGGAAGGTCTCGCAAGAATGGTTGTAAACACAGAAAATGTAGTTACTGTGGTTACTTCTTATAGAGAATTACTGAGAAGACAATGTTCAATTTTCACTTTATTCCTTCCTTTCCCCTATGAGTTATCTGTTTGGGTACTATTTTTATATTTAAAAGGTCAGCAGGATCCACTTAGGTAATAAGACTATGAAAAAGTTTTTCACTGATTTATTTTATTTCATTAAAATAGTGAAAATGATATTTTTAAAGTAAGAAATGTAAAGCAAAATATATCCCCCCACCCACTGTGGGCTCTACTCTTACTCTCTGCTGTATATCAGTTTAGTCTGGTGTTTTCCCTTTGCTATGAAATCTTACATATTTTTAAAATGTTTATTTAATTTTTGAGAGAGAGGGAAGGGGAGAGAGAGAGTGGGGTACAAAGTTTCCCAAGCAGGCTCTGTGCTGACACCAGAGAGCCCAATGTGGGGCTTGAATTGAGGAACGGTGAGATCAAGACCTGAGCTGAATTCGGACGCTTAACCAACTGAGCCATCCAGGTGCCCCTGAAATCTTATTTTATAATCACACGTTCACCCACTGGACTTGAAGGCAGGAATCAAATTGTACTCCTACAGACATCTGCTTAGGCCCATCTTCTGGATAGCCTCATCTTTTTTATCCATCCACCCATCTGTTCATCCTTCCTTCCTTCCTTCCTTCCTTCCTTCCACTCATTCATCCATCCATCCATCCATCCACTCACTTATCCACCTATCCACCTACACATCCATCCATCCACTCACCCATTTGTCTGTCAATCTCTCCATCCATCCATCCATCCATCCATCCATCCATCCATCCAGTGAGTCACTCATTTCAAATATGTGCTGAGAACCTCATGTGAGCCAGACACACTTAAAGGTGATTGAGAAACAATGGCAAACAACTCACTGGCATGGAACATGTAGGTAAGGAGCTGGGAGCCTAGTGTAAAAGGTAAACAGGGAAATACGCACTTACGTTCTCAAGAGGTAAGCACCATGACAGAGGTGACATTGGGATGCACTAGATAGTATGGCTGGGTCAAGAAAGACTTTGTGAGCTTTACTCACAATACCCCAAAGGTAAAAGCAATCAACAGATGAATAGCTAAACAAAATATGGTATATACACACAATGGAATATTACTTAACCTTTAAAAGGAAATTCCAGCACGTGGTATAATACAGATGAACCTTGAGGGTCTTATGCTGAGGAAAATAAGCCAACTGCCAAAGGACAAATCATACAGAATTCCATTTACATGAAGTACTTAGAGTAGTCAAATTCACAGAGTCAGAAAGTAGAAATCTGGTTGCCAGGGGCTGAGGGAAGAGGGAATTGGGAGTTTAATGGATAGAGAGCTTCAGTTTTGTAAGATGAAAAGTTCTCGACATGATTTGTGGCAATGGTTGTCCAACAATATCAATATACTTAATGCCACAGAACTACACACTTGGAAATAGTTAAAAGCGTAAATTTTGTGTTCAATATTGGCTCACTAGTTGTGAGAAATATACCACAGTAACGTAAGAAATCAACGAATATACAATAGAAGAAACTGGGATATATATATGGCAACTCTGTACAATATTCCATAATTTTTCCATAAATCTGAAACTATTCCACAATAAAATGTTTATTAATGTTTTTCAAAGGCTTCATGGAGGAAGTACATCTAAGCCGAGGTATGAAGGATGAATTGGAGTTGCCTGAGGGAATGATGAATGGTGAGACCATTTTAGGCAAGGGAGCCTCATATGTTAAGGGTCTGGGAGCAAGACAAACATAGCCTGTTAGATTCAGGAACTGAAAATTATTCAGTCTGGCAGGCACCATACTTTCAAGGCCCCCAGTTCCTGACTCAGGTCATTCTGGTTGGGACCCACCACTCTAGCTAACATCCCCACCCTTGGCTATGATTTGAGCACCAGTGGGATCCACCAAAAGAAAGAGTTTACTCATGATGGTTGGAGAAACATGATGGATGAAGCCGGACATCCTCTTAAATCTTTGCTCAGGGGCTGGCCTGATACCATTTGCCACAGTCTTCAACAATTTATCTTTGGGAGGCTTTAAAGCATCCTGGACACACATGTGTCATCTGACATTTTTACTGACAAACACATTCCTTGGATTCTAAATGGTTCCTACTGGGACCTACATCACACATCCAGAGGAAAGCTCTCAGACCTCGAAAGTTCCATGAGTATCAATGTTAATCACGCGATAGAGAAATAGAAGGAAAGAGACTCCAATGTGTTATTTGCAAGTTGTCATGTAAAAAAAACACACACAAAAAAACACTATCAGAGGGATTCAAAAATAAGCCGTGTAGTGAGTGCAAGGACCAGTGTGAGTTTATCTTCCTAACAGCCTGACACAATGTCAACAATCTAATCGGGATACACGCCGGGGAGAAGAATTTATTGTTTTAATTATCAACGAAAGCTCAGCCCTTTTGTTGATAAGGCGCCAAAGCAGGCACTCTTTGGGGTGTCCCTAATGGTAAAGGTTGGGTGGGTGTGCAGAAGGGAACTTGCTCATTGTCTCTCTCCACTTGCAGCTCTTTGATCCTGTGCACCGAGCAATTTTGCTGTGGAGATTTAATCCCAGGGTTTTCATACACAGCTTGTTACCTTCTTGCCAGCTCCACCAAGTTCTGTGATGCTCGCTTATTTGCAAGCGGCTAAGCTGATTCTGTTCTCAGAAGCTCAGCGGCTAACAAGCTGGAATTAGGCATTTTCCTCCTGCTTCACTTGCTGTGAATGTATTGGATTCAGCTAAAGGTTTTCCCTCTTAGCAATAACCTGTTATCCAAAATGTACAAATTATGGACACACCAAGTCAAGTTCAATGACCGGAGTCCTTGAGCTGAATCAGATCAGGCTCATTACTTTGGCTACAGATTGAGCTCTCAGGAGACAAAGGAGGACCCTTTAGAGACTGAAGCCAAGCAGGGAACAGTGGTTTCCAAAGGTCTGTAGTGGAGGGGGTGGGGGTAAGTAGGAGGGAGGCTGCCTGTGCACTGTGGGAAACGTGGGGTTCAGTGCAGACAGACCGGAGGTCATATCTCCACCTTTCTGTAGGTACGCAATCCCATTTGATCCTCAAACACCCCAGCACGGTCCCTCTAACCATACCACATTCTTAACCATGGAATGATCTTTCCCAAGGTCCCACCGCTAGTAAATGACAGAGCTGGGATTTGAACCAGTGTTTATTTGATTCCAAAATCCATATTCTCACCCATTATGGTATACTGCCTTCTCTAATATTCTGAGGGTTGAATGTCCTCTCTGGGCATTTGGGGTCTTTCAACCACTGTGGTTGTTATGTTCTGTCGTCTTCTTCATTCGAAGTATATGCCTTCAAAAAAGCACTAGAAATGCTTGACCTCCAAGATGGTCAAACCTAAGACTTGGGGTGCATGGGCGGGCCCCTGCAACAGTTGTACGCAGCTGTTGTCTATCTTGAGTATTTGTTCCCTACTCCGAGGTAGCCTAGCAGGTCAAAGGGGACTCACTGGACAGATCTCTTCGCTTTGCTAACTGTGTGAGTCAGAATTCTTATTCCAGCACTTAAGGGCTTGAAGAGGTCTGATCTCCTCTCCAGGAGATACTCCTGCTGCCGCCTCAGGTCCACACTTGTGTTGACTCTCCTTCGTGTCACAGTCTTCAAATTATCTACAGAGTTATATGTACTGTTGGCCAAACACATTGAAGCTATACACGGACCATCTCTGTCTTGTTCACCTGTGCTTGCCAAGAACCTACGCTGTCCCTGGAGTGTGGTGGCTGCTTTGTACGCATCTGTGATTTGGATGAGTGGCCTTTGCAGCTACAGAGTGTTAGTTTCTCCAGCCCTGCCCTTGTGGATATGTATTCTCTCATTTCGTTCCCCATCCTGGGTGCCCCCTGCTCCAAACGGCCCTCATTCCTTGGGAAGTGAACATTCTGCGTACAACCAGGCCAGCTCAGAGTAACAACACGGTTCCCTCTGAACTGAGCATCTTTGCTCCTGCGATTAGGTGGATGCTTGAATCACACCCTTTAACACCTCACACAGGGAAGTCCCACTGCTGCCTGTTGCCATTTTACAGGTGTGGAAACTGAGATTCAGAAGGCAATATGCCTGGTGAAGGACGCTCAGCTAGTGTGTGCAGAGCTGGGATCCAAAGCGGTGCTACTTCCTGGATAATCTGGGCCCTGTCTTGTTTGCAAGGCTCAGATGAAGGTGAGATAGCCTGAGGGTTAAAGAAAACTCCACATCCAGGCTCTGCTACCCACCATATGACCCAAATTAGGCCCCACTTTTCTTTTTCATAAAAAAGAAACATTAGTAGCTGCCTCACAGGGCTGTGTGTGAATTAAATGAGATAATGCAATTAGAAGAATTAGCCAGGCACAGAATAAGCACTCACTTAATTTAACCTTTATTATCATTATTAGATAGCATAGGTCTGGTTTATCTCAAAGAGCAACACCATTATTTCCACACACAATACTGTGGAGTGGGGCTGGTAGCGTTTTTGTTCTATAAATCCTAGTTTTATTAGATGCAAATTACAATTGTGCAGGCTCTACGGCAGTTGTAATTCTATTGCTGACCCCAACAGAGTTGACTGCAGCCTAAAACCAGAAGCTTCTTGCCCTGTGCTCAGCCCCAGGGCTAGCTGAGCCTGGAGAAAGTCCCTGGGCAAGCTTCCTCCAACCTAAGCTTGGGATCAGAAAATGGAGCTGATATATTTTCTGCTTAAAATTGGAACAATGAGATTTGTTAGAGAGATGTCTGCTTCCTGCCATTCTGGCTGTCATTTTTTTTTTTAAATATCAAAACTGCTTATATGAACAGCAAGAGGTGTTTTTGTTGGGCAAGAGGATATATTTATGGATGGATAACAGGTAACATTAAACACTCTACATGAGTGATTTGAATACCTCCACATAGATAAGAATGCCTGTTGCCTGTTGCAAATGCTCATTTCTGGAGCTGTGCATCAGTGATTCTGATTCATCAGAGGGACTCAAGAGGGACCCAAGAATCTGCATTTAGTAAGGGTTCCGAGTGACTCAGAAGCAGGTGATCCCCAGGGCATACTTGGAGAATCTAGCATATAAGCTGACTTTATAAAGGCAGACAGAATATTCCCGACAAGTCTTGAAAGCAGTTAAGTATTATCATCACTATTATTATTGTCTTATTTTCCTGAGCTGACACAAAGAACTTGACAGTGCCTGCCATGGAGTCAGGAACAGAATAAGCACTAAGCTATGTTCAAGACTTCTTACAGAAAAATAGATATAATGGTGTTATTCAGAAGTCATTCCACAAATATCTATTTAGTTTACTATGTGCCTGCCCCCAGGGGACGCACTGAGACACAAAACCAAACAAGACAGGAAAGGTCACTGCCTTCGCGGAGTTTATAGACTCATAGATAATCCCACCCAATACAAGAAGACAGGCCAAAAATTAAAAGAAAAAAATTAATTAATTACACATGCTTTTACGGCATTGTGATGAATCTTCCCTCAATTAGAGTTAGCACAGAAGGATTCTACGACATGTCAGCTGAGACTTAGTTGAAAAGATGGAGTTAGGTTTGAGGAGAGCGTGGAAAGGATTCCAAGCCGAAGGAGCAAACTGTGCAAAGGCCCTGAGGTAGGAAAGACTTGGGGTTCTCAAGAAACTGAAAGGAAATCACTGTGGTTGTCATTTAGCAGATGCTGGGGTAAGAGGTGGACAGGGGACTGGCAGAGAAAACATTCTACCTGGGGCAATACCAAGGGAGAGCAGAGAGAAGATTCAAGCTGTATTTGGAGGGAGAAGACGTCATTTAACAGAAGAAGAAATCGAGAACCAATCACTCAGCAACTCTTAACGATAGTTTTAGCATCTGCTGCCTGTGTGTATCCCTGAAAGCAGAGATTCCTGAGAAAGAGAAGACCCTGTCCATCTCAAAAGCCATCCACCCAATACGACATTCCAAAGCCTCTTCTTCCGTGTTTTAGAAGTCACCATCATCTGCAGCGGCCCACATGTAGCTTGAGCTTGGATGTTACTGTTTTCCATGATACTCCTTTGGAAACAAGAGTCAGGTGTTCAGCAACAAGGATGATCATTTCACTGCATTTCTGGACATGCTTAAGTAATCTCACAGACCTTCTACCAGGGGAGCCCCAAGCGCCTGATGTGAGCGTGTCTGAGAAGGAGCCATTTCGGATGCTGGCGGGAGCGAGGCTGGGGAGAACTTCTGCAGCTGCTCAGGGCTGAATCATGCAGCCTCTGCTGTGCACGATGTATACACCCATCTGTACGTGCCTGCACTCTGGCATCTGTCCAGGAGGCATGAACGCAGCCTGCTTTGGGATGGTTGACCCCAGTACCTTACACTGTCCACCAATACAGATATTTGCACAGGTGCACATACACTGACGATTCATTGAGCAGCAGTGAAGCATCTTGGACAGGGATACTCGAACAATGGAGTCCTACCTTCGAAGAGATCAGAGCCCAGCGGGCTCAGGGAGGAAGAGGTGACAGACAAGAAAGCAGACCACAGTAGGGCGCATGGGGGAAAGGATGGCTCGGATAGCGCAACGTAAGCATGAACAGCCGGGTGTCCAGTCAGACTTCCTGAATAGAACCTCAGTTTCACACCTACCTTCGGAGTGACCCAGAACAAGATGCTCACGTGTGCTGTGCCTTTTCGTTCTTCTTCTTTTTAAAAAATAATAGCTCCCGCTGTGTTGATTTGTGATGGAGATTAAACGAACCAATCGATGTAAAGGACCTATCACAGTGCCGGGCATATAGCGACATTCCTCAGATACTAGCCATGGTCATTATTAGGCCAATCAATGCCTGTCAACATCTATTATTATTATGAGATCATTTGGGAGGGCAGAATGGCCCCACAAAGATGTCCACGCTCCAATCTCTGGGACCTGTGAATACGCTACATTTCATGGCAAAGGAGACTGTGCAGATGTGATTAAGGTTATGGGTCTTGAGATGGAGAGAATTTCCTGGATTAAAATCTAGGTGGGTCCAGTCCAGTCCTACGAGACTCTCAAAGGCGGAGAGTTTTCTCCAGCTGCAGCCCGGGACGTGCAGCATGGGGGTGGTTAGAGAGGAGATTTGAAGCATAAAAGGGACCCAGCTGCCCCACTGGACTGGTGGGGGGTGAGCACATGGAAAGCAGGAGGGGAACAGCAGCAGCTTCTCAGAGCAACAAGGACCACCGGACAGCCCGCAAGGAACCAGGGTCAGTCTTAAGAGTGTCCAGGAGCTGAATTCGGCTGCCACCTCGAGTGAGCCTGGGGGTGGGTTCATTGTCAGAGCTTCAGAAAGGAACAGGGCCCTGCTCACAGTTGATGTCGACCTTGGGAAACCCAAAGCAGAGGCTCCAGTTGGGTCCGTGCTGCACCCAGACTTCAAGGGATGGAGCTGTGAGATAATCAGTGGGCCCTGCTTTGTAATGCGAAATGTGCTCATTTGTCACAGCAGCGGTAAATACCATCGAGTTAACACGGAAAACTCACCTGTGTAACCAGTTGCTTCCCTCAGAAGGCTGTGGGGGAGCCTTCTGCACCCTTGCATATGTGGGGGTCCCCATGGGCGGGGCGGGCTAAACACCAGGAAGAGACCCCCAAGAGAAGAAGACATCCATGGTTCTATTTTACCCACAGCTCTCCAGCCTGTCCTTGGGCACATACGTGGAAAAAACTATCATAATTCTTCCCTAATATTCCCGGACACCCGCCCACCTCACAGGTGGTTATGAAAGTGAGAGAAAAGAAGGAAAAGGGGGGAAAGCCCTGTGTGGTGCTGAATACACTCACGGAAACCGCTCGGCCACTTGCTGAGGGACAGAAGGCAGCATGGGTTGAAGTTCTAATGCCAACACTCACCACCTGTGTGGATCAGGTGATCTCTTAACCTCTGTGAACCCTGGATTTCTCACCTGCTGCTGTGCAAGTTACCACCTCACCTTCCAAAATATCTGCTCAACCCCATGAATACAGCGGCTGGGAGCTCAAAGGAAACTCACAGTTCTTGGAAATATAAAAAGAGACAAATAAACACACAAATAAGATGGAAACATTGCGGCGAGCTGAAGGTAAATTATGTAAGTCCTTACATGGTGGCCAATCCACCTTTAGATACAATTCAGCCTCCAAAGTCAAGTTCACCCTCAGTCAGCTCGTACTAATCACATGAAATATCATGTTATTGCCTGAAGATGTCACGTGTGTCAGCTGCTATTGGCTAACTAAACAACAGGTAATTTTCTGGCTGACAGAAACCCAAATATTTCACTCACCTCCTGACAACCATGTCCTTCAAGGAAGCTGAGCTTCTCCCCAATGCCAAGGGGGGCTAAATCTGGACTGCTCTACGTTCATGGGTTTTAAAATGTTGTTCTGGGGGCGCCTGGGTGGCGCAGTCGGTTAAGCGTCCGACTTCAGCCAGGTCACGATCTCGCGGTCCGTGAGTTCGAGCCCCGCGTCGGGCTCTGGGCTGATGGCTCAGAGCCTGGAGCCTGCTTCCGATTCTGTGTCTCCCTCTCTCTCTGCCCCTCCCCCGTTCATGCTCTGTTTCTCTCTGTCCCAAAAAAATAAATAAACGTTGAAAAAAATTTTAAAATGTTGTTCTGGGACCAGCAGCATTAGCATCACCTGGGAGCTTAGACATGCAGAATGCGAGGCCATGCCCCCGCCCTACTGAATCATTCTAGGAGTGGGGCCCAGCATTCTGTGCTTTCTCAAGCCACCCAGGGGATTCTGAAGCACATTCAAGTATGAGAATCCTTGTTCTAAGTCAACCTTAGGGATCTCATACCTTCTGCTAAATGAGTAAGGCAAATAATATAATGTGGCTAATGAGATGTCAGTAGAAGTTTCTGGAAAAGGTGAATGGGCTGCTAGGGAGCTTTTCCTGAGAAGTAAAATCCTAAAGGGGAAATTTCTATTATTTTTCTGAATATTATCATGTCTGTGTGATGTTTGGAGCAATGGCAGCTATTTTAGGACCAGGAGGAATACCAGCCTAAGAAGATAAACAGTGAAAATGGCAGAATGGCAGAGCAGAGATAAAGCAAAAACCTGAAACCTTATTGATATTTTTGAATTGCTGTATTCTCTGAATTAGCTAATCCTAGAACTGCTTAATCCTTGTGAATTTAAAAAAATTTTTTTAACGTTTATTCATTTTTGAGAGACAGAGAGAGACAGAGTATGAGTGGGGAAGGGGCAGAGAGACGGAGACACAGAATCGGAAGCAGGTTCCAGGCTCCGAGCTGTCAGCACAGAGGCCGATGCGGGGCTCGAACTCACAGACTGCGAGATCACAACCTGAGCGGAAGTCGGACGCTTAACCAACTGAGCCACCCAGGCGCCCCGATCCTTGTGAACTTTTTCGAGCAAAATCATGCATGCCCTTCTTGTTTAAGCTACTTTAAGTTCAGTTTTCAATTACTTGCTGCCAGAGGGACCCAACCAATATGCCACTTAAGTAGGATTCCTGTCTTTAATGAGTTGTCAGCAGAACACAAAAGTCATTCAGTGGGGTGACAAAGTAATAATAAATGTGAGTCTCCCATGGCCTCTCGTAGTTTAAAAGAAGACAGACTAGAATAAAAGATAAGTCCCCAAATGATACTGATCACATTTCCTAACAAAACTGTTTTGGGGAAAGATGGTTCTGCACTGTTTCCAGGTGCAAGCAATAGTCTGGAATGCCAAAACATTGCAATTCCTAGGTTGTTCCCACGATTTACAAACATGACACAGCAGAATAGTTGAAACTAGAACTTTCCACCCAAATCCAAGCAGAATGGATGCCACATCCATAACTCTTCTAATTAACAACTGAAATTTTAAATGGGTCCACAGGCTAGATGCAAGGCTTTGATCTGGCAATGTGAAATGTACAACAATCTGCGGCTTGGGTTTGATATGTTCCTCTGCTCCACTGGTTCTCTGGAAAGTCTTCCTTCAACCATAATATTCAACTTGTCAGAGAGGGAAAGAACAACAGAAACAAACATCTTTGTGCACAAAGCGGCAACTCAAAGAAATGGTTCTCTGGACTTGCCCCCAGAAAGTTTCTCTCTAAGTATAATTATTGATGTCCATGTCAAAAACAAAGGTCTGGAAAGCAGAGATTACTGTTGATATTAAAACTCAAGGCCAAATCCATCCATTTCTCTGTCTGTCCATCCATTCGTCCATCCGTCCGTCCATCCATCCACCCATCCACCCACGCATCTACCCATCCACTGCTTTAATCAATCAACAAATAGTTAATAAATGCATACTCCAAGACAGGCATTCTTAGAATGCAGCATGAAGCAAAACAGACTACAATATTCATCCCAGTAGAGCTTGACATACTAGGGGGGGAAAGACAGACAGAGGCAAATAAATAAATAAAACATATCGTGTCAGATGGTGACAAGTGATACGGCAAGACGTCAGACAGAGAAGGAAAACGGGGTGCATGGGAGTGACAATGAGGTCTGGTTTAATGGAGGGGTGAGCGGAGTCCTGTCTGCAAAGATACACGAATGGAGCTGAGAGGAGATGAGGGAGTGAACCTGAATATCACACACCCTCTCTGTCTTTTCCAGAAGATGGACAGCGGTGACTTGAGGAATGGATGTTCCAGGACATTGTGGGGAAGTGAGCAGCCAGGCACAGAAGGGACCGAAGCAGTGGCACGGCAGCCCCCAGGGGAAGGTGACAAGTCACAGGATCAGAGGGTTCCTGCATTTGCATGACTGTTAGAGGCAGGCATTTATTTAGTATTCCCTAGGGTACTGAAGACATCTGGCCCTCGCCTTTATAATATACATGGTCTGGTGGAAGAGACATGTGGTACACGCCATGAAGATAAGTATAGAAAGTCAGCACCTGGAACAGAGAATCTTTTCCTAACTTGGAGAGCTAATTGGGGATATATCCCAAGAGAAGTGATGTCTGACCTGAGGAGGGTAGAATATAAGAGCCACCAGGGACTAGAATCAATACTGGGGATTATAGCATCCTAGGCAGAGGAAATAGCACGTACAAATGTCCTGTGGCAGGAAGATCATGCTTATTGCAGGGGCTAAGGAATATCTGCTCGGCTAGCCAGGAGAAGGTTGGGAGAGGGGGTGCGGAAGCCAAAGGAGCTACTGGGTCCTGGCAAAGATGTTGACCTTCACAATTACCATTTTTTTCTGAAGATCATTATGGCTACTAGGTGGGAGGCCACATGTTCATAAGGAGAACAAACTGCACTACAGCCAAGGAGAGAGGGGTCTTCTTTCAGACATCCCTGGAAGGTCTGGAAGGGCCTTAACAGGTTGAAAATATGAGGGTAACAGAGACAAGTCCCTGGAACCAGGCACAAGGAGATCTGATGCCTGCTATTGAAAATACTTCAAAGAATGAGAATGATCAAAAACAGGTTGAAGGTAACGAAACAGAGCTCCAGGGAGCTGCAGGGACTTCTCCAAGGTCACAGCATCAGGAAATGCAGCCATCTTTCCACTGAAGTAAACAAGAGAGAAGAGTAAAAGGTGAGGCATATTTATATATGACTAGATGTGCGTGCGTGTGTGTGTGTGTGTGTGTGTGTGCACGCACACAGGTGTTCCACTCACGCAATGCTGATGCCATGAAAATGAGATTGACAAACAAACCCTATTTGGAAATTGTAATTTGGGAACTAAGAACTGGGTCACCCTTGTCGGTTGGCCCAGGACCCAGGGCGCGGACCTGAAGATAGCTACTTGGTGACCCAACAGCATGTTGCCCTCCCAGTGGATGAGTCGTGAACAGGTGTTACCTCTGCGGGCCCCCTGGAACAGACAGCAGCCTCAGAGGCAGCCGCCCTTTGGACACCCGTTGCACGCAGGAAGGCAAGCATCCCTGGATGACCATCCACGGGCAGCAAGGCAGGCAAAGGAGGCAGAATGCGTGTGGAGACGTGTTCTCCCAACTGCAGCAGCCCTCGCCTGCAGATCTTAAAATCAATCTGGAAATTACCGCTCAAGCAGATGACACAAAGGTTTTGTTACACTAAACAGGATAAAGCACAGAGGGAATCGGGCCCTTGGCAAACAGAGCTGGGAGTTGAAGACGCACGTCGTGTCTTGTGTTTACAGCTTTTCAGCTGAGTACTTAGTGTTTACTTTGGAATTAATCCAGGCCCATAAAATGAGTGATATATCAACACAGCAGAGGTACTTGAGCAACTATACATTAAAAGGTGACTCACTTCACAGTGAGACGCCACCTACAGCCCAGAGACTGCAAACAGGCATCATCCGGTGTCCCTAAAAGAGGCCCTCCCTGACATGAAACATGGGGTGGGGAGGTGGGGGGGGGACTAACACAGGGGAACAGCTAAGGTAACACATTCTGTGGTTGGATCAGCCTTGCACAGAGCTCTGCTCTTGCCCCTTGGTCAGGACCGACTCCATAATTTTCAGGGCCAGTATGAAAGGAACACGTAGGGCCCCTTATACAATTAAAAATTTATTAAGGATACATAAATTCTTGGAATCATGAGGAATAATTAAAAAATTATTAGGGATTCCAAGCACAGCACTAGAGCACATGGAGGAACCCTCGTAGCATAGGTCTCTGTGAGACCGTATGGAGCACGTGCCCGAGAAACTGGCCCTGCCCTCGGTCAAAGGGATTCAGTTTGACATTTCCAAAATGGAGACGTTAACAGTATTGACTTAATGGGGTTATTGTAAGACTCAAAAGAGAGAATGAATCTTAAACTCCACAGTGGTCCATAGTCTCAATATGCTTATTATTATTGGTTAAAGCGTGAATAAGATTTCTCATTCCATATCTGTGTAAATATTTAATATTTCCCCACCAACAGGCCTGGGGTCTCTTAAATTAATTCTTGTATAGAAAACAAGACTGGATAGAAAACAACACACATTCCAACGAGATGAAAGAGAATGAAGCTGTCAAAATATATCTGAAGATGAAGAGGGCTAAGTATCTAAGAAAAGCATGTTTGGGTGTTACAAAGGAATATATATATCTATATATTTAGCTAAAACCTAACCACTTGGTGTGTTGACGGGCTCAGAGTAGAGAATTTGCAGTTGAAATCTAACCGTTCCTAATGATGTTCCAGGCCAGCTGTTTGATTGGAAGACACCTCCCCATTTCGGTTAAAAACCAAAATTGCCCCTTCTGAATCTTTAGCTTCAAGGCGGCAGAGACTATAACGTTCACTATCAGTTTCCTAGTGCCCAGCCTTGCATCAGTCGCATAATTAGTGCCCCACAAATAGCTGCTGAATGAATGACTGAACACACGAACAAAACATGGAGATATGGGCTTTATTATGGGAAAGAGCTGACCACATACAGTGCTGGTAGAAGGCCCTAGCCTGCACTCTACAACACTGGGGTCCCTGGTGTAACTGTCCTTCACCCACCCTTATCCTGAGGACCTCCGTGGGACCCAGAAGGTCACAAGGCAGACCCAGAAAGAGAGAAAATACAGACTGGAAATTACATGTATTCATGGTAGGATTGTGTAGGGCAAAGACAGCTGGATCTAGGCTGAGGCCAAACCCATTCCTCTACCGTATCTTTCTCAAATTCCATCCAAATGTTTGCTATTACCCAGAGTTATAGATGGCATTTTGTCTTTTTAATTTCTTGATCCAGCCAGTTGATTTCCTATATCTCTGTATGGTTTGCCTTCAAATACCAATGCAGAGGGTCCAAAAGGTGACTTTAATTCACACTTGCCCACATAAGTGGGGATTCTGTATTGTATGAATCCAGCTTGATCATATCTATAATAGGCAATAGTGTCAGGGGCAAAGGGTCAAGCAAGAGTTTAACCTAAAAGCTTGGGAGACTACCTTCCGGTGATATCACTACATTTTAGGAGGTTTCAGCAAGACGCTGGTCACGGGGCTCCATCTGGGAGCAGGGGGTCTCCCCATGTCCCTCGTCAGCACTCTTATCTTTTGGCCCTGATGATCCTCCTCCTTTGTCATTGACTGTGACTTTCTTCATCACGCTATTCCCCGCCGAGAAACGAACCCTTCCGTCTACTCCTTCTTTGTCAGGACGACTTCTGTCTTTCCTTGAAGACTGTCCAGGGACATTCGTTCTAGGAAGCTACTGTAAGGTTAAATTTCTGTGCTTCAAGATTCCCTCCAAGTGCTTGATACTTAAACGCATTAGTTCATATGACTTCTGCCTCATTAGCCTGTGAATTTCTCAAGGACAAAGATGCTGTCTTACAGGTATGCATCCCCCGTGCTCTGAACCGCGCGTGGCACAAAATGGATGTGTATGTCATGTTTATGAAGTCATATGCAGTACCCGTTCGGCAGAGTGGCTTTTGTCTTTCAAGAGCTCCTGATTGACTGCAGTATGAACACAATAACTCCTAGGGTGTTAGTTCCCAGTCCTAGGGCTATGCTGCTTACTACCCTCTAGTGGATCACTATTCCTGAGTCATAATTCCTGATCCTGGTCTGCAGGAACCTGTATGGGCTATCCCTGCCTACATGCTCTTACTTGACTTGGGCCACTCTGTACCTCACCAGCTCCACTTGAGGACAATGATCTCTTGCCATCCATCATACTCGCTAATGTCCTTTTACCACAGGTCTCTTGCACATGTCAATCTCACTGCAAGGAAGGCTATTCTCATCCCTCTTTAGCTGCTCAATCTCTTTGCACGCTGTGATGTCAATTCAAGCATTAGTTTCTTCAGAAAGCCCTTCCTGACCAACCCAACTGAAACAAGCAGGATGTATCGCTCTTGCAATTTTGCATTTATTTTCCGGATTATTTTATTCAGGTCTTTCCCTCCTTTAAGACAAAAAAAATCTATATAATCCAAGATCATACATATTTTTGCTCATCTCTAGATCCTCAGCAATACAGAAAGTGCTCAGGACATTTCATTGAGTGAATAAGTAAACAAGGTGACCCACATCTTTCCACAGGTAAGATCCCAGGTCTGGGACATGGACTGTGTGCGTGTGTGTGTGTGTGTGTGTGTGTGTGTGTGTGTGTGTGTGTTTCTACAGGTAAGATCCCAGGTCTGGGACATGGACAATATATCTGTGTGTGTGTGTGTGTGTGTGTGTGTGTGTGTGTGTGTGTGTGTTTCTACAGGTAAGATCCCAGGTCTGGGACATGGACAATATATCTGTGTGTGTGTGTGTGTGTGTGTGTGTGTGTGTGTGTGTGTGTGTTTCTACAGGTAAGATCCCAGGTCTGGGACATGGACTGTGTGCGTGTGTGTGTGTGTGTGTGTGTGTGTGTGTTTCTACGGGTAAGATCCCAGGTCTGGGACATGGACTCTGTGTGTGTGTGTGTGTGTGTGTGTGTGTGTGTGTTTCTACAGGTAAGATCCCAGGTCTGGGACATGGACAATATATCTGTGTGTGTGTGTGTGTGTGTGTGTGTTACTGGTAATAGAGTAATAGGAAAAACAAACATTTGCATCCCAATGACAGAGAACCAAGTTAGCCTCATGGGAATACGGAACAACTGGCCATTCTAGGTAGGATGGGGACATGCCTGGCACCCTGTGTTAAGATCTTAGTGAAGTTCCCATCACTTACACGCTAATGTGGGCTGATTCATTCTCAAATGATACATTTTTGTATTTTTCGTGGAAATTGTCAAGCTACATTGTTACCCTAAATAGAATATTACTAAAGTGCTTTAACCAAGCCAGCTGGAAGCCCTGGCATTTCATCCATATTGTTATTTATATACATATTTAGAGCTGCCACCTGCCTGTTACTTGGCTGTATCATAAAGCAGGGCTGTTCCCGTTTCATTACACTTTGACATTTTACTATAACTGCGTGGCTTCCCATTCCTTAGTTTCCAATTGCTCTGCAGCCACTCTTGAATTATATTGCCTTGGTAATAGAATAAAAATCTTTCTCTGTGGTAGTACTAGTCTCTCTCCTTCTCTCTCTCTCTCCGTTCTTCCCCCCCCCCCATCATACCCAGATGGTACAAAGCGTTGCTGGCACATGTAACAATTATAGCACAGCTTCTGCTGCTTAAATGAACCCCCACAAACCCCACTGAGTTAGATTAGATTAGGGAATTGGGAGGTGAACAGGAAGGCTGGCCAGTGGTCTCAGCTGAAGCCGATGGCTATTTGGTTGTGCCTCTGTGAGATGGGAAATAAATGTTTCCTGCCCCAGAATGGTGCTGGGAGGCCCGACCTCAGAACGAGAATACAGGAAGGAAAGCCAACAACTCAATTAAAGGAAGGGAGGTTTAATTTCAAAATGGTAGCATAGTCCAATCTAACAGAATATTTGCAGCTCACTCAGTGTTTAAGAGCTGGATTTCAAGGGCAAGGGGAGAGAATCAGTTTGGGGATCCCCTCCACCCTTGTGCATAAGTTAGTGTATCACAGTCTTAAGCATAAGATGCATAGAGAAGCCAGCCCACCCGAGTGAACTTCTCCACTGCCTCAGACAACCAGGTTGAGGGGACAGGGCTTTCTCTTGTGTTCAATTTCCTGAACTATTTCAGTTAAAAGAAAGGACTTCTTGCAATCATTGCAAGAAGAAGCATGCTGTCAAGACATCCCCTGCCGGATTTGCACAGAGTAAGCACACAATAAAAACTCCTAGAAGTGAGTAGAATTGAGTCTACTTTGAATACAGCAGGTCCCATTCAAAAGCCTCCCTAGAAGTCCTAGACGTCTGGTATCCCCCACTCGATGTGTGTTTCCCCATCCCCCAGGAAGCTGGCTGCGCTCAGTGTAATTCTCCTCCTCCAATGTAGTAACCGTCAGTCAGCCTGTCCTTCCTGGCGGGTCAGTATCCTCCTTGTTGCTCAGGGACTCCCAGCTGCCTCTGAGTTTACGACTCAGAGGCAAAGCCCAGGTCTTATCTCATCAGAGTGGTAATTGAAGGAGGCAGTCGCCTTTTTGTGTCACAGGGAAAGGACTCTTCAGTGGCTGGCCTTTGAGCCACCAAACCACACTCTAAATTCTTGCCCTGCAATCCACCTGCTCCCTGCTCTCTCACTGCTCATGCTGGACTACTCAGCCTCATAAATGTCTAGCTGGATCTCCAGGTTCTGCCCCCAAAACTCACTTCAGCAGCCCAAAGACCTAATCGTTAATGTCCGTGCCTGGCACCCAGTAGGCAATTAATAGATGCTAATGCCCTTCTCTTTGCTTGAAAGGCACAAGAAGTGAAAAAGGAGAGGAGGTGGCCATGAGCAGTCAAGTCCCAAACATGCCAGAAACTCCCTTTTTCGTCTTAAGAAACTTACCCGGGGTTAATATGGACTGAATGTGTGCGTCCCCTTGCAAACTCATGTGTCCAAACCTAACTCTAGAGGTGACAATGTTCAGAGGTGAAGCTTCTGGGGGGGGGGTCATGAAAGTGGAGCCCTAATGAATGAGATTGGTACCTTCATAGAAGAGTCCAAGAGAGTGCCCTGACCCCCTCTGCCGTGAGAAGGGTGTGGTAAAAACACAAAAAGACACGATGAACTAGGAAGCAGTCCTCACCAGAAGCCGAATCGGCCGGCACCCCAATCAAGGACTTCTGAGCCTCCAGCATGGCAAGAAACAAATGTCTTGCTCACAAGCTGCCCAGACTATGGTGCTGTGTCACAGCAGCCCAGATACACTGAGACAGGCTCCCTGGGCCATCATTTCTTCATCTGTAACCTGAGGGGGATTATCTCCTAGTTCTTACAGCCAGCTTTATTCTCTCCAGTACCTTCTGTTTGAACGTGCTCTTTGCACAGCTCTCCTTTTATTCATGCTTTAGACTGGTGCCTCCCTTCCTTCTTCCCTCCCTCCCTCCCTTCCTTTTCTTCCTTCCCTCCTCCCTTCCTCCCTTCCTCCCTTCCTTCCTTCTTCCTTTCCTTTCCTTTCCTTTCCTTTCCTTTCCTTTCCTTTCCTTTCCTTTCCTCTCCTCTCCTCTCCTCTCCTTTCCTTCCTCTTTCCCACCCTCCCTTCCTTTTCCTTCCTTCCTTCTTCCCCCTTCCCTCCCTCCCTCCCTCCCTTCCTTCCCTGCCTTCCTTCTTCCCCCCTTCCCTCCCTCCCTCCCTTCCTTTTCTTCCTTCCCTCCTCCCTTCCTTCCTTCTTCCTTTCCTTTCCTTTTTCCTTTCCTTTCCTTTCCTTTCCTTTCCTTTCCTTTCCTTTCCTTTCCTTTCCTTTCCATTCCTCTCCTCTCCTCTCCTCTCCTCTCCTCTCCTCTCCTCTCCTCTCCTCTCCTCTCCTCTCCTTTCGTTCCTCTTTCCCACCCTCCCTTCCTTTTCCTTCCTTCCTTCTTCCCCCTTCCCTCCCTCCCTCCCTCCCTTCCTTCCCTGCCTTCCTTCTTCCCCCCTTCCCCCCTTCCCTCCCTTCCCTTTCCTTCCTTCCTTCTCTCCCTTCATTCCTTCTTCCCCCCTTCCCTCCCTCCCTCCCTTCCTTCCTTCTTCCTTTCCTTTCCTCTCCTCTCCTCTCCTCTCCTTTCCTTCTTCTTTCCCACCCTCCCTTCCTTTTCCTTCCTTCCTTCTTCCCCCTTCCCTCCCTCCCTCCCTCCCTTCCTTCCCTGCCTTCCTTCTTCCCCCCTTCCCTCCCTCCCTCCCTTCCTTTTCTTCCTTCCCTCCTCCCTTCCTTCCTTCTTCCTTTCCTTTCCTTTTTCCTTTCCTTTCCTTTCCTTTCCTTTCCTTTCCTTTCCTTTCCTTTCCTTTCCTTTCCTTTCCTTTCCATTCCTCTCCTCTCCTCTCCTCTCCTCTCCTTTCCTTCCTCTTTCCCACCCTCCCTTCCTTTTCCTTCCTTCCTTCTTCCCCCTTCCCTCCCTCCCTCCCTTCCTTCCTTCCCTGCCTTCCTTCTTCCCCCCTTCCCCCCTTCCCTCCCTTCCCTTTCCTTCCTTCCTTCTCTCCCTTCATTCCTTCTTCCCCCCTTCCCTCCCTCCCTCCCTTCCTTCCTTCTTCCTTTCCTTTCCTCTCCTCTCCTCTCCTCTCCTCTCCTCTCCTCTCCTCTCCTCTCCTTCTTCTTTCCCACCCTCCCTTCCTTTTCCTTCCTTCCTTCTTCCCCCTTCCCTCCCTCCCTCCCTCCCTTCCTTCCCTGCCTTCCTTCTTCCCCCCTTCCCCCCTTCCCTCCCTGCCTCCCTTCCCTTTCCTTCCTTCCTTCTCTCCCTTCCTTCCTTCTCCCCCTCCCCATTTTTGACAGCATGCTCAGGGTTCTCCAGTCACAATAATCACTGCTGTCAGATTTTCCTCTTCCATATTTCAGCTAATTCCCAGCACGCAAGCAACTAAGACTATAGTGTCTGAAGTCCCACACCCAGAAAAGGTCCAGGGAGACTGGTCCCAAATGCCCCTGTGGCATCCTTCTCTCCACTCTGACACTGCACGTCCCCTGCATGGGGGCCAGAGATACAGTCCTCTATTTCTCCCCGCTCTTGTGGCTTAATATCCTATTTGCCTTTTCAAATTCCTTCAAACTCCTTCCATCTGAGACCCACAGTCTTGGATGTCATCGGAACAAACCCCCAAGCATTTGTCTTTATGGCATAGGCTCTGTTTCCTCAGCCAAAAGCATCTGCTCAACATATCATCATCGAGGACAGACTACATACCAGCCGCTGTTCTAGGCACAGGGGGTACACAGACCTGAATCTGGTAGAGGTTTGGAGTCTCCTGAGGGGGAGGTGACAACACCATGATACACAAGTAAATACATAAGTAAGGAAATTTCGTAACATGGTGAAACTACAACATAGGGCAATGGGCCAGACCATGACTCAGGGACCCACGTCCAAGTGTCCCTTGGCAAGGGGCACCGTGAGTGAAACACACAGGACAATGAAGAAGGACTTGCTCCTTGTAAGATCTGAGTGAAGAGCACCCCAGGCAGCAAAAGTGCAAAGACCCACAGGCAGGTGGAAACAAGGGATCAGAAGACAACCCCACCAACTGGTCCCTCCTACGATCTTAAGAGCAAGTGGAGAGGATCTATATATGATTCCAGAAATATGGCATTTCAGAAAGACAGCATTTTCCCCAGAGCACAGAAGTTCATGACTTCTCTGTTATGACTTGTATAACAGCTTTCTGAGCACTGAGCAAAGGAAGACAGAATGGTGAGTCTCCACATCTCAAGATTATTTTTATTTTTTGAAATTATTTTTTTAATTTATTTTTGAGAGAGAGAGAGACAGAGAGCACAAGTGGGGAAGGAGCAGAGAAAGACAGAGATACAGAATGCAAAGCAGGCTCCAGGCTCTGAGCTGTCACCACAGAGCCCAACACAGGGCTTGAACTCATGGACTGCAAGATCATGACCTGAGCTAAAGTCAGATGCTTAGCCAACTGAGCCACCCAGGAACCACACTTTTCTTTTTTAAGTCTGAAAATATTTTCTTCTCCCAGTTCACCTTAGATTATCTTCCCAAATGTTTGCCTCAGGATTCTCCTGGATCAGGGGATTTACCAAAATTTTATGGAAGAGGACTGGCCAATAAACATCCCTTTGGCTGTCTTATCCTTCCCTCTGTTTTCTGATTAATATCTCATGCATCCTCCACTTTGGGCTTTCCACACTGTACAATCACATCCCGCTCACTGAGCTATGCGACATCCTTCCCACACCTCTTAAGCCCCCTTTTTCCAGTCTAGGAACTGACACAGGAAACCAGTTCTAGCCAGTGTTAGAGAGCCTGGGAAGACAATCCATCTTTTAAGTCAACTCCTTGAGTTTTTGGTGGATTCTAAGTTCATCCATCTCCTTTCACCGCCCCTCTCCCCCATTCACCACCTTTACGTGCTATACTGGGTTGAAGACTATCCTCCCAGACACTCATATCCACCTAGAACCTCAGAGTGTGACCTTATTTGAAAACAGGGTCTTTGTAGATGTTGCTAAGATGAAATCATACTGGATTAGGGGGGGCTCTAAACCCAAGGACTAGCGTCCTTATAAGAGGCCACAAAGAGAAGGAGGAAGGCTATGCGAAGATGCATTAATACAGTGACAGGCCAAGGGACCCCGAGGATTGTCAGCAGCCACCACAAGAAGCTAGGAAAGTAGCCCAGCACATATTCTCCCTCAGAGCTCTCAGACAGAGTAGATCCTATGCACACCTTGGTTTTAGACTTCTAGCTTCCAGAACTGAGAGAGAACACACTTCTGGTGTTCTAAGCCACCCTGTTTGTAGTAATTTGCTGTGGCACCCCAAGGAAACTACTTCACGTGGCTACATCCATACATCCTTTAATTCTTAGGTAAATGTCCCATCTTAAGAGTGGCCTTCAGTGACCTTGAGAGCTGGAGTCTTCAAACTTTCATGTGCCTCAGAATCCTGGGGGTGGGTGGTTCTTAAAGATGGAAACCTCTTTAAGGTCTGCCTACCCTCTGCAAGCCAATCCCAGAGATTGGAATTTGGCAGTTCCAAAGAGGCCAGACCTACATGTCTAACAAGCTGCCTGAAGGGAACCAACCCAGGTAGTCAATAAAACGTATGCTGAGAAATCTGCTGTAAATCATGTCAATTCAACTACATTCCCTTCTTGCTTCCCCTAAGCACTATGACCTTGAACCAATGTATTGAACTGTCATTAGACTTAACTGTTAACCAATATTTATTATTGTTAATGTAAGAGGAGGGCAGTGAGAAGATTAGTCCAACTGAGGCAGAGGGTCACAGTGAGGAAAGGCAGGAGATCCAAAGTGGGGTGTGAAGCACAGTTCATGACCACCTCAGAGAATTAGCTTCCTTACTGCAAAATTTCATTTGGAAACACAGGCAGATAATCAGAAGGTGACACAGCTGAAGCCTCAGAGAGCATCACTTATGGCTGAGTGTTTCCAAGGCCACACCTCACTTTCCTATACAGGGCTCCTGAATTGTGTGTATCTCACATTTTATAAAACCCAGATCCTCCTCTTCTGGGGAAACATGAAGAGGTGAGTTTAGGGGAGTTGAGGGGAGGGCTTTGATTACTGGGTTAAGAATTCTGGAGTTCCCAGAGTTTGTTCATGTGATTGCCTGAGAGGGAGCTACTAGGTTTCTGGCATAAGGGAAGACAAGCTCAGGCCTGGTCTGACGGACCTGGGTAGCACTCAGCAGCCTGGGAAAAGACTCATTTGGGAGGATGCTCAGATTACGTGTGCACACTGCTTAGTATGTGCTTGAAATACAATAAATGTCAATCTTCACTCCCCAACTCAGAGTTCAACTACCGGCAAATGTGGGCACTTAACTCACACCATTTGGGGAGAACCTGATGAGAACCTCTAGTCGGTTATACGAGGAAAACATGGGTTCCTCTGCTGTATGCCTCTAGATTGTCTGAAACTAAGACCACACAATTGTCCGAGGGCAGCTTAGATGAAGTGACTTCTAAGTTTACAAACTCAAGTGACAAGCAACTCATTCACAGAGAGAGGGGGACAAAAGTCTTTTTTCCTCTAAATTCTCAAGGGTCTAGGGAGACTCAAAAGCTGGGCAAACATGTCCCAAAATGCTGCTGGTTACTAAAGCCCAATTTGTCAATGGCAATTCTGTCTCCTTCTCTACTGTTAATTAGTCATTTCACACAGCATCTTTGACAAGGAGTTAAGTCCCAGTTAACCCAGATTTCAGACACGATGGAGTAGCAAAGGAGGAAAGTAAGACCACACTATAAAATTGTTGGCCAGGCTGAGATTAGAAGCAGAAGACTCCTGAGTCTTGGGATGGCCTTGTTTCAGCAAGGAAAGGACAGCTGTAGGAAGGAAAACCAAGCTTAACAGCTTAGTAATTCAGTAAACTAAAGCAGAAAATACCCACCCCATTCGAGGGTATTCATTCCACGAGAGTGGTTATTAAATGACGTCCATTGAGTGAGGACTTGGATGAAATGCTGAAAGAATATTTGTAGTTGTATACTAGCTACTGTTTGAGCATGACTCTTTGGGCATCTTCAGAAGTCACCTCACGTGCAAGGACAGAGAAAATAACTATGGTAGGAGGTCTCGTCATATTCTGAATTTCTCAGCGACCAGAGGGAAACAACCTGTGTGTTCTGAGAAGGGCTCCATGGGGATGGGCTTGCTGGGGAGAAGACGTTTTACATTCTGAATCAGATGGCCACGACCTCATATGATTTATGGACCTGTCACTACTATTTGATGATGTATCAAATGCATCTTGAGAAGTTCATTTGATGACCCTCTTTAACTCTTAAAAGCTTGTCCTAATTATGCAGATCTGGGGCAAATACTGTGATTCTTGCTTTCATTTCCTCTAATGGAACTAGTATGTGGAGAGTTTAGGGGCCCCTGGGCCTCCAGGTTGGTGAGGGAGGAGAAGTGGAGGACTTTGTTGCTAACAGGTAAGGTCACAAGAGGACTGATCCATACTGAAGCACATGTCATCAATTTTTCCCCATTATCCATTTTCCTTCCACTGTTTATAATATTCCTACCAATACAGGTACTACTACCAACATCTTTAATACATTTAAGCCTTGTTAACCACTAGGTACTATGCTCAACCCTCTGCAAGGCGCTAGCCTTTTCCTACCTAGCACATTCCTCCAAGCCAGCACCAGCATCCACCATTGATAAGACAGCATTTCTCTGGGCAATATATAATTGTATTCATTTTTATTCGTCAAAGAAAAACTTCAAAGTCAGGCTCTGCAATGGAGTTGGGAAAAGTTGTTCATGTGACACATCATGATTATGGGTTTGCTGAGACTCAGAAATGACAGTAAACTTTTATGGGTAGTGTGATAGATAATTTCATGTGTCAGGTTGACTAGGCCAAGGGTGCCCAGATTGAGCATAGTATCTGGGTGTGTCTGTGAGGGTGTTTCTGGATGAGATGAGCATTGAAGTTGGTGGGCATCGTCCAATCCATCGTGGGTCAGAACAGAACAAAAAGGCTAAGGAAGGAAGGATTCATCCCCTGCCTGCCTACTTGAGCTGGGACATTTCATCTCATCTCCTCGTGACCTTGGACTGACATTTATACCATTGGCTTCCCTTGCTCTCAGGCCCTCAGGCTAGGATGGGAACTGCACTGCCAGGCTTTCCTGGGTCACCAGCTCACAGTCTGTGGGACTTCTCCGCCTCTATAATCTTGTGAGCTAATTCCATATAACCACATATCCACCAATGGTCTGGGTTCTTTGGAGAACGCTGACTAATACAGGTAGTGGTACTACTATCTGACTATCAACACTTGCCCCAGAGCCTTCAAATACAGGCCAGGATGAGGAAAGAGTGAGAGGCCCAGGCTGGCCGACCAGAAGCTGGTCAGAGACATCTTGCAGAACATCTTCATTATTTATAGCCACTGCCTTTGTGTTTCATTTGTCCACAGGTCTTAAAGACTCAGACTCTGTCATCTGTTCCCAATATGTCCACTGGCATCCCTTACTGGAGCCCTTTCTTTAGACTCTACAATCTCGTAACTAACTTTTGAAGATGTACATCTCCTTAAAAAAATGACCCTGCCCCAATCCCATGGACTCTATACCCGGCAGACCACACCTACCTTGGTAAGTTTACCATTTCCAAAAAAAGTCAAGACATAAGGAATTACATGGGCAAGCTCCTGGGAAGGTGGACATTTCCATAAGACTTACAACTGAAGACGTGTGTGACTATAATCTGAAATAATAACCATAGCCAATGTTGGTTTAGTTTGATGTGGTTCATCGAACGTTTTGCATACAAATAGTCTTGTTTGACTTAAATACATATTATATTAACACATCTAACTTAAAACAACCACAGAAAACAATTCCAACTATTCCCTGATAGACAAACTGGAAGTATTCTCTTGAAGATAAATATGTATAGCTTTTGTTTCAACCGGAGAAAGGATGCCTAAGGCAACAAAAGAATATGAAAACAGCAATGTCTTATTGAAGGCAGTTCGGAAGCCAACATTTTCACCCCATGCACATCACTAACTAGTTACAAGGTCTTAGACAAGCCAGTTCACCTCTCTGCACATCAGGTTCCTTGTATTAAATAGGGGCAATAGATCTCTCCTGGCTCATTCTCAGGGTTTTTAGAGAGATTCAAACAAGACCCCACACGTGAAATACTTTTGAGTTGGTGAAGTACCACCCCTCAAAACTGGATGTATACAGAAGTAGATGGCACGTTTTATGACCCTTAAACGTGGTTAATGGAAAGGCTTTGAAAAACAGGTGTAAGAGAGCTACAGAAAGGTAAGGTGGGGGTGGCTTTATACAAGACAGGCTGCTGGATTTCATGCCTGGCCAAATTCAAGGGCCTTAGCCTGCCTACCAGTCAGATGCCGAACTGAAACCTTACAGGGAGATGAGAAAGAAGAGATGGGGGTTGGGGGGAAGCTCTTGAAGTCACAGCTTATTAAATCAATTACATGATTAATGTGAAAGAGTGTGTGTGAGCTGGAAGGAGGAGACAGTAGTTCGCTCAGTGCAGTAAAGGCCGCTGATCAAGCATTTTTTGTAACCTTTTAAGCCACCAAGAAAATTGCCTCTTGGTGGATGAATCAAACCGGAGAAATATATTTGTTGGCAGCTTTTCATATTAAAAAAAAAAAAAAGGTGGGAGTATATGAAATCTCCTGTACTGCTCAATCCCAGAATTGACAAATATTAGAACATTAGAAACATCTCCATGGGAATCAAGAGTGACGTTTTATCCTTGGTTAGAGTTTCCTCGTGGAGCAGAAGGATAAAGTCTTATGATTTTGATAGGAATGGGGCTGCCCCACAGAAGAAAGGAGGCTGACTCAAGGGTTGAATGGAATTCTCTTCCCAGCACACCATGGGAGACACGCGCAAACCTCCCAGAGAAGTGTAAGTTCCATGAAAGCTCGTTAGGAACAGGCAATGACTCAAGTTCCATGAAAGCTTGTTAAGAACAGGCAATGACTCAAGTCATTTGTTTGATGGAGTTTGAAGATGAATTCTTGGAGGGCCATGGGCCACATCCTGAATCAGGAAACAAACAAACAAACAAACAAAAACTCACGGAGGGGCCCCAACCAAATTAGCTGATCTGGTGAGTGACTACAGCAGGCTGAGGCCAGGGTTTCCATTAGCAACCAGGTCTTTCCCATTCTGGTTGACAAGATGGACAACCATCCACCCTCGTAAAAGATTCATGACCCAACTTTGCACTCTCTACTGCTTGCTTTCTCATAAAACCAGTGCAAATCCTATCAAAAATTTAGCAGAATCCCTGCCTCATCTGTTTAGGCCTGAAGCTAGTTGCAGGGACAACTCATTAGGGACAGGCTCATTAAAACCAGCCCTTGGGCAAAAGCAGTTTGCGGGCCTCCTCATTTTCATTCGCTCTCACCTCCCTGCCTAACCTCTGTGAGCCCTCAGACACAGGGCTTCTAATGATTTTGTACAGTGTGCAGGTCTGTTCGAGGAGGCGCAGGGCCCAGGGTTCGACAAATACTGCTCCTTATGTCTGCCAAAGATAATCTGCGTCTTCTCCTTTGTGTGCTTTGGCGGGGGGGAGGGCTGTGCTGGAGAGGGAAGTGTGCTAGGGAAAGGGAGGAGGGAATCCTCAAGGCGGGTGAGCTTCTCACCTGGGGACGGCTGGGGATTGCACGTGGCCCTGGAGCAGTCACAGGAGCCCTGAGGACCCAACCAGAGCTCTAGCAGAACGAGGGCCAAAAGGTAAACTCTTCGGGGTTCCGTTCGTGCATCCTGTTCAGCCCAGCGCTCAGACCCTTGGGCACCTGGAGCTTGAGCAACAGCCTGGCTAATGGATTCATTACCAGATGTTTTCTGCTGAGTGCCAGGAATGCCATCCTCTACATGAACTAAAGAAGCGGCGTATTTGTGCTGAGAAAGAGCTGTTGGATCCTGCAGGCACGGCTGCAAAGGACAGGCGGTCCCGACGCAGACGCACAGCTTTCCGGTTGCCAATTGTCTCTGGGCAAGTTTATTTTTCAAGGGGCCAGAGGAGGGGGCTCTAAACTCACGTGCCTGTGGTGGCCGGTGGGTAGTTAAGCAGGCTGAGGCAGCCAGGTCAACAGAGAGTAACAGAGACTGTGTTGAACTGGAAAGCTCACGCCCCACTTACGAGGCCACATGCTGCAGCACTCAGGCTGACGGCTGAAATGGAAGGAAGTTGCCCAATATGCCCGCAGTCCGATTTTTCTCAACAGGCCAGAAAACTAGATTTTAAGTGGAATCTTGAAGCATTTAAATGTTGGCAGCTAATAACCGAAAGTGAAAGCCACAACCGGATGGGTGAAAGAAAAGCAGAGATTTCAGGTTTACAACACCTGATTTGAGAAAGACACGGAATTGGGAGGAGTCTAGATTCTAGCCTTACAGGTGATGACATCAGCACATCTAGGAGCCCCTATAGGCCCCTGTCTGCTCTTCTGCAAAGTGAGGGGCTAGTCCCTGAGATCTCTTAGGCCAACATTCTAGGACTCTGATCCTTTAAAAGTAAACTTTATTAGGTAGGGCTTACAGTTTCTGAAAGCACTTAGCCATCTCAAATGGAACTAATATGCTAATAGCCCCACCACTGCCAAAGCCATTGATGCTGATTGTTCTTAAAACAAAGATGATTAGCCTCATAGAGCTTCCAGAATCGCCAAGTCAGGCGCATGAAGCACTGATTCCCTAACCGCGCCGGGCCGGGTTGGTTCCTGGGGCCAATGAACGAGTGGCACAGCCCTGGTGGCAGCTGCGTCTTACAGGTACCAGGCAGGTCACTCTGTCCACCCTTCCCTTAAGAGGGTGCAGTTGGACCTGACCAGCAGCTGGCACACCTGTGCCACCCAGGACTCTTTGGTTCCTTGCAGCCCCTCAGGTACCACTAAAGGTGGGGACAACAGCACAACAGGTGACGTTGAGGAGGCAAAGCCCTGGGTCCTCTCCCTTCTTTCTTTCCTCCTATCCTGCCCCACACAGATGCTCCATTTGACCAGCCGCATTTTGTGCGTTCACCTGAGACTTTGAGCCAGATGTGTGAACCCAAATACATATGCTAAGGAAGTAATCTAAACATTCTCCAAATGAAAAGTATGAAAGTCACAGCAGGATCTCTAAACCCTAATTTTCTAGAAGCCTGAGGATTTGCTGAACTAGCTGAGCCACTTACTGTCTAGACTGGCCGTTATCCATCAGGCTCCCTGTGCCCATCAGCTATTGGAGCTGGGGGTACACGAGGGGAATTCCTTCTCTGAACTCATCATATTCATCCCTCTTCCTCACCTGAAAAGGTGACCACAAAATCAGTAAACCTGCTTTTACCCTCTGTTAATTCCCTGCTGCCCACCTTGCCCTACCCCAATATACTATGGCTGGGGTCAAACACACTCTGTGCCGCTTATTTGGGGAGACCATAAAGCCACAGTGGCATGATTTCCCTTGTCAGGAACAATCTGGTGGTTCCGTGGTTAAGGAGACCAAGAGTCTACACCACCAATCTATTCCAGTGCAACGGTTTTCTATTAGCTTTAAACACATAACCGCTTCTCTTTTCCATCTATGTTATTGCCACCTCTTCCACAAACCCCAATTTGACAAGCAAGAAATCTGCAAATTTGGGGGTGGATGCTCGGGAAAGACTATGCATGAGGAAAAGACATGTCCATTAGCAATGCAAATACAGTCACAAATGAGACAGCGCTCGCATGAATAGTGCCTTTAAAACAGTTATTTAATCCAGCTAAAATTTATCTCCAGGAAAAACTGAGCAGCATTGGGACTCAAGACATTTTGCATTTAAAACATGGATTACGTGTTCTCCTAGTGGCCTTTTTTAGGGGAGATATTTGCAAATCTCATTTATGCCGACTTCCAATGCTTGGAGATGGCAGGGGCCACCTGGATGATTCTGGGGTTAAAAACTCATGGGCATACTGGAAGAACATGATTTGTTCTCTCTCTCTCTCTCTCTTTTTTTTTTTTTTTAGCACAAATGGGTGTGTTTTCCTCTATCCAAGAAGAGAGGGAAGGCTGTAGCTTTTACTCTCAACTGCCTTTCACAGAACCCTTGGGGCAGGACCTGCTCTGTGGGGAGAGGAAACAGGAAGCTTCAGAGAGCTGCCACTAGAGTCGTGGGGACGGCCACCTCCTGTCGCCATCATGTGATTGGTATCTTTTGCTCTCTCAACTGTATCTGTGGGTTCAAGGTCTCCTACAACAATGAAGACAAGTTCAATGCAAACGCCTGCATAAAGGAGAGGCAACCGGAAGGACATCTCCCCCAACCCCCCACCCAGTGACATGCAGGTACTCTTCTGTGTGCCCTGAGAACACATGGAGAGACCCCACATTGCCTCAACAAAACAAAATGCAATGGCTCCCGCAGAACTCCACTCCACCAGGCGCGACCTGCCCTCATTAGAGATTCTCTACAAACAGGTGCTTCTCACTGGGCTGACTTCTGAAATGGCTTTCTTTTTATTCCCAGGGACACATCAAGAGCTGAGGGGGGATTCATGCAGTATAGATCAGTCGGCCATTGACAGCGCATCAGGCTTTGACAAGCTGCTTGGCTTGGTTGAAAGTCTAGGTTGGGCTTGGGCCCGTCAAGGCTACGCTATTGAATTATTGACAGGAGCTCACCGTGTTGCGAGGGGAGAGCGAACCATAGCCTCAGCTCAATAAAGATGAAATGGAAACCCTCTCTGAAGCCGACTTTAGCACGTTAAAGGAGTTTTAATGGGCTGGTTTAAAATTCAGTAAGAGAATGCATTAGGCTGATTATATTTTCAATGGATAAATGCAGGCACGCACGCAAGTTTGGGATTCTGAAGGGCTTACAAATGAGTGGGGAGCCTGTCAGGACAAATTATGCCCTTCTAAAGGAAAGCCAGAGTCCGTGTATGTTCCAGCCTGGTCTCAAGAGCAGCTATTTTCCTGCCCTCTCTCCTCAAGTCCCTCCTCTACCATCCCGGCTAGTACGACGCAACAGAAAGATCCTGCAATGTCATCCTGGCCACTGTGGCCTCAAGGGACCCAAACCATAGACCATGGGGAGCCCTCTTCACCCCGTCGTATCCCCTCGCTAACCTCCATGCCCATCCCCGGCAAGAACAAGGCATTCCTCATATCAGCATCCTATTAGAGCACACAAAGAGCTATTGGTAGCTGGTGTCCCCCAGTTAGCAAATTATTATTACCAATTCTGATTTTTCTTATATAATCTCTTTTCTTCTTTAAATTTCCACCTGCCAAGATTTACTTGTATTTTAATAGCTGATGTCAGACAAGCAGCATGGAGCAAGTCCCATTTCAGAACTATAATTTTAAATACAATGAGACGCACATCAACTGTCGCATTGACATGCAGGGAATGATTCCACGTGGACTTCTAAAGTGCATCCTAAAAGCTTCAAAGACCGAGCACATTTTAAAAGAATTTAAATTGATGATCACGGTGTGCGTTTTTTTTTTTTAAGCAATTTGTCTAATGTGACCCTATATTCATTTTTTTCTGACTTCTCTTCCAATGGGCTGCCTCCTGTCAAATTGCAGAAAGGGCCAACCAGCACATCTAAATCTGTGTTCATTTGCCTTCTGCAGGATTATCTTTGCCACGTTGAACAGGATAAGTAAATCAAAGATGCTTCTCAGGGCTGCAGGAGTAGGCTAATCTCCAGACAAATATTTAGAAGGCAGCTTTGCCTACTCTGGCCTTAATCGTTTCCAACTGATTTGACTTATTCTAATTACAGCCTTTATGTTATAAAAGCCATTTTTATGTTGCCGGGGAGCAGTTTCATTGCAAATACATGAAATTTTGCTGAGTTTCCGTTCCCATGTTGATTATGGAAATAGTACTCTGCAGCTTGGCTCTAATTAGAAAAACACACTGCATGGAACGTCAACAATTTTTAACATTAATCACGCACCGACAGTGTCCTTTTGTCTCTCTTAACATCCTTTCCACAAAGGCTGACACACCAGAGAGCCTGGGATCTACTTTGCTGCAGAAGTAACACTCACTTCACCCAGGTCTGATGGCCAAGAACTCCTTCCCCCACCCCCCACCCCCAAAGTGGGAACTGCCAATTTGAAGCAGAAGGACACTAATTTAATATAACAGAAAAGCGAGGGGGGAAAAAGATAATTAAATTCTAGCACAATTTAGGGTAATGCATTTGTTTCATGGCTGTGAACTTGGAAAATTCTAGCACAGTATCATAATGCAGATTAAATGGGTCCTATAGCAAATCAGAGTGATGCATCTATTCCACAGTTTTGTGTGTGTGTGTGTGTGTGTGTGTGTGTGTGTGTGTGTGTGTGTGTTGAGGTTTTTATATGTAGGGAGGATTCCAGTGAAGAGACCAAATAATTTTCTAGATATTTCACTTGGGTTGGAGGTTAGCCAGGCCCAGTCCTTTCACTCACTGAGACTCAGTATCCCCATCTTTGAAATGGGCATGGTCGTGACTACCTTGCAAGGTTATGGTAAGGATAAGGCATAATGCAATACTTTTGCACCATGTTGTGAATGCACATTCGCCCAGATGTTCTGGAGTAATAGGATGGATCCTATATTAATTTCAAATGTCCCTAACTTTTGAACAGGCAATTCCACTCCCTGTAAAATATCTGACATGAAGCCACACACATTTGTCCAAACACATTTATTCAAGTGTCCCTACCAAAATGCTTTGGGATACAAATGGAGAGAATAGAAAACAATCTGGAAATAACATAAGCATTGATCAAAAGGAAAAATCACATCTGTGATCCATTGTTAAGTGAAAAAAAAGAAGCAAAAACCAGTAAGAATAGAATACCTCCACTAAAAATTTGTATGTTGGTTGGCCAAAATATAGGAGGATTTTAAATGAGAAAGGTACTGCCATTTGCCCTTTAAAAAGCTGTCTTGAGTTACACTGTCATCAGCAGAGTTGTTTGTGCAAGTGGAGAGAGTCCTGTGATGTGGAAGGGTTCAGGCCACACCATCCCTAGAAAAGTGTGCCAGACAAGGAAGAAGAAATGTGTGACTGAAGATCACAATGGAGAGAGAATAAAAGAGGTTGCTGTGTAAGAGAAGAAATAATTTGCTCGTAGCGATGTCCAAGGACTTCAACAAGCATTGCCTTCTTGGGTCATTTCTGTGGGGAAACACACATATAATAACACACACGCATGCATGTACACACACACACACACACACACACACCCCACAATGGGGCAGGTCCTAAGGTTAAGATACAATCTTCTTTTTTTAATGTTTATTTATTTATTTTGAGAGAGAGAGAGAGCAAGTGAGGGAGGGGCACAGAGAGAGGGAGACAGAGAATCCCAAGCAGGCTCTGTGCTAACAGCACGGAGCCTGACATGGGGCTCGATTCCAGGAACTGCAAGATCATGACGTGAGCTGAAATCAAGAGTCAGACACTCAATCGACTGAGCCACACAGGTGCTCCAAGATACAATCTTCTGCATGGAAGAATGAATCTGGCTTTCTTTTTAGGCAAGATATGAAGTGATGGATTTTCACCTGGCTGATGGGGACCTTGAAAGGATCTTTTCTATCCACACTAAACCCACTCAAATGGTAAAACCCATGACCAAACACTTTTACAAAGTGGACACTCTTCTGGGCAGCCAGCCCACTCCGCTTCATGCAGACTTGCCACAGCTCTCCTTGCATTTTCCATCCAATGGTCCTTAAACCAGGTCCCTCTTCTGGTTAAAAATCTCCATGGATATGCACGCTGACCTCTTTGAGAGGTGATACTTATCTTAAGTGAGTTGCACATAGTGACTTCAAAAGACAGTAACTGTGACTCAGAGAAACCTGATCAACAGTGCCTCAGTCAGGTGATCAAGGTGAATATCAACAGTGATTAACCTGACAGCATGAGCCCTTGAGAGGATATGATGAACATGGCAATTCACCTCTGTGGTCTTCCTCCCCAAACTCACAAACTCAGTCTGACGATGAGAAAAGCAACAGGTAAGTCCTAACCTGAAGAAAAATCCACAAAATACCTGATCAGCACTCCTCAAGACCATCAAGGTCAAAAACAAGGAATGTCTAAGAAATGGTCAGAGACCACAGGGAACTAAAGAGACACGACAACTAAACGTATTGTGGGATCCTGGATGGGATCCAGGAACAAAAAAGGGACATTAAATAAAAATTAAGGAAATCTGAATAAAATATGGACTTTAGTTAACAACAATGCATCAGTATTGGTTCATTAGTTGTGATAAATGTACCGTAGCAATGTAAGATGTTAACGATAGGGAAAGTGGTGTGGGGTGCATGGGAACTCTCTGTGCTATCTTTGCAACTTTTCTGTAAATCAAAATCTGTTCTGAATCAAAATGTTTATTCAAAATGGTAACTTCAGGGGCCCAATAGAGCCTTTGATACATGTGGTCCAGTAAGACAGGCTTGTCCTTGCATTTCGGCCACAGCTTTATTTCCCAAGCTCATCTGAACTGTCTCAACTTCTGCAAAACTGTCAGAGTATCCCATGCTCTTACCTGGTTCATGGTCTTTGCCCCTGTGCTCCCCTCTCGCAGAACCATCTGACCTTCTGATCTTTCTTCCTTTTTACCTGACTGGTGCCTGTTAGTGTCTTTAAGATCATTCAGCCTTGACCTCTCCAAAAGCAGCTTCCGACAGGATTGAGTGTTCATCCTCAACACTCTCATTAATACCCTGTACAAAATTCCACTTACCTCTTCAGTTTATAATTAATTGTCTAATACACCTGTCTACCACACTTCTCTGAACTCCTTCAGAATTGGCCTTCTTTATCTTTTTCTCTCTGCTATTTGGCTTGGTGCATGATACACAGCAGATGTTAAATAAGTATTTCTAGAGTGGACGGATGGATGGATGGGTAGATGGGTAGATGAATGAGTTATTTTCTCTATGCTCCTATAGAAACTAATTGATGGTCTCTCTCTCTCTCTCTCTCTCTCTCTCTCTCTCTCTCTCTGACAACTCCCCAAACATTTGAAGTCAGATGGGTTTACCTACATCGTATGAACCACATAAGGCCCAACTCAGGCACTGTTTCCTTTGTGCAGTCTCTCAGTGAGATTGTATCACTCATTCATCTGGTTCCTGGAGAGCAGTATGTGTTCATTCCATGGCTCTGTAACTGACCTAAATGGAACATCTTTCCTATTGGTCTTCAAATCCCTGAGAATACAGGCCATGCCATCTTTGTATGGTAAGATAGAGATAGGAAAAAGTATCAGTCAGAGTTCCTTTTAGGGAGAGTATTGCCTTATTTGATGACAAGGTCTGGGTAAGAGCTGAGTGCCTGAAGCAGGACTGTACCCTTGCCCGTCAATGTTCCCCACCAGTTAAAGTCTTCTGTGTTGATCTGTGCCCAACTCCAAGAAGGCAAGAAACTCTTCTTAATACCAAAAGTACAGGAATTTAGAATTCCCAGTGAAGTCTCAAGAGGAAGCAGAGAAAAAGTATCAAAGTTACACACTTTGTTGGGGGAAGGCTAGAGGCACCCTCACCCCCACTACCGCCCCCTTCCCACCTCCATGGCTGCCTGAGAAGGAATTCTGGGAAAGTGGAAATGACTACATGGTATTTTGCTGAGGAATATGAGACCCCTCTGCCCCCCACAGAAGTTACAAAGATGTCTTTTATACTGTTGACAAATGTTGCTTGAGGAATGGATTCCCTAGGGGAAACTCCACAAAGTTGTTGGTTCCGTGTTGATTTGGCCAGAAAGCAGAGGTGGCCACGCATGCAGATTCAGGGACTGAGCAGGGATAGAGAGGGCAGAAGACCAGAATTTCCCAAGAATCAGCCAAAATCTTGGGGAAGTTCCACACTTCACAGAACACAGAGTTCTCTGGGGTCTAGGACAGGGGTCTCAAACTATAGCCTGTGGACCAATTTCAGCCTACCACCTGTTTTTGTAAACAAAGTTTTACTGGAATGCCCATCTGTTTATATATTCTCTATGGCTGCTTTCACACCAAAAACAGTAGAGTTGAGTAATTGTAACAGAGACAAGGTGGCCTGAAAACCCTAAAATAGTTACTATCTGGTCCTTTATAAAATATGTTGGTGGACCCCTGGTCTGAGATGAAAAATCTTGTGTTTCTGAGGAGCAATCTACCCTGGGGTGATCATTACCCCAAACAGCCTCAGTAAGCAGCTGGAAGCATTATGTGAATTCATAAGAATTCTCTCTTCTTGGTCTGGGATCCTAAATATTCTGAAGACCAAAGATAAACAGGACAACAGATTAGCGTTTTTCCTGGAAGTCATTTTTGCAGATATTTCTAAGGAATCCCAAAGTTCACATCCCTCCCAGAATTCTGCCCCACCTTGCAAATCACACCTCACCTTTAAGACAAGGACCCAAACTGAGAAAAGTGGATGTGTGGCCTGAGAGCCACATTCCCGCCCCAGGGAAAGGCCCTGGACTGGCCTCAAGCATCCCTTCTGACCTGGCAATCTCCTTGGGGGCCAAAGAACTAGGGGCAACGCCTGGCAGGCTTGAGGACTCATCTTCCCGCAACTACTGGACTGACACTCTCTCCTGGACCAGGCATAGGAAAAGCAGGTGGAGGGAGGAAGGACTCCAGGTGATAAAGGCTTCCCACTAGTGGGAATGGTGTGACCCATCTCAGGAATCCTCCGGAAAAGTCATCTTCTGTGTCAACTAGAAACAACCCCTGTGCAGACAGTGTGAACTGCGTGGTGAAGGAAAGGTCTCTCTAACAATAGACAACTCGTTCGCTTAGCAAATAAGTGCTCTGATGGCAGGCTTCCTGGCCTCAAATACCAGCTCTGCCAGTTAGTTGTGTGGGTAGAAAGCACGCCAGTTAACCTCTCTCTGTCAGCTTTTGCCGGAGGCTAACAAGAGGGAGAATGGAGAATGATGGCTGAATGGATCAGGAGATTCCTTCCGGGATTATGGAAACAGTCCGGAGCTAGATAGTGATGGTGGTTGCACGCCACTTTGAATGAACTAAACGTCACTAGAGGTAAATTTCAGGCTGTGTGTATTTTACCAGAATTTGCTTTAAAAGACGTAGAGGGGCGCCTGGGTGGCTCAGTTGATTGGGCATCCGACTTTGGCTCAGGTCAGGATCTCACACCTCGTGAGTTCAAGTCCCGCATTGGGCTCTGTCCTGACAGCTCAGAGCCTGGAGCCTGCTTCGGATTCTGTTGTCTCCTTCTCTGCCCCTCCCCCACTCACATTCAGTCTGCCTGGCTCTCTCTCTCTCAAAAATAAATAAACATTAAAAAAAAATTTTAGGGGCGCCTGGGTGGCTCAGTCGGTTGAGCGTCCGACTTCAGCTCATGTCACGATCTCACGGTTCCTGAGTTCGAGCCCCGCGTCAGGCTCTGGGCTGATGGCTCAGAGCCTGGAGCCTGCTTCCGATTCTGTGTCTCCCTCTCTCTCTGCCCCTCCCCCGTTCATGCTCTGTCTCTCTCTGTCTCAAAAATAAATAAACATTAAAAAAAATTAAAAAAAAATTTTAAAAAGACATAAAATAGGGGCCCTTATTAGAGTTAAGGAAAAGGATTAAGTGAGACAATCATGTAAGACACCAGCAAGGGGGAGCCTGGATGGCTTAGTCAGTTAAGCATCTGACTTTGGCTCAGGTCATGGTCTCACCGCTCTTGAGCTGGAGCCCTGCATCGGGCTCTGTGCTGACAGCTCAGAGCTTGGAGTCTGCTTCAGATTCTATCTCCGTCTCTCTCTGCCCCTCCCCTGCTCACGCACTGTCTCCCTCACTCTCTCTCTCTCTCTCTCTCAAAAATAAATAAACATAAAAAAAAATTAACAAAGATGAAAAATAAAAAAAATAATAAAACACCAGCACAGGGCATGATACAGAGATAATCAGTAACATCCATTTGTGGTTGGGGTTGTTATGAACAGCTGGGCACTACCTGTGTCTTTGGAGCCACTAGAGTGCAATGGAGGGGCTTGGACTCCCATTTGATGACAGTGAAAGCAAACCCACCACCCAATGTAGATTCAAACACATAGGTTTCTATTTATCTGAGTCCAAGAAATAAGCAAGCTAACATTCTTTCGCATGTACCCGTGCCAGGTTCTTTTCCAGATGTATCACACACACATCACTGTACTTCATGCTCATGACAACTCAGTCCCATTATGGCCCCTTTGCACATGGACATCCTTCTAACAAGAGGGCCAGACTTGAAATGCAGACCTGGAGCACTGAACTTGAAGTTCAGGGTCATATGCCCATCCCATCCCATCATTACTATGGAGACACAGATCGTCTGGGCACCATTTTTAACCCAAGAGTGAAGTTGGTTCGTACTATTCTCAACAGTGGGATGCTGAGCGTTTGTCACTGTGAATGGATACACAAGAACAAATAAAACAATGTATACCTTTCCAAATGGGGAATGAGTACAGATAAAGATATGAGGCCGTGGAACATTATTTATTCAAAAATATTTAAGTGTGCAAGGTTAATAATGAACCCCTTCTGTTGGATAGTTAGTGGAAGTAAAGTAAAAAGAAAAAAAAAAAGGAATCCATTAGTTCAGCCAATTTCTACTGAACACTTACTCTTTGAATTTTTTTTTCAACGTTTATTTATTTATTTTTTGGGACAGAGAGAGACAGAGCATGAACGGGGGAGGGCCGGAGAGAGAGGGAGACACAGAATCGGAAACAGGCTCCAGGCTCCGAGCCATCAGCCCAGAGCCCGACGCGGGGCTCGAACTCACGGACCGCGAGATCGTGACCTGGCTGAAGTCGGACGCTTAACCGACTGCGCCACCCAGGCGCCCCTGAGCACCTACTCTTTGTAAAGAATCATGTCAGGATCTAGGGCAAGACCATGACAAGAAAGTTAAGTAGGTAAATATAACACTATCACATGAATTTCACAAGAGCAGGTTTTTTGGTATTCTTTGTATACTTCTATCTCCTAGTTTCTGGAAGAGTGTGCAACATACAGTAGATCTCAGCAATTATTAGTTGGAGTACTGGAGTAATGAAAGGAAGGAAGGAAAGACTATGGGTCTAGGGTAAGACTAGGGTCTAGGGAAGCACAGAAGAGAGGCAGGTGAGCGACGTGCTGTCAGTGTCCTTATTTCACAATGAAGATGGTAAGGTCTCCAAGGGAAAAGATACATCACTCTTTGCCTTGACCCTCAGTGGTTACCCAGCAGCTTTGATCACTTCCTCCCACTACCCCTTCATCTATGTAACGACTATTTCCTTCTCTCCTCCTATATCAGGCACTGTACTAGGTTCTGAGACTGTAAGAAAGGAGAGAGGACAAAATAGGTGGCTTCCTGCCTTCCTGCCTTCATGGAGCTTACTGCAGAGTCAAACGTTGATGCGTGTGCCCTCTCTCTGCAGGCGGCTCAGTGCTCTGAAAGTGCTACCGGGTGCTGGCAGACTAAATAAAAGCTGAATGGGGAGGGGCTACTTTTGGTGGACGGGCCAAGAAAGGCTTCTCTGAGCAGGCGAATGTGCATCACCAGCTGACGAATGAGAAGGTGCTCAGGGAAGGACAGGCAGGATGGTTTGTGCACAGTTTTGGGGATCCCAGGGCACTCTGGTATGAGAAAGAAGCCAGGGTGGCCAGGGAGTATGGCACAGAAAGACCAGATGGGGGATGTGACTTTGCTGTCTGCCCTCTGGAGGTTCTCCCAGTTCTCAAGGTTTTACTCATAATATTTACATCAGGGGATGCCCAAAACAGCATCGCCTTGCTCACTGCCCTACCGCTCCTGTGTGGTCTCCCCTCCCCTTCATCTACTCATTTCCTCCAGTGTGGACATGCCAATAGGAAAAAGAAAAGAAGATAAACCTCTTCCTATGTATTGAATTTCTGCTGTACGTCAGGCGTTGTGCTGTGCATTTATTTTATTATCTACATGTGAAGGAGGTATCGGTAAAGCTATTACTGTTACTACTGCTCCCACTATTATTATAATTACCGTCAATATTAATATTCCCATTATAAAGATGGATAAAACTCTCAGACAGGGGAAGTGAATTGTTCCAAAGCAAAAAAAAAACAACAAAAAAACAAAAAAAACAAAAAAACAACCATCTCACGCATACTTGTGTGGAAATTCAAACACAGGTCACCTGACTGCATTAGATAATAATTCATATAAAATGTTATTTGTCTCGTGCAAGACTTTATGTGTTCATCAAAAATTTTACTATGTAATGACCATGTGCCAGGCACAATGCCAGGTGTGGAGAACTAAAATGAATAAAAGGGACCCCTTCTTTAAGCAGAAAGACGCATAAACACCATTACACAACATGATACATCCATCGGGCAGATATATAAGCAGCTATGGAAATTCAGATCTGGAGAGAGTGACAAAGTCAGAGGAGGACTCCCAGAAGTGGGAACGGTTGGGCACAAACTTAACAGACGGAGAAGAAATTTCCAGGTGAGGAAATGGGAGGGAAGAATGCTCTTGGAAGACAAAAACTCATTTGTTGTGAGGTGTGTTCTCAGTTGAATAGCTTGGGCAGGAGGAGGCAGGACTCGATTATAAAGGGTCTCAGAAGTCAGGTGAGAACTGGGGACTTTCTTCAAACATAATGGGGAACCACACATGGGTGTTAAGCAGGGAGACTAGGGGCATACTTGATGGTCAGCAAAGACCAAGCCTGTTGAGCTACACCACAGGGTCTCAAAGTGTGGCTCTTGGATCCACGGCATTGTTATCTCCTGGGTACCTGTTGCAATGGGAATTCTCTAGCTTCACCCCAGACCTACCGAATCAGAAGCTCAGAAGCTCTAACAAGCTCTCCAGGGGATGCTGACGCACACAAGTCTGGGAACCACGGGCTACGTACACTCGGCTGGCTTCCGTTTCATGCTTGCTTCAAACCCAACATATGGCCCCTTGGCTACCCCCACGTCCTGGCAGAGGACAAAATATGCAATGTATCTTGTCCCCTTCTTGGGATCAACCCATACTCCCCAGGCGACTCTCCAGCACAGTGTCTGTCTAACTTTCTTGGGAGAGAGTCTCTCTCCTGGTTTATCTCTTTGGTTTTGGTTAGAGAAATTACCAGGAGTCTCTCCTTCCTGGTGTTCCTAGCTGCACAGGGAACCGGATAACGGATGCTGATCGGGAACTGTGGCCGGTGCTCCAAAACTATTGTTAGCTAAGTGCCGGGCTAATGCATTCGGAGGTGGTGAGTTAATAGGAAAACAGGCCTGATTCGGTAGCCTGGGCCCACGGTGACCTAGAGCTGGGTGTTCAGTGGTGACTGGCGACCCCCCCCCTTAAGTCACCTCTTGTTAGTGACAACTATAGGCAAATTGCTAGCAAGGATTAAGTGGGGGAGACTACGCCAGGATCACTGTCAAGCAGAGAAAAGACTCAATTTGTAGAGCAATCACGACTCTGTAATCATTCTTTAAGAGCTCTTTTCAGCTGTGTTTGCCTTTGGAAGGTGCAGACCCTGCCTAGGTGAAGGTGGGCAGGGAGCTGCATGCTGGCTTTTTCTTGAGCATACTAAAATGATTACTCCCCTAAACGAGATAAGCCTCACTATTAATAGCACTCTGCCTCAACCGGTCTCTGCTGACATCCGAGGCCCAGATGCTGCCTTGAACAAATGAACGCCAATGTGCAGAAACAATTGATCCGAGCTCATGAATACAGCACGTTTCTGTAAACACGAAGGAGAATCTGGGAGGAAGGTTTATGGGGAAAAAAAGATACATTTCGTTTATCACTTTTTGCATAATGTCCATGTATAATAGCAACAAATTAACAAGGGAGTATTTTAAGAAAAGCTAGGTGAGGGTGTGTGGGAAAAAATGCTGCAAAGGTATCCTTTCTCCCCAATTCAAAGGCAGTGGATTTTAAAGGAGGGGGGGTTGCCTTTTCTTTTCCAAATGTTAGGAGCATTTGCTTAGGTAGGATAATGGCTCATCCAAAGCTTATTCTCAGGGTCCAACAACTTCACTATTTCTCCCCCATTTATCTGGAGAAGTTGGGAAACAGAATAGATGAGAGGTACCTGTGTTGTCTCAGAACATTCTGCAACTCGCAGACAAAGGAGGTGCTGGAAATGATATTTAAAGTCCTTCAAAGGGGGCGCCTGGGTGGCGCAGTCGGTTAAGCGTCCGACTTCAGCCAGGTCACGATCTCGCGGTCCGTGAGTTCGAGCCCCGCGTCGGGCTCTGGGCTGATGGCTCAGAGCCTGGAGCCTGTTTCTGATTCTGCGTCTCCCTCTCTCTCTGATTCTGCCCCTCCCCCGTTCATGCTCTGTCTCTCTCTGTCCCAAAAATAAATAAACGTTGAAAAAAAAAAATTTAAAGTCCTTCAAAGAAGAGTTCCGATCCTTTGGAGTTTCCTAAGTAGAAACAGGTTTGGAGAAAGTTTCCTACTCTGTAACTCACCAGCAGGCTGTCGGGGCGGGGGTGGGGTGGGGTGGGGTGGGGTGGGGGGCTCGTGGAGGAGGGAGGGCAGGTGGAAAGAAGAAATAGCTAGAAGGCTCATGGTGGTAGGAAAGAGCTGACTCATGTATCCCTCGCCAAATATTGCTTTTTCTCCTCTGAAGGTTTACAAAAAGTCTCGGTGAATGAAATTAAGCCCCTCTCATTACGTGTGTTGTGAATCTGCGTGTTCTAAACGAAGCATTACGCAATGATAGAATTTTAGCAGGCTATAGCCAAAACGTACTTCCGAACATAAATTTCCAGTTTTTCTCTAGCTATCCAAATGGAATTACTTCACAGTAGTACGACCTTTTCCCTGGGGGAAAAAAAAAACCGAACCAAAACAAAACAAAACAAAAACTTAGCAATAAGTAATTAGCACTAGCCAAAGACAATGTACTAAGACTTTTTTTAAAGCTCCCTTTTAAATTTCAAAATAACAATAATAATAATGGAAAATTTTATTGAAGAATTAAGTGCTACCTCTATGTCAAATACCAATGTTTGAGTTCCCAAGCTTGTAAGCTCCTCTCAGCTTTGGAGCATCATTCTTCTTAGTTGCTCTCTAAAATCTACCTCTCGGGAGAACATTCAGCCAGAATAACACCTGTGATTCCCCATGGGGTGGGGGGGGGGGCAAAGGACCCAAAGAAAATTGGAAATTTAAGGTGATGACCTTCGATGCTACAACTGGAACTGTTTTCTTGTTTGTTTGTTTATTTTTTGCTTTTTTTTTTTTTTTTTTTTTTTTTGCTTTTTAAGGATACTACTATGTTCCCAGACTGTCAAAGTTCAGATGCCGTCCCTTTCCGTGAGGACTTGGTATTTCTTTCCTGGGCTGGGTGCTGCGTAACAGACGGAATGAACACGTGGGCTGGGTATGAGGTGAACATAAAGGTCTTACCAGTGATCTTAGAGTGGATAAAATGTGAGTGCATCTAAAGCACATCAGTGAAATCCACAGATGCCCTATTTATGTACTGCTTCAAAAAACCACGACAAAAACCTGCTCCAGAATCATTATATCATCGCATAGGTTTTCCCCCTCAAAACTCACTATAAAGAAGCTCCAGATGCTTTAAAAACAAAAAGAAAAAAAACAAAAAACAAAAAACAAAATAAAAACAAAAACAAACCGTCACACAAAACCCAGACTCAGAATAAACCAAAGGAATAATTAGCTTGGAAGATATTTTTTTCCTGCCTTGTGCTTAAGTTCTACAAATAAAGAGAACACTTAGTGACAAATGCCTTTAGCTCTCCATCCTATTAGCTTTGGGGGGCCTTGAGGTAACCTCGACAAAGAGGGGACTCTCTGGGGTTAAAACACAAGGTTTTCTTCGGAAAAGTGGATATGTCGGCAAGCACAGCTCATATAAATACTACCTATCATCCCCCTCCCCCCCCGCCATCCTTTTGCTGTTTAATCTAGCCGATTTCCAGAAGGGGCGAGATTCAAGAGAAGGAGAGAAATCCTCTAAGACAAGTGAAGAGAGATCCCAGGCCCAGCTGTGACACAAGGAATGCAGAAAAGGAAGTGGCCCAGCCTCGGCTTTTGCTCCTTTTATACCAACCGGACACATGAACAGTTCAGCGAATCAAAACCTTTAAGTTCCCCTAATTGGATACGCAGGATAAACACCACCGCCAACAGGCGACACTCCTTTCCGACAGGAACGTACGCCTGGGGGTACAGACAGCGACAGGAGTTCTGACGGAACCCACAACTCACAGGGCACCCCAGAAACCTCCCACATCTCCCCCTTACTCCATTCCACAATTCTGCTGGCAGAGGAAACCGTGGCACCCCAATATCTTTGCCTATGACAGGCATGCAATTACCTGTCGTTATTTCCCCTTTCTTCCTGTTTTGCCAGGTGCACTCCTTGTGTCTAGAACTGGTGGGTAGAGATGTAATTAGTTAACTAAGAGAAACCATGTTTCTCCGTGCTGGAGAAGCTGGGCTTGGGGGGGCGGGGGGTGGTGGCATTCTCTCCGTGGGCTGGTCTCAGATTTTGGGTCACTCCTAACAGAAGGCCAAGCCTGCACTTAAAATACAGCAGGACTCAAACTCTCCAGGCTTCACCCTCTGGCGCTCTCTCTCGCTCTCTCTCTCTCTTTCTCTCTCTCTCTCTCCCCTGCTCTCAGACACAGAATCCCCAATGGGAAGACATAAACTCACCCCAGGTGTGAAGCCAGCTGGCACGAGGGTTGGGTGGCCAGGCATCAGTGTGAAATGCTAGTGATTATAGCTCCATGGGTGAAAAGAGGGGCCAGGGGAGAGAAAAGGAGGGATGGAAATGCTTGGCAAAAGGCAAAGAGAAAAAAGGCAGAAGGAAACGCATCAGGAGTATGTGCAAAGGAAAAAAAAATAAGGCAAAGGGGACGAGAAATTAATAATCCAACAAGCAGGTTTCTTCCGTGTTATTAATCACACTGCTTCGCCAGAGTTGCAGAGGAACCCGGTGCTGCACATGGGAGGGAGGCGTCAGAACACCATTGGCCGCCTCCGCTCACTCCTATACATCTCAGCCAATCCTCCCTGTGCCTTAAGGTACAGATACATCTGGGCTGCAGTTACAAACCCCTGGAAGATGAAGAATCGTGCTCTGTGGGTAAGGCACTGCTCCGTCCAGTTAATGCACTATAAACTTTATTTGAGCTGACTTCTCATTTGATCCCCCAGTGACGAGGTCAAGGAGCGCACGCAATTCCACCCCAAATCATGCCATAATCGAATTGCTGTCTATTTCCCGAACCTATAATGAAAAAGGCAACCGAAATAATGCAGGTAATGTTGGCGGCCTCCCTTGCCTGTCGGACATTATTACCTCCGATTGCTCAGCCGCCATTTCCTTGGTGCCCTAACAATGAATATATTTCACAGCTCACTGGCTCTCCTGTGTGGGTGGCATGGTATAGACACCTACATGATATGAAAGGAAAGCTAAAACAATAGGGCTGTTTCTGAGCGCCGTGCCTAACAGCCTACTGGGGAGAGAGGCGGTTTTATCAAAGTGCTTCTCACGTGCGTGCACCACACACACACACACATACACACACACACACACACACACACACACGCACGCACACACAGCAACCTGGTGGGGTCCAGAGTCACAGATTCTGCCAAAGCCAACTCAATTTCTCTTTGTCTACTTAAAGTCCCAGCTTCATAACCTAGAGCGTAATAACGGAGAGTGCGATTCCTTTATCACTAAGATGCTCTGAAGGTTTTTATTCTATTTTCTTCCTCTGAATAAAATGGGACAGATATGGCTTTAGGGACTGGGCAGGAGATAAAATAATGTGCCCTATCCGAAGATGCCGTTTTAAGTGGCCGCTTCTCCTTAAAAAAAGGGTCTAAAAAAATCAACACTCCCTATTTGCATGCCCTCAGCAAAGTCACAGCATGATCCAATGGTGCAGATTCAAAGCCACAGAAGGAGCCACACGGACAGGACAGCAAAGCACACTCAGTTGTTATTTGACGGACCTTTGGCAAAGCCCATCTCCAGTGGGAGATGATGTGGGACATGGGGGTACCTGCGTTCTAGAGAAGCTGTGTCCAATTTAGCGCCTCACTATCTTCCAACCCTGCCTTTTACTTCTCTAACTTGTAGGCTTGGTTCACTCAGAGTAGTGGCTTCGAAATTTCCAGGCATCAGAAAACCTGTCTTAGAAAACGGCTGTGCCCAGGAGATGACGCTTATTGCCAAGCCAGGATCACCAAATGCTGGGGCCGGTACTGAACCTTGGAAATCAGGTATACGGACGGATGCACGAACATGGGCAGTCATATCTGTGAAAGCATGTCTTCAGCTGGCAAACAAACACGCAACAACCACAACTACATTAAGAGTGATCAACAGGAAAAACGTTAAGTCAGGAACAGTTAGAGTGCAACCACACAGATTCTTAAGCTTGAATAATAATGTGGATTACTTCTGTCTCTCATCTCTTTTCCATGTCGTTTTTCTCTGCACAATTTTCATTACGTAGAAATGTATTTCCTGGGGGCGCCTGGGTGGCTCAGTCGGTTGAATGTCCGACTCCAGCTCAGGTCATGATCTCACAGCTCGTTGAGTTCGAGCCCCGCGTCGGGCTCTGTGCGGACAGCTCGGAGCCTGGAGCCTGCTTCAGATTCTGTGTCTCCCTCTCTCTCTGCCCCTAACCCACTTGCATTCTGTCTCTGTCTCTCTCAAAAATAAAAATAAACATTAAAAAAAAAAAAAAGAAATGTATTTCCTGGTCTATAAAATCACTTTCCCCAATGTGGCCCTACCTTCAACAAGGAAAACCAGGCTATGGAAACTCCGTGCTGCTGGATAAGGCAAGATGGCCAGGTGAGAAGAATCTAGGAGAGCTCATCAGGTGAAAGTTTCAAATTTCCCCCTCCAGGTCTGTCCAGACTGATGGAAGGTCAAGAACATGTTTTCGAAAAAGACATAAGTTCAAGGGTGTATGTCGACACAGAGACAAAGAATAATTCTTTAAAATACTCAGCACTACAGGCTATAGAGAACGGATCTTATAAGGAGGGGGAAGAAAGATCAATATAAAGAAAAAAAATGCTCTCGATGTAATTGAAGTCATACATTTGTACATGACTTCTGCTATACGCCCAATTACTGCTATTTATCAAAGAGTAGACAACATTGAACCTGGCAGCATGAAAAACAAATTTTACTAAGTCAGAGGGAAAAAAAATCATCAGAAAGAGAAGGGGAAAAAAGATACAAATAATAAATAATTCAATATTCTCAAGGAAAGCTCTTGGAGGAAAGGCCTGGTTGATTCAAACATCAGACATGGGTCTGACAAGAGATGTATCGATTTAGACAATTCTATCATCATTATTCCAGCCGGAGTCCTTCACAAAAGCTGCTCTTTTGGCTCTTGTTTTTATTCCTGTAACTACCAACCTCCTTCTTATACCTCAAGCCCTTTGAACCGGTATTCATTACAGCTTAAATCTTAAGCCTAAGCATAAGATGATAAACAGATTCTGTGTCTTGTGTTTCGTGGACTCAGCTTCCCTGAAATCTAATAGGACGGGAGGCTATTCACAATCTGCAGAGGATTTCCACACTCAATGGAATAGGTCATGTGCCCCATCTGTATAATTACCAAGGCAGAATATTTAGATTCCGGGGAAAGCATACATCCTAAGTAAATATTACCCACATCTCACAAAGAGTTGCCAAGTGCCGAACAGGATAGGGGACAACAAATGTATCCTCATTTGTTACTTTCAAGGCTATGAAAAGAAACATTGACAATATATATTGGTATAGTCTCTTCTGCCCAAACTGGGTTCCAAAACTGTATTTGTTTTTCCAACCAAAACAACAATAACAAACATAATAATAAAAAAGATCCTTTTAGGTCAATGCAGATTGCTACAATACAGCAGTATAATTAGTGGAGGAAGAAAACACCTCCGTGAAGCATCTGCAAAAAGCAAAACTGTGTCTTCAGTGTTCGATGTGTTAATTACAGGCAGCTAGGAGGTGCCACGGAAAATTAACAGTCTCGCGGAGGCATGAGAGGTAAACAGACAACACAGGAGCTGCTGGAGGGTCGGGAGAGCAAGTCAATTTTGAAGAAAGATAAAAGAACTCCCCTGTCCATGATGGCTTCAGAGAGGGGAAAGGGCAGCGGGCCCTGTTATCATCAGTTAATTAGGCAGGAGGTCCAAGCTTGCTTAGCCGCAACATTTGCCATGGTAATCAGATGTATTATTCAAGTGTGCAGGAAAACAAAAGCCATGGCAGGCCTGACAAGGTGCAATAAAGTCTGCCCCTCAAAGGTGCTGTATGCATGGAGCAAAGGAGCCACCAGGATTCTGTTCCTTAACATCGACAGACGGGGTAGCTTCCTCAAATTCCGATGGTAGATTGGAGGTAGGAGGTGGGGGAGAAGCTCTCAAAATCAAATAAGCCTTTGGTCTGTGTCTGATGCCCAGCCTAGGTAAGAGCCATTATAGGAAAGGGCAGCTTGGGGCATCAGCTGGTGGGGGGACAAGATAATATCCAATTAGGCTGAGGATACACTGTCCATGACAGTGGGTCCGGTAAGGGGGACCTGGAGCACTCCATACCTTAGTTTACAGGGGAGAGAAGGAAAGAAAGAAAGAGAAAATGGGAGTGTGCACTCTAGAGAGCAGTTAACACTGACAGCATGTTTTCTGGACTTGAAGAACAGGTGCGTGAAAGCTTCCATAAATCCTAAGATCTGATCTAATATAATGATGCTCTGTGCCAAAGGGCAGCTCAGCTTTGCGTGTTGTGCACCCCAAATGCAAACTGACCACTTACAGGCAATGACCTTAATGACATCAGATGCAGAGTCAGGAAAAGGAAAGAACCGAGCTATTGGGCAGAGATGCACGCTGCCTCATCTCCACTCTGAGGCCTGACTCATGCCTAGAAAGGGCAGCGGTCTTTTCATTTGATGAGAAGTCTTCTGGGCACTCTAGGGCATGGGCAAGAGTCAAGGCTGTTTGCCAGCCAAGATTTCAGGAGATGCTCTATCCTGTGAAAATGGGGGATAAAGCCTCCCAATGAACAAGAGGCAACACTAAATCCTGTCTGTTATACTCTGTAAGACCTGAGCAAACCTTTTCTTCTGCTTTGGCTTTTTAACCAGTATGGGGCAAGGAAGCTTCTGGGGTGGACATCACTGGTTAGCCACTGAAGCTGGTCTTCTTACTCCCAGGCTCTGTGTGGTCAGTGGAGCGAGGTTGGCCTGGGGGAGAGGAAGTGGTGAGGATAGGGAGAGGGGGTTGAGGATGCACATTGATAGGAAATATATTGGCTCTCGTTGGCAGAATTTGAGCTGATGAGCTGAGAATATTGTAGAATTCCTGCACAAGGACATCTGGAGCCCATCCTCAGGATGAGAGAGGTGGGGAACGGTGTATGGGCTACACGCTGGTGTCAACATTGTGTGAAACCTCAGTAACTCTGCAGCAAAAGGGAGGTGGGAGATGACAGGAACTGAAAGGGACCAAGAAATCTAGTGGTCATAAGGTTCTCTGTGTGGACTGAATCTTTAACGGTGCTTGTGTACAGAGAAGCAAGCTTTTCACACACTTTTTATGTAGCATTCTTGAAATGACCAAATTATAGAGATGGAGAATAGATGAGTGATTTCCTCGGGCTGTGAGGGACAAGAGAAATAGCTGTGGCTACAAAGGGTAAAGCCAGGGACCCCTGGAATGGAACCACTCTGTACATGGATTGTGGAGGCCACTGTAGGAAATGACACTGGTGATAAAATTACAAAGAAGGAAATGCACACACATAACTGAATGCATGTAAAACTGGGGAAATCTAAAAAAGGTGGACAGATTTTATCCATGTCAATTTCCTGGTTGTGATATTGTATGGCAGGTATGCAAGATGCTATCATTGAGCGCAACTGGATGGGATCATCTCTTTGTGCTATTTCTTACGACTGTGTGTGAATTGACAGTTAGCTCTAAAATTAAAAACAAAACAAAACAAAACAATGTTTTAAGCAAAGTACAAGTTTAGGAATCATGCACTGAATTCTTAGAGCCCCTATCTGCTAACCACCAATCTTTGGCACGTTACTTCCTCAAGACCCAATTTTTTTGCTATAAAATGTGGATAATAACAATGCCTCCTTCAAAGAGTTGTTTTGGGGATTAAATGAGATAAGATAGTATATATTATGGACTCAGAGAGTCCTTGGTCCTTCGTAAGGGTTTGACAGGTGTTAGCTGTTAATGGTAATGATGACTTACCATTATTAACTACAGTATTCAAATATATGTGGCTAAAAAATTGTCTAAAATCGGAACTGCCTTTACTCAGAGATTAAAAGTAGGGCATCTATTGCCACGTGGATCCTATGGTTTCCAATGACTGGAAATGGTGGGTGCTTTTCATTATTCATGTTTAACAAAAGAGACAAGAAGGTTGTCCCCAGGAAGGAATCTTGTACTCCCCCCGCCAACCCTCATCCAATTGTGAGGCCCACGTCTTATCTATAGGATGCCCCTCCCTCCCACAGTGTGGACCCAGGTCCCTGTGCACCTTCCTTCCCTCATCCCTATCAAAAGAGGTCAGGGGTGACTCCCAAGCACTCAATCACATCCGCTAAGAGCCGGTGAGAGGAACCACAGGGAATAAAAGTCTCTATTCTGATCAAATTAGTTAAACATGGATCAATAGGAAGCTTTGGTGTGTCCGTAAGCTTAGAGTCTGCAGATTCCCGGCACAGTCATCTGAGAGAAGGAGAAAGGGAGAGTGAGGGGGAGAAATAATATCTGTTTCCCGGGCACAGAGGTTTCCTTTTATTGAGTCTGTCACTTCCCATTTCAGTTAACAAACCAGTGAATGGAGCTCATCGTTGGGCAAATATTACAGCTCCCTGGAATACAAAGTGGGAGCAATTGTTTCCGATGGGGGGTTTAATAAGAAAGAAGGGCCACACGAGAAAGAAGAGGTCTGAGGGACCCTGCAGGCTACAGAAGAGACCAGCTTTGCAGACATAAGACTCCAGGAAGAAGGCAGAAGCCTTCTTCTTTGTTTTCTCTTTCTTCCCCCTCTCTCTTAAAACACTACTAGCCCAAGATCCATAGTGAGTATTATTGGGTTCACAGGTACCACAGCGGATGCATAAAAAAGACAGTTTTATTTTTCCCAGGAGAGGATGCTAAATTTGGAATTGAATAACTTTGGAAAGAAGGCCTGGAAAGAATTTTTTTAAATATACTTTTCTTGTTTCATTTTACTTTCCCATACTGGAAAAGTAATGTAGTGCATTACTGGGTGGAAATGAAATCGTTGCCCTTTTCTTGTCTTCCTGGGATTCAGCTAGTACGCCTTGCTTGGGGTATGTATTTGAGAGGGACAATGGACGCCACAGTGTTGGGAAGTGCCAGCATTAACCATGTTTGGGGCACATAATTAGGTACAAATAGGGTTAGTATGTCACCCCAAATCACAGAGCCAGAGAAGGGCAAAGCTGGGTGTCAAACCCAGTTTGGACTCCAAGGTTTGAGCTAATTCTATGATACCGTACTGTCTGCCCGCTCAGGGGGCTGGTCTGTCTCTCATTTCTGAGAGATTAATCACCTGCTGATCATGAACCTCAAGTGTATTGGCTTATAGCTACCCTCTGGATCTACATTCTAAACCAGTGCTCCACTGGTTATACAGCCAGAAAATATTTACTAATCTGGAATATAACACTAGCCAGTGGTACTCGACATTGGCTGTACATCAGATTCATCTGAGAAGATTTTAAAGTCCTGGATCCCCGGCCCCCACTCCCAGGGGACTGGAACATGCAGCCAGCATTGTAAACTACTGGGCAGTGCAATATAATGAATTAGGAAAATGGCAACAAAATAATCAGTCCTTTAAGAGAATTAGGATAATATAGTTGGTACCACAATGGATTTCGGAAATGAATACAGTTCAGAATTTTGTATGTTAGAGGCTGTAGGGTGTAGTAGAAAGAGCCAACACTGGCCATTTACTATGTGACCACGTAACTTCTTTAAGACCCCTCTAACTATAACATGGAAACGATATGCTCCCCCTTGTAGAGCTGTCATGGGGATTAGAAACAATAATTGCAAAATACCGAGCACTGTGCTCAGGATATGGGGGACACTCAGTAAGATCTACCATATCGAGTGGGAAATCAATGTTTTCCGTTTCAAAAACAAACAACAACAACAACAACAACAACGAAAAACTAAGAATAACTACAACATAGCTGTGTTACATTATGTGATTCACATTAGGAAGAACCAAATTTGGAGATTCTCTTATATGTTCTCCCACTTATTCAGTCTTGCCTCTAGAGTCATCTTCTCAGAAAGACCTTCTCTGATCATCCTGTCTCCTGTCTTCTCATACTGCTTTTACTCCTACTTTCTACCACTTCTCATGACCTGGACGTTCATTATCTATTTATTTGTGCAGGGTGTACTATGCATCAGCTCTGTGAGGGTGGGGTCTTTATCTTGTCCACTGTTGTCTCCCTAGCACTTGGAATGCCACCTGGAACATGGGAGCCCAGTGGAGACACGTGCTGAATAACTGAGTCGGTGAAGAATGAATGAATGGATTGCCTGCCGACCACACCATCTGGGATCATCCGAACTGCTTGTTCAATTGTGCAGATTCAGAAGTCAGTGCGATGTGTCAGGATCTGTGCACCTTAATATATGCACCACCAATTAATCCTCACAAAGGCTGAAGAGGTGAATACTATCCCCATTTTTTAGTAGAGAAGTCAACCTTTTGGACTTTGTGAAATATACATGAGGTCACTCAGCTAGCAAATGATGGTGCAGAGTCTGGGGCCTAGATCTGCTGTTACAAAGAAAAATTCTCTTTTTGTGACACTGTGCTGTTCTCAAACCAAACAGCCCCTGTTTCCTATTTGGCTCCTCTCCATTTTTGTATCCCACACCCCATGGGGAATACTTCATTGCTATTTATTTTAGGTATTAGGTAACCCATCCATGGGGAACAGCCAAAGAGCAAATGTATGGGAATAAGACAAAGCCTAGATTCTATGGAAGAAATACGAGACAAACTCACATCCAGAGCAAAGGAACCTGAGTGGTTTTCAGAGTGTGGTCTCCAGGCCAGTAGCCTTGTTATCACTTGCAACCTTGTGGGAAATAAATGTTCTCCAGGCCCCGTCCCAGACCCAGTGAATCAGGAAGCTTGGCAGTGGGCTCCAGCTATCTCGGTTTTAAGAAGCCCTCCCGAGAAATGTGAGACCCTCTTCCACAGACAAAGAAAGAGAGGGGGCAGAAGGGCATTTCATGTGTGACAGACTTGCCAGGGTGGAGAAATGATTTGAGGTTGAGGCAGTATAAGGAGTCACCCAGGATTTTAGGGCAGAGCGGTAATGTGAAAGCCTCCAACGTCACTTTCTGGAAAAACTGGTGCTTAGAAAGTCCTCATGATCTGGGAGTTCTGTGTTGTTGGGATCTGGGAGTCAAGTTGTTGTTGTTGTTTGTTTGTTTCCTCTAGAGCTATTTTTCAAATCAAATGATTATGTGATTATATCAGTTTGGGAAAAACTGAGTTCAACCGAATCACACAAATTACACTGAAGTTGCATAGAGTGGGACTTTGCAAAGCATTTACTTGCCTGATATACACCGTGAAAAAGCTCAAATAGTGTATTTTGTGTTTCTGTGTGAGGAGCCCTCATTCACAGCAAAGTTTGGACAACTTTTGGTTCTTCCATTTTTTGAGTATGTGCTTATGGTTTTCTGCTGTATATGTATATGTATATGTATATGTATATGTATATTCAAATTTTAGAGTAGTTTCAGGTTTGCAAAGATGTAAAGATAGTACAGAAAGCTTGCATGCACTTTGCATCAAATTCCCCTCTAATTAACATCTTACAGGAGTCTGGTACATTTTCCACAATTAATGAAACAGTGGCAATGTACTATGTTAACTAAAGTCCTCCTCCACTCAGATTTCCTGAGTTTTCCTCTAATGTCACCCGTTGGGTCCTGTATCCCACCCAGGACACTGCATGACATTAGGCATCACACCCTCCTAGGGCTCCTCTCAGCTGTGACAGTTTCTCAGACTTTCCTTGCTGTTCATCATCTTGACAGTGTATTGGTCAGGTATTTTGTGGGCCGTCCCTCAACTGGGATTCGTCTGATATTTTTCTCAGGACAAATCTGAAAGGACACACTTTGGGGGAGAAAGACCAAAGTGATCCCACTGTTTTTCTCCACCAGACTCACTATTTTCACACGTTCAGCATCTTGGCTAATAAGACTTTTAGGGCTTTGTTTCCTGTCCTAAAGATGGGATGAAATTCAAAGAAGGGAGATTTTATAGTTGAAATCCCATAAATCGTCAGGAGAACTAACATGGAGGGCTGGCGAAGCTGATGAGGATGGTCTGACTCTTCCTGCCTAACACATCACCCTCAAGGCAACGTGGTCTGTGGGTCATTCTTAGGATTCCGACTGGATGGCAACAATCCCATTACTAGGCTGTGAGCAGTTTGCTCGGGCCTATTAGTACTCCTCATAATTAGGGAGACTTGCAAACAAATAAAAAAAAAAAATCTCATTTTCCCCAAGCCTGATGGAAATGCAGGACCCTCTGTGGAAAGTATGAACATCTGTCTAAAACTTATCCAGCCAAGAGCGTAGGCTGGGGGTTAATAACACAGACTGCAGCATTAATCTCCTGGGTTTAAATCCAGCTTTGCTACTCTGTGGCCGTCGGCAAGTTATTCCCACAGTCCCAGTGTCCTCATTTGTCAACTGGGGTAATGAAGGTATCACCAGTAGAGAGCGGTTGTGTTGGTCGAACAAACTAATGCCTGTGTAATGCTTACAGCACTGTGCCTGGACCACAGTGTCTCCCAGTACGTGTCAGCCATTCATTTTTATAATTATTAAGTGGAACCATATGAAGGTGACATTTAAGTAGATAAACAATTATCAAATGTCAGCAAGTTTTTATGGTTCAATCTGTTACTGCTATCTTCATCGTCATCACCATCATTATCCTTGAAGACACCAACAGAAGATGGAGACTTAACTAACTGAAGTGACCTTGGAACTGGAGCCATCCAGCTGTGCCCTGGTCCTCCCCCCAGGTCCCACTGTTAGAATCATGGCAGCTCACACGTCAGGCAGCTCACCTCCTCATTTCTAACCCGGCCGCGTTGGGCAGACCCCTCCGCCCATTTAAGTCATTGCTGTAACTCCATTTTTCCACACTTCATTTTCTTCATTGCCTGGCCCGTGCCATATCAAAGCAATGGGACTAAAGAGAAATTTCACAGCTCCTGACCTTCAGCGAGGAATGCCCAGGAGCAAAGAATGAATGAAACATGATGAAGTTTCATGAATTTTTCTAGAAAATCTAACTTGCAATGAAACCGGGGAGGTGGGGGTCAAGGGAACAGCCGGAGATAGAAGGCTAGACCCGTGGTGATTGGATTACATCCGCTGGCCTGTGGCTCTTTATTAAGACCATCCAAATGCATGTGATATATATTATACACACATATATATTCAGGGCACACACATACACTATTTAAGATAGTGCAAAGTAACTGAAACAATAATCAATACCTTTTCAACAGATTTGTGTTCAGAAAGAGTTGTGTGTTATTTTCTCTGTTTTCCACATTCTGTGACAAGGGGGAAGGGGAATGAAATGCCCTTCTCCAATCACTAAAAATAAATACTTGTGTTATATTCGGTTGCCTCCACAATGAATAAAACAGGCATGTGGGTTTATAATATCAATTCACAGGGCTCTTTCTGCTCCAGTGAACTGTTACTGAACGGTTCAGAACAAAGCTACAGGCAGATCGGACAAAGCTCTTCTAACAGGGTTGACATTAGGCTCAGCCTGATAAGACCACATCAGAGAGGTGCTCATTCTCCAGACCCTCTGATCACAGCAGCCGGCGATGGAGAGGTGCTCCAGCTCCCGGAACCTGATCACAGACCTGGTTCTGCTGATCTGGCTTAGAGCGACGATGCAGCTCAGGGTTATCAGGCGAAGCTGGAGGAGTTCAAGGTAATCTCATCTTTGCAGGGCATTTAGACATTAATAAGCACTGAGCCCAGGAGGAAGGAGGGGAAGAACTGGGGGGCTGAGGGTTGCAGAAGGAAAAAGAAGAAAAGTTCGTCTGAAATAACAACATGCAATGATTTACATGTGTGAATGCCAAGGACTCACTAAGTCCTTTCTAAGACTTCCTTCTAGAATAATGGTTCTCAACTGTGGGTCTAACTTCATCCGCATTCCTCAGGGACATTTGGCCATGCCTGGGGACACCTGATTGTCAAGGTGGGAGAAAGTGCCACTGGCATCAAGTAGGTGAGGCCAGGGATGGTGCTAAACATCCCCCCAAGAGAGAATTAAATGGCATAAAACATCAATGGTGGAGAAATCTGCCGTAGACTGCTCACCTTCCTAAAGAGGAAGTTTTACTAGATTATCACGTTAGTTATCGGCAACAAAGATCCCAATCCTGGGTACATTCAGTGGGCAGTCTGGAGAGGGGAAAACGTCAGGAATTAGTTATTTTTCCTCAGCAGATCAAACAGATGGTTATAATTTAAGGATATTTATGGAATGCCTTTGGAGGCACACTGTTTACTCCCATTCATCTCAACGCGGTGACAGTTTTGAATCGTTTACTGTGTTCGACTTCCCACAGAACAACCATTAAAAAAAATTTTTTTTTTTATTTCAAAATGAATATAGTCACTGCATTCAAATTTCCTTGGCTTCACTGTCATCTACAAGTCACTATAGTGAAGTGCAATTTATCTCACTAAACATAGCGGGGTGGGGAGGAACTCTCAACAATTTGAGCACCTGCCTCCATTAACGTGAGACTTCTATTACTCGCGGTGAAGTCCTTCATAGGACGATGCTACAAATACTATGGCCCAAAGAACATGAGTGGCCCGCCATCCAAGGTAGCTGGACAGAGGTGCGTTCTGCTTAATCTAACTCTCTGTGTTTGTGCTAGGGAAAGTCACTGGCTTTCAGTTGTCTAAAGCAAGGGTTTCCAAACTTTTTTTCTGTAGAGGGCCAGAGAGTGAGCATTTTAGGCTTTGTGGGCCTTAGGATCTATTATAGCTATTCAACTCTGCCCTTGTGGTGCAAAAGTGGCAATTGGCCATTTGTAAGCAAATATGAGCATGGCTGTGCTCTGGTAACACTGTGTTTAGGGAAACAGTTTGATGGCCAGATTTGGCTCTCAGGCCTTAGTTTGCCCATTCTTGACGAAACAGAAAAAAAAAAAATGTGTATGGTGCTAGAACTTCATTGAAGACACTGAATCTACGGGGATGTGGAAGATTCTGGACACTTGGACAGCCTCTAGGTTATGAGTGCACAAGCCAGTTCACATGGTACTAAGGTGAACCTCCACAGCAATCAATATAATGGACATGCTGTCATATTTGGGTTGCTATGATATGCTGTTTTCTTCCTTACTTCTGTTGAACCCTGTTCATGTGTTTCTTAGGAGGAAACTAATGCCTGAAATACAAATTGAGCCCCTACAGGCCATACCCACCACTTTTGCCTCTGCGAACACAAAGATGAACAAGAATTATAATAATCATACCTTCCCTAGAGTGACTAAGTGTCATGGTTTCTCTTCAGTGCCTGACCTTTTCTTCCCCAAAGTATCTGGAGATTTCCTATGGGGAGTCATGAATAAGAATATCTATAGCTACGCCAGCCTCATAGTTTGTTAAAAGCAGATGCCCCATGGTTGAGTTTCTGGTGTATTGTAGATGTCCAGAATATCCCTCCGAGATTACCAACAGGAGCTATTAGGTCTTGCAAGAATCAGAAAACGCCCTTTATGGAGTATCCAATCCTCTCCTCTGTCCCAAGTTGGCAGATAGAGTAATGGCGGTCCAGTGAGGTCACTTCCCCAGACCTAGGAAGCTTGGAGCCCATTTGGGGCACGTTTTTCCCCCAGTTCATGCAGAAACCATGGCTGCCTTCCAGGACACAGGGAGGGACAGCAAATCACGGGGAAGGAGACAATGGCCCTAAACAAACTAGATTTGGGTTCAAAACTGGGCTCCCCGCTTAGTCGCTGCATGACACTGACAGATAAATGCAAACTTTCTGGCCCTGGTTTCCTCTTTGATATTGTAAAATAACAATCCCACCCTCAATGCTATTTCTGCAAGGTTAGAGATAACAGGAGCAATGTACTTGGCACATAGTAGGCCCACAATATATGGCATCTTTATAACTCTTTTATGGAGGTGTAACCTTGGCAAATCATGATGTTTAATTGCAGTGATACAGAGGAGCTTTTCTGAGACAATCACAATTGGAAAGACTTATTTCAGTATTGTTTTGGACAATACAATCATCTTGCTGATAAAGCCTCTGCCTCTAGAACAGAGTTTCTTAATCTCAGCAGTCTGGCAGTTTGGATAATTGTTTGGTGGGACTGTCTTGTGCCCAGTAGGATGTTTAACACCATCCCTGGCCTCTACCAAATAGACGCCCATAGTTACTTACTTACTTCCTTTCCTCCCCAGTCATGACAACCAAAAGTGTCTCTGGATATGGCCAAATGAACCCCGGGGACTCAGTCACACCTGGCTCAGAACCACAGATCTAGAACCGTGGCCTCATTGCTCTGGATATAGAAGAATGGGAAAGGAACAGAGAACAGGTACTAAGAAGCAATGAACTCTGGTTAACACGCAATGGCCCTCACAGGGAATTACCCTCATGAGCACTGAGGTAGCTGTCTACTTCCTGGTACGGATGCAAGCTGACCGCAGGTGCCCCTGGGGCTTGGGTTGGTGACCTGGAGCAGCACAGTTCTGCGTGGTCTCCTTCCTCCAGTGTGAGAGTGTATACCCATACCCAAATATGCAACAAAATGTGTTGATTTGCAATGTGAGGCATGAGGCAGACACAGGAGGCATATTTCAACGTGCAGGGAAGAGAGCTGTTGGAGTCAGCATAACTCATTTAATTGCTGCCTTTCTGAGCAGCCCCGTGTTCCAGCAGCCGCGAACACACTTCGCCCGGAGCTCGGCTCTGCTCAATGTTCTCTGGCAACACCTGGTGGAACAGGGTAAAAACTGCACAGCGCCGTGGTGTAAGCTGCTGTGTCTGCTAATCTCATTGCAGGGGAAGGCTTTCTGGCGGCAAAGGTTTGCGGTGGAGGGGAGTAGGGGGGTGCCATCAGAGTCCCCACCTCTGGGCTGGCATCAACACTGTGCCGGGCTAATTTCTGCTGTTTTCCTTTGTACTTTACCAAGCAGAAAACAAACACTGCTGTATCGTCAAGAGCCTTCTTGCTAGGATCAGAAAAGAAATTGCACCTGCAGGCTCACTGGAGGTCTTTCTCCAGGATGTACACAGGAAGCTGCTTCGGTGATTGCCCTGCAACCTAGCAAGCATGCACCACCCAGCTTTAAAAGCACACTCTTAAGGGTTATTACCCTACCCTAAATGATGCCCTTAGTGGCTTGGCAGGCATCTTTCTGGCTACAAAGTAGAGCTGTTTCTACTTGGAGGAGTAGAGATAAGAAGGGGACACACATCCAAACATCTAGTAACTAGGAATAAGATGCATGGATTCAGGGATTCCACCCTGCCTGCCACCCCCTCACCCAACCCTTATCAGCATCCTGTGGAACTTGCATGCTTTCAAACACTCATTGATGAGAAGGAAAGTCTAACCTAGCATCCATTCTACCTGATAAAACCATGGCAGGAGAGAACCAGAGAATTAAACAGTATACTCAGGATTTCCTTCTTTTATAAGGCTGAATAATATTCCTGAGTGTGTGTGTGTGTGTGTGTGTGTGTGTGTGTGTGTGTGTATCACATTTTATTTACACATTTATCCACCAACAGACACTCAGGTTGTTTCCTTATCGTGGCTGTTGTGAATAATGCTGCAATGAATACAGGAGTCAAGATATCACTTTGCAATACTGATTTCATTTCCTTTGGATATATATACCTGGAAGTGGGCTTGCTTGATCATGAGGAACCTCCATACTATTTTCCGTAGTGGCTGAGCCAATGTACGTTCCCACCAACAATACAGCGGGACTTCCTTTTCTCCATGTTTTCACTGTATTATTTCACAATGTATACATATATCAAAATATCAAGCTGTACACCTTATATACATACAATTTTAATTTGTGGGAAAAAAAAGTGCACTGAGCTTTTTGGAAGAATGTTCCCTTGAAATCCATAGGCTCACTACATATTTCCAATGGAAGCTTAACATGGTTGGCAGACAGGATGCACTCAGAGGTTGAGATCTTATTCACTCATGTGCTAGGTGGATGATTTGAGGACATTTACATTTATAGGCCTTTTTTTCCTCATAAAACGGGGGTGATAACAGGATCTCTCCATGGACGTCGTGCATGCCAATGGCTTCACATAATGTCTGACACCTGGCAGTACCCAGAAAGTGTTAGCTGGAGCCATAATTGTTCACCTCTCAGACACTATCACCACATGATACAAGTCTGGAGACCTATCCTTGGCAGGTCAATGATTTGCAAAGTGATCTTAAATAAATCCCCATCTTTTCATGTTTATCTTTCTTATCTGCCAAAATGGAGAGCATACATACTGCCTGCTTTTAAAAATTACTTAACTCAAAATATCACTGTTGGTATAGTATAAGACAAGTTAATGCTTCTAACAAAGGTCTACTGAAACATAAACATGCGGCATCACTAGATATCTGTTGCTCACATTCATTTATAATGCACATGAGGTCATCAATTGGACAATTCTTTGGAGATGATGGAGAACTATGAGAGGCTCCAAATGTGTGCCTCAGTCACTGACAGAGTGGTCTCAACTAGAAGGTAGGTCTACCCAGTCCAGTGGGGAAGGGTATGTAAAAAGTGATAGAATAATTCAAGGAAAATCAAGCTCCACTTCATGGCAAAATGGCGTCATGGATGTGGAGCTCAAGGCTCTTCATTTCCTTCAAGATCAGATCTGCAAGTGACCTACAGTGCTCCTGAAATTGCCTCCAAGTTTGTACCTTTGGGAACATCAAATCAAAGGAAGACTTTTTCCGCAGTTAAGCTGTCCCTGCTGTTGATGCTGAAATTCTAAGTTATAATGTCTTACCCATTGGGATTCTCAAGGAGGGGGGCTCCCCTCTTCTCAAAGTCACATTATATGAAATATTTAGCATATTGCGTGCCAGTGGCTGTCAAATTAGGCTCATCTAAAATACTATAATTAAGAGGGGAGCCTCACATTCTTAGCATTGAAAGCCAGTCACATTCAAATTATGCATAAGGATTGGAAGCCAAAGAACATCATTCTACAACTGCAGTTCAGGTACTTTGAAGTATCCTGCCCCCAACCACTTCCTGCTAAGAGCAGCAAGGAACCTCTATTTGTTCCTTTCCTCCAGTAGAAATTCTCAGTGCGGGAGGATAGGAGATTATTACTTTTTAAAATTTTATTTAAAACCGCATTGAAAAAATGATATTCATTTGTATCCAAAGACAATGCCTTAATCTGAAATTATCAAAGATTGATGACAGGGCTCAGGAACATGCTTACTATTTTTCACTTCAAAAGGAAATTATTAACCACCACTTTCAGGGCATTTAACAATGTCCAGAAGTGAGTAAGTTAGTTCATCCCTCCTCACAGGTTAGTCTTTAGACAAGACTCGGTGAATTTTTAAACATATTTTCAAAGAGTTGCTCATCACAGCAAGAGTTCTGAACTACAGCTATATATATATATATATATATATATATATATATATACACACATACATATATATATATATATATATATATACACACATACATATATGTTATTTTTTCTTTCATTTTGGCAAAAATCAATTCTATGTTTTAATTAAACCTTTACTTTATAATACAGTCTGACCATGTGGAATATGTCACTCTGCATCTTTAAAATCTAAAAACAAAATAAAATAGAGTAACATAAAATAAAATAAAATAAAATAAAATAAAATAAAATAAAATAAAATAAAATAAAATAAGTAACTCTCTAGTGGGAAAAAAAAGAACACCCACCGGCTGTATGCTCAATGTATTATTAACACATGATGCCCCCCCCCCTTTGGGATGTGACCTTTTTGGGATATGACATGAGCTTGGATGTGAAACTTCTCAAGGGCCATTTTTACAGAACAATCTAGTTTTCTTTATGCAATTCACAAGCTCTTTTGCTTTGTGCTTGATGATAACACATGAAAAGAACTGAGGCTTAGGAGGGAAAGGTCCTATGACATCTCTTCATGGTGCCACTGTGTCTGCTGAGCCTGTGACATTTCCAAATACATTTGATCAGTGAAGGCTCACTCGTCTTCAAGTCTGGCATGCAACACAGATACCATTTTCCCCACTTTGCAGATTCTAAAGTTGGGACTAGAGGAGCGAAACAATGAATTTGTCAATCCTCAGTATCTACACACAGCAAGGTCAAAACTTTCTCCTACCCAGACTTTTGGATTCCAAAAGTCTAATCTGTCTGTCTACCTATCAACATGTTTAGCTATTTATCTAATCATCAATGTGTCTACTTGTCTGTGGTTTCACCAAAGCACCTACTATTATTTTAAGTTGGGTTACAGTTCATCAGAGAAAAGTCTGGAACAAATGCTAACTACTGACAAACTTTACCTCTCTGAGCAAAGCAGTGAGATTTGGGGGTTAACTGAAGTTTGGAAACTTCCACCTTTTCCTCCCTATTTGTGCATATTCATGATTTTCATGTTATATTTAAGTTGTTTCACAGACAAAATGGCTTTATGCCAACCACTATGTGATTAAAAATAAATGCATGGAAGATAAAATTTTTAAAAATAACTTCAGTGGGCAGCTTAACTCTTCCTGATGTTCTAACACCATTGCTTGTTTTCTCTGCTCAGCCAAGTTCTCCTGGGATGTCTTGGGGCTATGTTTTGGATACACCCTCTCCAATCAGCTGTATCAAGCCAGATTTCATCCTTCTGTCCGTTCACATTCCCGGGGCTCATGCGAGGCTCCAAGGTTGGCAGGACAACATTTTAGAGACAAAATGGAATCATGGTACGTGACACTTCAATTTTGCTTCTTCAGCAGCAAAGATCATCAACCACACTGCTTTCTGCTACCAGAAGATCCCTTAAATATCACTTACCAGGCCTGTGCACCAATGGCAGCATGGACGACTGCCGCCCCGCCCTCCATACTGCCTCCATGCTGCTGGGAACTGAGATCAATGTTTAATTGACTGGATTATTGCAGGACTATGGCTCCTCTGCTGTGCTTTGCTGAAGAACTTCTCCCCTCTAGCTCTGTGGGCGTCCCCCAAGCGGGAAACTTCACATGCTCAAAGAGGAAGAAGACTTAAAATTAGGAAAGGACTGGGAGCTGCATCACCATTGATCTCCACATTTCCTCCTGTGGGTGGAGGAGCCACCAAGAGAGGGATGTGCTGGGGGCGGGGGTGGGAAGCTCCAAGGACGAAGAAAAAAGAAGAAAGGAAAAAAAAAAAGCAACTTGGCCTCTCTTATGAGTGGTTTTTTACTTTTGACTTTTGAGGATTTCTGTCTTTGGGGAGAATCTGAATATGTCTCCTAGACCCTGTGCTAAGGTGGCAATTACCTGAGAGATGGGTTCAGTAGGAGGAGAGAGGGGGCAGAATTATGTAACACAGTTATTTTAAATGTAGATGATTACCCTGTGCCCATACAGACTCAGAAACTCTGGAGATGAACCTTGGGGGAAGGTATACTTTTAACAGTCTCCAGGAGATCTTAGGCGGGGCAGAGTTTGAGAACTTCTAGCACGATGTTTCCCCAAGCATGGATCTGGGAATTAGAGAAACCCGGACTAGGGTACCAGCTGCGCTGCCTTCCTGGTTGGGTGACTAAGAAAACGATCTTCCACTCCTAAGGCTGAGATTTCTAATTCATGAGCTGAGAAGGAGCATATCACCTACCTTCTAGGGTTGTTGAGATAAATAGAAAAGATGCACATACAATCAATTGGCAATGAGTGGTGAGGATGTTGACTCCCTTTATCATGTAACTGTTGTTGAGCAGTCTCATTTGAATTGAACTGCTTCTCCATACAAGGATACTTCACTCCTCATCAGTGGTTGAACTGGGACTGCCAGAAATGCATGTCCAAGTCCTCAGCCCCAGCCCTGGAACCTGTGAATGCAATGTTATTTGGAAAAAGAGTCTTTGCAGATGTGATTAAGTGAATGACTCTCAGATGAGATCATCCAGCTTGAGGGTGAGCCCTAAATCCAATGACAAATCCTTGTAAGAAAAAGCAGAGAAGGCCATGTGAAGACGGAGACAGAAATTGAAGTGATGGGTCTACAAGCCAAGGGCTTCCCAGGACTGCCAGAAGCCACCGGAAGCTAGCAGAGAGGCGTGGGATGAATTTTTCTTCAGTCTCCAGAAGGAGCCGACTCTGCTGACATCTCGACTTGAGACTTTTAGCCTCCAGAATTGATTGCTTCTGCCATCAAGTTTGTGGTAGTTTGTTACAATGGCCCTAGGAACTAACAGGAAGCCTGTTAGCTCCATGTTAGTTCAAGTATGATATCTGGAAAGGGTCGTTTCAGTAGTTGTCTTCTCCAAGGATTCTCACCAAAGGTTGGGAAGACGTGGCTTCTCTCCACATGGGGCCCGAGCTGGGACTCCACTTCAGTCTCTGCACATATCATTGACTACAGGGGTCCCCTGGCCACAGTCAGCCACGTGAGCAAATTTCAAGTTCAAATTTCACTTTCTAACAGCTTCCAGAAAGAATAAGGAATTTCTTCTCCATAAAGTTCCTTAGGTATATAAGTATCTGACGCTGGCATAGGTCAGAGACGGGTCAAAGAGCCAACATCTGGGTAAGCCACTCAGTATGGCTGTGAGTGAGGCTGAAGATCTGCCCTCAGCTTGGGACTCACCAGAGGATTTGCTTTTTGATCTTTATTCCCAAATTAATACAATAATAATGGCCACTCTCACCAGAGTTTTGAGACTCTTTAACATGCTAGATATTAATTAAATGCTTCACCATCATCATCTTCAAAACTTTTATAACACTGAGATAATCCTCTGTCTCCCTTTTTCAGATGAAGGCACTTCGGCCCAACAAACTTCAGTATCACTCAGAGGGGAAGGAAACAGCATTCAACAGTGTGTTCCTGTCACTGCAATGGGCCGTCTGACCACAAGGGTGGTGCTCTACGTCTGAAGAGCTGAAACATTCCCCACCAAAGCTCTGGCTTGTTTGAAATGGGTCTACCAAAGCCATTTCCTTCCTCCACATGGAATCCTGCTGGATCTATTTCTGGAATGGGACCAGAAATAAAACCGTTGGTGGAGATGAAATCATCAAACAGTTGCTCTGAGAATGTGGCTCAGTCCACCTGAAGACCACAAAAGAAGCTCGGATACCATGTTTTGTTATAAAACAAAGCTTTTGTTGTTGATGAGTTGGGGAAATTTACAGCTAAGTGGGCCCTAAAAAATTGGGTAGTGTCATGATGCCATTTTACAGATGAGAAAACGGAGGCTCAAACAGACTACCAGGCATATTCAGGGTTATGTATCTGTGACACAGACAGGACTTGAACCCAGAACTCTTTACACCTGTTAACACCACCAGAAATTTATCACTTGAACTATAAAGGACAAAAATGGGGGTGCATATATATATATGTATATATGGGGGTCTCTCTCTCTCTCTCTATATATATATATATGCACCAAAGTCATTCTGGGGTACCAGGACAGTTTTATCATGGAAATAGCATTATGCTTTTGAATCATTCAACATCAAGTTCATCTATACAGTATCAATAATTGGGACACTACATTGAAAAATATTGATTTTAACCTCCTACCATTCGCTACTGTCATTCTTTGGTACCAGAGTTCATAGAGTAATGCACAGCTGTGAGGTCCCTTCTGTCACAAGATTCTATTCACTTCTCTATAGATCTACATTTCTACTTATCTCAAGAAGACACAAAATGCCATCTACATGACAGTCGTAAGAAATTAACTGGATGCTTGGTGTTCCCATAAAACAACACTGACAGGCTGGTGCCCTACAGCCTGTGGATATGGGGTCCTAAAAAGTCACTTGCACAATGAATGACAGGTTAAATACACTGAGACTAGAATTCTGTTTTAAATATACACTGGATATAAACACAAGGCAAGCAACCCTTATTCGTCGTCAGTTCAAGAATCTCTTCCCAGTGCCATATTATGTGTCAGAGGTAGAAGACAAAGAGGATGCTATTTTTTTTTTCATGTGCAGAAGATCTTACAATTTGGTGCATTTTTAATTAAATAAATATCGTTTGCTTGCTGCTTTTGAAAAAATACATATATATGTTCATTTTTCATATACTGAGTTTTCTTAAACCAAGTCAGGCCTGAGTGTCCTCCCAAAGTTCATACAAGTCTGCGTGTTATGTCTTTCCTGCACTTCCTATTCCACCGTCAGGTTCTTGCTATGCTTTGGAAAGTGTTGTCCCTGTTTCTGTGGAAAGAACCAAGGAAGAGGGTGGTGGAGCTGGAACTAATGGCAAGTCCAGGGTGGGAACTCAGAGCACATGAGCCCGTCGTGGTGACAGGGTGTTGGGCATCCACCTGTGAATCCGGGCACGCAGGGAAAGGCAGAAACGGCAGTGAGAGCCTTCAGGCTCGGGGCGTCTGTGAAGACATGCTCTGAATCACTCAGGGAGAAAAAGGAAGAAAAACTGTGGAGCCCTGATTCCGCTTTCACGAAATCCCCATCTGCTTGCAACTGAGGTTTGCCTGTTTACACTGTTCTCTGTCTGGGTTTCTCAGGTGCAACGCTCTTGAGGACATCCTCCTCCCAGAGGCTGGAACGAGCAACAAGTTCAGACAGGTGCAGAGCTGGACCACTGAAGCCCCGCTCCTGGAGACACGGTGGAGGGCTGCTAACTCCAGGGAGGGGTGGCTCTGCCTTCTCCCTGTCCTCCTCCTACCCTGATGATGTGCAAAAGAGCATCCCCTTGTGTCCCTCCCCTGACACTTACACACTCGGGGCACCCAACCGGACACATTCCCTGCCACTGACAACCCCAGTGCCCCAGGAAGAGCCTCCCTGCCATCATGAGAATGCTCCCCTCCCTTTCAAGCCCTGCTGATCGATGTTCGCAATGCATAATTATCTTAATTTAGGTGTGTATTTTGCGACAATATTTTGGATGATCCTGGCACTCACTCTTCTCTATTACAAACATTTATGTAACCATGCCAGCCGATTAATCTGAAGGATGTGGCAAAGAGACGGAGAAATTTTACCCACAGGAAACAAAAACCCAGTCTTTGAGGATAAATATGTACTCCAAAATTCATAACTTATTGCAGATTGCTATTGATATTTCAGAAATGTATTTGTCCCTTGGACATATTCATAGAGCGTTTGCAAGTCTATAGACACATCTATTTAATAACTGTACCGCATAATTCTACCATGCTACATATACATGAGAACCTGCAAAAACCCCCTCCAATCCCCACAACAAAGGTAATAAGCTTTTGTCTCGCCTTTTTTTCCCCTGCTTTAAGCATCCCCTTTAATGAGCTCTGCTTCTTTGTAACTCAAGAGATTTAGTATTCTGTCCAACAAAACAATTTATTGCCCAAAATGTTCCTACTGCAGATAAAATCTTAGCTTCCCCAATACTTCGGCTCCACAGTTAATACCCTAATGTTTCATTTACAGCTGAACAAAGCGGCTTATCTCCACTAAAAGGGGAATTAGTAGTAAGAAATAATTTCAATCATCTGCTGAGTTTCTAAGTAAAGTGATGACTTCTGCATTCTTGCTTCTATCTGATGACAGGTGTGTTGGGGGCTCCCAGAAAATAGAGCAGTTCTGTCACCTAAGCTTTGTAATTTGAACAATGCAGCTACATAGATCAGGCAGGAGTTAGGTCTTAGCTGTCAGGGGAAAAAAAAAAATCTACACTCAGAAATATGCTGTAGTCAGCAGTTCTTAGCTACAGATTGGGTACTAACTCAAGAGGAAAAAAAATTGGTTTGAATCAACAAATGGCTCCATTTTTCCCCCTAGTCTGCAGCAAACTTATTATACACCTACAAACACACAACCACACTCTATTACATTTCCTCAGCACGTCTACATGCCCACACAGTACCGTGATGGCTATATATTCTCACACGCGTGCATACAGCCTTATTTATGTGTGCGCAGACATGAAGGCTGCTGGAGACCGTCGGGGGTGGGGAGGGAGGGCTGCGAAGGTAGACGTATTGAAAAACAGTGAGGCAGAGGAATCATGGATGAGTCTGGAGCAGGGTTCAGGTCATTTACATTAGAAGGAGAGGACAGTGACTTGCCTTCCTGTGATTACAAGGGGAAATTCAATTTGCCATCCCTCATGTCGCAACCTTGGCATATGAAAACCTGGCAGTGGCCCCCGAAACTGCCCGATAAGTAAACCAAAAAGGGAGGAGTAAAGCACCCAGAGGGTGGACAGATCTCTATCCAAAGGAGAGTAGAGAGTCCATGACCCTGGATGCTGGAAGAGATGGAAAAACAGAAATGTAAGGGGATGGGAGGGGCAAGTGAATTTCTCTCCCTGTGCCTCTAAAGGTATGGTGGTTCACCTCTTGTGTCAACCCTTTTAACGGAAAAATCTTCCTTAAATGTGCAAGTCTCTTGCGTCCATCTGGGTGTTTAAACAGGAGGCTCAGCTGGGAGACCAAGGAGATAGAGGGCATCACACAGAACTGAAACTAATCAGAAAATAAAAATAGAGGTTATTACTTAGAAAACAAGGCCCCAAGGGTGAGGGTGGAGGTAGGGGTACAGGAGGAGTAAGGGCTGTCATCCCTTCCTGAGGGACAACTTGAACCTGTGTCTAGAGACAGGCTGATGGAATGGGAATTAGACTCTGGGTGAAACCATCTTTGGTGTAATTAATCATTCCAGAACTTCCCACAGGCTCCGACTCAGTTTTCCCCTGAAACCACACCTTTGCCTGTGAGTCTTCCCCTGCTCTACTCTGATTGTTTACCTCCTCTCCCATAGGCTCCCTCTGAAAGCATCCCTTCAATTAACCCCCTGCACAAAATCCCCATTTCAGGCATTATCCCTAGGGGATCTGACCTAAGACAGATGGGGGGATAGGAAAATTACATATAAATCTCTATAAAATGTGCACTCCTATACACTAGGGTATAATAGAGTTGGGTTTTGGATTCACTGGAGATACTAATGAAAACATACTGACTGGCATTCAGAGGTGGGCAAGAAGTGATGTATGTCTTCATTTCTTGCCCCTCAAGGATTCTAACTTCCTGGCCACAGAATTATGGTTTAGAGAAGGGCGTGTGACCCAGCGTGGGCTGCAGCTCCCTAGGCACACACCTTCAGGCATTTTCTGTCAGATCTGAAGTTGTAAGAGCCATTGACGCCATGCAAGAACCTACATCCAATAAAAAACCAAGACTCCAAAGAGAGAAAAACAGTAATGTCAAGGAGAGATCCCCATTGCTGTGGTTCAAATGCTTATATTCAGCAATGACTGATGGTAGACCTATGCGTAGAGTTTTCAGTTTCTTGAGATAATCAATCTTCCTTGGGCTTAAGCTAGTATGAGTTGGGCTTTATAACTTATTCTGCTTCATCCATGGTATATTAGGAGAAAGAGGGCATGGTCCCAGCCCAGAGAGAAGTAGGGGTCTTCACACAGTCATAAGAGGTAGATGAACATGAACACACATGCCCCCCTTTCTTCCTTGACCATAAATACCTCCCATCAAAGTCACTGGCTCCGGTAGGACTGTAGAGGGCATGGTGTCTGTGTTTTAAAATTTTATTTGATAGCCACTTGTGGAGTGTCTACTAAGAGCTAGACACTTAGTGATGAGCAAGACTGACCTAACGCATTTCCTCAAGTAGCTCACTCCTTAGTGGAAGAAACAGGCCATTTTGAAAATGAAAACACTATAATTTTGTGAAGTGCTTTGAAGGGAAAGAGAAGGGGCCATAAAAGAGGATAACGGGATGCAGCCTACAGGACTCAGATAAGGCTACCATGACAAAGTGACGTGCCGGCATAGGTCTAAAAATGGTTATGAAAAAAAACATGTAAAGAGGGCTAATAAAACACTTTTGGTGGAGGAAAGCATGTGCAGGAGTCCCAAAGAAGGAAGAAGTTGGGCAAGTTTCAAAACCTGAAAATAATTCCTGCATGGATGAAATATTGTGGTAGAAAATAAGCAGGTATGAAATGAGCTTGCAGAGGGCAGGAAGAGAAGGGAGACGCACAGAGCTTGCACTCTAGGCACCCAGGATGGATCAAGAGGTTTAAGCTGGGATGGGGTACAGGAGTAGGCTAATGCAAGTTCACATTCTCATCCTTATATCAGGATCTCAGCCTACCTGAAAGACAGGTTTTCTGATGAGCTGGCTCTAAACTCATCCATCCATCCATCCATCCATCCATCCATCCATCCATCCACCCATCTACTCACTCATCCATCCATCCACCCATCCATGCATCCATCCGTCAACACACCCACCCATCTACTCATTCACTCATCCATCCATCCATCCATCCATCCATCCATCCATCCACACATCTACCCATCTACTCACTCATCCATCCATCCATCCATCCATCCATCCATCCATCCACCCATCTGCCCATCTACTCACTCATCCATCCATCCATCCATCCATCCATCCATCCATCCATCCAACCATCCATCCATTCATCCACCCATCTACTCACACACTCACTCATCCATCCATCCATCCATCCATCCATCCATCCACCCACCCACCCACCCATCCACTCACTCACTCACTCACTCACTCATTCACTCACTTATCTACTCAGTCACTGATGAAAGTATGTACAAAACTTCATGTATGGTCTTCCTCCCCATAGTATTTATAGTCTTTCAGGGAAGATAGGAATTAAATCATTATATCAAAATATGTAAAACTGAAATGATATTATGAGCTACAAATGAAGGTACCTGAAGTTAATAAACCAGTGGAGGTTCTTGACCTAGTTAGTGAGGCCAAGAAAGATTTCCTTCAGGAAGGGACAAAGTAGCCAGGTTTGAAAGCATACGTGGGTGTTCATTAGGCAAAGAAGCGAGAGAAAAGGAAGTCCAGGTAGAGAGGAAGTCCAGGTAGAGCTCCTTCATCGAGATGTCAAGAACGTGGGAGAGGCAGGGACCAGCTGGCTTCACCTCATTTGCACTTAGAGTGCTTGGGACCCCAAACATCTTCCTTCAGCCTTCACAAGGGTCCCTCTTTCACAAACCAGGGCACATAATATGACAAGCACACTCAGAAGGATATCAGCAAACATGATTCTAAAAAGAGACTGGCCTAGAAAATCCATGCCACTGGATCAACATGATGTGGAACTAAAGTGGGGGTGGTCATGCGCAGAAGGGATAGTGTCTGGGCATGCTGCCCTATCCAAAATCTCACAGTGGATTAACTGTCACAAATTTAGTTCAAAAGGTCAAGTGAGGATAGGAGGTGTGCTGGGAGCAAAAGAAACAGCTACAATGTGGAGTGCCAACAAGCTTGCAAAAAATAAAAAAATAAAAACAAAAATACAAAAAACAGAGAGGTCAGCAACATTCAAGACCCTTGGAGAAGGTCCTTATTCCAAGCCATACGACTAAAGCAAGCAGTAAAACACCTTCTCCCTGGACCTTTTATTCCATATTTGCAATTTTCTTACATTCTGGACTCTCCATATCCCCAGGGCATACAAATCATAGCAAACAACCCGATTGTTGGATCTGTCCTCCCCTTAAGCACATACATATTCTTATAAATGGAAAGAAAATGGCTTCATTGCCTGCTATTGAGAAACACAAATCTCTAAATGGATTGTTAGTTCTTTTAACCACTAATTCTACTTTAAAAAGACACCCTATTGATTCTTTTTATCAAAAGTTGCCAAACTTGTAAATCCACAATCCTTTACACCATCCCCAAATGATCTATTGTTGGGTGATAATGCAAAACACCACACCTTATACTTGCATAACCTTTATGAGGCACAAAAAATATTTTAGATATATTTTCTCATTAAATATTTATAGTTTTGTGAAGAAGGCATTATTATTCCTGGTCTGAAGGTGTGGGAAGCAGGGCTCTGAGAGTTTCAGGGATGGGATGAAGGTCCAGCAAGCTAAAACTTGAACCCAAGTCTTTTGGCTCCAAGTCCCAACATCTCATAGGGAAGAGCGTGAGTTTGGTTATCACACTGCCTTGGGTCAAGTCCTGGATTCTGGGAATTTGTTATTTCCATGATTATGGGAAAATTACTTTTCTGAGCCCCAAATGTCTTATTCAGAAAATGGTAGTGACATCATGTATCTAACAAGGTGACATAAAGATGATATGCACATGAAACATTTAGCTCAGTATCAAGGACATTCTATATACTACAGAAATGATGACCTCCACTATTACTATGAGTGTCATTACTGTTGTGGGATTATAATACCATGGCCTCAGCAAACCTACCCTTCTGCATACTGGAAGCTCCTCTGAATTTTTCTCTAGAGTCTGAACATATTTGGATGACAATTCTGCCCATTATCTATTTTAGGTTTTGCCTAAATTTGGCTAATGTGAGCCATCGTCCAAGGATCTTCCAGACTTGTTCAGAGATTAAGCAGTGATGTCTTAGCCCTTGAATTTCAGAACAGATATCAAGAGGCAAGCTTTAGAAGGAAGCAAGTATACTTTTATCAACATTTCATTAAATAGCTAGACTGACTTCCCATTTATTAAAGAATGGGGCTGTGCTATGCACATTACATTCTCCACTCCTCCAACTCATTTAGGCTTTCCAAAGAGCTGGTATCCAAGTATAGAAAACCTATTTTGGGGGAACCTGGCTGGTTCAATTGGTTGAGTGTTCGACTTCGGCTCAGGTCATGATCTCACAGCTCATGAGTATGAGCCCCACATTGCGCTCTATGTTGATAGTGAGGAACCTACTTGGGATTTTCTCTCTCTCTCTCTCTCTCTCTCTCTCTCTCTCTCTCTCTCTCTCCCCCTCCCTCCCTCCCTCCCTCACTCAGGCTCTCTCTTTCTCTCCATAAATAAATAAACTTAAAAAAACTATTTTTCAAAGAAATTACTCTGTATCAGGCAGCAAACTAAGCTCTATATTATGGACTGTGCCATTTTACCTTCCCTAGAACATCTGATGTGAAGACTATTATGACCTTTCTTTGCCACTTGAGGAGACTCAAGCTCATGGGTTTGGTATAAGTTATCTCAGGTGGATTGTAAAAAGTAGAGTTAGAATTTGACCGCAAATTCTTCAGATTCCAAAGCTTATGCTTCACACACCTCACTCTATAGTTTTTGAATTATACACCCTGGCGATGATGAAGTCCATACAACATTAGTTTAGATTCCTTCCACGTATGTCATCAAATTCCATCTGCAGTCAGAATCTGCACAGTGTTGGGAATCCCCCTGAAAGAGGCGAAATCTACACTTGAGGATGATTTCAAATACATCTCGAATACTTCCTGCAAAATAACACCTCATCTGTGTGATCACAGGTCACAGAACTTTCCTTGGTCAGGAACAACAGGGTTAACTTCATCTGACTCCATACAATCTGGAATCAGATGCCTGCCTTTTTAAGTCTTGAAAATATCACCCTCCTCATAAGCTAAATTGCTGATTATGTTTACTCGATCTTAATAAAAGGCAATGGAAATGATTTATTGGGACGAAAAGAAAGATAAGCGCATGGCTTCATTTGTTTGCTTTGCTTTTTTCCCCAAGACAGCTGAAGAACAAGGGTGCTCTTAAGCTCTGGGATGCTTTCACCACTGCAACAATGGCATAAAACAAGAAGTCAAAGAGAACACAGAAACAAAGCTTACGAAATTAACACATTAAATCAAGAGATTCCAGAGACCTCCTAAGCTGACAGTGAGGTCCAACCCACTCTCTGCTGCTGCCTTTCGCATTCAGAAGGTGAGGAGTTTGCAGTCTGTGAAGTCGCCAGGCGTGGAGCTGATACATGGGGTGTAACATGGTGGCCTGAAGCTGCCAGCAATGCTGTTGCTAATGGCACCCTGTGCTAGTGACTCTGCAGTATCAGCTTTCTTCCCAAACACCTAACTGTTTCCATGGTATTTAACCATACGTTCCAGAAGTCTCTCTCAAGGTGTGCATTTATTTCACAGCCTGGGATCAATGTGCCCTTCTCATCCTACCAGCAAATGTGCAAGTTTGATAGGAAACAAGATTGGGGGGGAGATACACTTTTGACAGCTGCTGTAGGTCTATGCGTCCAGAAGACAAGAATAGATGAATGAGTATCATGTCAGTCTGGCATAGTGACTAAAAGTCTCAACTCTGGAATTAGAGATTCCAGCTCCTTTCTTTACCAGCTGTGTGAAACTGGACAAAGTATTTAAGTTCCAGGCTTCAGTTTCCTTACCAATACAATGGGGATAATAACAGAACATACCTTATAGGACTACTTTACTAATTTAGCAAGATAATGTATGCCTGGTGTTTTGCATAACGCCTGTTGTATGCAAAGCAGTAGAATCCTGCCTGTTTCTTCTTCTTCCTTCTACTCCCCACATTCTCTCTGTTCTATAATCTCTCTATTCTTATCCATATTGCTCTTAGCCATCTTTCACCACTGGCCACTGAAAGTAAGGGTGGTCAGGTAAGAAGTCAAAACTACCTTGGTTGCATTGCCTTCAAATTTAGAGCCCTTTACTGGTCCTTGATGGAGGTATCTTAGAAGACAAATGTGTGGACACCACAGCCCTGCAACATAACATGATGAGATGTGGCTTATTCCCAATCAACAGCTTTAGAGAACTCAGAGCAAACCTGAGGCAAGAGAAACATGGAGGCAATGTATATTTAATGGTAAGACATACCTCTCTGTTAATATCCCACAGTTTCTTGGTCAGTGGTGACATGTGCTATGCTAAAACCCATCATACAGAAAAGACACCAGAGGAGTGTTGGTGAGCCTGGTAGGATAGGTGATAGCTTCTGAGTTTAGTGTGGGAGAGAGCATGTAGAAGTCATGGGTGATGGGTCTCTTTTTAATGAACGGATTAGTTACTTCGTGATGAATCAATTAATTAATGATAAATTACCTAAGCAAACATATTTTGAGCAAAGATTATGTCAGGCATTTTTCCAGGTATTCTATGGGACTCCATAAAAGACAGAAAGTCAGTTTAATACTCGTGGGAGTGTCGGAATCACCCAGGGAACCTGAGAAAATGAAGGTATGTTAGTTCCAGAAGCTAATGATTCTTGGTTGATCTGGGGTGGGACAGGGAGTATCCTAGGAATATTTACTAAGGCTGATCCAGGATCTACACTGTGAGACGTTTTGATCTAAGGGGCTAAGGAGAGAAGGAATCCAGCTCCCTCTGACACACAAGACAAGTCAGCCCCTATCCTCCCCCACAAAAGGCATCACTGAGAGAAGGCGATGTGGGATATGAGACAGCACCCTGCCCTGAGCTTGTCCAGTTCACTCTGTGATCTTAGACAAGTCACATGTCCTCCCTGAGCTCTAGGGTCCTCTGAAAAATGACAGACATGAGCCCTAAAGTCTCTTTTTGCAAGAATGTTGGTAGATTTGAGGGTAAGACCCTGGTTAATGCATACAGTTCTGCAAAGAGTTCTAAGAACCCTCCTAATACCTTGTTTGGAAATAGGGGAGAACTTTGAAGCTCAAAGTCTGACACTTACCTAATACCCAGCACAACAAACCCACTTAGTAATGCCTCATTTACCAGTTGTGTCTCTCTCTAGGAATGAACACCAGCACGTTTCAAGGCCTGAGGTGACTGCCACATAATCTATCTTCCATCTAAGTTGACAACCACTGCCTTTCAAATTTCTCCTAGACCTTCTGAGAAGTGATTCTGGCTCATCACACTGCCTTCATTTATGATTTCTCATTATTATTCGTGACACTGCCACCTCCAGGCCTCATCCTCACTGCCTGAGAGTCATTTCTACTCACTCCCACCTCCAGGTGGTTTCCCCACTGTGACCGTCGGAACAATGCTTTCATTTCCATCACTCTGCACTTTGCAACTACCGTGGTCCAAGCCACAATACCCCCTGGCCTGGAGTCCTACACAGCCTCTTAGCTGCCATCCTAGTCTTCTCTCCTGGACCCCGTTGGTCAATGATCACATAGCAGTCATCTTTGTGAAATGCAAACCTCTGAGCTGCCAGTGAAATAAAATCCAACTCACTTACTGTGGTTTACAAAGTTCTGTACTATCCGGCCTTTGCCTACTTCCCACAGCTCTCTTGTGCCCCCTCCCGTTTTCTGGGGTTCTGTTGGTCCCTCAAACATTCCAAATTCCTCTCTTCTGTGGGTGTTTTCCTGGAATGTTCTCCCTCCTTATCTTGGCATGATTTACATCAGGAGCTCAGCTTAAATTTCACCTCTTCTTAAGGGCCATTTCTTGAGTATATACATCACTATTTGGTTTTTGTTACCGACTAAGCCCATCAATAGCCATTTTCTTCATTTACAGAGTTATTTTTGTCTGCCTCCTACCCAAAAGAATATAAGCTCCATGAGAACAACATTTTTCTTGTCTTGTTTATCACTAAATCCCCGGTGGCTGAGCACAGTGGGCATTTGACAAATATTTGTTGGATGAACCTTAAAATCATTCTGACTCCTCTAGTCTCTCTACGTGTAAAAGTCTTTCTAAGTCTACGTTGCGAGTATGGGATTGTCTTATTCATCATATTTTCTCTTCACTAATTCCAAACTTGGCAAGATCCTGCAGAGCTGTTCACTCCACGGTCCCGCTCTGACTCATCTCATTTGTTTTCCTGTGGGAGAAATAAGGCGCAGACAGATAAACGATGTTGCCCAAGGTTCCACAGCCAGGGAGGAGCAGAGAGGGCGTGCAAACTCTGTTACATCTGACGCCAAAACCCACTGCAACACACAACTCCTCATTTTTGGTTCCAAGTCTAAATTCAGGAACCAAAAATAACAGAACAGCCGTGTGTTTGCAGTGGTCCAAATACACAGGTGCATGTTGAACCTGAGCCATATTTTCCCCTTGATTTTCATATTAAAGTTTTTATCAGGAACACCCAATGAATGTTTCTTTTTTCCTGGTTAAATTATACATGTATAGGTATATGTGTATATGTATATGCATATATATATATATATATATATATATATATATATATATATACTTTGCATATACTATGCATATATATATGTGTATATGTATGTGTGTGTATATATATATATATATATATATATATATATATATATATATACTTTTTCTCATTGTTTTTCTCACTGTTTATACTGATGTTTCCCTTACTTGAAGATACTGGAACATACTTTGTAAGTTCTTGTTTGGATCTGAATATCCTCGGAGTAAAGAGTTCACATACATAATGGAAAGCCAACAGAATTCCAAATTAATAGTAAGTTTTGCTCTTAAATTTCTTTATCATGAAGGTGTCCTAGTCTCAGCCCTCAAAATGAGATGATTTGCAGCATGAAGAATAGGATACAGAGAAGAATGAGGCCAACGTGTCAGGGAAAGCATTTACTGACGCTCACTGGAAACTCACAAGATAAAGTATAAGTGCATTAATGCAGCTGGCACCTTGGCCCTGGCCAGCGTAAAACTCAGATCATTCTGGAAACGATTTCAATGTCAAGGGTCTATTACCCCAAACACTTAAAATGATGCCACTTAGCATTTCCCCGTCAACATTTTTTTTTTCTCCCCTGAGGGATCTGATTCTTTCTCAGGCACAGAGCTTATATCGCCTTATAAAATGTATGCTGGTGTTGTGTTTTATTAATACAAATGTTCAGTTCTTGAACTAAGCACAGAACACGAAGCTGAGCCAACAACATCTGCTAGAATCGGAAACAGAGAGAGTGTTGCCTAACACAATGGTTATCCTAAGATCAACTTGAATGCTGTATTTTTTTCCCCTTAGATGCCAAGGAAAATTCTCTATTCCTTAGGCATTTTCTGGCCTTGCTTACCATATGTCAACTCTAATGAACAGCTCATTGGCTAGATGTCCATTCTTTTCTCTTCAGTGTGGAACCCTTTACAGGGAGATGTCTAAAGACAAATATCTAAACTAAACTTACTTGATTTAGGCAGCTTACAGCTCCTCGATTTAATTGCATTACACGTCTATAAGTAGAGAGCAATTTACTCTGAAGTGGTACTTAGGCATTATTCCTCTTGGCTTCTCCAGGAAGCACTTGGGCTAAATTTCTACTTAATGTATGCTGGCTTTGGAACGTAAGTACAAATAGAGGGATGTGTATTAACGTTTTAATTATGCAGCGATTCTCTGTTAGAAAATGAATCCAGGATGGACACAGACTTTAATTCCTTTTAACTATGAAAAACACTTTTCTTGCCATCTTGTGCATTAATCAGTCTCTTGAAATGTGAATCTACATCAGCTTTGCAGCAAGAAAACGGAATCAATTCGGTAAGTTATGCCGTTTCCTGCACGGCATTATCTTTGTAACGTCGTCAGTGTTTAATAAGTGCTAACAAGAAGGAAAGCACTTTCATTTAATTAAAGTACTATATCATTTTCAATAATTAGTCATAATTAAGGTGAATGATTAGCTAGGAAAGATATGAAAAATATACATTCTAGATAAAGCTTAAAGTCACATTTTAAAAGTCCAAAATAAACTCTTGAGGGCTGTGCATAGCTTTAAGTATGATATAATTTATGTAATGAAATAAATCTAGACTGTTAAAATATTTAGTGGAACTGAGAATAATGAGTTGAGATAGGATTAGTTTAATTAGTTTACTGAAATGGAGTCTTCATAGTGGCTAAGTGTGATATATTGGCTTTTGTCACTTGAAATAAAAAAGAGGTAATTAGTCCCTCCTCAAATATACTGTTTTCTCAGAATAGGTTGGAATTTATTTTAAGCACTAATCCAGGACCAACTTCCAATTGATTTATAAATGCCACAAGATAAGATCATTCTTTAGACAACTTATGAACCCAATCATTTAAAACAGTGGTTCTCAAAGCAGGGGAGGGAGGGGTGCCCTCCCCTCTCCCGGGGACTTGTACCAATGTCTGGAGACACCTTGGGGTGTCACAATGAACGGGGAACTATGATTGGCATCTGGTGGGTAAAGGCCAAAGAAGTTGCTCAACACCCCACAAAACACAGGGCAGCTGCCCCCAACAGAGAATTATCCATCCCTCAGTGCTGCCAAAGTTAAGAAACCCTCCTATAAACAGCAAATTCAGCATCTGATCGTCCATGCCTGTCATTGGTGGGAGAGTGTGCCCATTGTCTATAATGTGCAAATCCCAAATCTACATTGCATGACATTTGCATTTCCCGTATGTGGGAAAAAACATTTTCTACCAAGCAATATAAGAATTAAAATAATAATAATCACCCCAAATAATCTTACAGCAATGAGAAGAAAAGGGGCTGATACCAAAAGCCACATCCTCTACTGAGGATGTGTACATTTGTGCACTAGAATACTGTGAAGCTGTTAAAAAAAAAAAAGTAAGCTTCATGGAATGGAATATGCTTTTTATACATCATTTTATGGCTAAATCAAAAGTTATAAAACAATGTGTATAGTACAGACTCATTTTTATAGCTACATATTTTTACACGCATGTACCCTCATCAGAAAAAAAAAGTCTGGAATTGCAGAAATGAGAGTAGTAGTTACTTCGATGTGAGTTTGAAGACTTCTTATTTCAGATATTGATTTTTTTCTGATTGTGAATAGCATTTTATAACTTTGCTCAGAAGCTATATGCATTGCATGTGTAATAAAGCAATGATACAAGTTGAAAAGATAATAAAGGGGTGGGAGAGAAAACATGGAAGTGAGAACCCATAAAAACTCCCTTCCTCTTGCATTTGGGTTTGACAGAAGTGTCCTCAGTCCCTTTGAAGGGAGCTGAGGTCCAAACTTTCTATGAACAGTTTAACCTGGAAGAAGTTCACGTGGCCCTAACTGTCTGTGTCCCTTTGCTCTGAGGAGAAGCCAAAATACAGGGCTTGTTTGATGAAACATACATCCTGAAAGCTGCCGTGAACTATGACTTAAACGTTAAATAGTCAAATAGAGAAAACACCCAGAAAACATCTCAAGCAAGAAAGACCTTTGCACACGCCTAACTGTCTATTTCCAGTGGGAAGTGTGGAAATTCAAAACCCCATATTCAAAATACTGTTCTTTCTCTCTATTTTCCCCTTCACACTTTAGCAATGACATTTATGAAGCCTGTGATTCTTGAAAATCACTAACATCTTGGAGGAGGAGGCTGGCAAGAGGGAGGAGGCCCCGTGCTTCCGTTCCATCTGAAGTTCTTGATGGAGATTTTAAGTTTTATTATTATGATCCCCACCCCCACCCCCCAGAGCGTGAATTTCTAGCTGTGGCTCCATAGCAGCTGGACTGTCAGGTGAAAGCCCAAACAACTCAATGAAACATCTGGGCACTGTTCCTAGTGACAACAAAATATTTGGATGACCAATGGTGGAAGCTGAAAGCACTGTATTTAAAAGGGTTTGTAGAGAGTACTGTTCTTTTTTCTTTTAAATACACATGTCTATTAATAGGGGAGCTGGTTAAACAAATGGCAGTACATGGAAATAGGATTACTAGGCAGGTGTTATGGGCTTGAGAAAGATAATTTATATGTATTGACAGTGAAGGGTTGACACACTGTTTTTAAAGTGATGACACAAAGTCATGGCTTATTATTTTAAGTAAGCGTGTATGTTCTGAATGTGTGTACTTTGGATGTGTAGAGAAAATATCTGGAAAGATGTGCTAACAATTATTAAATAGTGAAGGGAGGGAGGATGAGAAAGGAACAGAGAGACTTTTATTTTTACCTTATACAGTTCTATGCAGTGAATACAGTGTGTGTGTGTGTGTGTGTGTGTGTGTGTGTGTGTGTGTGTCTATTTAACTCAGGGCATGTGTTACTTTAAAAACGTACCATGATGTAGTTCAGACAGACCAAGAGGTACACAAAAAAGTATAAAATGCATCCATGTAAGTACTACCTAGCTTCAGGAAGAAAACATCTCAGGGTAGTTGAATTCCCCACCTGAAACCTCTCCTAGAGTGTATGTGTCTCATCTCTACAAGAAATCAATACTCTGGATTTTCAGTCTTCCTTTTTGTCTATATATGTTTATTACATATGCATGCATTCCTAGATGGCATAAAGTACTAAAACTATTCCATGCTGTACATCTTGGAGTGAATTGTATTTTCCACGTTGGGTGATTCACCCAAGGCAATAATGATGAGAACCACTCTTCTTGGTACAGATAGCTCTAATTCACTCATTACCACTGTTCTATCACGTTCTGTTGTACTTAAGGTTCTATTTTCTTACTCTCTTCAATTGGGCTATGTGTGATTAACTTTTGCTCAATGAAGTATAAATTTTATTATTTAAAAACAGCCTAATATTAAGATAAGTTTTGGACAGGAAGAGGCAAGACACAGTCACCATTGAAGCTCTTTAGTTTTATGGCGAAACAAATAGGTAAGCTAAATCTCATTCAGTCTCAGGGCTTTGTCTCTTCCAAACAGTCCCCTTAACCCCAGAGAGCTTGCTAGTCTACTACTATGAACAACAAGAGCATCAGCTACTACTGTTTATCAAATGCTTATGATGTGCCAGGAACACAGTCGGTGCTTACACTTCTGTGTGACAGGCACTGGTAATATTTCCATTTCACACATGAGGCCACTGGGCTCAGAGAGTAAATACCTACTTCACAGTTTACCAGTTTCTAAACGTTGGCAGTAGGATTTTTCTAAGGCCTGTTCGTTCCTCTGATGTCTGTCTCTCTCTCTCAGGGTAATGCTCACTCTCAGCTGCTTCTACTTAACAATATACCATCCTTCTGACTTTGGAATGGTATTTCATGCCCTGCAAGAAAAATGGCCAGTAATGAGGCTGAATTAGTAGCAACTCACCCAACACCAGTGTCCACAGTCTGCTCTACCACTCAGCCATTGAGAAAAGCAGCAAAGAACTGTTCAGAGACCTGCTGGACGCTGGTGAGACAAAAACTGCCCGAAAAAATAAAAGGCTATAGCAATCAAGTCAAAACTGAACTTGTACCAAGTACTCCTCATGAAAAGGAAGATAAACAATAAACCCAAAGCTTCTCTCATCACCTTGCCCCAGATTAAGTGCATCCTTAGGTCAGAACTGCCACTGGCTTGGTACAAATGCCATACCCAGTTGGAAAATCACTCTAGAGAGAAATGTTATATAAGCACCAGCAAGCTCAGAAGGCTTGGAGAGCAAGAGTTCTGGCAATGAAATGGTCTTGGCCATCATTGCCACACTTCTTTGTCAAGGACTCTCCAGGGAACCTGGTTCTTCAAGGAATGGCTGGCCAACATATATTTCTATCCCTTAAACCTCTGAACTTGAAAGATGGGAGCCTCATCATCACTTCTTGATTTCTCCTGTGCTCCCAGGAGATACTCTGTGCACACTCACGAAACCTTCTAGCATTCCATGATAATGTGCCATTCACTTAAAGATCTGCCTCCTCAGTTTGCACGACCACACTCTTCTTCATCTGGCTTACCTACTTCTCAATCTTTGTTTTTCTACCTCCCTCTGAACCGAAATCCTCTGGCCACCCCAGCCTATTGCCTCCTTTTCGGACATGTCAAGCTTGTTCCGACTTCAGGAAATTGGCACGTTCTGTTCCCTCTACCTAGAATTCTCATCCTCCACGTGTTCACTGGTTGGCTCCTTCTTGACCTTCATGTCTCAGCTGAAATGTCACATTCTTAGACCTTCCCAGAATCTCCGAACTCAAGAAGCTTATTCTTTGCTCCCTTGGTCATGTTCCTCTGCACTTTCCTGGTTACTCCCTGCTCCCTTCTCTCTCTCCCCCAAGATTTAAGTCCCATGCAAGCAGGAGCCTGGATTTATTATTCACCACTGTGTCCCTGGTGCCTGAGATAGTTCCTAGAGGCTCTCAATAAATGTGCAGGGGATTAATTAATAAGGATACAAATAAATTAATGAATTGCCTTTCCCACATATAATTGCCCTAAAGTTCTATGGATAAAGAATAATGCCACAGACAATGTGAAAACATTTTCCTACTCTGCAAATATGGATTCCAAAGCAAAGGTCCTTCTTAGGTCCTTCTTAGGCTGTTAATACATTTTCCTCAAATGGTTGATGTGCAAGCACAACTTCATATTCAATATATCTTCATGATTAAATGATTTTTTGGAAATTTCCTGTGTGTCACCTAGGGCGCCATGCAAGGAGCATACACAGTCCTGGTTCTTTCTGAATGAGATCTCTGATGATTGGCTCAGCCCAGACATGCAGGCTTGCACCTCCCTTGTGGGATATTGTTTCCTCGGTCCCAATACCATCAGCCCCAGGAGCCACCAGTGGTGACTGAAAGCACTTCGTCTGGGGAAATTCTCCGTGAGTAAAATAGAGCCAAGTGACAATTTTTTTTTTAATATTTAAGCTGGTGTAAAAAGACAATTCCCTGAATATTAGATCACCTCCATTAAAAGAAAAGTGGAATTTGAAAGTGCTTTAATGTTGAACATTTTACATCTTTTATCAGTTCTGTAGAAACCTTAATGAGGACCTATGGCAATGAATGCTTTTCTAAGCAATCACAAGATGCCTGAAGAAATACTAGGTAGGCCCACTTCATGGACTGGGCTGGTCCTTCATACAACACCTGCACTGGGCCCTCCTGGGGCTCACTCTCTAGTGGGGGAAGTTTTACGTTATAGGAGAGAAAACTGCTGCCTTCAGTCCCTGTGCAAGGCACCCTAGCAAAGATGAACTCAGTCTCTGCATTCATGTTTTCACTTTCCTGTTATTTAAGGAGCCTAAAAACTGGATTAATTATACTTGTACTTCAAAAAAAAAATTCCTTTGCTGCAAGAACCGTGAAAACAAAATGCAATGATGATCTTTAAATGACCCAGAAACCAAGGTAATTATAGCTGTAATTAATTACATAACTTTACGTCCCATGGTAGTCAGCTAGAGGTCTAACCCAGAAAATTCCGAGGTTGGAAAATTTGAATTTAGGGACTTATCGCAGACACAGTGTTGTGATGGGCACTGAACAATTCCTAATCTTCTCCAGGCATGTTTGACCTCAGGCAAAAATCACTTAACCTGTTCTTACCTCTCATGCTCATCTGTAAAATGGGGATGGAAGTCCTGGATCACCTCAAAGGGGGTGCTGTGTTGAGCCATATGTTAATGATTTGAAATAAAATGATTTCACACAGAACACATTCGAGGAATTTTAATGGAGTTGAAATTGCTAATATCTAATGGCATTAAAAGCCAGTAAACCGGTTAAGTGTGTGCCAGTATGATGTTCAGTTTATGTGAATTTCATCTACAACAGGTTTTGTTCTACCATATCACCTGGGTGTATTTCTTGACAACTTAAGAGTAGAATGTAGGACCCCCCCCCACACACACACTCTAATTGCTTCCGTATTGAATATTTGCATTACCTCATATTGGTTTAGAACAGTACTTTAGATACATGAACCACAGTTTTTGCAATGTACTTTTGTACAACAATGAAAAATAAGAACAAGCTTCATTAATGAGTCTAGGGCATAGGAGCCCTGGATGCGGAATGAACGGATTGCCTGCTAATAGCTCAGGTTCTTGGCCCTACCTAACTGAATGTTTATCCTTCCCTTTTATTTTTCAACCCAGGACACATGTAACCTCTGTCAGAGAATATTTGTCCAGAATGGTACTAGATAGTGACAAAAACGGAGCTAGTTTCATAATTAAAAAGTAGATGAAAAGTAATTCATCAAAGCATGGGGAGACAGAGTGGAGGAGTAAAAGAGGAAGGGAGAAGGAAACCATTCATATCATTCGTCACTCCATGTACTTGTAGGAAAGATGCTCTCGCGACAAAACTTTACCAGACCAACAAGGAACACAGAATTTTAACACACGATGATTTTTAGTTACTGTTTATGCTGGGTGGCTTGTCACCTTTGTGAGGAACAGCGGGATCAAGAAGGGTGTAAACACCTTTGTCAAATACGTGCAAGAATGGGTGAGCACACTTAAAATGTCTGACTCTCAAGAAAACTCTCACACTAGGGGAGCGGAGTAGGGGTCTCCCTCTTATGTGCGAGGGAGTCAACGGCCACGGAAACCATCCTTGTACTCCTACCAGCAAAATGGAGCTCCTGGATATCCCATTTTAATCTAAAAATGAAATTGCTTTAATTATCAGAAGTAAAAATATTTTAGACTCATAATACCCTGAGACTGATGTGACACGATAGCAGGAAGGTGTTAACTTTTGGAATGGGGCAGTACTGGCTTTGAATATTGACTTGATGATTGAGTAGTTAGCAATTTGGCCATAGAAGCAATTTTACTTCTCTGAGCTTCAGTTTCTTTATCTTTGGGTATGGATAATGATATTAATCTCCCAAGGTTATTGAAAAGATTAAATAGGATAATACATGCAAAATGTCTGGCATGATGCCTGAAACATAGGAGGAACTAAAAATGTTCCTTGTCTCACACACACGCACGCATATCCACTCCACCAGAACAACATGGGCATAACTTGATATCATCTTCTCCCACCAGTACACATGTTGTACGTGTTAATTTAAGTTACCACATGCTACATTTAGATTTGTGCTTGCCAAGGCCTTCGAATTCAAGTCCTGGCAGGTTATGGAGGGGGTGCATCTGGGATGGAATAAAGACATTGCAATCACACCACTATTTCAAAATCCCTGGTTGTCTGAGATCAGATGGGTAAAACTTCATGGCAATAACTATACTGATCAACAGGATAGTTGATATTGTGCAAACACAGCCACTAAAAAAATTGCTGAGAGCCAAACAGCGTGATTATGTACATGACGGAGACAAAAGAGAAGATTTTTAGGTATTTCTAGAAGATTCCCACAGTTTCTGTTGTTGTTGTTGTTGTTATTATTATTATTATTATTATTATTATTATTATTATTATTTTAATTCTAGTTTGGACATGACAATTGCCCCTTCATCCCATGCAAACTAATCTTCCTGTCAAGTTAATGTTATAGCAATCATGTGGAGGTGGGATTAGGGTCGGTAAGAGTCAGGTACATTCCTTGAGTAAAAAGCATTAATATACATATTGGCTTAAGGCTAGAGTCTGCTGGATACAGTCGTGCCATATCTCGGAACCCAAGCCCTAATGAATTATTCAACTCAGCAGAATAATCCGGCATAACTAGGAATAAGCAACAACATATCCATTTGAGGGAAATGTTGTATGAAGACGGCAGGGGTATCTGATGTCATCCATATTGTGCCAAACAATGTGCCAAGTTAATTCTAAGAAGCACCTAATGAAAAGACCTGCCATCCTTCCCCTATTACAGGGAAAACACGGAGGTTTCGAAAAAGGTAAGACATGGGATTCTTCAGGATGGTGAATGTTTAAATCCACATTGAAACCCAGCTTTGCCTATCCCCCCAAATTGATGCTCCATGCTATTTCCACGGCTCTATATTGTCTGCAAACCCCAAAGCCACAATACAATGCCGAGCCCTGCCCCTTCTCTCCACTTCATTGGAGCAGCAGAAAACCTCATGTCGTGTCTGCGTCTGTATCTGCCTCTCCATGTGTGTCTCAGAAAGATACTTTATCTTTCAAGTTTTATGGCTCATATCTGTGACTAAAATATCATTTATGACAATTCCCATCTGCTAAGCTTCAAAAGTGATATAGTTTCATTGCAAAGGGCTGCTACTGGGGGCTTAAGTTACAAGCCAAGAGTTGAATAGAATCAGAATGTACCTGAATTCGATCTCACAGGAAGATGAGCCTTTTTAAAATATGTCCATTTCCTCCACGCAAACTGTGCTGCGAATGTGTCAAGGCCCCAAAGTGTGGGGCCTCCTGGCTTCCCCCAGACCAGAGCAAAGAACTGTCTCCTGCAGCCCATGGAGATTGGACCCCGTTTCTTATTCCAAGCAGGAAAGCCGAAGGCCTGCTTCCTCCGTCATTCTCTGACAGTTATAGACTAGCTGTGCACCTTATTAAAGATTAAGGTTTGCCGGGGCACTCTCCTTTGGCCATATACTGTTCACAGTCCAGCATTTATTACAAAGGGACTGGAGATTAACGCCATCCATTCTGCACATCACTTAGTGGTCCCACAAAACCAAGAAAATGTAGAACAATGCAGAACCGCCTTCCATTTTCCCAACCCGGGGTCTTTGTGCCTCTGAATTTCACATGGTAGCTTTAAGACCATCTTTTATTTTATCGTATTTTATTTTATTTTATTTTATTTTATTTTATTTTATTTTATTTTATTTTATTTTATTTTATTTTATTTTTTTACCATCACACTTTACTGTGGTCTTGTTTTTCTAATTTCAAACGTACAGGATCCCTGTAGTAAATTCAGAAAAATATAGAACACCTAAAATAAGGATCAACCTGGAAGCACGATATAGTCTTTGTGTTTTTGAGGAGAATTTTCTGTTCTCTCCTTCTCTCTCTCATCTCCTCTTTTTTCTTCCCTCTCTCTCTCTCTTCTCCTTTTCCCAAAATGTTGCTTTCATGTGCTGATATGGGTTTTCTGTAAACCTCAAATAACCATAACAAATAACCTTAATTTATTACGGAACAAGAACACTCAGTTTGCATGCCACCCTTCCTCTGTCCAGGGCCCACAGTACACATTGCCCACCGATTGTGAAGCACCCTCTTCCCGAGTCATGCATGATCCTTCTTCAAAGTTCCAAGCAGCCAGTACTAACCAATGAGCGTTGGCCCAAGACTGTGAATTCTCTTTCAGTATATGGTCCCTGCCCTCCAGAAACTTACACTCTAACTCTGACAGCAAAACAAAGAGGAGAATTTTGAGCACAACAGTATTCCAAAGGCACCTTTTACATACCAGACTCAGCAGTTGTCTTGTTCTCTTAGGAGAATGAACACTGCTCCTTTTGAGTCAGCGACCACTTGCACGGGTCAAGGGTCTTGCATGGGTCACCCTGTGTCATGAGCCTAAAATGTACAGTGGTTACTCTTCACCATGTGACTCAGTGTTGGGCCCTGTCTTCAACACCCTGAAGTGAGCCTAGCACACAGTCAGAGGTCAAGGCAAGGACAGATACATTTCCGAATAATGGACGCTCAAAAAATGCAATTTCTTTTCTTTCTTTCCATATATCTTCAGATAGGATGGCTGTAATAATGGTGAGAAGGTGATGTACACTGGGTAGCATTACATATAGTAGGAGGTAAGTTTTGAGTCACATCTTTAGCAAGAATGCATGGGACAGTAACTTTTGACCCAAGAACCATATTACCAAGAAATTAGCATGCCTGTAAAAATTAGCCATATGTTTTCTTTATCTATCTCTACCTATAGAGATAACTCAGGGTGCATGTGCCTGGTGTTAGTGTCTGTAATAGGACAAAGAGTCCATTTAGGGAACTGATTAAATGAGGTATGTTCTGGGCATATAAAGGAGGACAATGGAGGGAGTGATGGGGACCAGTGTGTGCTAATATGAGAAACTGTCTCTGGCACATTAAGTAAATTAAAGCAAGATAAAAGGAAAACAGGGCATATAGTCAAAAATAAAATAAATACGTACACGCATATGTGTGTACACATGTATGCATGTTGTGTCCTCCCATGACCCCCAACAGGCATATACAAAAAGCCATTCATAATGACTACCCTTAGTTAAAACTGGAATTCAGAGAAGGGCCTTTTATTATTTTGCCTTATTATTTATTTATTATTTTGCCTTTTTTTTTTTTTTTTTTTGCTAGAGTTAGTGCCATTTGAATTACTAATCACGGGCATGTATCCCTTAAATTTAATCAAACAAAATGTTTCCTGGCTGGTCTGGATGGTGGGATTATGGCCTGTTTGTTTCCTTCTTGATTCTTCATGGAAAACATGTAACACGTAGTGTTATGTTAAAGAAGCAAATTATGATCTTCAAGTGGTGGAGAATGATCCGGGCAGGAGAAGGGCAGAGGGAGAGGATAAGGCAGGCCTTGGCATTTATTAAAACATCAGAAAGCCTTCTGAAAACCTGCATAAAACTGAAGGGTTGTGGAGGAGAGGAGAACAAAATACAGGCAAGTCAAAAATACAGAGACATCTGTCCAAATGAAATACCTACCCTGCTGATGCAGAAATTCCCCTTTTGGGGGTTTGCTTCTGGGGTCACCATACATTAGTATTCCACTCACCACTGCTGCAGCCACCATTTCTCTCCATTTCTTTTTGACCTCAAGCATTTTATGCATAAATGTCAGTGTTCTTTGCAATTAATCATGCCTACCACAGACTAATTGTGGACAACAGTCATGCAATTAGCCAAAATGTGTTTCAAATATGCATGAATGTTCAGAAAGCACTCACATTCCAAAACCTCAGGTACCTAAACAGGAAAATTGGCCAGTCTTTCACAATTCCCTTTCAAATTCAATGTGAACTAGCAGGATAATCAGATCATAGCTGATGGCGGCCATGCCCAGGGTCTGCTAATGAGAAAACGGTATCCTGAAACACATGCTATGAACTCCACGAAGCAGCACATCTGAAAATACCAAGCGTGCCCTTTGGTGAAGTTAGAGAGAGACAGAGACAGAGAGAGTACTTACAAGAGTTGATGCAAAGATGTGTTATATAATTGGAAGACTCAAAATCCGCTACTTGGGTCGCATACAATACAACGTATCTCCGAACAGTCAAATACGGTTGCAATGCCATTACTGTAATTAGACACAGCTAGTTGCTGATCACCAGTAGGCCATCCTAGGCAACACCATTGCTCATTAGTATTTTATCTTAATATATGGAAAGGGGGTAGCCTAGAAGAGTAGTTCCCAACCAAAGGCAATTTCACCACCCAGGAGACATTTGGCAATATCTAGAGATATTTTGGCTGTCACAATTGCGGGAAGAGTCTCTGCTGTCACCTGGTGGGTAGAGGCCAGGGATGCTGCTGAAAGTCCTAGAATGCATATGGCAGCCGTCTACCCCTAGTCCAAAAAATACTTTTCTGGCTAAAATGTGGATAGTGTCAAGGTTGAGAAACTATGACTTAGAGGAACTAAAAACTGTACATTCAGGGATGAAAACCGAGCACAGCTCGTAGTTCTGCCACATACGGGCACTGTCGCTCTGAGGAAGTTCCTTAACACCATGACCTCAGGTTCTGCCTCTGCAAAATAGGGAATAATACTCTCTACTTTGCAGGGTGGCTGCAAGAATTTGAGCTAATGGAAAAGAAAGCTCTGGTCACAGAATACATGGTAGCTACCATGATTATTCCAACTGTTATTATCACTTACATATTTTTCAATCACATTACCGAACAGGAATAAAACAAACTTCTTGGAGAGTTGTGCTGTTGTCAATCGGGCACCACGGCAAACATCTCCCTAGCCTCCCAGGAATAAACTAGTCTCACTTCAAACAATTGTTACAGTTTGAATCCAATTGACTCCAGACAAAAGTATTGAGATAATCAGCATATTAAAGCCAACACTATAACCATATGTTAATTATGTAAATGATTCATTTTAATCAGCTAGAACCATGTAAAGAGTAACTAGGAATGCAAATGTAGGGAGTTATTAAAAACCTCATTATTATTCATCTTGGTTCCATGCGTGAACGTATCCATCCAAACAGATGAATTAATAGTGAGGAGAGGAGAGGAGAGTGCTGGAGGGGGTCTGCGGGACACCATCTGTCTGCCTTTGCTTCTCGCTCAGGCCTCCACTTTGCATGGAAGCTGCAAGAGCCGTGCACGAAGAGTGCTCCGGGCTTCCTGGGGTGGCCTGGTCAGCCTTTTGGAGCTCAGAGAGTATCATGGCTTCTCTTCATTTGCCTGTGTTTGCTTTTTAAGGTTGGGACGAAGAAGGGGTGGGTTGGCATGGAAGCAACTCTACTATGGGTCCCCCAATTCATCTGTGACTTGTAAAAACATCCCTCCAAACTTCTCTTTTCCTTTCTCCTCCACCCTCATTATAACTTCTACTGGCACCACACAATTCTCTTCATCATCGAGGGAGCTTATTAGTTTGCTATATTGTTATTATTAATAATTGGTCATTGTCTTTCCTTGTTATTATTGTGGAGAGCTTTCCATGTGAAACTCTCCTTTCATTTGGTCTTCCCCACAGCCTGAGTCTTAGAGGGAAATCAAGTTGCCTGAAGCTGAGCAAGTACTAATTGGTGGAACGGGGCTGGCATATCAGGTCACTGGACTCGAGAGTGTTAGGTAGTGTTACGGCCTGCTCTCAGAGTAGCTGTGTCCACCTCAGCTCATGGGGTAATTAGATGCTTCCAGGAGATATTTAGTTTTGAAACCTTGGAAGGGAAGGGGTATAGCATTACTGAAATACCTAAAATTTTCATATTGGGTTTGGCAGTAAGGATATGGGCTCTGCATTGCTTATACACGAACTCACTGTATTTCCCCCACATTTTCACGACAACATTTACGATCCCCATTTCATAAACATGAGGAAACTCAGCTTGAAGCAACCCGAAAAAGTCATAAGGCATAAGTTATAAGCAGAACTGGGATTTAAACCTAAGATCTGACGTCAAAGCTCACAACTTCCCCAGTTTGAATCCTGATGAAGGTATTAAAATATTTCTGTGTGTTGGTGAGGAAACCATGACTCAGAGAGATTTAATGGCCGGCCTGATGTCAACTTAACGTTCTGGACTTCAACCTACTTCTGTCTGGCCCCCACTGTTCTCCTTACTGCTCTGAGGGTAAGACCTTTGTTGATTCTCTAAAACTGTTACCACACTTTACCTGCTGGTATAATTAGAGCTATCCAACAGAACCTTCTGGAATGATGGAAATATTCATATCTGTGCTGTGCAATATGGTAGCCACTAGCCAGGTGACTACTAACCACTTGAAATGTGGTGAATGTGACCAAGGAGATGAATTTTAAAATTTGATTTAATTTCATTTAATTTAAATGTAATCAGCTACACATGGCTAGTGGATGCCATTCTGGATGGAACAAGTCTAGATTTTCACAAATGTTATCCCTTCACTGAATGCTCACAAGCCCTCACTTTGGTTAGGAAAGGCCTTTCAAAGATGAGGACTAGGAGGGCGGCTCTATTAAATGAGAAGATGGAGAACTGCCAGGTAAATAATGCATGACCTAGAAGGTTCACCTGGCACTTCCTTCTCAGCTCTGATCTCTTTGTGTTGGAAAGAAGAAAGATTTACCATCCTTCTCATTCCATAAAGAATGAGTGAAATTTCCTGCGTCATTGAAATGCCCTTTCTTTGTTAACTTAATCTGAGCATAACAGTCTAAGAGATAACTTGTCTGCTTACCATCAATCCCCTAAACTGTACCAAGACATTTGTTCCATTTTAAAATAAAGAGAATTAAAGTTAATGGTGTCTTGACATCTTCATGAAACCTTTTAAAGTATATAAAGACTTTTTGTTGATCAATGATGCTGGTCTCCTGGTAATGCTTAAGCTTTCCAAAATGGGTCATTTTCAAGATAAATGGGGAAAAAAAAAACCTCTCATGGAATAGAACACTAGTTTGGGAAATACTTATGACTTTCTCTTTCTCTTTAAAGATTATGAAACTGGTTGTCCTTCAGCTAATGATATGCTTAGTTATGTGTGATGTTTATGTGTGTGTGTATATATAAAGCTATGCGTGATGTGTATGTGGTATGTGTGTAGACATATATGTAAATGCATATGTTTAAATTAGTTGTTATCATTTGAAAATCAGATGACTAGTCCCACAGAAATCTGGATTCTTTTTTAGTTTCTCTTGAAATATATCAGAAAATCTGGTAACACAGAGCCTGTCTCACTGCATGGGGAAAAGAAATGACTGTAGTTACGCAGAAGCTGCTCCTTTCGATGGAGCATATGTGATGGGACATTTGTTCCCTAGTCCTCCATGGTCCCTGCCATCCTGACTGATGTCCCGACATGGAATTATGTGGGCACCTGAGTCTGGGCTGGGAGTCTCTGGCAGGCTGAGTGGATTTCCACCTTGTCCATTACCCCTGCTATGCAAACCCAGACAAGATGCTTCATAATGTTACAGGTGGAAGATTCTTCTTCAGATAAGGTCACATATTTTCTTTTCAAGCAACAGAGGGTAGGTCAAACATGTGGATAGGATTCATCAGAGAATCTACTGGAAGGAGAGGGGCCAGGGGAAAACCTTGCCACAATGACTGATTTCCACCTGCAGTGACAAGACTTCTTCAGGGCCGACGAGGTGATGGTTACAGACTAAAGATAATGCCAGATCTCAAAAAGGCAGATCCCCAATGTCCCCCCACCGCCCCCACAACACTGCTTCATCCCTGCAAATGATAAAATGGAGGCTGGGGGCCTCAGGCCCTCCCCAGGGTGTAGCTGCCGACCTCACCTCACCCCAGAGCTTCTCCACAGACTCACTAACTGTGCTCACCAGCAGCGATTTCATGATTCACCAACACCAGATTGTCTAAGACCAGGAGGAGAAAAAAAGGATTAAGCCAGAAAACCCATCTGCAATTCATTTCACACCAGACTTTAAAAACACGTCCACCTGACAAAAGTACAATCGATCATTTCATTTCATTTTTAAAAGAGTAAACATGATCAAAATTAAATGATTTTTGGGGGTGAGAAGTAAGGATATCCAAAAAGCTCTATGTGGCTTTGTTCTTCATATTCTAATTCTTTCATGTTTCTCTGCCTGATGTCTCCTAATGTACTTTCACTAGAATCCGATTTTTGATCTTTAATCCCTTTATGTGTTTTTCTGTGCTTACTCTTGAATGCCTTTGTAGCTGCCATAATTGGGTCTCTGGCACCATTTTAATAGGACTTAGCACAATGCAGGCTTGACAAATTTCATCTAAGTGGAAAAAAAAAAAACCACTATCAATATCATCTGAGAAACTGACCAGAGTTTCAAATACGCTGCAACAAACATATCAAATAGGACACAGTTAGGCTGATGAAGGCAGACTCCATGATCAGACCAGGAAGATGACAGAAACCATCTAAGGTTGTGTGACATCAGCCTGTGTGCCCTGGTGGTTTATAAATTCACAAGTCTGGAGAGGGAAGGCTGGGTCAGATTAATTTTCAAGGCTCAACTTGGTCGACAATCTCACAATAAATGTTAGTGCCTGGCTTCCCTGGAAACACACACGGACGTCATTTCCTCTCTAGATGCCCGTGCCTTTGTGATTTTTGGCCAAGGTGATCAACAATCTGGCAATGTCTAAGTGACATTCTCTGACACAGCTCTGCTGGAAACGACATCGGATTTATAAATGTTCTGGCAATAAGGGACAATGCAACTGGAACAGACATCAATGGGAGAGGTAGCCCGGCTCAAAATAATCCTGTTTCTTCTGGGAAAGGTCTCAATATACTTAAGACAAGAGTCAGCGGCCATGTTTGTGTCACATGACCCAGCCCTGGTATGGGTCACCTTAGCTGATTGGTTCAACGGTGAGCACCTGACCTATCAAAATCTTCCCTGGGAGTTTCTGACACAGAACCAGGGAAAACACTCATTCTCCGATGTCACAACTCAGAGGCTCAGGAGCTTTTAGCAGCCACGTTTCCCATCAGCAGGTTTGTGGAAGCAAAAGTCTTATGGTTCTCCTATTTTCCCTGAGCTCTGGCTGCTTTGGCCTAATTGTAAGTGACCTCCTGATACAGTCGGGGTTTCTCAGTCTGTGCTATTGATATTTTGGGATATCTTGATATCTTTGTTGTGGGAGGTTGTTCTATGCACTGTCAGATGTTTACTACCATCCATTCACCTACTAGTGGCAGGTAGCATCCCACCGCCCGCCCCCCCACCCCACCACTCCAGTTGTAACTACCAAAAATGTCTCCAGGCATCTCTGAATGACTCCTGTGGGGAAAATTGCTCTCAGCTGAGAATCACTGCACTAAAAGAATTTTCATGCAGAAATTCAATATTAATAACCAACAAGGTACTCTGGCCCTATCTATCCACGGCACCTAAGGTTTGGTACGTGAAATGAGGCTATAAAAAGGCGAGTCCGAATTTAGATTCTCAGTCTTGGCTATACTCTAAATTCTTCCTTGCTACTAAGATCTGGCAAGGTCCTTCACATATTTATTACCTTGTGGAGTGTTTCATCTGTTTCTCTGGTCTCTAGTGACATTTATATCTCACAAAGATGTTTATGATTACAAAGAGAAAAAAGGGTCCCTTGTACTCGTGACACAAGTCTTGAAGCATAGTCCATCATGAGATTGTATCACATTGAGATAGACTGCATGTTATTTACATATTATATATAAAGTTATTTATATATTACATGCACACATATATGTATATATATGTTATATGTGTTATATGTGTACACACACACACACACACACACACACACACATATATATATATATATGATAATGCACAGAAATCATTCTGATCACTGCAGGTCTTTTCTAATATATTAAGGATCAGAACGCTTGGCATCTAGCAGGTATATTCAGTAGTATCCTTTATATGTATCCTGTAGTGTCCTGTACCTTTCGATCAGAACCTTGGCACCCTTCTCCATAAATTGCCTCTTCCTCATTTATACACAAAAAAACGAATATGGTGTTCTTACTATGGGAGTCATAAAGGTTTCTGCAGTTTCCAAGAGATTCTCTCAGGGCAAGAGCACAACCAGCAAATATTCTCTCTCCTAAGTCTTAGAATTTCAAGTACAGAGATGCAATTATAGAAGAAATGAGTACAGGTTATTTATTTATTTATTTATTTATTTATTTATTTATTTTTACATTTATTTACTTTTGAGAGACAGAGCACAAGTGGGGGAGGAGCAGAGAGGGAATGAGACACAGGATACAAAGCAGGCTCCAGGCTCTGAGCTGTCAACACAGAGCCTGATGCAAGGCTCGAACCCACAAACCGCGAGATCATGACCTGAGCCGAAGTCGGACACTTAACTGACTGAGCCACCCAGGCGCCCCTAGTACAGTGTCATTTAAATAAAAGAAAATGTATTCATTCTAGAACTAGCTCTCAATGGTTGAACAGTCCTCCCAGTATCTGCCCTACACCCCTACCTCCAGCCTTCTAGTCAACTCTGAGCTACTCAATATCCACCCAATAAATGTTCTCTCTTTCTTAAGGTAATCAAAGCAAATTTCTAGTGCTTGAAACCAAGGAACGCAACCTGATACTACTAAGAAAGGCCCACTAAAATGGTGATTGCAAAATCTGTGGGCATCTCAAGATCTATGAATTAGCACCACAACAAGTCAATTTTTTTTTCCTATTAAAAATGGCAAATTCAATAACCTACATTTAATTCCAAGGCCTCTTCTCCACAGTAATTACAAGATAAACAGATCTCACACTTAAAAGGGCTCTTTCTTTTCTGGCAGCCAGACGCTCCCAAAACGGGGAAGTCGCCAGCCTATCTCATCGCTCACCACAGATATACTAGACAACAGCTCGTCAAATGTAAGCTGTGGGAGACTCCCGAACCCCACAATTACCAACAGACCTTGAAAAGTGCTTTTTAATCTTTAAAACGCTTTGAAAAGATGTGGGCTTTACACAGGACTTGGGAGTTCCAAAACTGACTCGCTGTTCCACTTTTCCATCACACGGGCAAACATGATCTTGCTGTCTCCGTGTTCCAAAATACTCCCCTCAAATGTCCTCCTTTCCTCCCCACGAGATACCAGGAAGGCCATATGCCTCCTCCCTCTTCTGCTGAAGTGTCAACAATGAAACGCAGAAGCAGAAGCCGACATGTGCTAACTGGCCTGGGCCCTCCCCCTCCACCCAGATGATAAACAGCAAGACGGGCAGGGAGCTTCTGGAAGCTTACTCTGGCCCCTGAAACAAAACACAGCTACTCCACCGTCTATGGAAGAATCATTAAATGCTCCATAAAATGTACTTAGCCTTAAGCAAAGAGGTTTTGTCCTCCAACAAAACCATTTAAATGGTGCCAGCAGAAAGGTTCCTATGGCATAAAGTCCCTTGTGTGTTTAAAGGTTCTATGAACTAGTGGTGACCTTTAGCCGGCTGCTCAGCATACTGTCCTAAAAGACATGTGGCCCGTTTTATGCCAGGCACTTTGCCGGGGTGAGAGGCCTAAAGTGCCCAGCCTTTATTTATTTATTTCTCAGTCGCTCCAGGGGTGACCTCTTATTAAGTATCTAGCCTGGGCCAGACAGTGTCCTGAGTGCTCCACGCTGGTCATTTCCAAGGCTGCCCACAGCAGTGGTATAGAACTGGACTTGTTTTACCCCTTTTAGGAAGTCATGAGTCTCACTGATTATAAGTCACACACAGGTAGTTCAATGGGAGCCAGGATGTGTCAGTTGCTTAACGTTTTCATTTGAAGGTTCCCATCCAACAGCACAAGGAGACAAGGGGTCCAGACTACGCAAAATCAGGGCCGAGGCTCACTGCAATCTTCTCTGTGGTTCTATCTCTGCCAAAGTCTCTGATAATAACAATAACAATAACAGCAACAGAAGCCTCTTAGCCAACAGATCCAATTTATCTATCAGGCGGCAGGCTGCGTGATTTACAAAACATCTTGCTTAAGCCTCAGGAAACACTCCTTGTGGGTCTTACCATTATTTATTTATTTATTTTTATTTCATTTTATTTTATATTTTTTACAGATGAGGAAACTAAACTAAGGTTCAGAGAGGCTGAGCGAGTTGCCCAAGGTCACACAGCCAGTACACAGCCGAGGTCGAAAGGAACTCCAAATGCATCTGAGTCTCACATCTGAGCTCTTCACTGGGACGTTACGAAACACACATGCTCTCACGTAACTACTTTCTGCTCACTGTTAAAAGCTACTTCCTAGGTCAGGAAGCCCTCAAGACATACACGTGCAGAAACACATGCTTACATACACCCTGCCTTCCACCTCAGCCTCTAGGAGCCTGCACGTGTTTTCTCCTACTCTCATGAGCACAGGTCAAGCTTCTCACACTTCGTCAGGCAGAACAGGGGCATGATCAAGGCTGGTCTCCTCTCCTTCTGTCTCCCATCTCTGTTGGGTGTGTGAAGGTGGTTCCCACATGTTCTCGTAGCTTATTTATCCTTATGAGTAGAAACAAGGCCCAGCAGCTGCAGAGGAAACGTTCCCCTTGGTTGCCTGCTTCCCTCGGACTCATCTGGTCTAACTCGGAGTCACCTGGACTTCTTCCACGTCAAGGACCGTGAGGGTGTCAAGCAGGGCAGGGACTGAGTCTCAGTCAAGCAAAAGAAACAATTCTTTCACGCTTTGGAAAAGTGCCACTGCCTCATTCTTTGATGCATAATGGTTTTAATCTTCCTCAAGAGTAAACATCTGCTTAATGCAAAGCTTCCTGACTCAAGTTCGGCCTCCTGTAAGTGCTGCGGGTAGGCCGACAACCATTACAGGCAGGCCTTGGCGAGACGGGACCATTGTCAAATGTGCAACGAGACAGATGGATCTCTCGGGTCCAGAACCTGACAAAGCTGAACCGGCCTCACTGCACAGGCTTGCGTACAGGCTGGGGCCAAGGCCTGGAGAGAGCACTTTGGGCGCAGGAATGTGGGCTCTCTCCATTCCCCAGGCACATGGCTTTCCTCCCGTGGTCCAGAAACCCCCGGTGTATGGACAGTTAGAAAATATCCATCTAGGGGTGCCTGGGTGGCTCAGCCGGTTAAGTGTCCGACTTCGGCTCGGGTCATGATCTCACAGTTCGTAGGTTCGAGCCCCACACCGGGCACTGTGCTGATGGCTCAGAGCCCAGAGCCTCCTTCGGATTCTGTGTCTCCCTCTCTCGCTGCCTCTTCCCCACTCGTGCTCTGTCTGTCTCTCTCTCTCTCTCCAAAAATAAACATTAAAAAATTAATAATAAAAAAAGAAAATATCCATCTAATATCCATAGAGCCAATGTCTTTGTTTGGTTGCTTTGGGGTCATTCTTTCTACTGACAGCTCATAGGGACTAGGGACTGAAGGGGCCCTGAGAAAGAAGAAACATTCCCACCCAGTGGATGTGACTCTCCACAGACAGACGAATTAGATTTCTCATACTCAAAGGCTTCAAGGAGACCTGAGTAAGATCTCTGTGAGGCAAGGCTAGAATGGGGAAGCCTAGTTAAGTGGCACCATCTGAAGAAAGGGGAAATGACAAGAAGAGACGTGGCCAACACGAGCAGAGAGAAAGGAAGCCCAGAGGGTCGGACGCTGGCAATGCGTCCACGACATCATCCAGCAAAGATGTGCAATGAATCCCGGGCACGTGGCCTTTCCAAGTCCTGCAGAGGCCTACTGCATCATGGGGAGGCTAACTCCTTGGGCCACACTGTGACCTACATGCAAAGTCCTTCAAAACCCCACTTCCCTAGGAACAGGGCCTATGCTTGCTCACTCTGCTGCTGGCGTTTGCCTCTTCCTGGCTTTCTGATACCAGGCAGGTGTAGCTAGGATGGGGGACGTAAGCTTTCTCAGACTTAGAAAGTGCTTCTTACGTGCTCCCCACCATGCATGCTTCATTTATCTCAGCCATACAGGAGGGAGCAGAGCCGCTATTTCAACCCTTCTCCGACACGCTCTTAACTGACCACAGTTTTGTGACTGACATCTTTTGACTCTTCTAACAGTTCTTTGGGTTCTTACTTATCCCCATCAACCTCAGAAAGCTTCACCCAGAAAATGGGCAAAAACGTCTAGGTCTGTGATGTGTACTGTCCAACACAGCACCACACTAGGTAGAACGTAGCGTCTCACGTGGAGAATGTGGAGAGTGTATTCAACAATAGACAACTTAAGTGAAATTTCTGTCCATCTCTCTGTTGGTGGTGTTATATTTTCATTGTATTTGGAGGGACTATTTAAAGATGGCTTAACCATATGAAGATGACAAGGCATGTGAATAAATAGATTTTCCAGAGTGGTCGAATTTGAGGTTCCACACAAAGTTCTTGAGAGTGCAGATGAGGTGTGCTGCATACAGCAAGGTGTTATGGACACAAAAAGCAAATGGTGGTTTTGCACCTGAGCCCCAAGTCAGGACACACGCACAGGTGACCATGTGGCATCAGTGACTGCTCCTTTTATGGGCAGCCCCATGTATCAACCATGTATCAAGGTCTATGGGGAGTAAGAGCAAGAGTTTAGTTATTTAACGAAAGCTAATTATTTTCCCCCAGTGACACACACACACACACACACACACACACACACGCACAGCATCTGTCAGGTGCTTACTGTGTGATAAGCATTTTACACATGCTACCACATTTAATTCCCAGAACAACTCTGTTGAGTTAAGACCAGGAACTGAGGCTCACATAGACCCCCAAGACTTGTGGAAGGTCATAGCATGTGACCTAGTCATGGATATGGATGTTGTTGTGGGTCATGGGTACGGACCCAAAGCCCATGAGTTTACCTAACATACACTTTTCTGTATTGCCTTAGATGGCTGCACTATAGCTGGTAATTCTTACATCACTCAGCGTTGAGTAAACGTGGAACCAAAACATACCAAAACATACTTTCCAGCCCCCAAACATAATCAATCTAGTTTATATTACATATAATCAATCACTCAATCAATCAATATTTTGGTTTCTGGATCTGAAATTCTAATCATTGCGAATAAAGAAACAGGAGTCAAAGGCAAAACTTCTCTCATGCCCTGTCCTTAGAAATCCAGGTTTCTCTGGCCACAAAGATAACACTAACTGATGCATACATAACCTTCTTCTCTTGGCTACTCTCTGGGCTTAATACATTAATATCACTCTATTCATATCGCCTGCCACCTTCCGCCATTTTCTTCCTACCAAAAAGTATTAAAGGGACAGCTTAGCTTTTCCTTGAAAAAAATCAGGTGTTAATTAGAGATTTATTTGTCATTACGTATCAAATAACTCGCCAATTACTTGCTCTGATGCTGCCGACACCTGCCTCCTTCAGTAGCGTGGCCATCCCTTTGCTCTCTCATGGTTTATTTGTGAGAAGCTGAGTTGGCTATGAATTCTTCCAAAGGTTTATCAACCCTCTCAGGCCAGTTTGTGCATATCCAATGCGATGACAACAGATACATAATTTATTTTCTGGAGTGAGTTATGAAAGTTAATCAATAAGAAGTGGAAGTCTTGTAAATTATCTATCGAAGATCAGCCTATTAAATGTTCTACTTCTACGAGGCTGGTTTGAGTGGAGGTCTCAGACTACACTATTTATTAGTCCGCATACAAGATAATGTGATTCTCAAGCGGATGAAGGCAGACCTCGCTATTAAGACAGAGACAGTCAAAATAAAAATGAAATGTGTTTTGCTACAACAGCAAATCCCGCTGCCATGATTGCCAGGAAAAAAAAAATAAACAAGTAGATGGGAATCAGAGGAGGCTGGGAAAATCTCCATGAATAGAGCAGAGAGCATAGAGGGCAGTGGGGAGGGAAGCAGGAAGGAGAAGACACACGGGCAGGCTCTCCTGGTCGATTTCTGAATAAAGAGGTGAAAGTACCACTTTGCCACATGGAAGCATCTCCAACTGCCTGTTCTCCCCTAAGGGAGCCTGGCCAGGGCAAGAAGAGAGGCCTTGGCATGCCCAGGATTGTGCAAAAGCCTTGGGAAAGAGACAGAAAACAGCTCACAAATAGGGTCCCGGGCTTGGTTCAGAGTCCAGGAACAGGGGTCAGAGGAACCGAGGCACCATCAGAGGCCAGGCAAAGATCATGGGGCAGAACGAGGTAGGTCAGGATGCAAAGACAGGGAGATGGGTGGGCTTCCTTCCTCCCATCGACGGGGATCAGGAGATGTGCAGGGGAAAGCTGTGGCCAGAGGGAGGGAGAAAACCCCAGTTTCACCAGCACTACTCTGCCCCACCACCAAGCATCATGCTCTCCATTAGGCTCAACTGATGTTGCTGACTCACTGGAAATTTTTTATCAACAATTTATCTATATAAAATATTATTTGGAATCTAAACTGGGAGTAGAGTGACACTAGCCATGAGTGTTTTTATTCTCTGGGCTGATATCAGCTAAAGGGAAGCTTTTCGTTCCTCCTACTGGTCCCACTTGGGGTGGGATGGCAGGGTCCCACTTGATGGCAGGGTCTGTTCCTGTAGAATCCAAAATGCTTGTGTTCCTGCTGGTGCTGAGACCATGAGTGCAAGGTCTCTTTCTCCTCCTCTGGCCATGGCACCGTTTGGAGTAAGCTCATTCACTTAGATGCAGGATGCCTCCAGAGAGGCCCTCACACCCAGGCCTTGGTGTCACAGAGCACCCCTCTTATTTCACTCTCTTCTCTCAGGCAGGTAAGTCCCTGTGTGCCTGAGCCAAAAGAGTTTTCTGCTGGATATGCAACGGCCATGCATGCAGGGGTCCTCAGCATTCACATACAGAAGAGACACCAGAGGCTCGTGCCACACTTGGACCATGAGCTTTGCCGTGGGTACTACAGATGGAAGTCCATGCATGACCCTACGTCCACTAGAGCTGGCTCCAAACCCTTTCCTCCATCACTCGAGAATGCACTGCACAGCACATCTGAGAACAGCTCTCCTACATGAGAATCTTTAACTGTTCTTCCATGTATTTGCATTATTTAAAAGGCAAAGCATTCATAGACTTCAGAATTTTAAGGACCTTCAACTTAAAGCTCTCAGAACACACCAGATTGTGCTGTTGCCCTGCTTAAAACTTTCCAGTGGCCTCTTATCACAACTTGATAAAAATCCAAATTCATCACCACATTGAGCAGGGCCCCATCATCACTTCCCACTATCCTTCCCCTTTAACACAAGACTCCAAACCCTACTGGCTTCCTTGGAACACTCTGTGCTTGCCGGTTCCTCTCAGTGGGATGCTCCTTCCTGAATTTGGTTCTTGTCTTCAGTGTCACTGCTCCGAGAGCCTCAGCTGACCACCTTTCTCTAGGAGAGGCCCTCATACCCAGGCCTCAGTATCCCGGAGCACCCTTCTCATTTCACTCTGTTCTCCTCTCCACAAAGAGCTCACATCTGCCTGTCTGCCTCCATCCCTGCTCATTAGAAACTAAGTCCCATAAGAACAGGGGCCTTGACTCTGTTCAGGGCTGTCTTCAGCACCTAGAACTATGCCTGTCATTGAACTGTTGCCCAATTGCTAAAGATGAATAAATGGTTACATGCACATATTCCCTATTATAACTAATTATAATGTATCAATCAATAGGTTGGAGCACCAGGGTTGAGACACACAGCCTTGGAGGGGGCTTCTTGGACCTGGCTTCTTCACCTTTGAAACCAACAAGGCACTTTGCATGTACCATATTTACCCAAGTAAACACCCCTCCCACTGAAAGGAAATATGCTTTTTGGCCTTGACCTCGTTTTGCCTCGAGCAAAATGCCTTTGGCTGTCAGCAGCTAGAAGCCTGGGCAGAGCAGGTGGAGGGAGGTGTAAATGACCCTGAAGGTTGAAAGGAAAAGAAATTATCACCCAACAGATTGGCAAAAATTTAAAAGATTGATGATGCCCAGTTTTGGCATATGGATGCAAGGAAACTGGTCTATCATACTGTGTTTGAGGGAATAACAATTGGTGAAGCCATTTTCTGGAGGGCATTTGGCAGCTCCTGTTAGAATCTAAAATGTGCATACCCTGGGAACCAGCAAACTCAATTCTAGGATCCTACGCTAAACCGATTTTCATACATGCGCACAAATGGATTTGCAAGGGCATTCTTTGGCAGCATTGTGGCAGGAATGAAAGAAAACCAGAAGCTACCAAAATGTGTACAAAAGGCAGAATGGCTAAATAAATGGTGGTAGGACTGTGTATGGAAATTTGGGCGATCTGTTCAGGATAATAGGGTAGACTTATACATAGTGGCATGAGAAGATGGCCAAAACGTGTATATAAAAGGGAGTAGCAAAACAGTGCAGGTGGATGAGAGCCCACTGACCTCAAATAGGTGCATTGTGTCCATGTATACACAATTATGGGTGTAATTACATGGGAAGGGGTATGGGGGGTGGATTTCAGACCAGCTACCACTCCAAACTGTTACCATGCATTACCTCTTGGTGTGGGAGGCAGGAGTGGAAGGAGAATGTTGTAGGCAGACTCACATGCTTTACTCTGCTTTCTCATTTATTTCTTGAAACCATTTTAGGGAAAAAATAACCATTACATGACAGTTTTAAAAGCAAAAGAAAGAGGGTTCAGGGATCTTAGAAGAACCGAGCTGGGGCCAGGGATGGGATTTGTGCCTCCATCAAAGGCTCCAAGCTCGGAAGGGGAAGATGAGTTCTTGGATTCACATCCCTCCCCACTGACCCACTCTGGGAATGTGATCACATGACCTAACTTTTCTGCCACTTCTCATCTTTGAAGCTGGGGTAATAACAGTGCCCGCCTGCTTGAATTTTGGTGAGGATTAACTGAGATAATGTCTGTTAAATGCTTAGTACACCACCCAGCACAGAGCAAGGGTAAATATTAACTATTAATTTTATTACCATTACATTGTTCTCAGGTTTCAGCATTCAAATGTGCTCAGATGAGGGGAAGGCAAAGGCAGGGAAAGAGACTGTAACACAGCAATTTAATTAACTCGATCTTACTGAGTACTGCTGTCCCCCAGAACGTTCAGCGATGAAAGAAATGTCCTATATTAAGCAGCTCAACATTCAAAACAAACCGCAGTTGTCTACCAAGCACTGGAAATGTCAATAGTTTGCTTTAACTTAAATTTCAATAGTTACATGTGGCTAGTGGCTCCCACATTGCACGGAACACCTCCAGAGGATTTCACTTTCCCCAACAGAAGTAACCTGCTTCTCTCCTGACATCGGTACCCGAGATCAGCACAAGTCACAGTACTTAAAATGCGATGAAACCCTAAGCATTTCATCTGGCTTGCGGTAGAAGAAGCGAGTTTACAAGATTTTACAAGTGGTGTCTGGGTGGCTCAGTGGGTTGAGTGCCCGACTTTGATTCAGGTCATGATCTTATGGTTCGTGAGTTTAAGCCCCACATCATGCTCTTTGCTGCCAGCGTAGAGCCTGCTTCAGATTCTTTGTCCCTCTCTCTCTCTGCTCCTCCCTCACCCTCCTCTCTCTCTCTCTCTCTCTCTCTCTCTCTCTCTCTCTCTCTCAAAAAACAAAGAAACAGGGGCGCCTGGGTGGCTCAGTCAGTTAAGCATCCGACTTCAGCTCAGGTCATGATCTCGCGGTCTGTGAGTTCAGGCCCCTCATCGGGCTCTGTGCTGACAGCTCAGAGCCTGGAGCCTGCTTCGGATTCTGTGTCTCCCTCTCTCTCTGACCCTCCCCCGTTCATGCTCTGTCTCTCTCTGTCTCAAAAATAAATAATAAATACTAAAAAAATAAAAAAAAAACACAAAAACAAAGAAACATTCAAAACAAGAAGTTTTTACGAAATAGGTACCTTTTCAACCCTCATTCAGTTTTTCTGATTGCTCAAAGAGACTCAGTTGTTGCTACCTTGCCTTTCACACCATCTTTAGGACACTTTCAAACCTCCCTTCTTTTCCTGCCAGAGAACAGGCCTCAGACAGGACCAAATTGCCAGCAAACACAAGTAATGTGAGTATCTGATAACACTGCTTTGTTTTCTATGCATTTTTTTATGGAGATACAACACATACCATAAAATTCACCCTTCTGTACGTACAATTCATTTTTTTTCTAACACAGGCACAGAGTTTTGCAACTATCACCACTATTTCATTCCAGAACATCGTCATTACCCCTAAAAGAAAGCCCTAACCCATTAGCAGTCACTCTCTGCATCTCCTTCCCCGGTTTCTACCAACCACAACTCTGCTTTCTACCTCTGTAGCTTTGCTTATTCTGAGCATTCTGTACAGTTGGAGTCATATAACGTATGGTCTTTTGTGTCTGGCTTCTGTCATTTAGCAGAACACTTTCACAGTCCATCCGTGTGAGAGCACGTATTTGTATGCTGTTCCATTTTATGGCTGGATGATTTTCTGGTGTATGATATACCACTTTTTGTCTATCCCTTTGTTAGTCAATGGACATTTAGGTACTTGTCAGCATTTGGTTTTCATGAGCAATGCTGTGATGAACACTTGAGCCCAAGTTTTTGAGTAGGGATGTGTTATTTTCGATTCTCTTGGGTCTGTCCCTAGGCATGGAATTTCTAGGTCATATGGTAGCTCTGTATGTAATTTTTTGGTAACTGCCAAACTATTTTCCAAAGCAGTTGCAAAACTTTACTTTTCCATCAGCAATATACACATGTTCCGATTTCTGCACACCCTCACCAATATTTGTTACTATCCTTCTTTTTATTATGGCCATTCTAGTTGGCATGATCAATGTTTTCTTTGTAGATACTATTTGTTTATTCCTTGTGGTGGGAATGTTTGATTGGATTAGAGATGGAAAGTATCCTTTTGCAAATTAACATATACTGGTTGTAAACACTGAATCAATTTAAATCATAGCGTTAAAGATATAGTAGTGCTTGTGCTACGAAGCAGGTGCATGTCTGAAGTTTAGGAAACTGTGTTCAAGGACAAAGCTTTGGGTTCCTTTTATGGGGTCCATGCATAAACTTGAAACCTAAAGTCATCTGTAAAAGTGGTGTGTGTGTGTGTGTGCATGTATGTGTGTGTGCACACAGGCACATGTGTAGGTATCTACGTTTGACAACTTGTGCTTTCTTCTTTCTAGCCTTTCACTTCATGTACACAAATGAGCAACAGAAAAGTCGGCAGACTGCCTCATTGCTGCATGAACATCTAGGGACAATCTGGGACAAGAATGAACTCTTCTGAGCCCCTGCTCTCCAGGGTCTTTCTGGAATTGCATAAAAAAATGTAGAAGTATCACTCAGCCAGTGTGTGCAGGTGAGGCCACTACCACTCTTTTCCGGGAGAAGGGCCACAACTTCTGGCTTTCTTTCCTACTCTAGTCCGCCTTACTTGTCTTCAGGATTTGGACACAAAGGGCCCCAGAAGAACAGTGCTCACCAAACAGCAGAAATGGGGAGCCTGAAGCAAATTTAGTGCAGATGGATCCCTGTGAGATTTGCTATTCCTTAGCTGATACTCACTTGTGAAAGAGAGGGGTCAGGACCCTAAGGGCAGCAAGCCACTGCATTTGGGATGGGGTGACACAGCTTCTGAGAGCAAGATAGGCAGCCTTCAGTGTCTTCCCACTTGGTCATCTGGCGCAGAGTGGGGGACAGGACTAGTCCCTTCTGCCCTGCTTGGGGACATGTGCAAAGATTCAGGTGACACTGTACTGCAGTGTCCAGTTGACCACCTCTGAAAGGCTTTCCCCACCCAGAAGCCACAAAGCCATAACTGTTTCGGGAGCAGAGATTGTTAAGTACGTTTCTGCCACGGGGCGCGCTGACAGTCAACTGGAAGTTAAAAACCCTCGCACTGCAAGACCATATGCTCACAGTTTGACATACACTTGGAGGGGAAATTTCCAGGCACCCCAATTAAGAACCCATGCCCACAAATCACTCTGGAGTCCCTCTTTCTTCATCAGCTCCAGAGAGTGGCTTCCAAGTCTCTGTGAGGGTCATGATGGGCTTTTTCCTGGGGTTGGAAACTCCTCAGTAGCAGTTAGGAAAGACAGCTGCTGACAGCTGAAACTTCCATGCCTGGGCCTCCAGATCAAGTGACGGAATGTGTGTTTCCATGGCACTCCCAGAAACAGGTGGCTCTTAAACTCTAGAAAAGCACATTCCCCTGCCCCACAGTAAATCAGCTGCTCTCTGTGGAGATGTGTATTTCAGGCATGGACAAGTGCAGCGTCAGGTGTCTCCAAGATAAACCCAGGAAGCTCAGAAGAGAGGAGTGGATGGCAGAAAGATCTCAAGACACTGTGGGATGGGACCTCGAAGGCAGAGAATCATCATCCTCCTTACCATGAGTAACTCTTCCTTCCTTTCCATTATTTCCTTCATGGCACTTGCTAAAATGATAATTCATCAACTCATGGGTTGTTGTAGCTGTTCCTAATTCGGTTCTGTGTCTTCCTCCCAGAGATCGTAAATGCTGCTAACGGAGGGATCATATCTGACTTCTTTAGCATCTTTCCACTACTGTCTAGCATTGCATCTTCTATACAGTAGGTACTCAATAAATGTCTGGAGAATTATGGAAGGAATGAATTAACCAGTCATGCATAATAATCTTTTCTGCTCTCAAACATACAAACCTTTCCTTCTATTTCCCCCATGAGTAAACTGAGGCTCAGAGAGGTAAAATTATCTAGTCAAGATGAAATTTAATAGGAGGTAAGGCTGATTCTGGAATCCAGGTCTGTCTGAATCCAAACTTCCAGGTGGTTTCTGTTGTCACAAATGACAAAAGTGAAACATCTTGCCCCCAGGGGCCCTCCCTATCCCTGTTAAAATAAAATAAAAGGAAAATCAGCCAGCCCTAAGACAGAACTGTCCCGTGATGGAAAATCCAGTCCACAAGCACATGGCTCACCAGATGCTCACAGCTTTGGTACAGCAAGACTTAATAAAGCGCCCAAGACTGATCCCCCATGCTCTAACAGGTTTGCTTGTAGCCCGTGGACACATTTTTGGGTCATTAACAATTAAACACACATGCTGCAGTCCCCTGAAGCAACAAAAGTTACCAGACCCTCACACACAGATACACTGCTATGATTCCCAGTCTCCTCTCCCTCTTTTTCTATAATCATTGTGATTTTCTGCTCCAACCTGCCTTCCAGAAACTGTCTCTCCTTTCTGGGCAGAATTCTCTCATCGAAAAAGATTCAAGGAATGGTGGAATGGGGAATGGATATTCATTTGCCAGCCATAGACACACCTTGGTGTTGGCAATTTCCGCTCATGGCACACTAGCTCTCCTTTCTGTTTCCCATCTTACCCCACTAAAGACCACTAGACCATCTTCCATCTAGCTTTTAGAGGAATCTCTTTTGTTAAATGCTCATTTACTTACTTTGAGAGAGAGTGAGAGATAGGCAGACAGAGAAAGAGCGCAAGCAGGAGAGGGAGAGGGAGAAACCCAAGCAGGCTCTGCAATGTCAGAACAGAGCCCAACATGGGGCTCCATCTCACAAACTCTGAGATCATGACCTGAACAGAAATCAAGAGCGGGACGCTCAACCGACTGAGCCATTCAGGCACCCCTGGAGGATTCCTTTAAAAATGTAAAATCAGGTCATGGTGTTCCCCTACTTGAAACTCCCCAGTGGTTTTCCATTTCTCTTAGACCAAAATCTAAACTCCCTGCAATGTCCTAGGAGGCTGAATGTTATGTGGTTGCTGACCACATGTCTGATTTCATGTCCTGCCTCTCCCCCATCATCTACTACATCCCAGTCATACTGGCCATCCTTGTTATTCCCCAAATGTGCCCATGTTGTCCGACCTTAGAGCTTCCATGTGTCCCCTTTGCCTCAACTCTCTTCTCTACCCCAGGACATGACACTGACTCTGTTTGCCAATCAGATCAGAGCTCAACTTCCACACGTTCCGTCCTTCAACTATCCAAAATAACCCTCTCAGTTACTCTCATGTAGTCTTAATCTATTTTATTTTCTTCCTCGCATGTACCACCATCGGATATCCTGCCTGTTGCTTATTTTCCCCCATTAAATCTGAGTGGACTTATTCATCCTCGCAAACTACTGTCCAGCACACATTGTGCACTCCACAAATATTTTCCAAATTGATGAATAAATATGGAAACCAATCTAGAGCTGTCTGAATTCCCAAACGAAGCCCCCTCCCTGGCTTCTGAAATGCACACGGCCTGTCAGCAGCCTTATTTGGATTGTGAGGGTCAGATATAAAGATGGAAAAGAAACCACAGTAACTGGCAAGCTACTGATTGAAAAAAAAGGTCTTTTAAATTTTCTGTGCACATTCAGACAAGGGCTGGGCTGGCTGGTTCACCTCACCCTAACGCCATGGGCAAGCCCGTTCCGTGACTTCTTTCTCAAATCCATCAAGGGGAAATGTTATACTTTTAGGACTTAAGGGAATTAGGAGAAGGATTTAGTTTTTAAGAGAGAAAGTGAAGTCATTTAAATTGAAAACTGATCTTGGGCCCTAGACCTGTATTTCGTTTGCAAGAGAAGTACTCCGGCAGGAGTGATGAGAGCTGACGAGGCAGGTCTGTCTGTCTCCCGGTCTCGGCTCCTGAGAGAAGCCTGCCCGGAAGATATCTTGATCTCTTGAGCAGCTTGGTTTTTAGTCCTAAAACGGGCATGACCTTGGGCCAGGTCCCTAAGGGATAGTTGTGTGTTCCAGGAGTCACCAGTGTACTCATGCCTTCATGATTGATGGAGTTTTTCTTCTCCTCAAAGGAAAGCACATCTGTCAGTGCTCCCATTCCATGGAACTTTGGAGGAAAGGTGTGAGCAGAAGCCAGCCACCTGGGTGGTTGGAGCCAGCCAACCTCTGCCTCTCTCTTCTGTCAATCCTCTAATCCCTGGGAGTACTCGGTAGATTCCTCTCCTTCATCCCCATCTTCCTCTTTCCATCTGACTTAAATGCTGTAATTTTCTGACGATCCATTTACTTAGGATATCAGCGACATGTTTTGTTGTAAGCTATCACCTTAGTCTTGAGGTTCTCAACAAAAAAAGGATTATTTATTAGTTGGAAAAAATGACTGACTCTTTTAAAAAGCTTTTTATTTAAAAAAAAAAGCTGGCTGCAAGTGATATAAATTTTTATGCATAGGATGAGAGTATAAGAACTTTTGTGGAAGAAAATATATGTGCAGGACAAAGATGAGATATCCGTATAGTGGTTTGAAGTGGTTATTTCTGGGTAGTGGGTTACAGTTTGTGTGTGTGTGTGTGTGTGTACATGGACATGTGCACATACGTATATTTGTTTGTGCTTTTCTGACCACCAAGATTTATTTTGCATTTATCCTGAACTAATTTTGCAATTAGAAAAATAGGCAACAATCATTTTTAAATCATTTTGGAAAGGAGCCCAAGAAGGAAACCATAAGCTTAAATCAAAGACCAAACAAATTGGCTGCTTGCTGAGACTGGCACTGGGGTGTGACATCCTTCCTGCAGGTGGACGGCTCCGTGTGAAAAGTGCTAACTGGGCTGGACCTTGGCCACAGGTAAGGTCCACTGAAGTCTATCAATAAACTGTCTTAAGACTCATCTCTTGGGATGGGTTCTGGCTCAAGGATAGTCCTCACCCTACCTCTTTCCCAGGAATGCTTCACAATATTCTGAATGGGCTCCAAGTACATGGGATTCTGGGACATAGTTGACTGATTCAAAGTTGAGATGTACCCCAGGCTGGATCCATCAGATTCTTTCCTGGGAATTTGGAACTTGAATGGAAACACAAAGCCTGGTGGTCTTGAAAAGCTGAGTCACTGAGGTTTCTGAAACTTGGCAAGACTGACACTTTGAGCCAGATAATTCTGGTCGTCCTATCCACTGCAGAGCGCCAACAGCAACCCCTTTCTGACTGTGACAACTAAAAATGTCCCTGCAGGGCAAAATTGCCCCTGGCTGAGAACCACTTATCTAAAGAGAATGTCCACAAATTCTGCCTGCCAAGTCCTTAGGCCTGCCCTACCTCGCGGATTTCCCTTGGCTTGATTTTCTTTTGTTTTCCCCTTTTCTGTGCATTCGATTGTTTACACATTACCCCTCAAAAACTGCAAAATACAAACACTTCCCTGTTAAACTAGCCAGGATTGGGCTCTGTGCCTCGACCAAAAGGATCTTAACAAAAACACTCACATTCAAAAATCATCTTTGGTTTCTTGATATTCAAAATCACCTGTCATCTTTCAACCCATAGGAGGCCCAACTGTTTTTAATTCAACTTATCTCTGATATCAGAGCAGATCTGAACACAAGGGCATGAATGAAGCAGGTGCTCCTGAGTCACATGGGCCACTGGAAACCACGATGTGTCAGCAACAAGACCCCAAGATGGCAGAGGAACGTTCACCTGCCCAGGGAGGGCAGGGGGTTTGCTTGTGATTGTGTGCGCAACTAACACTTTCCATGAGGAAGTTGGAAAGCCGGAAAGCAGAGATGTCATGGGACACATGCCTTGCCCATCCCCAGGAGTGAACTCTACAACATGTTCCTCAGTGAAGCTCTGACTAGCTAGAACCAAACACATGAAAGAAAATACACATGCAGACAGCACTGTGCACCCAAACCCCACAACTGTTCGAACAGATAAGAATTCCATATGGTCTGCATTACCCTCAGCAATGGAAGGCTTTTTATCCTTCCCTAGGCTACCCCATCACCATGCAGCAAGTGGGAGCTCTGGTCCCTTACAACACAGACAGGGACAGGACTCAGCAGCTGATGAATGGCGTTCTGTATGATGGGCGAACGCTTGTGCAACATCTGCTAGGCCCCCACACAAATCTTAAGGCCCTCTGGCAGGCAGCACCAAGTCCCTCAGCTAAGTCACAATGGGAACCACCTGCCAAAACGCCAGGTGTGAAACAAGCCCTAGCTCATTAGAGTCCTTAAGCCCCCACCCAAATTCCTGGAAAAGGCTCCAGGCAAATCCAGGGCTCTGCATGGCCACTCTCCATGAGCCCACGGGAGCCTCGCCTTATTAAGATGGTCGTTGGACGGTCCACGTCAATTTCACATTTTCTGTCAAAACCTAACAGATACCAGGCACCTCGGTGTTTACACCTCTCAGCAGAACAAATGCAGAGCTGTTGAAGGGAGAAATAACACACCACCACAGTAACAATAGAAGACATCGCTTGCAAGCTGTCCGCGGCCCCTGGAGTAACTGACATGTTTGACAGAGAATGTGTGTTGGTAACGTTGCTTGATTTGTGTTTAAAGGGAAAACAGAAAGTGCATTTCCAGAAGGTTTAGACATTGATAACCAAAGAGAAGGTCTTGTAAACAAAGCCACCAGGACCATGTCCTGGCAGCCCCCTCCTTGCCGTTTGTCACCGCCCCACCTCCCGTTTTGATCTCCTGGAGGAATCAGGCTTCCTCGGGAGAACAAGATCTCCTGACAGAAAGCTGCAAGACAGAGGGAGGAAAGCTGATCAGAAATGACAGCGGCACAAAACCCTGTTAGCCTTCTGCTCAGAATAGGTTGTACGGGGAAGAGACAAGGCTGTTCCCCTGCGGAGGACGGGCAGAGGCACCAAAGCCACACAGCACAGTACGGTCCTTGGGAACATCCCCACGTCTGCCATTTCCAAGCCCTGAGAGCTCGGGCAGGTTATTTCACTTTGCTGGGCCTCAGTTTCCTTGTATGTGCTGCTGAAGCCAGCACTGGGCCTCAGTTTCCTTGAAAGGAATTCTTTCCAGGGTCGTTTGGGGCAGTAGAAATATCCTATGGAAAAGACCCAAAGGAGAGACCAGTAGGAGTAGCAACAGTGGAAATAATAGTAATATAATTTTTAACATGTAATTATAATATAGTAATTATAAAAATATTACTATTTGACTATATCATATGCGATCATATAATCATATATTGTACAATCACATATTACATCACATAATCATAATATTATATGATTATTGTAAGATACATAATATATATATTATGTTTTAATTTATGTATCATTATATAATTATATGTAATAGTATAATTATAAAATAGATAATTATATACAATTATATAATTATATGTAATAGTATATTATAATTATGTTATATATAATACACATATGTATATTATATGAAATACATGTTATTATATGTACATAATATATGTCATCTTATTATCTAATCCTTATTATGTTATTATTACTTATTCCTATTCTTATTAAGTCTTACTATATACCACGTACCATTATAAGTGCCTTACAAATATTAACTCATCTGATCCTCAAAAGCAACTCTGATATGGTCCCCATCCAATGGAGGAGGATACGAAAGCATGGATTTAGGTGCTTCTAATATGTCCATTTTACAGATGAGGGCAATTTAGGAGCTTTACCAAGGAGGCAAAGCTGAGACTCTAACCTAGCAGTCTGTTTCGAGAGTTCACCCTCTTAGCCAAGATGCAATATATATATATATACATATATATCTGCAAACGCTCCATATTGCCTCTACTGTATAGTTAGTTCTGGTGTTGTTTGTGGTAGCATTTTAGTTGTGCTTGAAAATAAACTTGCTAATATGCTTCCTAACTACTTTCCATGTGCCAGGCACTGTGCTATGCACTTTATATGCTTTGGTTCCTTTAACTATCACCCAGCAAGGTTAATGCTGCCCAGAGGAGGTGTTACCACACCCAAGGTCACACAGGTAGTAAGTGATGCCTAGGGTCACACAGGTGGAGGCAGGAGATGAGCCAGGTAGTCCGTTCCAGAGCCTACACCCCTACGTCGTCCTGTTAGCCTGCTTTTTCCTCTCCCAAATACAACACTTCACTTAGATGCTGTAGGTGAAATGCCTTACACACAGCCTGGTACATCGTAAATGCCTGAAAACGAGCAGCTGCTGTTGTTTTTATCATAACTAAATGCGAAAAGCCCAGTAGGCATTTTCTTCCAAGAAAATGACGGAAGTATGAATTTATGACACCGTCTGTTCAGAGGGCAGATCCTTCGCCCCTTTTAAACCTCAACAAAGCCCCTGCATTGTTGGGTAACACCAGTTCCCCAATCCAGCTGTTCACGGGAAACCTGGGATTGCCGGGGAAGCACGTAGTTCACTGGGCCCTGCCATTCTGACGCAGACAATCTGAGGTCCAGGGCAGACAGCACAGGTCAGCAAGCTTGCCCACGTGCCGATCAGTGGCAGGGCTGGAGAGCACACTGATGAAGGAGGTTCTGGAAGTGTCTCTCTAAACCGCGTTTCCCTCCCCGAAGGCTCTCCACAGGCTGCCCAGTGCCAGTCGGCAGTCTTGCACTCACACTCCTCCCTGCCGCCGGGTGCTGACAGATGGAAGCTATTCTTATTATTTAACATTTATTAAGCGCCCACAGTGTGCTAGGAGCTGCATGGAACAGGGGTGTGGGTGGTCCCAAAGAATTTGTCCCCAGAAGGCTATGGCCACATGGAGGGAAGGGGTTGGGCTTCTCTTTCCCATTCAAAGTCCACTCCTCCCAGCCAGTTCTGGTTCCAGCCCCAGAAGTCCTACTAGAGCCAGTGGACAAAGATTTGGGCAAGGATTCCATATGAGTGAGGCCTTTACATCCTTCTTGGTGTGTGACCAGTAGCCCCAGCTCCCCAGGCCACTGACTTAGGGAATGGGAAGGGGTGTGGGTTTCATCCCACCCAAGGCCATGGGCTATGCATGTCAAACCCCATGGTGGTATCTCTTTCTCTCTTTCATAGCATTCCCCAATGGTACCCCACTCTGTCCAGCTGCACCAAAAAGCATGTCCCTGGTTACTGAGAATCTCCACTGAGAGAGGGAACAGAGAGTTACAATTGTGCCCACTTAACGCCCAAATCCAGAGAATCTCTGTATGGAAAAGAAAGTGCAGCAACCCAGGATATTATGAAAGAAAACCAAACCAAACCGAACCAAACCAAACCAAGAAAGCAGCAACTCTGGCCATCCATTATGGAACACCTACAATGAGCAGGGGTTGTTCTCCATGCTTCACAAGCATCATCTCATCAGATCCTCTGGGTTCCTTCCCCCATTGTCAAGTTGAGACAATGGAAACTCAGAGACATGGAGCCCCACATCACACAGGGGCCAAGATGCCTACTCAGATTGGTCTGAGTGGGGCACCCAGACCTTGGCATTATGCCAAGCTTCCTGAATAGCATCGTGGTTGCACTGCAAATGCCTTGGGTGTGGTCATTTTTGCACTCTTTTATGCCTGACATTGACTTTGGGAGGTAGAGAATATTGCATATTACTCCCATTGTATAGAGGAGCAAGTGGAGGGTCAGAGAGGTCAAACAATTTGCCCAAAGTCACCAGGAGAAGGTCGTGGCCAGATTCAAGCTCCCCTGGTCTAGATCCTATGTTCTAAATTCTCTGATCTAAATCCTTAACTGTGCTACCTCATGAAATGAGAAGAAATGGCTCTTCAGAGAGCACTTTGTGAAAACACCTTGGAATGCGCAAGGTGACTGCCTCCTCCAAATCCTCTCTACCTTGAGGAGCCAGTGCAGATTACGGAGTGGAAGGAAAAATAACAGCTAAGGGAGGTCATCCTCTCTCCCAGCATGGTATGCTGAACTCACTGCATTACTCTGAGCCAGATAGAAGGTAGGACAGGACAAAACTGAACCACTGTTTCAGAGATAGAGGTCTTCCTCAAAAAAACAAAAAAACCTCCACCCTTTGTCTCCTGGAACATACCAGAAACCCTCTTATTTGGGAAGGATAGAGGGACTATCTACAGGAAGCCATCTTCCTGAGGGGCGCCTGGGTGGCTCAGTCGGTTGAGTGTCTGACTTCGGCTGAGGTCGTGATATCACAATCCATGAGTTCGAGCCCCGCGTAGGGCTCTGTGGTGACAGTTCTGAGCCTGGAGCCTGCTTCAGATTCTGTGTCTCCCTTTCTCTCTGCCCCTCCACTGTTCATGCTCTGTCTCTCTCTATCTCAAAGGTAAATAAACATTAAAAAAAAATTTAAGGAAGCCATCTTCCTGGAACTGTAGAAAAATCCATCGCGACTGCCCAAGCCACTGACAGTGGTGGGGACCTCATACTGTGTGGGGTGAGTGCAGTCGAGACTCTACAGAGTCCCACCATCAAGCAGCTGTGTTTAACCTCTGACTTTCTTGCCAGCGATGTGGCCAGGGACTCCACCTCTGAGGAGAGAGACTGGGTCTTAATCACCTCAATGTCTCCAGAGCTTAGAAGACAATCCAACATGGAACCCTGACCCATGAAAAATTATTATAATAAATAAATGACTGTCACAATGCCTCTGTCTCTGACTTTTACAACCCGGAGAGCTCAAGCTAGGAACTAGGCTTTGCAGAAGACAATGGTCCCAGTTCCCCAGAGGAAAAGACGTGCGGAGTACTGAGTTCAACGTTTCTGGACACCTCCTAAGGTTCAGCAGTTAATCAAGTGGATATGCTGGCTTCTTCCACGCTGGTGGGATGCATGTGTGATAGGCCTATCTTTAGACGTGAGAGAAACATAAATAGGGGTGAGCATCTCTGTCATAAATCAGCCGGGGAAAACACTTACCCAAAACAACCTTTAAAAGACAGGGAGGGGGTTCTGCTTCACCATCAAAGGCTCAGATTGCTGAACACCAAAGCAGCAAAGTGGAGTGTGAAATCCACAACTCTCTCCAGCTCTGTGTGTCCCATGCCAACATATTATAAAAAGCAGACTTGCTGATATAGCATGCCTTTAAAATGATCAAAATGACAGATGGTTGCTGCAGAAACACATCCTTTTTATAGGACTGATATTAATCAGAAGAGATTGACAGTGTCCCTTTAATCTTTTAATTAAAAATAAAAAGTGCATTTCTATAAAACAGAATGGGGCAAGTCGCTAGCATCTCCAAAGTGCTTTGCAACGATGGACAGTCCACATTATTTCAAACTTAACTGGAAGGCTTTGGTTTTTCTTTCTAAATATATTTATGTATGTATGTATTGCTAATATAAAGAGACATGAAGTTGTTGATTTGAGCAGCCCAATCTTGCTTCATAATGTTGTTATTGAATATGCTTATCAGACTGTCTTTACTTCACTAGATCATGCATGGTGTCCTCACCTGAAAAATAGTCAGAATGCTCCCAACATACCCTAGTGGGAAACAATACTGTAATTAATTTAGGTGGGAAGATGCTAAGTAAAATTGCCATATCTAACTTCGATACATTTGATCGTTAATGGAGAAGCAAAATGCGCTAGATGATATTTAACTGCTTGGTGAATGTGATCACTGGCATCGGTCAATGAGGATAATAATTTCTTTTAAAGTTTTATTCATTTTTTGATAGAGAGAGAGAGACAGAGAGATAGAAGGAGACAGAGCATCCTAAGCAGGCTCCAGGCTCTGAGCTGTCAGCACAGAGCCTGAGGCAGGGCTTGAACCCATGAAGCACGAGATCATGACCTGAGCCACAGTCAGACTCTTAACCGACTGAGTCACCTAGGGGCCCCTCAATGAGTTTAATTAAGATCAGAGTCCCACACTTCCTTCCCTGGAGAGGGTGTATGTAGGGTTCAGGGGAGCAAAAAAAAAAAACATGTCTGGATGTCTGTAATACCTTCAGTTAGGATTGCTGATCATGAAAAGCTGACATTTGCCTGTCCAACACCTTACTGTGAGAACAAGACTCATTTTTGCCCTCTATTCACAGCCCCTACAGCTCAGTCAGGATGACAACACCATCCAGATCCAATGTGAGCAGTGAGGCAAGAGGACTGCTTTCAGGGTGGGCATGGTTTGCAAGGTAAGCCAAGGAGACTGCTATCTGGAAATTTTTGCAGGAACAGTTGGGAAAGAGACTTGCAAAAAGATGGGTTGGGATGTGAGCCCCGGAGATGCTTGGGGACCATTTGTGCCACCACTTAGATGTGGTGTGCTTGTGAATGAAGATCCAGAAAAGACAACCACAGCAGAGTTGTGGAGAGACATGACTTGGGTTGATGGGAGACTGAATTCAACTGCGCCTCAAGCTGGATGTTTTCTTTTTCCCCTCTAAGCAATACGCATTCGATTTTTGTCAGTTGCAAATAAAAGAGTCCTAAATAAACGTTCATCATACATCTTTCTCTCACTTTCTCTTTCTCGAATAATGCAGAATGAACATCTACCATATTGGATACAGAGCTACAGACAGAGATGGAGATACATAGATATAGATGAGATACAGATATAGATACAGCTATAGACATGATATACATATACATATGGATACGGATGTCCCACATCTTTCCTGTGTATAAGGGTGGAACCTTTGTGTGGAAAGGGGTCTTGGGTGTCTTTTATTCTGGCGCATCACCCTCTCTTAGTTCAAAGCCTCACATACAGTAGGTGCTCGATAAACAATCGCTAATGAGATAGATCACATTTAAAGCTCACAAACACCCTGCAAGTCAGGGATTCCTGCTTTTGTTTTGTAGCTGAGCACACAGCCTCGGAGAGGTTAACTGACAGGCCCAGGGCCACATGCTTAGTAAATGCCAGAGCCAATACATCAACCCGGACCTATTTGACTCCAAACTCTCCTTGCCACCTCCCTGACTCTTTAATTTAGTCTGCCGTTGACATGGCCTCTTCGGCAGTACAGAAAAGTCACTTAGTGACTAAGACAGAGCAGCCTCAAAGTAAATGACACCACTAACATTTACATCAGGTGTGCCTTCTGATTTCTTTCCAGATCAGCAGATACTCCAAACATGTAGATAATATTGCAGGGCAGAAATATCAGGATATGAGACTGGCTCCACCAGCCACAGACCAGAACAAGTGGAATTCTTTTTCCTTCACCCAGACATGTATCCAAATGACCTCTACCTTCCTCTACCTTCCTCTGTCTTTCTGTCGGGACAGCTTCTCCACTTGGATAATTCCTGGCATCACCACATATGTATGCAGATCTGCCATCAACTACATTGCCAGATTCAACGATGCTGATTTCTGCTTCGGAATCCAGAATGCAGGGTTTGCTCCTACCACTGCTATCCCTATCAGAGAGGCACTAATCAGCGTTTTTCTGCCACTGTCTACTCTAGGAAGGTTAAGTCAGAAAACACACAGCCTCTAGAGAGCTTAGGGTCTCTGAGAGAAAAGACGGCATTGAGTGCTCAGGACCCAAACCCAGCAAAGTGGACACTCCCCAGCGGTATTCACAGAAGGGTATTTCGGAGCCCATTCCTGGGTAGAGCGCTCAGAAATTCAGGCCGTAAGAGTTATTTCAGAGATTCTTCCAAGATTCTTTCCACCTATGCTTTTTGATATTTGAGTCCTATGTGCAAACAATCTCAAACTCTACAGTGCAGTGGGATGGGGAAGATACCGAAGTTCCTTCTCGCTGTGTCACCCCAACACCATGAATTCACCTGAATTCTCTGCTCTGGTAGGAAGACCTCTCCTTAGTTTGCACTGAATGCCTGCCGGTGCTTTAGAGCTCAACTCAAACACCACCCTTCCCTTTTAATCACACTCTTTCCTACTCTAAGAGACATCCACCTGCTCCCTCTCCTGTTTTCATATGCATTCCCATGGATGCACCTCAACAGTAGACTGGTGAAGAGGGAAGATTCTGGCCCAACATACCTGATCCAAATCTCAGATCTGTACCTGACATTCCTGTGAACTTGGACAAGCTCCCTTTCTCAAGGGTCAGTTTCAGGTTCTTCATAGGTAGAAAGGGCACCATAATCCAAGACTCTGATTCCTTATTTGAGATCATTGGGGTCATGTGTATTTTGAAATTTCAAACTTTTTATGGGGGACGGATAGGAATTGTCTTTTTCAGAAAGGTATTTCAGTGGAAACATCGATTATGTAACACTCTCAGCAGGGTCTGGGACAACATTCTGAAATCAAACACTTAAATATCCCTGTAGCAAAATATGTGAATATTCACACTAAGAGGGATAAAGAAAGTCTATAAATAGCCACACATCATTTTAGGTCAAGTTTGCTTCCCAAATCAGTTTTGGTACCAAACTTCTCCCCAGAAAACACCCTGATTTACAGAGCTTTTTGGAATTTAAAATTACAGATAGGGGATGGTAGGCCAGTAAGTACTCAACTTAGGGTTTTGTAAGAAAAAGTGAGATAATATACCTAAGTATTTAGCACAGCACCTGGTTCATAGCAATTACTCAATAATTGTTACCTGTCATTCTTTACTAATGTTTTTACTGTAGTATAAGTTTTGTGTTTATCTAGTGTTCTCTTCCACTGGCTGTGAACCTACATGTCAGTGGCTATGACTATCACTTTTGTGTCCTGGGTGTCCTGACCAATGCCTCGTCTAAAATATGTGAGCATTAATGAATAACTTAATTAACAAATGCATGGTAACATAGATGGGGTTCTGTTTACACTGACTTCCATCTAGAAAAATGGTCTTTTGACCCACTATCTATAATATCTACATGAGATGGGAATTATCTGTCTCAGTATGGAGAACGATCTAGCCACGTATGGCCAAAGGGCTTACCCTTTGTTTAAGTATCTACAGTGAGGGGTGCAAATCTGAACTTATAACCCTGAACCAAGGGCTCATTAGATCTAAGCACTAACCAAACATACTAATCATTTATAAAGCCATTGTTTTATTATGTTGCTTGGTATGCTGCGGCCATGGTCTATGGTTTAAATAAGTCATCTTGGGAAGTTCTGGATTCAAGACTGACTTTGACAATTGATTTGTCAGACCTTCCTTGTTTTCAGATCAGAGAGTGCATTGATCATTCAGTGTATTGTTGAAAATTTAGAAGTAAATAAAGAAGTCTGAGAGGAACATACATTGTTTCTTTTTATCCCAAGATACCAAGATTGAGATTCATACAAAGGGAAAGGATTAAGGTTTATACAATGCACTTGGTAATATTACTCTTTAAAAAATTTTTTTTTACGTTTATTCATTTTTGAGAGACAGAGAGAGACAAAGCACATGCAAGGGAGGAGCAGAGAGAGAGAGGGAGACACAGAATCTGAAGCAGGCTCCAGGCTCTGAGCTGTCAGCACAGAGCCTGACGTGGGACTTGAACTCCCAAACCGCGAGATCGTGACCTGAGCTGAAGTCAGATGCACAACCAACCAAGCCACCCAGGTGCCCCGGCAATATTACTCTTTTTCTCTTCTCTTCTGCTTCTCACTACCCATGAAATGCTCCAAACTGGTTCAGCTCAATCCCCTATGGTCATTCAGAAATTCTTTACATGGCTAGAAGGAAAAACTATCCACCTTTCCATATATTCAACAGGTTTTGATACCAGAAGATGGATTCAGGAGAACCAGCATGATAATGATTCTGGCTTTCTTGAGGGATGGCGGATGGGGATCACTGGTAACTATGGAATTCAGTCCTAGAACAAAAGATCCTGGTGAGCAACAGCCTTAGAATTACTAGAAAACGGCTCTACTCTGTTTTTGCCAGACAATGTGATGCTCTATTAAAGCCTGTTATGATATCTGGTCCATTATTTATTTTTTTCTTCGAGTGGACCAAAACAGGGCAATGCTACTAGTATTAATTTAAAAAGTGGCAGAAACTCTTCTGCCACAGAATTGTTGGCTCTTGAGGTTGGAAAGACCTTGGGAGGAATCTCAAACTCTGATCCAACAACCCTGCCAAGTGGCTACCAAAGCTCTGTCCGTGTAACTCCAGGCATAGGGAACTTACTACCGATGATGGAGTACACACACTATTTTGGATCACTTTTAGTGTCCTGCTGATGACAGTATTAAGGTGTGGGCGGCACCTTCCTTCCCTACAGGGAAGCTCTTGCAACTCTTGAGGAGTTGGGAAAAAAACCACAAGGTCAAGGAACTGGTAAGCAAGCTGATACAGCCTGCTGGGATACAGGACAGCTGGCATCAGAAGGCCCAGCTAGAAGGTGATTGTGATTGTGTGTGTGTGTGTGTGTGTGTGTGTGTGTGTGTGTTACAATTTTTCTCTCTTTGAGTTGCTTCTCCTCCCCTTGAAAATGTTTCTGCAACCAAGCGATCTGAGTTTCGTGATGCCAATGGGTAAATAACACAGGGTCTCTCGGCAAACCAGAAATGAAGCTGGTCTCTCTCCAGCCATACCGTTTTAGTGCATTCCAGGGGAGTGAGAGAGGAAGAAGATGAATATGTCACAGCAGCTGGTCCAGAGCCTCCCCGCTGCACCGCTCTCCTGACTTATGGGTAACTAGTTAGCAAAGGCATCACTTGGGAAAACAAAGTATGATCAGGCTAAGATTTGCAAGTAAAATCACTTGTTCCTTCCAAAAATAACTGGATATGTTTTCTCCAACACTCTGCAAAAAAGGAAGAAATAGGGCCTCCCCAATTTCTCAGCTGGCCCGTGCGTCTCCTCATCTATCATTGGGGTAATACGTCCAGAGTGGCATTTCGTAATGACAGCAACATTCCAGCAAATCGATAGTTATTCAATTCCCAACAAGCTCTCAAGTCCATTAAGCCTGATTACATTCACCCATTTCAGTGCGTGCCGTTATTTTTCCTACACCGGCACTTAATCTATAACAGGAACTTATGAGAACTTTCAAAAGCAATTTCAGCATCAATCAGCATAGAGTGAAGGGCACGATTTGCTTGTAATTATTTATCGGACGGGGCGGCAGAGGGTCTGACAAAACTCCAACAGCCGACCTTCACCCCAAGTTTCCAATGGAAGCAAAAGGCCTTCCAGTTTGCCATGGAGTCCTCCTTCAGACTCCACGCACACCCCACTGGCCTGCTTACACCAGGAAAGATGGAACGATTTCCATGTTGTTAAGGACCATTCTCCAGGCAGTGTATATATGTCTCACGTATAATATAATTCCAAGCTAAGCAATGGCCATAAGTCTAGGATGATAGAATGTGTTGTTATTATTGAGAATCGCCCCTACATGTCTCGAATCACCCAAGTTCTTAAGGTTCACAAGCACCATTTGGAAAAGGGGGGAAACTGAGTTTGACCAGAGCCCTCCCCAGAAATTTTAATTAAGAAGGTAGGGTACTGCAGAATTTTCAAATATAGTTGCGGAGGGGGCACAAGGATAAGGGTGAAAGGGTGCACTAAACACAAAATACATTCAGTTTTCCTTTCCCGCAGAAACAAGAGACAGAATTAAGTACAAAGCGATGGCTGTTCTCAAACAAACAAGAAAACAACAGCAAAGCAACCATCTGGGTTTCCCAGGATGTTCAGGCTCTGTGACTAGTAGGTGTTCGCTTTCCACAGAGAACTTTGGACATACACCCAGAAGCCAATGCTTGTTTAAAAACACAAACTTATGCTAAGGAGGGGGGGGTGGAAAGTCCCAAGTATCTTATTGGTAGATGAGTCTCCCTGCACAAAATTAATAGGCTTAAAAGTAAAACCAACACACTTTTCAATCCTCCACTTTCCTGCCATCATTAAGATGTAAACAGCTGGTAAGGGAGTCCTAAAGTAATCTCTGAACTTCATAAATGAACCATCAATAGTGTGTTCCTTTTTGCCTCAATGCCACCACTCGACCCAGGTGAGGTGGGGGGCAGGGCACTTCTATAAAAACAGACAACCCACATGAAGGCAAACATATAAATTAATGCATATTTCATGCTCCTTCTATTTCCTGGGCTAAAGCTCTTAACCAAGTCACCTCATGATAAGTTACTTTGCCTCATGATCTGCTCTGGGAGACTGAGTCCCTCAGAAAGCTGGGAAGGAGAGCAAATCCTTTGCCCCGTGGTCAACCTCCTGAAGCAAAGGCATGAATGTTAAACAGCACCCAGATCGATACAAGCAAATATGGCTCAACTACACCATTTATTCAGCCATGAGAGATGTCAATAGCCAGATTAGGGTGATCCATCTTTGTGATTTCCTACTGTCTTCCCCCTGACTACATGAGGGCTTTTTCCTGTATTAAAAGTGTTTGCTTTCTCAACCATAAAAATTCCAATTATTACTCTGAGCGCTCTGGAGTTAAGTTGCTGGCTGGCAGTGGCCTTGAATTACCTGGATCAGTCCGGGAAAGTAGGGGGCTGCAGGAACAATCATAGGCACGCCATAGGGATGCAGGAGTACTCCTTGAGAAGGCAACATGCTTTACGTGAAGGTATTATTCCCTCTGAAGCTCAACACATCAGTGGAGAGTTAGGGGAAAATCTACAGACCCAACTTCTTCGGAACTACAAAGCCGAGAGCCAAATCGCTTCTGTCACGAGCCAGGCACTCATCAACGCCGAGAGGGGGAAAGAAAGAAAATCCGCATCAGCAACTCTTAATGTGAAAGTTTTCTTCCCAGACGCCGAAGAGACACAGCAGCTGCAGAGTTGAATCTACCAAAATGGAAGGTGCTATTTTGGGAACGGCTTGCCTAACATGACTAACCAAATACTCTTCATTAATTTAGTTCTCAGAGAGAGTGAGAGAGAGGCCAGATGACTGAGAGAGAGAGGTAGGCCACAGGAATGGGGCTCTTCCCGATGAAGTTGGGCAAAAGGCAAGGGACAAAGTCTGCATGGGATTTTTAGAGAGGAAAATGAGACTTGTAAACTGATAGGATTATCAGTCACTCCTTAAAAATCAAGTAGGTAAATGTGGGCACCCTTTGGCACTGATCAAAAAGAAGCTAAGGAGGTCATCTAATCTGTGCTTCTCTCTCTTTCTCTCTCTGTCACTGGCTTTAATTTAATTTAATTTTATTTCATTAAAAAAATTTTTAATGTTTATTTTTGAAAGAGAGGGCGGGGGGTGGGCAGAGAGACAGGGAGACACAGAATCTGAAGCAGGTGCCAGGCTTGGACCTGTCAGCACAGAGTCCGACGTGGGGCTCGAGCTCACAAACCGCGAGATCATAACCTGAGCCGAAGTCGGACGCTCAGCCGACGGACCCAGCCAGGCGCCCCTCACTGGCTTTAATTTTAAAGGGGCAATCTGTGCAAATCATACGATAAGAATACCAGCGGGGCGCCTGGGTGGCTCAGTCGGCTGAGCATCCAACTTCAGCTCAGGTCATGATCTCACGGTTCATGAGTTCGAGCCCCGCGTCTGGCTCTGTGCTGACAGCTCAGAGCCTGGAGCCTGCTTTGGATTCGGATTCTGTGTCTCTCTGCCCCTCCCCTGCTCATGCTCGCTCTCTCTCTCTCTCTCTCTCTCTCTGTCTCTCAATAATAAATAAATGCTAAAAAAAAAAATTAAAAAAAAAAAGTATACCAGCTAATACTTGCAGAGCGTGCTACACACAGAGAATGAACTAAGTTGTTTACACAGGTTACGTAATGTTATTCTCACAACTCTCTGAAGTCAGTACTGTTACCAGTTCCAGGGAACACACAGAGAAGTGGACTTACACTAGTCGAATCGGTTTCCCACACGTGTACCCTTGTTAAGAGTCAGTGCTGGGCTCCGAACACAATTCCTAACCAGGCGACTCACTATATGCAGCAGAGTACTTCATTCTCTAACAGAACTTCGCATGCTTTCAAAACAAAACAAAACAAAACAAAACGCAGATTCTCTGTCCTTGATCTTTCAATGGTCATCTGTGACTATGCAGTGTGTTCATAGGAGATGGTTTCCCGTTCCCAGAGTTTAAAGGCATATCTACCAAACTATGGACGAAAAATAAATTCAAGCCAATATTTGCAATCTTTCTGATGCTTGAAAATACCCAAAGGATTGTCTGGGATAGGTTCCACGGTAATAAGTAAATTCCTCTGGCATTACATGAATTGAAATGCAATTGATTTGGGTGTCTCACACACTAGCTGTGTGATGTTGGAACAAGTGACTTAGCATCTCTGAACCTTGGTTTCTTCACCTTGAAAACTGCAGTAATAATAGACCCTGCCCCATGGGGTCGTGTGGCAAAGCTCCAGGCATCATATCATGGATACCATACTAAAGGCTATTAGCTGTCCCTATCATGTGTGTTGTGTTCTCCTGATGGTCAGTATGGATACATCTTCAGCTTCAGATTGAAGGCACAGATAAATTCATAGAGTCAGTCATGGCAAGAAGGCACATGGGCATGTGGAGAGCTCCCGGTTTTGAGAGCAAGGGCGTGCAAGTGACCAAGTGAGTCCACTCAGCTAACGCCGAAGGCCCAGGGATCACTGGAAATCACCTTCAAACCAAACATCCGCTTGCCACATTCCACCTCTAACTCCAAGCAGGACACAGGATATAGATTTTGTAGAAACTCAGAGAGCTTCAGACACCGCAAACCATATTCAACTATTGGCTTTTTCTAAATCCAAATGTCAATTCCTCCACTTTTAGATAGCCAAGGTGTTTTTACACTACACTAATTTTAGTTGCTTGATTTAGCTGCATAATTACATTTCTAGATAACGACAGTGGACAGCGTTTGGCAGAGAATTCAATTATTTAAGGCTGAATTTTGGCCATCTTGACAAGGTTTCTCTGTAATTGATTCTCCTGCATCAAAGTAGCCACACTGTTACAATTCAGAAAGCTCCAGTAACAGCTGCAAGTTGACCCTTCTTACTTAACAGCCTGATACTGTTTCTAACTTTAGCTTTTGACTATGACTTTCAACACTGTGCTTCTGAGAAGTTACCAATGAGGACAGAGGCATCTTCATGAGACAGCTTCTCGGGATGGGGGAGCTATTCATTACTTTGGTCAGAGCTGGGTCAGATTGGATTATTTCTCTTTAGTGTTAGAAAATGTAAAGACTATTGGAGGAGGAGGCAGGAAACTTAGTCTGGAAGGCCAGAAATTTACACAATTTAGATTCTTAGTTTCCTCAACTAGAATAGAGGCAACAATATCCACTTACAATTCACCAAGACTATTCCCAAGAGCAAAATTGAGAGAGTGTTTTGGAAACTGTGGAGTTACATAAATACAAAGGGTAATTGTATTTATTACCATATATATTGTTTTTGTTAAAGAATCTCATGATTTCAGGGAGAAATGAGTAACATAATATATGGGATATATACATACTTAGCTATACTTTTTTGCAGAGGGCATTTTGTTTTCTTTTTAAAAACTCCATAATACAAAAGTTTTTACTGATCCTGAGTAATCAGTATTTTCCCCCACCCCCATCCTTGCAGATAAGGGCTAATTGTTTTGTGACCCTTTTCACATTGACTGCCAGGAAGCTTAAAGCCAAATAAGAGATTCATCTCTGTCCACTGTGTTGGCCTTTCCTGCTTACAGATCGGTGTTTTTGTCTTCCTATCCTCACCACCTCCAGTACTAACTACTGCTGTTCACATTTTCTCTGATTCTGATTTTATATTCACATGTTACTGTCACATATAATCATAATAGTTATATTTTTGAAATTGTATGAATTAAAAATATCCTTGCTCTAAACCTACCTCAAAAACTTCATGAACTAATAGAACACAAAATCAAATGACAACCATTAAACAAAACCTCTTTTTCCTGGGGTGCCAGGGTGGCTCAGCCAGTTGAACGTACAAACTCTTGGTTTCGGCTCAGTTCACGGTCTCGCAGCTTGTGAATTCGAGCCCCACATTAGGCTCGGTACTGACAGTGTGGAACCTGCTTAGGATTCTGTCTCCTTCTCTCTCTGCCCCTCCCCAACTCATGCTTTCTCTCTCTCAAAAACAAATAAACATTGAAAACAAAAAAACCTCTTTTTCCTAACACAGGTCCTATTTTTTTCCAAATAGGAAGCACCTAGTATTACTGGACTATAATTCTTTTCTCTTACTTCCATTTCCTCCGCTAAAAGACACTGCCTATGCATCTCTGCTCCTCACTGGCTACTGACCACAGCTCATGGTAAACAGTCAGCTACCCAGTATGAGTTGGTGGTTTTTTGCAGGAGATTTGAAAATGTAGAGTGAAAGAATTAAGTAGAGAGCAGGGGAGACCGTGCCTGGGAGACACAGGTAGGCCTCGAAACACAGAATTCAAGCAAAGGCCCCACATCACAGTCTAAAGCAGCCATCCCAGACAGGATGGCAAACTCGTTTCTGTAAGTGGACGGACAAATAGCTCAGGTGTTGACGACCTTATGCTCTCTGCTGTAACCACTCAAAACTGCTATTGTCACCTGAAAGCATTTACAATATGGAAACCAACAAACACTGAAATTTGAATTTACTATAATTTTCGTCTGTCAGGAGATACTCCTCTTTTGATTTTTTTCCCCATCTTGAAAAAGTGTAAAAACCATTGTGAGTTTGAGGGTCATAAAAATGGGTAACGGGCTAGGATTGGCTTACAAACCATGGTTTGCTGACCCCTAATTGAGAGCATGTATTTTACCTAAAGCTCTGGAAGTCAGACTTTAATATAATAGCAAATATAAACTCCTTTTCAGTTGCCCTCTGCTTCTCCACATGCCTCTCGATTTTCCTGTCACTTCGTTGAGTGCTGGTTCTGTGTCAATCTTCCCTGTGTCAGGGATTTCCATCAGGAGATTTTTTTTTTTTCTTAGCCAACCTTTCATAGTTCAGTCTCACCCCACTCTCCAAAGAAGATAAAAACAAACAAGCGCAAAACAAACCAAAAAACCCACCTCCCATCTTCTTTCTCCATCTTCCATGATGGAACTCTTTTCTCAGTCACTGTCTCGTTCTTTCCTCTCCTAGATTAAAGTGGTTCCTCTGCCTAGATGAGGTCAGATACTGCATCTCCTTCCCACATCCAAGAGCTAACATGAGGATTACTCTGCTCACCACCAGCCCTTGTGAGGGGCAGCGGCCTGAAGTTTAAACACCGATGTAGGAGAAGGAAAAAGAAAAGAAACACAAGTTTTGGATGGAGGTTGGGAGACAAGAGCATTCAGAAAAAACCAATGCCTGCCATATGGATTCTGTTGGTTACATGAGCCAAGTGTAACCTCATGGACCAAATCCAGTCTGAGTAGAAGGACGAGGGGGAGGAGGGGGAGGAGAATGTTGATGACGGTGATGGCTTCTCTGCATTGTGCAAAAGAGAGATGATATATTTTTTTATGAAAAAAATTTTTTTTACACTTTATTTTTGAGAGAGAGACAAAGCACAAGTGGGGGAGGGGCAGAGAGAGAGAGAGAGAGAGAGAGAGAGAGAGAGAGAGAGAGAGTCCAAAGCAGGCTCCAGGCTCTGAGCTGTCAGCACAGAGCCCAATGTGGGGCTCGAACTTACCAACCACGAGATCATGACCTGAGCCGAAGTCAGATGCTCAACCAACTGAGCCACCCAGATGCCCCAAGAGAGGTGACAGTTTTAAATGGAGGCATCTCGGGGCGCCTGGGTGGCGCAGTCGGTTAAGCGTCCGACTTCAGCCAGGTCACGATCTCACGGTCCGTGAGTTCAAGCCCCGCGTCAGGCTCTGGGCTGATGGCTCAGAGCCTGGAGCCTGTTTCCGATTCTGTGTCTCCCTCTCTCTCTGCCCCTCCCCCATTCATGCTCTGTCTCTCTCTGTCCCAAAAATAAATAAACGTTGAAAGAAAAAAAAAATTTAAATGGAGGCATCTCATGTAAAATTTAGATTTATAATATCTCTTGAAAACCTGCAAGATCTAGAAGCTTTGGCCCACATTTCCTTGTACAATCACTAACGTCTGGGAAGGATCTGCCTCCGCCACAGCTCAGAAGAATCACACTCCATTGGTGGAGAACCACCTCCACCAATCTTCACCTGCTTCCTTAAAAGAAGCCAAAAGTCAATCGCCACTTGCCGACCACTAAAACAGAACAAAACAGAAAGCATACAACAGAGCGTTTCTGGGACAATATTAATTGCACTCCCTGTCTTTGGAATACTGACAGTGGTTACCTAACAATATGGATTCATGCAGGATACTGAAACACTCATCCTACCCCACTTCCTGGCCAAGGTGGGGGAGAGAGAGAGTTTTCTACAGTATTCAAGGACCTTCCTCATATTCCTCACCCTCACTTTTCCAGATTCATCCTCTAATACACACTGTCCCTCCTTCTATAAATCCCCTTTTTCCCCCTGTAAATCAGTCTGGCAAGTTGCCTTGGCCACATACTTTTAGAGAACCAAGCCTCTGTATAATATGGCCTGCTACACAGAACTCATTCTTCCATTCTTTCCTGCCTTCCTTCCTTTCTTCCTTCTTTCCTCCCAATTCAACCTTGATGGCCCGATCAAATCTTGCATTTTCTGCGATGCCTTCCCCAGGACCCCAGGTAGAATGAACTACACCATCACCCATGTTCTAGAATCACCTTAGCAAGGTGCAATCATTCTGTTAAGTGTGGCTACCCGTCTGGAAGGGAGGTTGGCTCAGGCAAAGCAGTCTGCCATTCATTCTTGTTCAGCCAGTGACTGTGAAGCAGTGACTAGACAGACAGAGTTCCCCACGATGCTTCCTGGGACAATGACTGGCTGAAATGGCTGCCTTTGGGGGGACATGTGAGTACAGCTGTGAGGGTACAGGAGTCCCCAGACAACTGAGGGCTGCCTGTATCTCTAAGGTTGTCTCAAGTCGCCCAGGGGCATTCCTGGCACAGTAGCAAAAGCCTGAGTCTCAAAGTTGGAGAGGCTGGGCTGGGATATTGGTTATGACACCCTTTTGAACATGTGATCTAGGATGAGATCCTCAGCCCCGAGCCCTCGTCTACTCGGGCGTAAAATAAGGCAATATCTGTGCCTCCTCTCAGGCAGGCTGTTGCCTTGAAGTGACTGGCCATGCACGGGCACTCCTGGCAGGTGGAAGGTGTACAAAAAGGTCCAATGTATTTTTTTTCCTTCAGAAGGTCTTTTGTAGACCCATGTAAAACTATTTTTTAATCATCTCTATCCTACGTCAAGCTTCCCTCCTCCAGGCCTCACCGGTACCCACAATGGTGCTTCAGGTGGGGCTTTCCCTCACCTCACACGATGGCTTGCAGAAAGGCCCCATCCTTCAACAAGCAGCTACAGGCCGGCCTCTCGGGCAGCCTCCCACCTTCTCCAGCACTCATCATGACCCACCCGTCCACAGCCCCAAAAGACCAGCGCTGATTTGTCCCAGGATAGTAGAGACCTGGCTGGTCATCCCACCCAGGTAAGGTCAATTTTATCTCCTCTACCTCATCCTCGATCATTTTGGTTTTCTGTCTTTCTCACAGGACCGGGCAGAGAGCAGAGGCTCAGCAAGCACTGGAGAATCACTTATGGTGACTACAGGACAAGATGGAGATTCAGGGATGTTTTGTGCCTTGTCTGAGTTTAAACTGAAAAATGTGTGCTTTGTCAGTTACCAAGAGCCAGTTTTCCCTTCCACATGACCCTAGAATCTTCTAGATCATCAAGAGTGACCACTCCAGGGCAACGACTGAACCACAGTTGATAAACTCCACTCACTACCAGACATGCATTCAAATCCCATCCAACGCAGGGGAGACTAGCATGGAAGGGCTTCCCCTGGCACGGACCTCAAAGATAAATCCCATGAGATGCTACATAATGCTTATGGTCCTGATGCTGGGGACAGACGGATGAGTTCCCACCAGAGGAGAGGCTGGAAGCATCGAGCTGATTATCAGGGGATATCAGGGCAAGATCTTCCAGTGGAGAGCTTCCACAAACTGTGGGTAGGATGTACTGAGCCATCAACCAGCTGCTCCCCAACTTTTAGCGACTTCCTTTGTATTCTCGGGGGCGGGGGGACCAGTCCAACCAGGAAGGTCACATCCTGAGACGAGAAGCTACAGCCCCTACCCATCTTATGGACTAGTTTTGGTTAATACGTGTAAATGAGCTGATGCAGGGAAGTTCTTACAAGAATGATGAGTGCCTAGTAAGCATGACTGCTCACCATGGTACCACTATTCCCTCGCTGTCTGACACTTTTCCTTGCCATCTGGCTCTCCTCTTGCAAAAGCACCAGATCATGGTAGTTAGGAGCTCACACTGAGCCACACTGCCCAAATTAAAACCCTACTTTTTACCAACTGCTGCCTGTGTCTTCTTGTGCAAATTACCTAACCTCTCTGTGCCTAAGACTCATTTTCTGTAAAATCAGAATGTCGTCAGTAACCATAACTCAATCGTAACTCATAGGTGGTCCGGAGATTTAAAAAAGAATAACATGTAGACACGTTTAGCTGAGGAACTGGTTCATCACAAACACTCATTTAATAGGGTGCTGGTAGCTATTGTAATGGTAACAGCATTAGCAATAGCTTGTTTTGAAGGATCAAACCAGCCCCAATCAGGGCTCCTTCAAACCAGGAGTATCAAAATCCTTTCTCCCTTTGACCTCTAATAGGTCAGCCTGTAATAGGTTAAAGCAAATAGTGCTCACAAAAGTAACCTGCCATGTGCCTTCTTGTGTAAGAGCTTACCTCCTCCTTTTGTGCTCTAAATCATAAATTAAGACATAGGGGCTAACAAGGATGTGTATGTGTATGTGTGTGTGTGTGTGTGTGTGTGTGTGTGTGTGTGTGGCTTCTGTACATGGAAGATACGATGTTGAAACCAAAAGACGAGAATTCCAATGTCAATGGAGGGGGTTTACAGGGATGATGAAGATAGCACCTTTGAATCTGGGACACTGGGTCACCCTATTACCTCCAAAAATGGTTATGAAGATGCACAAAGAAAATTCCAGTAGGTTTTGTAAGTGAGGAGGCTGCTGATTATCATTAGAAACTCGAACCCCCAGCGGTAGAGGCAGCACAGTGCTCTGCTTGGTTCATTAAGCGCTTCTTGACCTGATTCTCCTCTGAAAGCCAGACTGACTGGCTGAATGAGCAAATCTAAGAATATCAACCCCACACATCATCTCTGCTGAGATCAACAATGCTTCAGGAACCGACCCCTGACCTGTCTGGGAATGAATGGCAACTGGGTTTGAGAATTTGTTGACCTTGCTTGAGGCAAACAAATGCTCTCTGGGGACTCTCAGAAGGGGATGATAATCGGCTGCTCCCCTGGCTTTTTGCTTTGTGCCCTCCCTGTATCTTCTGCGTCTATGCTGCAGGTCCCTGCAGGAGCTGGGCACGGAGACACTCCAAATAGCACAGTCTCCAGAACTCACAACTGAGCCTTTTTGCCCAAACCCCATGCACATACTCTACTCCCTGTGAACTGGCTGAAACACCCGAGCTCCGTGTGCATCCTTCTCCTCTTAGTGACTAAGCGCCTGGAATTGCACCCCCCAGCAACCTTTGCATAACACAAGCTTCATTGTAAAAAGAATCCCATGACCAAAGAAGTAGGAGAAATTCAGCTTGCCCTCTCTCCCTCTTGGGGATTTGTGACACCTATTAACATAGCAAGGCACCTGAGAAGTCCTGCAAGGAAAAAGAATAGAAACCTGTTTGACCTTGTTTGATCCAGATATTCCCAAACTTACTTGATGACCAATGGACTATCTGTTCATTGATCCATCATCCATCCATCCATCCATCCATCCATCCATCCACTTGAATATCGGGCTATTGAGAATTAATTATGTGTCAATCCTGTGCAAAGTTCTTTACCCCTTCTCCTTTCCTTTTTCTCCTCCTCCTCTACCTCCTCCTCTTCATCACCATAATTCTACCATTTGAACAAATATACAATGGTTGCTTTGTGCCAGGCACTGAACCAATTTCATCACATGGGTTCCCTGTGTTTACCCTTCCTATAGGTCTATCAGTAGATTCTGTTCAATTTCTTACATTACAGACAAGAAAACGGAGACACTGAGAGGTGAAGTAATGACAAAGGAAATATAGCTGGTAAATGATGAGTTGTACCTTGAATGGGAGTGGCAGAGCCCTGCTTGCTAATTACTCAGTGAAGCCCTTTGCTGGCATGTGACCCCACATAAATATTCTAAGAAATGCTGGCTTGGACTAAACTTAAGCTGAGTGGCCTTCTTATCTCCTTTACCCTCAACCCCTCCCTCAATCTCAACCACTCCAATAGTCATTGGAGATAAAGGAAGACACAGTAAAGCCAGGACAGAGAGCTGGAGGACACTTTAAAGCTTGGGGAAGGACGGACCTCCCCCTCCCCCTCCCCCAAGACGTCAGAGAGTAGGGAAACACCTCCTGAACACAGGAGGTTCAAGGCACAGGGAGGTGGGCTGGTCACATGGGAACACCAGCAAAGAGTGAGCATGGGCAGACAAAAAAGAGGGCGGTCCAGGAGAAGAGTACCCAAGAGATTAGCCCACCACCTTCTTTTGTGATGCTAAAGCACCATCTCAACCTCCAGGGCTGTCTGATCCTTGGCTCTCTCTCGTACTAATGCATCTTCTGGGGACAAGTGGTGGCTCTTAGCTCGTATTTTTGATGCATGGACCACTCTGAGAATTTTGCCTTCATTCCAGAAAACTGCACATAACTCACAAATTTTCCATATCATTACAAGGGATTGATGGCCCTTCTGAAATTCATCTGTGGACCCTTGAGGAGCCTCCGGATCTCTATCAGATTCTTAAGTAGGTGGCCAATATGTGCCTGTGCTTCTGCTAAAGGAAAGGTGTGGGTAGGGTCAGAATCCCTTAAGTTAGGCTCCTGGTGACAGTTCAGGTGACTGTTCTCATGGGGAATCATGTTGACATGCTTATCGGCACCGTGACTTTGAGGATGCGTGCCTGCCGCTCAGAGGACTCTCACCACAACTCGACAGGGATGAGGTTTTCAAAAAGGTAAGAGGGTCAAACAACTTGGGGAAGTGCTAAGGTATTCCATACTGTAAAAGCAAGCCAGACACTATGGAATCCAAACACACATCCTTAGCTCTCCTATCCAGTAAGGAGCAATAGTCCCAAGTTGGGGTCTGGCTTCTCTCTGCTGCAGCTATCCCCTCCAGCCCCAGGCCAGGAGACGGATACTAACAAGCCAATGAGCGGGTGATAGGCATAGTAGGGTGCTGACCAAACCAGTGCTGGGGGAGAATGGAGGTAGGAAATACATGCTTGCATTTCAGAGACTCTGCAGTCCATTCTTGCAGAGAAGACAGAGACAGGAGAGACTGAGAGCCAAGCTGTGCCAAGCTGTGCAGCTAAGCATCTATGAGGATGAGCCAAGGGGCTGACCACTGCAAATGGTTTCTTCACGATGTCATGGCCGGGCAGCTGGTGGCAATGGAGAGCCTCTGACAGGTGGGCTTTTCAACTTCCCAGATTAGCAGTGCCCTTCTGGGACACTCTGGGGACATCAAAAGAAGAACCACCCCAAGTGAGTCATTTCCTTTCTGCTTCTTATGTTACAATCTATCTTTAAATATTTTTCAACAAACCATATATATCATTTACTATTTGCTGGATACTCTCTAACCCCTTTATGTATTTTTTCAAATAAAAAAATTTTTAATATTTATTTATTTTCGAGACAGAGAGAGACAGAACATGAGCAGGTGAGGGGCAGAGAAAGGGAGACACAGAATCCGAAGCAGGCTCCAGGCTCTGAGCTGTCAGCATCGAGCCTGACACAGGGCTCGAACTCATGAACCATGAGATTATGACCTGAGCCGAAGTCAGACGTCTAACTGACTGAGCTACCCAGGTGCCCCCCTTTTTTTGTAATTTTTTAAATGTTTATCTAACCCCTTTATGTACTAACTTAATCTTCATAGAAATCTTTTAAGGTAAGTCCTGTTATTATCCCTGTATCACTGGTAGGGAAACTGAGGCACAGAGAGGTTAAGTAACTTGCCCAAGATCACATAGCTTGTGAGTGGTGAATCAGAATCAGGTAATTCACTGCTATGCTACCTGTCCAGGAAAAGACACATTTAAAAAAGTATATAAATTCCCACTGATCTCAAATTGACTAGTGAAAAACAAGCTTATTTTTTTTTTAAATTATAATACCAATGTATCATATTGGCTAAGAACTCAGATGATGGGGCCATACTAAGCTTAGGTTCAAATTCTGGATCTGACAGTTCCTGGCTCTGTTTCCCTGGGCAAATTACTTAACCTCTTTGAATCTCAATTAATTCACTTATAAATTTAGAGGTAATAATACTTTCCTCACAAGGTTGTTGGGGAGAGTACTCTAAATCATGGAGCAATGTGCTAAAAATATTCCTTGGGCTTGGGTCTACTTTTATGTGTGTGAGCTTCACTCTTGGCGGTTATATTTTAGCATGATCATCTCCATTTACATGAACGCCAGGCATTTAAGTGACTGCTTACTTATGGCTCGCTGTTCGACCCCAAACATTCCAGATTCATTAATCAACAAATCCCCATATTTGCTTAAGCTAGTTTGAGTTAGGTTTCTGCCCCTTACAACTAATAGATTCTGGACTGATTCAACAGTGATGGTAAGAACAACAGACATACACGGGCACAAAGGGAAGTCACAGAAGATACTTTCTGCTTATTTTTTAAACAAACTCTTACAGACTTTTCTAAGTGCCAAGTAACATTGCAGGCACTTCAAAGACTAACTCATTTAATCTTTTAACAATTCTCTGGTATTGGTACTCATACCTGCCCCTTCTACAGATGAGGAAGCATAATGCAGGGACTTTACATCATTCTTGGCTAGATGGGTGGAAAGGCCATAGGCAAAGCCATGCCTACCTGCTTCCAAACAATGTTTTCTTTCCTCTGCATGCTTTGCACTACCAAGGATGCTGATGTACTTGCTAAGTAAGGAATCCCAGAAATCTACAGAGAAGCGGGCACCAACACTCAGGTGCCCACATTACAAACACTGCATCCATGGTGAGGCATCTACTAAGTGAGTCCTAGGAAAAACTGCACGGGCCATGAACAAGAATTCCAAAAGATCTTTCCAGAGAAATCCCACTGCTGCGGGGCCGTGCCAACACAGTCTGCACAATCTCCAAACTATATTCAGACCCAGAAACAAGAAACATCAACCTGAAATCAACCTACCACAGTCCACATCTCTCCTTTTCAAATAATGTTTGGTGGAGAGATCTGTTTTCCCTTTCTCCAAATGCTTGTAAACTTCCTGGGTTGGTTGTTTTTTTAGGTACTCATTTTTCCGCACACCCACCTACCACGGATCCAGACTCTACAAGTCAGCATTCCATAAAGTATTTACTGTGTTCGTTTGCATCTCCCCCAAGAATACTGAATAAAGCTCAGGGTGGAAATTCACAGATTCCAGGGTGGCTGTTTGTTTTAGGATTACCCCCCAGACCTCACTTCCTTGGAGACTCTGTGGCTGGCCTCAAAGATAAATGCTCTTTTTAGGACTGAAATAGAACAAAGGGACAAAAGGGAACTGAAGGATTTAAAATTAGGATAAAAAAGGAAAAAAAAAAAAAACAACAAAAGTTGGCACCGGAGCGGCTTTCCTTAACCGCGTAAAACTTACCAATGATGCCCAACTTTCAGTGTGGTTTATCCCCATATGTTCCCACACTCCCACTGGGACCTAACATTTGCAAGCGCTATTTATCATTCTGCCTAGTGGTGTGCTCATTTGCCTACCTCGCTAAGCAGCCCTTGTTGTTATTTTTATAATTACTGGGAGTCTTTCTCATGTTGCACTCTGCCAGGACTCTGGCTTACCACACACCTGTTCTACTCGGAACACATGGAGAGAAGGGGGTGGGTCTGGCAGTGGAGGAAAGGGGAAGACGGCCTTCCTGCTCGCTATGAAAAGCAAAATCAAGAAAAAGAGGCAGACCAGAAACCACTGAGGTACCTCTTTTTTTTTTTTTTTTAAAGGCTGTACTCTCTGCTGGTTTGTTATTTAACAAACATTCTCTGCTCATTGAAGAGTTAATCAGAACAAATGCTGTGCTGCTTTTTTTATCGTTACAAATGTTGACTTATTTAGCCATCATCATGACCAACAATGTATATCAGCACCCCCATTTTACAGATGGGAAAACCGAAACAAGGCAAAGGTAAGTACCTGGCCAATGGGCACACAGAGGGCAAACGGTGGAGCTGCACCTCATGCGAATTCGGGTGTTCCCAGATGAGACGACCGTGCCGCATCCTAATCAGCATCACTGCCGTCCACAAACATCCTCATCACTACCTCCTGCACACCTCCACTGTCACCACTCCCACCGTCACTGCCAACTTGCCACTGTTGCTCGCATCAGCACCACCTCCTTCACCATCTCAACCCATCACCACTACCGCCGATATCACCACTAGGACCACTCCACCCCCATCACCATCGCCACCCCCTCCATCACCACCGTCACAACCACCATCCCTAACTCCATCGCTACCAGCACCCTCACCACAGTGACCAGGGCTTCTTGAGCCCTTTCCACCTGCTGGGCGCTCTACCAACGAACTCATGCCGCGTTCACGACAACCCTGTGTGACTGATCCTGGTTTACCTCTATTTCACAAATGTGGAAAGGGACCTTCAGAGAAGTGAAGAAGTCTGTCCATGCGGCGGGTCAGAGGTCGGTAAGATCTGTGACGTTTTAAGGATTCAAAGCCCGTTTTGCCTGACACCTACGGGAATGCATTTAACTGCCCTGCTCCCTTTTCTGGAGGCGGCAGGTGGAGGCAATGCCCCCTGGGCATTTCAACTGGCTCTCCACTCCTCACCCACCGTATTAGAAGTTTGTTGCTAGGATGTGAGGGACCGCCCCGTGGAGCTGCGCTATGACCTTGCATGTGGTAACTCTGCTACCAAACAATGTGCAAGACCGACTGCTGAGATTCTGAGCTCTGGCCAAGCACCATCCGGGAGCTTTGGCCTGACATCTGCTGAAACTGGCCTGGAATTCTCTTTGGCGAGGCCCCGTACACCCCAGATCAGTCCCTCCTGAGATGTTGCCGCCCTCACCAAAGCCCTCAGGTGTCTCCTCCAGCAAGTTCTATTTGTTCTCCTTTGCCTGAACACCAGCTTTGGGGATGAACGGGTGTCACAAAGAATATGAGGCTTGTTTTTCAAAACTTTCACTCTTGTCCGTCTCTTCTGTCAACTCGCAGATCCAGCGACTGGCATGGCACACCTGATGTATTGCTGTGGCCTCCTACCAGGGCTCTGCTTTCAATCTTGCCCCCCCGAATCTGTTCTCCACAGAACAGCCCAACTGGCCCTTTTAAAGGCTAAGTTCAATCATATTTGTTGTCTGCTGGGAGTTCTTATTGTTCTTGCCCTTCCCTTTTAATTCCTTTCGGGGTAAAATTTACCCCCCATCAGTGCTTCCAAGCCCCTGTGGTTTCTTTCTGGCCCCCCTCTGCCTCTTTCCATTCTCCCACTGTGTTCCAGGCTCGCTGGCCATTACTCCGTTCCCTGAGGATGCCCAGCAGTGGTACAGCCATCACATGCACCTTCCGCCTCAGTACATATGCTCTCCAATCCCTACCTCTGCCCACCTTCTCCCTCATCTCAGCTTTAATGTCACTTCCTCAGAGACAGCTCCCTTCATCCCCGAATGCAGCTGCTACTATTGTCTGTGGACCCCGCCCCCCTTTTTTTCTTTTAGAGCATTTACCACAACTTGCAATACAAACTCGTATGGGGATCGCTTATTACCTGCCTTCCCCAGAAACTTGGAAGCTCTGTGAAGGAAAATGAAGTTGGTTTCCTTGCCTATGTACCCTCAGTGACTAACCCAATTTCTGAGGCAGAGCAGAGGCTAAATAAATATTTGTTGAATGAATGAGCGAGTGAATTAATTATTAACCAATTACTTAAGTGAGGGGATGAGGTCTGATTTAATCATTATGGATGTCACATGCTTTGCTATAGACAACTCGATACGTCTTTCATAAATAGATCATGAAGTATAGGGAACATTCTATAAATGGTTAAAAACACAGCATTTTCCTCCCATAGGATCAGATAAACTCTCAAAAGTCTGTCTTATGTGTAAGCTGCTAGTTGTCTTATGTAATATAGTAATTGCTGGCTTGAATTAAAGACATCATTATTTTGGAGAGTTGCTCTTTTTCTCATATAAAAAGTGAAGGATCCATCCCTCATATTAACACATCATCTCCTTGGCATGCTACACTATTAAGGAGGAAATGTGAGCTTATTTTTTGAGAAATTGATATTTTTCACAAAGCCAAGAAGAGCTATCAGAATAAAGGGATGTTTATTTGGGTGAATCACCAGCTTTGCACAAATCCCAAAATCCCAAGTGCTAATTGCATAATGGGTCTTTACAAAATGCCATAATATGGGTTCGGCTGGTTTCTCTGTTTTCGGTTTGAAAAATAGATTGTTTAATAACCCATCAAAGCTATATGTAAACCAAGTAAACAATAGAGCAGATGTTGACTGCTGTCTTGTGCCTCGTAGACATAATTAAAGACAATGAGACACTCACGGAGTCCTATAAGAGAGGACAAAGGCAAACAGAAAAATCACTACAATATGCATTTGCCGGACACCTGCTTTCTTAGTTCAAAATGCTGTCTCATATTTCCTGTGATGAAAAATTTTGGTAACGTTCTTTATTTACTTATGTAAACCGTACATCCTGCTCTCTACTTTTCAGGAAGACCAGACTATAAAAGCTAGCCTTTTAAACTGAGTATCTGACTCAATTTCTTTATTGCTAAGACCCCAGACAGTTTCCAGAAACGTTTCTAGTTTTCCCATAAGCATAAATGTGAATAAAAACCAGTTAGCCAAAACTTTCACATTTATAAAGGGAAATTCAAGCCCTGGCTTGGGTGGGGGTCTGTTGGGGCTCTATTCACTGATAGCAGTGTTCGCTCCTTCATGCATTATTTAGGAATTCAACCAAATTGACGTGTTTATTTCCTGAAAGCCTCACTTTTTTTTTTTTTAAGTCAGGCACATTTCCCAAAATCAAGATTTCACCTTACACACACACACACACACACACACACACACACACACACACAAGCCTACTGGATAGAATACTTAAGTGTCATTCCAATTTTCTAAATATTCTGTTTTTTCCTTCAAACTCCTACTCAGATTTCTGTTAGGTTTTCAGTTCTCAGTTCTACAGGGGAAAAAAAAAATACAACCACACACAAAATGTAATGCATGATATAATTAAGAGATCAGGAGCACAATAAAACAAAAACAAAAACAAAACAAAACAAAAACAAAAAACACCACCACCACAGGGTGTTTTTCTCTGCAGATATCTTGAAAGAGGCATTAAACATCCAATATACCATTTGATCATATCATTTTCCCCTTCTCATTAGCAAAAAAAAGCTGAGGTTAAAATCAGTTTTCTGTGGCTTACTAGACAGGAGAAACTTTCCTAGATCCAGAATCCTCAATTTAGAAAACAGATGTCCTCACTCAATTCCAAAACAAAGCAGAATTCTTTTTCTGTGAATAACTGAAGTTATTTGTTTTTGTTTTTGTTTTTGTTTTTTAAGCCTCAAAACTCCCATTGTTTAAAGCACACCTGAATTTCCTACTGATTTGTAGCAAATAGTGGCGCTCCCTCTGGTACCTCCCAGCTCCCTTGTCTCTTGTTTTCGATGCTCCAGAAGGAAGGGGGATTCTAATGTGATTTTGCATCTCGTTATGCTAATAAAATGGTGTCAGCCCATTTTCACTGACAACACCATAAAGCATGAACACCAAATGGGAAACAAATAGGTCCCTGATAACACTGTGAAACGGACCAATCAACCCTGAAGCACCTAAAATAGATTGTAGTCCTCCTTCATTCATTCTTTATAGAAAGGCAGTGAAAATGTCCCTAGGTGAATCTGATTACACACACACACACACACACACACACACGCACACGCACACGCACACGCACACATGATCTCTGAAGCTCAGGAAGGTTGTAAAGCACTAAATTCTTTTGATTTATGAAGCAGCCTGCACCGCGTTGAGCAAAACAGCATGGCAAGCCGGGACCCCGCTCCCAGAAATTCCTTTATTAACACGACCAGGCCCCGCAAGTGAACAAAAGCACTGGTGCGGGGTGTATAAATCATTAATATGGTGCCGGGCTGTGACTGCATTTCCTGTGTTAGTTGGAGAGCTCGTCAGCACAATGGGGATTTGGGGATTGGAATTGGCTGCGGAGAAATGCACTCCATCATTCTCAGAGCGGAAGATTCCCATCAGCCCCGTGCTCTCTCTTCTCACCTTCCCCAAGTCTGAAAGCTTCAGTGTGCGTTGCCATGTATTCAACAACAATCCTAATCACTCAAAACTAAAATCACAAAAACAGCTTCAAAGTTGAAAGACCTCCGGACTCTCCGCCCTTTTGACAAGTTTTGCCTTTTAAAGGAAAGAGCCCTGAGAACCCTGTCCAGTGGACGGCGATGGCCCAGCTGAGGCCTGGGGAGATGGCACAGAGCTGGTGACCTGTACAGCCCAGGGCAGGCCACTGGGACAATGAAGAATAACGGGCACATGTGTTGGTTCTGGGGCCAAACTGGCTGTGTTTACTCACCAGCCCTTCTACCCTCATATCCGCATCTTAAAACTAAAATGATGCTCATCTACTCCCTAGAGGCCTTTCAAGGGGGATGAAATGAAGTAATCCATGTAAAAATGCTTAGTAGTGTGCCTGTCTCACAGCACTCCACAGAAGTTATTGATTATTTCATTATATTCATTATTTTATTATTATCAGCATCATTGCGAGGGTGGCTGGATTCTCCCTGGGTTCTACCTACATGGTCTTCCAGACAGCATCTCCCACTGCTTACAGAGAAGCCTCAGTTTTTGAATGGAACCGAAAGCAGACCTAAAAAGAAGGCAAAGAAAAAGACAGTTCTACAGAATCCTGAGTCACATGTTCTAAATGGAGACCCCAAGTGGAAGGTTCTGCCATTGCACCGGGAAGGAAAGAATTTCTCCGCTCAACCCTTCCTAGTTTAAGTACTCATTGCAAATACTTAGGGGAAAAATAAAGGGGGGCGGGGAGGAAGAGAGAAAAGAAAATGCAGAATTTTATACAGATTGTCAGGATGAAAGAGCCTATCAGAGGGTTTAAGTAGAGACAACAGAACGAAAGCAAAGTCATTTGTAAGAGGCACCTTTGCATTTCTAGAAATCCTAGGAGCGGCCCAGAGGAAGACTGATTTAAAACCAGGAGTTCCCACACTTTGCTCTTTTGCCTCAGAATAAAGAGGACAAAGGATCAGGGGCAGTGAGATATATGTTCCCTCTCACTGGAAAGATCCAGAGTCTGTAACTGCATGTGCAACTGGACAGGACATCCTGAGACTGGGCATCTTTCCAGGTGCCAGAGCCCAGCACCCAGGTACCACCAGCACCCCGAAGGAAGTCCCTGGACTCTTCCAGGGGACGATCTACACTGTAGCAGACCCTCTGCCACATTAAAGTTTATGGGGACAAACCTGAAGTGTGCCCAAGTCCCCTACATCACAGAATAATGACATTCGGCATGGAAATAAAGGAAGCCCCTGCAGTGTGATTCTGTCAGCTTTTGAAAGTAAATAACTTTCCTACTGACAAGAGAAAGACAATTTTTATTTTCCCTCCTCCTGTCACAGAGCATTAATTGAGCTGTGCAGTCACATTACATCCAACACCACCAGCAGGACTGACAATTGACTGGAGGAGGAGGGAACAGTCACCCAGAACAGGCAGGAGGGACCAGAGAACCCAGGGGAGACCCCCGGATTCCTTGTGCCTTGGTAGGGCCACCAGCGCACTCATAGTGTGGATTTGGGAGAAATGGAAAATAAACATCTATATTCAGCTTCGATAAACAGATGCTATATTGTTTAACTTCATTCATTCAACAAACATCTAGTGGCCACTTACTGTGTTCTGGCAGTAACACAATTCTGCTCAATTCTAAAATCTGTATCATACTTAATCTTAACGGAGGACAGTACGAAATGGTGCTTCCCAGCCTCATTTTTCTGAAGAAACCATGAAAGCCCCAAATCAAGTAAAGCAACATGCCCTTTGCTCAATCCAGTCAGATCAGCTAATTGAATAACAGAGTTGGGATTAAGCCCTCAGCTCATGACTTCTATACACAGTCCAGAGATGCCGTTTTTTTTTTTAAACCACGCTTTGGGGGAAGCTGGCACCACTTGGTTGTAAAATGATGTGGGTTTCTCATCTGAATTTTGTAAGACACTTGAGATGGACAGCTGGATATGTCCAAAAATAGGAAACGTGGACCTTGCCATCATCCGCTCTGTTTTTAAGCTGCTGGTATCGTTCACTGTTCATGAAAGATTCCTCTTGCCGGGGAGAGATCTCTCAGCTGTCAGTCCTTACCCCTGCATGAGAGCACAGCTCGCTCCATGCCTAGGTTCAGGCAAAGCAACAGAGAGCACAGCTACCGAAGGGAAGAGGGGGGATATATGCTGTTGTTTTTGATAAGGGGAATCTAGTCCTGGAGGTGAATCCTGGGCAAACATCAAACGCCAAAAAAGAAAAGGCTCATTAAGACTAAACCTTTTGTGCATTTACTCATCAGTACTGGGAAATCTGAGGCACTTAAAGCCTACAGCAGCTGTACTTTGTTCCAGAATTGCAAAGGGGGGAGAAAAAAAAGTCATTACATCCCTGGGAACACACACTAACCTGAATGCTTGTCACCCTGGCTCCAATTCCTACTTTTGATTCCGTGTGTATTTAAACACAACAAAAAGAACAGGATCGAAAATAGGCTTTGGCCGTTCTCACCTAGAGCCTGGTCAAAAGTTAGAGACTACCACATGCCCTCCTCCCCAGCCCCATCATCTCAAAGCCCGCTGCAGGCTGTAGGTGTTAAATCCATAGTCATTTCCCTTAACCGTGGACTCCTGCCCTGCCAGAAAAGGCAACACAAAAAAGAGGCCCTGCATCTTGCTGTTTGCCGATGGGTCAGAGGAGGAAGGAGCAATTGTGACAGGGGATTCCTAGGAAATCCAACGGACTGAGCCAGTGTTTCCCAAAGTGTGGCCCTACATTGATGGTTCAGAAGACGGCACATGGGTGAGCAACTTCATGGCCCTACCACGAGGACAGAGGCCTTTACTTACTAAGAACACCTAAAAGAGCAGCCGGCACCTTCTAGATCACCGAACATGGAACAAATGAAATGAACACGGGAATGAATAAATATTTCAAACAACACTGGAAAAAGGATAATATCACAGCGGTGGTTCTGTGACATTTATTTATTTATTTATTTATTATCTTTTGTTTGGCCAAGTCCACTTTTAAGTTAAAAATATATGTTATTTTTTTTTTTTAATATTAAGTACATGGGGCGCCTGGGTGGCTCCGTCGGTTAGGTGTCCGACTTCGGCTCAGGCCATGATCTCACGGTTCATGGGTTTGAGCCCCGTGTCGGGCTCTGTGCTGACAGCTCAGAGCCTGCAGCCTGCTTCGGATTCTGTGTCTCCTTCTCTCTCTGCCCCTCCCCTGCTCATACTCTGTCTCTCTCTGTCTCTCAAAAATAAATAAATGTTAAAAAATTTTTAAATATTAAGTAGATAATACTACAATGCTGACATGTCGATGAGGGGATTGGTAAATATTTGGAAGGGGATGCTTCAATGGCTGAAATTTGAGAAACATTAGACCACATTTATTATTCTCAGTGTACTAAGCCCACTGTCATAAGCATCTCTATGGGGTTTTGACAGAAGATACCAACAGGCCTCTTAATGTGTTCCCCTCAAAACTGGCTCCCCTCGAAACCCTCTCTCCACCTCTGACCCACAAAGGTGTTTCCAAATGTCCCAAGGGTTTCTCCACAACTCAGGACCGCTTTCCTCTTATCTGTTCAAAAGTCATCTATTTCCATCCTTTCTCCTTACCACTCCCCTCATTTCAATATGGCGCCAGAAGAGAACAGAAAGCCTGTGTTCTATTGACTGATGCTGAAACGCCAGCACACGACCTACCTCCACCATGAACTGCCTCCCTATGCCTCTTTTGCTCCCTGAGGCTTATGAACCTGCCCTTCCTCATCCTTGGAACACCTTTCTCAACTTGTCACTCACCTAATGTTTTTTTATGCTCAGCTCAGGAAATCATCACCTCCTTCCTGAGACCCCTGTTGGTTCATCCAACAGAAAAGCCCAACAACCAACACCCCCCCACAAACAACGCACTTAGTTTTACCCAGCACCCTATTTGTTCCCTGCAGAACACTCCCCACAGTCTTTGAAAATGCCTTCTGGATTCACTTACTTTTGTATCATCTACTCTTTTAGGGGAACGTCCATTCATGGTGGCAGGGACATCTCCTAACTGATTTGCTGCAATATTCTCAGTGTGAGGTAAACTTTTTGTTTTTTTTTTTTGCACGGCCAGATGAAAGAATGAATTAGAGGACTGAATGTGCTATCATATGTATCTGTGGAAAGCACTGGAAATCACTTGCTCCCCTTGCTTACAAGGTTCTAGAAAGTCCAAATGTGCACATGCATTCATTCATTTCTCACTTTAGTTTTTCACAGAGTATCTACTATGTATTAGACTTTAGGCATTGTGGGTACAGTACCAGAATGGAGACATCTCTGCCATCATGCTGCTTATAGTCTAACAGGTCAGAAAAAGCATGGCAAAAGTGCTCTGTAAGTGTCTGGTGCTTAACAAATATAAGAAATGTAAATTAGCAAGAGAGGAATTAGAAGTGGCAATCCCAGGCCATAGAGGGTAGTCATCTGTCTTTTTTTTTTTCAGCCAGGACCAATCAATCAGGGCCACAATAGGCCAGGAACCGGAAAGTTCCAGCCATAAAAGTTCTTTCCTACTCTTCCAGCCCCAGATATTGGATTTTCAGATCCTTTGGAAAGTCCCTTCCCTGAGTTCCTCCCGGCAGGAGCGGCCTACAGGTTTGCTGCTCATTTCTCCAGCTCGCTAGTACTCAGCACGGTTGAAGGGCCAGGGCCAGGGCCCTCCTGAGCTATTGTGCCTGAGAGCTGACCCTGTGTGACACAGCCTCTCTCAATGGGGCCAGCGCATCATGCAGACAGCCACAGGCCAGTGCTCAGCCGGGCAAAGTTCTCTCGGGGAGCTCCTGGAAATAGGAAACTTTATTGATGAATGGAACTTTCTTTGCTTTTCTTAATTGAATTAAACAGCACACTGGGACACCTCTCCTCGTCCATTAAAAAGGTCTCTGCAGATGGGGCAATTACACCCACGCTTTGTCAGCTCTGCCTCATTCACGGGATGACATCTCCCGCGCATCACCCAGCCCCCTTAGGCACCGACGCACCAACCTGATTTTGTTTCCAATGCTGCAATTTCTTTCTCGTCCAGAAGACTATTATTTGCCTGACAAACTACACTGTTTTTACCCGGCCAATATGAATAAACAAGCATTATGTTTCCTCTTGGGGCAGAGAGCCTGGTTAAATGAATCAGAAAACCCTAAAAAAGATTGTCTACCCTCAGTCCATCAGCTACCGGACAATCACTCAAGGGCCAGCTGTAAGGAAAACAGATGGTGCGTGAGCGCTAATAACATGGGCTTTCTCCACCCGGGCAGAGGCAGAAGCAGCCGCCTGTATGTCCTAACGCGGAAACCGCCGCGAAATGGCAGGCAGGGCTGCCGAATGGCGCAGGACTCGGGTCTGCGGGCTAGCAGATGCTTACAATTTCCACCGCTGACTGTCGGATTAAATAATCTTAAAGCAGAGGCAACCCAGGTAACCCTGCGGTCAACAGCCCCCTCCCTCACCCGCACCCCCTGCCTCGCAAAAGCTTCCCGAAATGGGAGAAACACAGGAGGATCGCCAGCCCACCTGAGATACGGGCCTTAGCAGGCTGACGAGAGCCCAACAGTTCAGGCCTTCTTCCCTTTGTGGGAAAAATCAGGGAACCCAGGAAGATTGGTTAACTCGCCAAATTATGACACAGGATCTCTCTAGAAAGAGAGGAGCACCTGTGTCCCATCAGACAGTCACCCAGGCCTAGAAGCGTGCTCATCCCGGCCACTTAAATTCCTTAAACAATTCAGACATGAAGATAATCTATCCTAATTCTTTTCTGCGTTATTGACACTATTGACTACCCCCGATCCACAGCACAATCTAATAAATCAACGAGGGATTAAGCCGAGAAGAAAGAGGGTGATAAAACGCCATTTGGCCCCTATAAATCATCCGACAGAGCAGCGCCAGGTAAGTAAGTGGAATGAGAATTGAACTTTTCTACGCAGCCATAATTGTTATGGCCCACCGAACGTTTCCCAAATTTATAACTGTGGGTGGTGCAAGGGGGCCACCCGCCCCCCTTCCTTATGCCTTACTCCCAGAGCCCACCTTCCCTGGGACTCCTCTCTGAGAACCGCTTTCTAATTAAAGACAGAAAGGGTTGATATGCAGGTTTCAGTTCAATTGCTTTCGATCTGAAGATGTCCACAGTGAGCAATGGCTTCATTTACCAGGAATTACCCTTTGTACAAACCACTTCACTATTTAAAACAAACCACATGGATCATCATTAAGTGGGAAAAATTACCAATCTTTGGATATTGACAGTGGCATGGCCCACTTTCAAGGCCCTTTTTCCCCCCCTTTTAATGTGGATTTTAAGCATTTGACTCTTTTTTTTTTTTAATTTAGGCTGATAAAAAGGTTCTGAGTGAATAAGATTTGACAGATGAGAGGCTTTCTTTGAACGGGACCGGGAGACACTGACAGTGGTGGAGAAATAGGGAAAACTAAGTTAATATGCTACTTATCCTCTTTCAGGGAGTTAGAACTCGGTGTGAATCACAGCTCTGAAGGAGACGGGACACGCACCGTGCGCCACAAAATGAATCTCGTCCACTCCATCCATAGCCTCGCCATACCTCACCTTGTGATGGATGTGCTGTGGTGTGCACCCTGGGACTTAGGAGGGGAAAGCATTCCTAGATTTTTGTGTGTTGTGTGTACGTGCATGCATGCGTGTGGTTGTTTCCTGCTTCTCTGTGAAAAAACAGAACACATTCTTTTTGGACCTAGCTCCTAAGCAAAGCCCCAGATTTGGAATTTATATTTGGGCTTTTCCCCCAAAGCAAGAACGTTTCAGTGGGTCCCCACTTTGGAACTCTGGGAAGATTGTGTCCTGGGGATGTGTGGGTTTGAAGTTCCTCTCACATAGGAGAGGACGATTTACCATTGAAGGAGACACCAGATAAAGTCACTGCAGTATATCGAGAACGGAGGCTGAAGCAGGGACTTTCCCTGGACAGCAAGATTGAAGCCCGAAGTTCCACTACTTGCCTGTCCCTTCCACCTGAGAATGGTCTACAAGAACGAGAAATATGCCATCTACTAGAAGGATATGGATGCGTAGCTACATGTCTACCTATCGTAGAGATGCACGTGATGGCATCATTGGATTTAATATCTACATACCAAAAGAACTATTCAACATTATCCCATCTTGCAATTCCAAGCTGTAGTACTATCTTCGATGTTAAGAGAGAGATCAAAAAGAAAAAGAAAAAGAAATCATAACTGGAGGGAAGTATCTTTCTAAAGCACAGTTCCTGGGGAATATAAATAAATGAAACAGAATCAGTCAAATAATTTAAACACCACAGTTGCCTCTTTTTTTTTTTTTTTTTTTTTTTGGTCTGAATAAATAAGTTCTTTGTGGCAAAAGGGTTATGTCATTGTCACTTGGTCATTCACAGTAAACTCAGGTATTGAGGTATCCCCAACTGATGTTTGTTTTTATGAATTGTCTCAGGAACAAATCCGGGAGAGTTTAGGAAGAAAGCCTGGATGTCATGGCTGAGGCAAAGAAAGCAAATGATGAAGTAATTTTCCTTAGATATTAGATGACAAGTGCAACATGAAACTTCATTCCAGAAGAATATATTTCAGTGAAGGCTCAGTGGCCCCTGATGACAGTGTGTGCATTTATGAAACAGAACCATAAAGCCTCCAAAATAAGATCATTGTGTTTTAATTATTTTCTTATGTAATTGGTGATCTGCAATGACAAAGACTCCCAAAATATGTTTATTTCTAAATAATAAGAACATAAAATGTTTCTAATGAAGGGGTTATTTATCACAGATGTTTCCTGATTCATCCATTTGACCAACGGGCTCTGAGAGTACACATGAGCCCTCTGATCATCAAAATTAAATAGAGATACAACCAATAGCTACAGTTTAATAGCAGATAGGAAATACAGTGGCGATGTATGGATACGAGATGTATAGATTGCATCAGTAAGCGGTCTGTAGAGACTAAAGTGAACTATTTCACACCCTTCATCAGCCAATTGTCCGAACTACTACATAAAAGCAACGACAGGAGACTTCTATACAAACTGTCATGGCAGCACCAGGTAGGAGAGATGACCTAAAGGTATGGCTCTCCCATCCTGACCGTGAGCCTTAGGCAGGGTGGAAGGTGTGTCTAGAAAACCCGATTCTCAATCAGACAGGCAAAAATAATTGTCTGCTTGTATTCTACTTTGGGCATTTAGTGAAACTCAGAAAAAAATACATGCACACACACACACACACACACACACACACACACTCACACACACACCCCATGTTCTGATGCTGTGTCACGGCATCACCTTATCAACACTTTCGCTGAAAGCCTTACCCACCCTTTCTGGAGGGGGGTATATCCCAAAGCACATTGTAAAACCCACCTCCATCTATCTTCATACGGAACCATGATGCTGCTCTAGTCACTTCTAAATATTTGTTATGGCTGCCAAACTCCCCATCAGGCTTCCTCTTTCCAGGGCGGAAATGTTTTCCCTCTTAGAAGACACTGATGACACTTGCGTTTCTCCCATGTACTTGTCCTGTTCATGGCAAGAATAACTTCTCGCTCAAACTCACCATCTTCCATTCTAAGTGTGCCTAAAGAGAGCAAGCCCACTGAACAACCTAGCAGGATGAAATATCAATTTGTTTAAAGAAGAATGATGTATAAAGAAACAGTGAGAATACTGAGTATCTATAGCACTCTACTTGTTAAGTAATGCTGTTCAAATTGATTAACAAATAACGTGAAAGAAGTGAATATAGGAGGCAAAGGATCAACTCATATTAATAATTTGATTAAATTCAACTGTGGCTTAGCATCTGTAGAAATGGCCATTAGGATATTCTTCTGGTGGGTATCTGGTGTAAAATACACACACGCACACACACACACAGTCATTCACGGCAAAGGTACAGAAATGATAGAAGCAGATGAATCACATAATATGTTACCAATAGGCTCGTGGGAAATGTTTCCTGGCACAATTCACTTAATGAGAAATGGAATAAAACAATATTTAAAAGGATAAGCCAATTTTTTCCTAAGATATTCAAACAACAGAAAGAAAAGGCTGTTCTCAAAAAGACTTCCAACAGAAAATATGCCTTAGAAACATTTTCTGGAGGCAACCAACTTGATCACAGATTACCCAAATGCTCAAAACAGAATACTGACATTTTATGAACACATATATTCCTACAACACAGATTGGAAATGAGGGTCTTTGGAGAGGGAGGCCCCTCTGAATACTTGTAAGGGAAGTTTTGTCAGCTAAAACCACACACAGTTCACAAATGGTACTCCTGAAGGGAGTCAATCGAAAACCAGGTAAAATGACTACAACCATGGTTAACTCTTCACAGAGCAGGACCGTGATCCTGGGAAGGGAAGACGATTCCACCTGTGTGACAAAATCCTTCGAACCCTACCAGTTCACAGAGACAGCCTCTGCCCCAAGACAGGGAGCTGCACTCGTCACCCCTCCTCCCCAAACGTGATGTGGAGCCTGGTTCCCAACCCCAGCAACCAACTTAAGCAGCAGCCCTACTAGTAAAGAGGAAAAGAGAGGCAGAGAGGGTCTGAGGGAAACACCCAGAGAAAGACAGGGAGAAACACAATGAAAGATTCTGGTGTACATACACTGAATGGAAAATAAAACAAACACAGAGCCCCTCTACAAGACCATTATGGGGGAGTGGAGGAGGGGGAAAAAAGCGCCTTTACACATGCCAACAAAGACAGCATCCTAAATCACTGGCTTCAACACAGCATGGCCAGGGAGTTTGGAGGCAGATTCCAGGGCGGACACGCTCCAGAAACCCAAAGGCTCAGATCCCAAGCAGACTGAATAAAGCACAACCCAGACAGACAAACTTAAGAAAACAAACAAAAAAAAGAAATACTGAGCACACACCCCTACATACATGTTTTTTCCCTCCCTGTTACAAAACAGCTAAATGAAAACTCCAGGCATGGGAGTGCCTACACAAAGGTCCGAACACTTGGCCTCCAAGGGGTCCCAGACTCACGACACCACCACCGGACGCAGACACAAGAGAGATACAAGTAAAGAAAATGCAGTTTGCAATTTTAAACTCCGGGCACCCAGGCTCGGAACCAGGCAAAGTATTCAGAGAGGTGCAGACAGAGCGGGACGCGGGGCGGCTGGGCTCCGCAGAGAAGAGAGGGGCGCGGATCCACCCCTCCTGTCCGAAAGCACAAGCCCCCTCCTCAACCCCCTCCAGGGTCCAAAGCGCAGCCCAGCGATGCGGGCACCCAGTCCGCTGAGCCCGAGCCGGGGAGGCAGCTACCGAGGGAAAAGCGCGCCTTACCTGCTGTAAGTACATAAAAGTCAAGGCACACGAGAGCTGGGGACACATGCCCACGTTGGGGAGCGCCACGCAGGTGGCCCCCGTCAGAGGATGCTGCATCGTGTCTCTCTGACGCCCGCCGAGCAGGAGTGGGGACGCTCGCATGCAATCACGCGGCTCTTTGCCTGGTCGCTACAATTTTTTTTCCTCCTTTTTAATTTTGCTGATTATCTAAGTCAAACCCCGGTGGCCGTCCCTCCTCTTCTCTCTCTCTTTCTCTCTCTCCCTCCCCCCCGCCGCACCCCGCGCGCGCCCGTCCCTCCTCACTGGCTTCCTTCCCTTCGGGTTTGCTAGATCCTGGCGTTGTTCACCCGCCTGAACTAAGACACTCCAGAGGGCCAGGAAACTATTTTGTTGCCTTCGCGGTGGTACCCTTTTCCCGGTTTGTTGGGCCTGCTTTCTGATGCCCCGCAAAGTGGACGATGCCCCCACCCCACGCCCCCCACCCCCCGTGGAGATGACAAGACAGGCAAAGGCAACTTGTAGGGAAGGGGGAAGGGGGTGGATGTCCTCCTGTAGATGCTGGGGGGTGGGGTGGGGGGAGAGAGCTAAGGGCGAGAGAGAGAGAGAGAGAGAGAGAGAGAGAGAGAGAGGGAGGGGAGAAAGGAGAGAGAGAAAGAGAGAGAGAGAGAGAGAGGGAGAGAGAGATTTTGACTCACACTGAGGCTCACTCCGTTGGTGCTGATGCTGTGTGCCTCCTCATTTGTCAAATGGGTCCAGGGGCAGGGTTGGTTTGTTTTTTTTTTTTTTTCTTCCCCTCCCCTCTGCTTTCTCTCTCTCTCTCTCTCTCTCTCTCTCTCTTTCTCTCTCAAACGACTCACCAAAATTCAAATTGTGTCTGCTAAAAATCTCTGCGGGGCGGGTGAGGAAGCGAGAGAGCGCCCCACATCGCCAGCATCCGGGGCGAGGGGGACAATTAATGCGATTGCCCAGCTGGGACCCAGACTCTTAGATTTTGGTGGCGGTTTGTTTGCCCGACTCGTTGGCAAATAAACACAGAGAAATGGGATCCCTCCCCCCCCCCCCCCCCCCGCCCTTCGTAAGAGTGCTGAGAAGACCCCAGGGGCTGGGGGCACAGTGAGCTGGGGGCTGCGGCGCCGGAGGCAGGGCGGATTCTGGGGGCCCCCCACCCCCGGCTGCGCGGCGAGGCGGCGAGGCGGCGATGCGCCCCCGGGGTTTGGGGCGCAGCTTTCGCTCTGCGCCTCGCCTCGGCTGTGCAGGCAGAGAGCGGCCAGCACTGGAACCGGCTGGAGCCGCTGAATGGGGAAACCGCCCTGGCTGGGGTGTTAAGTCCAGCCTGTTGGACCGCGCCAGCCCCGGCTGAAAGCGAGGGGGCTTCTCCAGCCCGGAATCCTTGCTCTCCTCAAATTATACATGCACAGGGTGGGGAAGTCCGTGTCTGATAAGCCATTACTCTGTGGGTTGCAGCGGGCAAATTACAATGGTTTATTTTATTTTTTTTTTTCTTGCCTGGCCAGCCCTCCTTGGCCAAATTAGCATTCTGCTCTTGCAGAGGGGTCTCCCCCTTCCCTGTATTTTATGAAGTAATAATTATTCATTAGTAGATTTCGTTAGTCTTTATGCAATAAAATAGGATGTGATCTGCAAATCAAAAGAAAATATTAAGACTCTAACGCATCGTTGGTCCCCACAGGAAAAAAAAAAAGCACATTCTTGATTCTTGGCAGCAGTAAAATCACCATCAGGAATAGTAGCCATATTTTTTGAAATAGATTTTGACCCAGTGATTGGATTTTCTTTTATTTTTCAGGGCAAGAGGCTGTCCGAACATCATCCTTTTTGATTCTTGGGTTCCCTGCGAGAAAGCTGCCTGGGGGCTTACGAGGGTCCTGCAGGACGCAGCACATCCTGAGAGTGACGAGAGGACCCCGCGAAGGAACATCTCCGGCAGGACCAGGGGACGGCCTCAGGGGGATGTTTCCACTGACCCCTCCCAGAGGCTCATGGAGACCCTGAACTGAGCCATCAGCTTGAAAGGCACAACTTTGCAGGCTAATCAAATTGCTTTCTGAAGGAAAGAAAATTAATTATTCCACGGTTCCATTTTTTGTTGTTCTGTTTTGAAATGCCATCGATAACTATAAAGTCTTTGCTTTGCCAACATCAGGCCCAGACCAGGCTTTTTTCCTTCTACTCACTTTGCAAAGCCAATCCTTCTAACACCATGGGACTGACACATTCCATCAATTTAGAGGGGGCACCCTAGCAAGTTTAACACGAAGCAGAAGTTGAGACAGGGGTGGGGGGTGGGGACTAGGAGGGTGTGGGCTGGTGTTTTACACTGCTGGGGTGGGGCAGTGTTTAGTTTGAAAAATCCTTGCTGTTGTCTCACAAATCACATTCATTGGACAAAGTCTGATGTACAAATAAACTGCTTTGCTCTTTTCTTTCTTTCTTTTACTTTCTGCCTGTTTTTTAATTATTTATTTTTATTGTGCAATTCACAGAATTAAGGGGAAAGCCACTCTACAAAACATACCCATGTATATAAATGAATATAAATAAAAGGTCACAGATTCTGCCTTTTGGCTCCCCATTCTCCTTCCCATGCTTTTCTGTTTGTTGTACTGACAGGAGTTCACCGTGCCTTCCTTCATTTTTTTTTTCTTGCTGGCATTCGAAAAGCTTACAAATGCCCCAAGAAGAGGACAGAATTTTCCCTTCAGCTCATTTTCATAAGAAACACGATAAATAATACATGGCACTTTAATAAGACCTTATCTGAATGGTTTAATGAAAAACAAATACATTATGTAAAGAACCAATAACTGCTCTCAGCTGCACTGAGCCAACACTGGTTTTCTGGTCCGTTTTCTCTCCAAAGTGGAAAACCCTCAGCGGCGACTGGATTCCTACAGACCTGTTTTGCAACAATGGCTCAGACTTGCCCTTAAACCTGGGTCTTCCCAGTCAGGCATCTTGGAAGTCTGCAAAAGGAAACCATGGAATCCAGAGCTTCTAAATTCATCTCAAAATTATCTGGAGCCATTCTTTAGACATCCATGTCCAAACGTGCCTGCTCAAGTGCATGCGAACACCATGGCACGTAGAAATAGGCATGTCCCCCACCCCCAGTGTGGCAGCCACATAAAGGATCACGCAGGAAAGATTTTACAGCTAATATCAGTGCACGTTAATCAGGAACAGAGCATCAGATGACCCTAAATCAAAAGGTAATGCCGTATCTGCAAATACTGCTCACTTGATGACAAAATTCTGCCAGCCTTTCAAGCAGCATCTGGGGAAGGTGATTTTGAATTCCATCTCAAAAGAGACTGGGAAAGAGCCACATCAATGCCACTAGCCCCAAATGATTCTTCAGCATCAATAAATGGGAGAAGTGGGGAAGGAAAATACTCTTCTGTCTCTACAAAATATCCTGGGCACTCAGTATCACTTGGGTGTATATAGTGCATGCACGTTCAAGGGTCACCCTCCTGCCTTTCAGCCACAAGGACCCTTAACTGAATGGTCACACATACCCTGTAGGAAGTAGACAGTGCCAGAAAACCAGAAATCAGCTAAAAATTCCTTAAGCAGAGGCAACTGCTCAAGTTTTCATTTGACTCACACAACAGTGTTGGTAACTTTTTCCTTCCCTCAAATTTACCAGCTACTTAAAAGAATAAAATAAATCACTTCCATTTTCCTTTTTCTCTTTCATAATTCCTTATTATAACTTCCTAAGGCTGTCAAAAGAGCAGGCATTTCCCTAAAGAGGGATATTCTACGGGGGTTTCCATGTCCCAGAGCAAGAAAAACTCCAGTTAGACAGAAAGCAGGACTTCGTTGTTTTTTTTTTTTTTTAACATTTATTCATTTTTCAGAGACAGAGAGAGAGAGAGCACAAACAGCGAAGGGGCAGAGAGAGAGGGAGACACAGAATCCGAAGCAGGCTCTGGGATCTGACCTGTCAGCGCAGAGCCTGATGCAGGGCTCGAAGTTACAAAGTGCAAGATCACGACCTGAGCTGAAGTTGGATACTTAAACGAATCAGCCACCCAGGCACTCCAGGACTTCTTGACCTTAAATATAATTACTTGTGCTGGGGTTAGCTCTCTGACAATGTCCAGGAGTGGCTCAGAAGTATTTTTCTCTCACTTCCAAATTTTCATATGGGCAGCTCCCTAGTCCAACATTCAGTGATATGAGAAAGTATCTTCAGAAGACCTTATCTCTGCCACAAGCACTTTGAGTCACCTACTTGTTCAAATACTTGGAGGACACTTAGTGGTTGACTGCTGTCCACGCTGTATCCTAGGCAGTTTTTTCATCTGTAAAATGGGGCTAATAATGTCTCCCTTGTGAAATTGAAACGGGTCTCAGAATTTTTTTTTCCTACCTAATTCATGGACTATTACAATACAAGTTTAAAAACAGTGGAGACACTGCATGAAATTAACAACTTAAAAATTGTTTGCCAAGTTAGTACATACGCGCACACAAAGACACATGCGCGCACGCACACACACACACACACACACACACACACACACACACCATCTGTCATCATCATCATTTCATAAAGGAAAGGGCATTTTATACCAAAAAGTAAGAAGGACATAATCTCAAAATAAAGGACAGCCCTTCAAATTGATTAAATTTCAGTCTATTAAAATTTTCACTAAATTGCCCTTAATTTTCTCATTTAGCTGCAGTCTGTTGAAAATGTCATTATGGAATCAGATGAATCTGTGGATCAGCATTTGGGAACCACCGAGATAATGAATGTAAAGTGCTTCTTAGCACGAGCTCTGGCACACCAAGAATCAACAATACGTGGGAACCGTTGTGGGGATGCTTGAAAACAACAAACAGTCATGCTCCTTAGGGCTGAATAACACCCTCCTCACCCCAACAGCCTCACTGCAGCAAAACAAACCAAACACTTTGCTCAATTCTGAGTTCCCTGAGCCAGGGAGCCGCACGCCTTTCACAAGGGGAGGAACCTGATAAAGGTCAGACGGGTTGAATTTGTGGGATCCTCAGAGTTTATTTGCTTTCCTCAATGACATAGTGGTTAGGCCCTGTTCATTCCAGGCCACCTGAAATACGATCGCTATGAGGGAGTATTTGGGAACTCTTTCTGGCTCATATGAGGGCATGCAGTATACTGTACGGGGGGGAATACATCCTCCCGAGTCTCACTGCCTAGGCGTTCAGTCCTGGCTCTGTCTCATGCTTCCATGGCTGCTGTTAAATATCTCTGGAGTTACAAGCTCTTAAAACCTCAATTTCATTCTAACAGGGAATGATAATAATTTTGCCTTCCTAATTAAGTTATTAAAAGATAAAATAATGTAAAACACATGAGTCCTGAGATCGGTGCCTATCACCTAGCAACTACTCAGTACACACTAGTAACTATTATCATTGCATTACTTTTATTCTCAGTCTCTGAGTAGTTGATGACACAGACATTCCTCCTCCTCCTCCTCCTCCTCCTCCTCCTCCTCCTCTTCTTCTTCTTCTTCTTCTTCTTCTTCTTCTTCTTCTTCTCCTTCTCCTTCCCCTCCTTCTCCTTCTTCTTATTTTGTTTAAAATTACTCAGACAAGACCAACAAAGTCAATCCATTTATAAAACAACTAACTCCAAATGCATTTTTTGGAGAATTCTTTCAAATGCTACAGCACTTATGTGAAAATGTGTAGACATTACCCTTCGGCCACCCAGGTCTTCTGAGTAGAACCGTTTATTTAACCTTGCAGATGCATCAAAGGAACACAAACTTTCATATTAGTCTTGGTCAACGAAATTCTTCGACAGCTAGATCTCATAAAATGTCATGTCTTTCACTACTTTTTGAGGACTGACTAGGGTAACACATGCAAAGACGCTATTTCTGGCCAATATGGTTACTCTATTGTTTTCTGAGCTTCCCTCAACCCTGGAAAGTAGGTTTTTATTGCCCGACTTTACACAAGAAGAATTTGAGGCTGCACGAATATATGTACACTTGGACCTACTAGTAAGGGATGCAGGCAGTGTTTCGATCAGGGCTGCTGAACAGAGAAGGCAGAATATATTATTTCCATCATCACGCTATCAAGCAGTAGAGACACTTCTTAAAGAATCACCATTGTCATCATCAACATTTTATTCATCATTGTTTGCAACATCTAAACCTAACGAGCACTACTCTGAAGGATTAGTCTGTGTCTATACAGCTGTGAGATTTCCTCTTTCAGGAACCTATCAGTCACTCTGGCCACCAAACTTCAGAGTATGGAATTTCCCTAGCTTTCTAGTCCCTACTTGTAACTGAAGGGGTAAGTCCCACCCCATCCACAGTCTACCTTAAGCTCTTCTAAATAAATAAATAAAATTTAAAAAACAAATACAATTGTTTTAAAAGAAGAAAAGGAAACACTCTCATTTGCCAACGCCTTTCCATCACCTCCTCTGACAAAAGTTGCAAGCAATACAGGCAATGTTCTATCAGAGCATTCAAATGATACCCCTCAGGAGAGACCCCAGACACAGCAGACAGAACCCCAAATGTAAAAATACCAAAGCAAACAAACAACCTAAGTTCCCATAGGAGCCTTCCTGAAATAATAGGTTCCAGGAGGTGATGCTGAGGGAGAGTGCAGTGTTTGGCACTTGAGAGGGTGGGAGTCTGTTTCCAGTGTATAGGACAGAATGTAAGAGCGTGGGACAAGGGACAGTAGGCGGAAAAGACAAAAACAGCTAAGTGGTGATTTCTCCTAATGAACAAGTGGGTGGGGAGGTCTACTTTGGGAAGCCTCCACACCCTACCCACTCTCTGTGTTGTGACTTTCTGGATGGAACTCGAACAAATCAGAAGGCAAACAAACCTTGCAGAAGGTTCTATTTTTCCTCTGTAATAAGCTTGGCCACGAGGTTCTTTGACCCCATAAATGCTCAGAAATATTTATCTTTATGCAACATGAGTCACCTTAAGCATCTCCTACTAGAAGTGACTTCACCTCTAACATCTCAAGTTCTGGAAAAATCCCTTTTGACCTTAACACGTCCAAGGTCCTGTCTTGGCACACAGGCAAGAGCAACCACAGGGATTCTCAGTCCCTGGCGTTATCACTGCACCTTCAAAGGCAGCTAATAGTTGGTGGTGAGCTAGGAAGGATGTCAGGACTCAGAACAAAATTGGGTCAGTCTGAAAAAATCGAACGTACATAACAAATGGATCAGATACTCAGCAGAAAACCATCCTGGTTCTCAAGATCTCACCTCACCAAACATACAATCTGAAAACCGAAGTCTTCTTAGTCCCCAAACTCCAATTACCATTTATGTGCACCTCATACTCTTACAACCTCACCTGACCTGCTAGCTCAGGGTTTTCTACTCCCTGTCTCCAGACTCCATTGCAAGAACCCACATATAAAGCTCAGCCCGTCATCATGTTCTGCAACACATCCACTCATAAAAGGCATGTCTGAGTTTAGCAGACAGAGACTGTGGAAGTGTAAGGAAGACTCAATGGGAGAAGAGAGTCTCATCTTAGAAGTACAATTCTAGGAAGATTGGTGTGTATCATATCCTTGCAAAGGTCACTGAGCTATTCTACCACCGTTGACTTTGGTTCAACTCTCCTGGTTCTAGACTTTCTCTGTCATTCTCCTTTTTCCTCTTCATCTTCCCAGAGGGGACCAGAGAGATAATTCTCATTCCTACTTCTTTGTCCCACATTTCCTGCTCCTTGAAGGGATTCCCCTCCTAACCCAAGTTTGTATCAAGCCATTTCCCAAAACAAGACAGTCCTTTCCAGATGATTTCCTGTGTCCATTATTAAAAGAAGAGCATTTCTTTCACCTGATTTCAGATAGAATAATTTGACGCTCTTTGAGCACAGTGACACATAGGAGAAAAACTATATGTTTCTCTGGCTGGACCTTCTTCCGTGCTTCCGTGACAGAATTGTCATGTGCTCCATAAACACAAGATCTTGTCTGGTGTCATCTTGTGCTTTGTTAGCTCTCTTAACTCATGTACCTCAATTGTCATCACCTTGCATGACCCACATCATGTCACGGCTCTGCTACTCTTCACACACCTGTGAAGGATTTGTAGCAATCAGACTCCATGCAATCCTAGTCTCTGTGGTTCTGACCTCTCCTCACTAGCTACCCATCAGGAATGATCACATACCTTAAAGAGCCCCTGCATGTGTCATTATGAAGGTCCTATCCTCGCTGCTGTTTTAACATCCCCGTAAACAAAATATGTGCACAAGCTTCTCTTCCTCTGTGGCCTTGCCTGTTTGTTAATGGAAGCACCTCCCTTCTATTCAGTTAACCTTGAAACATCAACATTTGCCCTTCATACCTCCCTTTGTTGCTTTGAATAGTCAATTGATTCCCAAACCACATCATTTTTAACTCTCTCAGCTCCAGCTATGAGGCCTCTCTTGATTTTCCATTGCTGCCGTCCCAGTGCCTCACATTATTCTCTTTAGCCTAGATTTAAAAAAAAAAAAAAAAAAAAGCAATTCTTCCCTAATTGGTTCCCTTGCTCCCAGTCTCGATTCTTCCCAACTCACACTCTACATGACTCCATGGGGGAATTTTAAATAGACAAAACCAAACACATCAATCTTCTGCTCAAAAGACATCACTGACCCCTCCCATTGCTGAGGTCATGATATTAAATGCTCTACACTGTTACTGTAGCTCCTATCATGCTACATAACTAGCACTTTCTTTAATGTGCCTCCCTTTTTCCAGATTCTGGTCACCTCATACCTAGTCTTGTAATTGCTTATGCCCAGTGCATATTAATACATGGGCAAATATATGTTCTTTGGCTGAGACTGTTTTAATGATATGAGTGTACAAATCCAGGAATACCCAGGGTGTAATTAAATAATCCCAGAATGAAACATGCATCTTTGCACATTTTGCAATGTCGAGATACAGAAGAGGATGGCAGTACGTGTGTGTGTTTCCCTTCATCCTCCTAGGGGCAGTGCTGGCTATATACTGATAGCACTGTGCTACCCATGAGGATCCTGGTGAACTCAGAGGGGATAGGTCAGCTTCCTCTTACAAATGGGTCAGCCAGTGTCGACAGGGAGTTTCCTGTCTACTTGCTGTCTACCTCCTGCCACCCCATCCTTTGCACACTGACATGCATACATCCCATGAGAACTTTATTTTTCCGACTAAATGTTGCATCCATATCATCTTAGAACACCACCTGGCTTAATGTAGTGGGTGTTTATTAAATATTGGTCGAATAAATGAAAAAATTTAAGAATGGCAGTACTAAACTTTTCTACTTCCATGGTCCTAAGGTCCATCTCATTCTCACTAAATGATTCATTCATTCACTGCCTCAATATCTATGTCTTGAATGTGCCCAGCACAGTGCCACTGACCCAGCAGACACAATGATCAGGATACATAAAGCAAGAGACAAAATTCATATTCCAGATTAACTTGATAGTTTTAGGTCATCTGGTTTAGAAAATTACCTTTTACAACTCTATTAGCATGTGATACAGCATTTCCTCAACATTATGCAACAAATGAAAATACTGAAGTGAATTGGATTATCAGGCTAATTGAAAACAGTATTAGTTATCCATACTCCCAACTTCAAATATTGGTGTTCATCAAAGTAGCCTCATTTTTCTCACTGACTGGCTTTATAATAAATGTTTCACATATGCATTTATAAAATTCATCTCTACTGTGCCCCTTCCATCAGTATTATAAATGGAGTTTCAAGTAAATTTCTTTGTATAAGGGTTACTACTGGTATAAATGTGCTTATGTATTTGAGAACCATTGGTTGCCTTGGAACACTGTAAGGCTGAGATCGTACATTTTTCTTCCCGCAAGGAAAAAAAAAAAAGAATTAAAAGGGCATGTTCTGGGGCCAAAGAGTTTAATCTAACCATATATTGCCTTTTTTATAGTGAAGTGGACGTAAAAAGATGAGGAGGCAGATTGCCAGTTTCCAATCTTGAATCCGTTTTGTAACAGCTGGCTGACTTCGGCCAATTACTTAAATTTCCTGGGCCATGGGGTCCTCATTTATAAGTGGAAAAAACATTTTTTTTTTCATAATTTGAGAAACACATAGGATACACATAGGGTAAAATACGTACACTGCTCACTACAACCCTTGGCACCTAGCAAGGGCACTAGGGGAGCTAGTTTCATAAGTGCATGGTGCCGATGGTGGTGGTGATGGTGGTGATGGTGACGATGTTGATGAGGATGATGGACATGGTGTTGGTATGAATGACAGTGATGTGGCTGTTGGTTGGAAACACACAAGTAAGGCAATATAAATTGGCCTCTGAGGGAAAGACAGCTCCATTCTCTCTACTGGAAAGCAAGGGAGCCATTCTTTTCTTCTCTTGCAGCAGAGCCCACTGCTAGCTCACGATCCTGCCCTTCTTTCTTAACTGTAGTGTTTCCAGCTAAGGAACCTTGCCTCTTCCTGCTTTCCCTCCTTACAACTGGGCCACAGACATCTCTAAGGAGAGGATGTCTCTTGTATGGCAAGCAGGAGCCGACACCACTATTCCTTTATGTTAATATTTTATGAACTCTTTAGTGAAAACACCAAACGACAGGGTGCTGATACTTCCTCTAATATCGCTTAGATTCTCAGCAGGCTTCCACCCTCCCTTTCCCAACTCCTGCCTCTCACCAGCCAAACCACTCCAATATTTTTCCCTCAGAGACACTGTCATATCAAGATCCACATAATTCCAAGCAATGTCATAAAAACTAATAGCAGGGCTGAGAATCATGGGGCATTTACTGCGTGCTAGGTGTTAGGCTAAGTATTTTACTTTCTTTATCACATTTCATCTACCCAGAAATCCAATAAGAAGGTAATTTAACCCCTCCCATTTTACAGATGAGGAAACTGAGGGTAGGAAAAGATAGGTGACATTTGAATCCATACGCTCAATGCCTAGCTCAGGTCAGTATGATTTCCTTGCCTTTACCCTACTTTATTGCATCATGCACTTCTGAAAGTGAGTTTTAAGGCAGAAGGACTGACAATTTAGCAATTGATGTAAGAATTCTCTCAGAGTTGGCTCTTTCTCCAAAAATTAAATCAGATTACAAATTCACAAACTAAGGTTCAGGTTCTCCCAGACCCCTGAGGGCATCTTAAACCAGCACAGGTACTCCTGTTGCCATGGAAACCTGGGCCAGGGTAGAAAAAGCTCAGGCCTTGACCGAATGCCTGAAGGAGGTCTAGGTGACTGTCTTTCCCCTTTTTTCCACAGGGCTTGTATACAATGGATCTCAGTCAGCAAAAACTCTGAGATTTGCTTTGGCGTTCTGGTCAAACAACCATACCAACAACTAGTCTGTTGCCTGTTTCATTTGGACTACATTCACTGATTTTGGAAACACAGCTAGGGAAAAATAGAAGGGCATATAGAAAATAGGGGGATGGGTGGAGTAAGATAGAAGCCCACATTTATATGGTATGACCCCATGTATGTAAAGTCAATCTATAGCTATAATTTATAATCTCCACTTCTAAGTTTATCATCTTCTAATCTGAAGTTATGTATCTACATAGATACTTACAGGCTTCCATGAAACACCCAAATGTTAACAGTAGTGTTGAGACTAATGGCGACTTTTATTATTTTTTTTATTGCTAACTGCATTAACCAAATTTTCTGTAATACACTTGGGGTACATTGATGATAAGGTATAAGGTTTTTCCTCCTCCTCTTCCTTCTCCTCCCCCTCCTCCTCCTCCTCCTCCTCCTTTAAGTGTCCCAAGGCAGAATAAAAACCACCTCTTCCACATCACAGACCAGGTCAGAGCCTTAGCATGGTGAGAATGGGGGCACAGTCTGCCAGAAATGAGCTTTGACCTCCTCACTATTCTAGTCCTTTAGAGACATTGTGATGGGGAGTCCAGAAAGAAGCAGAGAGCGCCCCTGCATAGCTCTTGAGCCTTGCCACCCTCCATGTTAGCCTAATTATAGTCACCAAAGAAGTTTCTTCCTTGTCTCTCCAGGTCCTGTGTGACAGCTCATCATTCCAGTGGCATTTTTGTCGGGAAAACCTCATTTCTATTTTTATTATGAGGACTGCTTGTCTTTACTAGCTCTTTGTACATAGATCAAGACATTATGAAGACCTGCACTTTCCTCAGGCAAATGAGAATTACTAATTTTCTCTCTCTATTAAGTACTGTGCTATCTCCATCAGCTTTAGCAATATTTATTTCACATGCCCACCATGAGAATCCAGGGACAGGGTTAACCTGTTCAGTGCCACACATCTCACACTATAAAGGCTGCTATCATTTATGAACTGTGCTCACTGTCAATAGAAAAAGTAGTCATGTAGCTTCACTCTTAATCTACGGAGACAGGATCTTGTTTAGTGTACGATGTCCAAATTCTCATCTGCTATTTTTGAGCATAATCACGAGATGAGCTTTTCTTTAAGGGAATGAAGTGAAGACAGAACTCAGATTCCTGAAATCCACATAAAAATTGCGTGATGATCAAGGTAGAAAGGCATGAAAGTTGGGTCATGTGACCCTTAGCCAAAGTCGTATCTGATAATGGTGATGGTGATAAACATTTACCTAACAGCAGAAGTTTCTCCATGCTGAGCATTCCAAAAATGATTTACATACATTATTTTACTTAATCCCCATGCCAAAATCTGTATTCATGCATTCACTCATTCATTCCTTACTTAATTCATATATAAATATTTATAGAGTGGTAAATTATGTTCTAAGGATTGTATAATTCTCCCAGTATACAGTGATTAGACACACAAACAAGCAAAGAGACAAACAAACAAACAAAACTCAGTCTATTTACACTGAAGGAACTAAAAGTCTACTGACGGAGACAGATTTTAAAAATCAATCAGTTCCTTATAAAGCTAACATCACAACAATTTTACTCTTGGGCATTTATCCCAAAGAAATGGAAATTCAGGTTTACACCAGTATCTGTACTGCAGTTTTATTTATAATAGCTAAAAATAGTAATCATTCCAGATGTCCTTCAACAGGGGTAAATAGTTACACTGTGGGACATCCATAATGTGGAATATTACTCAGCAATTAAAAGGAAGTATCGATACACAATAGCTTAGATGAACCTTCAGAGAATAACGCTCAGTAGAAAAGTCAGCCCCCAAAGGTTATGCACAATATGGTTCCAATTTTGAACTGTCTAAGTTTTAAGATTAGTATTTGCCAGGTGTTAGGAATTGGAGGAGGTAGACCTGGTTATAAAAGGACTGGGGAAGAATCCTTTAGGGATGGAACTGTCCTGGATCTTGACTGTGGTTGGGGACCCACAAATCTACGCATGCGATAGAAATGCATGGATCTAAATATACCACCCCTGCTCAACACACACACACACACACACACACACACACACACACACACACCCCACATTAATGCAAGTATAACTGGGCAAATCTCCATAAGATCAGTGGATTATATCAATACAAATACTCTGGTTGCGATACTGTATTACAACTTCTTCCATTGCTACCGCCGGGGAAAACTACACAAAAGGTACATGGAATCTCTCTATATTATTTCTTACAACTGTGTGTGACTCTGCAATGATCTCAATAAAAATTTCCATTAAAAAACAAATTACACAGTTGATTCTCTAAGACTAGTTGTGGTAAATGCTATAAAGGAAAAGAACAAGATTTCACAAATTTAAAAAAGGAAACTATATATAGCCGGGGGCTGGATTTAGATTAAGGGCGAGGGAAGACTTTTCTGAACAGGTGGCATTTCATTGGGCAACTGAAGGATGAGGAGTTGGTGAGGAGAAAGGTGGGTGGCAAAGTGTTCCAGGAAAGGAAACAGTGTGGCAGAGATGTAGAGAAGGACATGCATGCTCACGCAATAGGAACACAAGCACCATGGAAAGGAAGAGTCCAGTGTAAGGAGGCAGGAACCCAGGATGAGGACCAAAAGTGAGTGAGTGTCTTAATCCTGTGCAGAACTTACTATTCCACATGTCTTTTGTTGCAGAAAAGTGAGGCTTAGACCATCATCAGGTCACAAAGCTAAGAAGTATCCCCCTTAGGACTGAACATCAAAGCAGTAACTGTGTCCACTATCTCCCCTAGAAAAATCTTTAAACATATGCTTGCTGTTTGACCCGGCAACGCCACTCCTGGGTATTTAGCCAAGAGAACTAAAAATGTGTATTCACAGAAATACCTGTACACAAGTGTTTATTGCAACGTTTTCAAAATCAGCAAAAACTGGAAAAAACCCACAGATCCTTCAGCTGTTGAATAAACAAATCTTGGAGCATCCACAATAGAATGCTACTCAGCAATAAAAGGCAAGAATGGACTATTGATAGACACAACCGCATGGGCGAATCTCAAATTCATTATACCGAGAGGAAGAAGTCAAACTCAAAGGCTATCTACTTACGATGCCATTTATAGGACATTCTGGAAAAGGCAAAACTAGAGGGACAGAAAAGAGACTGGTGATTTCCGGGGGCTGAGGCTGGGGACTGACTACAAATAGACCCAAGGGAGCGTTTTTGGAATGATAAACATGTTTGATATCTTGATGGTGGTGGTTGTTACATCACTGGATGCTTTTGTTGACACTTGAAGAACTATATGCTAAGAAGGCAAGTTTCACTGCATGTAAATTATACCTTGAGAAGCTTGACTTTGATAAAATGACTGTATGGGATGAGCACATATAGATTAAAGCCTGAGAAGACCCCTTTTCACTTCTGGGAAGCTTTGGGCAACAGTATTAGTCTTATTTTCAGAAGATGCAGTGAAGGAAAACTGAATGAGTATACAGGTTCTGTGGAGTGAGGCAAGGATGACCCACTCTTACTATTCTCAAAATCCATAGATGGAGCAGGTGGACTCTGTTCTGGAAGGCAGAACACCTACTTAGTTTGCCAGGTTGGGGAAGTAACCTAAGTCCTCTGAAACACGGGAATTTGCTCATTTTACAAGGAAGGCAAGACTGAGTGGCGCAGGACAGCTAAATAAAGTCAAGGTACACGTTGTGTTTTTCCTCATCTTTGCAGAGGACCAAAACTGTATGCTCTGGGGTCATAGAAGTCACACTCAAGACTTGGATTCCAAAGTCAGTTCTGATCCACAGCAGAAACATCCTGCTCCAAATGGAGGTCCAACCATGGAGGGAACCAAACACCCTCACAACATCCTGAGGGCCAGCAAATATACCAACATCTGCTAATATGGCCCAGTTCGCTGCCATGGATCTGTTCTTACCAGGCCCATGGGTTTCTCAACGCTCTTACCCTGTGGGGGTCATAACGAGCTGAATGATCAGTTTCCCTTTCAGCTTTTGTGAGCCTTTGGAGGCTAGTTCTGAAACAGGGATAGAAGGCTTGGCCATTTCTGGAAGTTGCCTTTCGTTGTGAGGTTTCACTTTTGAGAAAGATGAACTGAGCCATCTCTGGGGGGAGAGCTGGTTCACGTCAGGCAATATTAGCATGAGCTGGCATCTTACATCATGCCTGGCCTGCTAGCGAAGCAAATGGGTCTGATTAAAGTCAGCCTGACTCTCACCCGACCTCTGGGCCAGACCACCCTTCTTTTCTTTCCCCATAACACTTCAATTTTAGCTCCAGTACTGCCCTTACCATAGCATACGTTCATCATACCTTCCTCCATCTGGTTCCTGAGTGCCGGTTTACCCTAAAGATGGCAAGTGCCACAGGACAGGACTGGGCTTCTTGGCCACGACTACCTGAATACTTGGTTCAGGCCTGGGGTATGACAAGAGTTCAGTAAATGCTTGCTGAATAGATGAATAATAGAAAGCCTGGTGTACGCACAGAGAAATGAATTCAAGAGCAAACCCCCAAAGAGACCACCTGGTGAAAAGTAGAAAATATCATTAACTGAAAACAAGACATTTTCGAGAAATCCGCATTTCAGCTTTACCAAACAGACACTGTAGCACTTCGCCCAAGTGACATGTTATATACAGAGAATATGCAGCATTTTTTCCTATTACAGTGAGGCTTACTCAGTAAGTCAGAGAGGTTAGACCTCAGCATGGGGTCCCCTATGGTCAAAGATCCATGTTTAAGACAGAGAGAGAGAGAGAGAGAGAGAGAGAGAGAGAGACAGAGACAGAGACAGAGAGAGAGAAATGGAAAGAAAATATACATTAAGAAAAAAGAGTCTCCAGAAGCCTTTGTCACATTTACAATCAGAAAAAGTAGTAGGACTTTTTATCAGTCCCTCATCAGTATTTATATTTTAAAATCCAGCTCCTAAGAGAACCATAACCAAATATTTTTTTAAAGAAATGAAACAACACATAATCAAACTTTAACTGTCTCCACTCTTTAGCCCTGGTCAGAATAATTCTCTTTCGATGAGATAAATTTAGTCTGAGAACAAGACAGCCTTGGCCCAGCTGCATAATTCACTGGCAGCTTTAATCTCCAGAATGAATATTAGTGTGCACTTCAGGTTTTATTGCATTTTTTTAAACAAATGATATTTTAAGTTCAAAGTGAATGTATTATGAGTTGGCAATTTGTAATATGTTTTCACTAAAAAGGAAATCAAAATAAAATTCCTTTAGACCTTCTGATGCGAGATGCAGACTTAAGAACAAACTGAATGTCGAGAATGTAGGGTAGTAAGGCAGAAAAACAGAACTCAACACAAAACAGGTAATAGTCAGTAGATAGTCGTGATCAACTTTTAATGCACTGTACAAGAATGGATGAACTTCCTTATAAGAATATGCTAATAAAACAGAACAAAGCTGCACTGTGCAAAGGGATCTATTTGGTCAATCATCAAAATGGTTTGCCTTCAAAAGGTCCAGCAACCCGTGGTTTGTAAATGTCAAATACATATAGGAGTCTTTATGCAGATATTTTGGTCTTGGGCAACTTTCAGGTTCAGATATTTACAGTCATGACACAGGTTCAATGGAACATTGCTATGTAGCTGGTAGTACTTAAAAATTCAGTAAAAAAGTGTCTGAATAGGCATAGGTTTGCATGTGGACAATTGGTTGAGTCAATATATCAAGTATCGCCACATCAACCATTTCCAACTTAAAATTGTGTCTGTGGAATTTTCCTTAGGGTTTTAGAAACTAAGCAGAACTAAACACCAGTCTGATACATTAAGCTATCCCTTTAGCTATGTATGCAGTGAATTGCATGACAGGTTATGCTGACATTAATCTGTGCTGACCACCAATAAGGAACTGGCAAAGGAGTCTTGCCTCTTGTCCTTGAAATCTTCATCTGTCTAAATCTTGGTTTTTCTCTACCATTTTTCCCTCTTAATAGTTCATATCCTTCTTCCCCAAGCTGATGACCCTGTTATGAAATGGGAACGTTTCTAGAAGGAACATAGCTGCAAATGATTCCCAAACTCTAAGAGGTGGCAATTTTTATTTTAAGTGGCCTATCAATTTCATCCTAACTAGTATTCGCATGTTCCGTGTCCTCAGTGGTGGACTCAGCTTCCTTGTGATTTGCTAATTAAATATCTTGACTATTCTTTGCCTAAATAAGTCTCAAGAGTATGATTTTCGGATGAATTTCTGCTCTGGCAGACCCTTCTCAAGCTTCTTGGGCATTGAAGAAACCCTGCTGTTAAGATCAAGAACTAATGACCGTCCAGATTTAAACACTCATATTTATATTACCATTCAGATTATGTTGGTTACAAAGACCACTAGTTACACTGACTGCTATAATAATCCTAACTATATGGTGTCCAGTGTACCTTCATCTATAAGGACAGCAACCTTTGGGTGGCTCAGAGGAGTTTTAACCATCCCACCCAGAGATGGGGTGGGAGATGGGGAAGGCTTCCAGGAAAGATTTCTAAGAGGAGGGGGCATCTGAGAAAAAAATCACACGGGATTTTCTCTGAGTAGCTATATTTGCATTGCAGTGAATATCATGATATTTTGCTCCTAATAATCCATCCTCATCTTTGTTAATAACCAACAGATACCATTCCTCCAGGATGAATAACATGAGAAAAAAAATCATTAAATAAAAGTCGGTTAATTGCATTTCTTAAGAAACCCAACTTTTTAATGTTTCTTCTGAGAGCAGAACAGCGGTATAGTCAAAGATCAATTATCTTTTTTTTTCTTTCTCAAAAAAAATATTGCAGAATACAACACTTGCTTTTCTTAAAGGGCTGCAGACACATTCCCATTTCTTTCCATAAGAATAACTTGAAAAGCATGCAAAGTTATACAATCTACAATTCACTGCACACAAGCTGCTTTTGATTCTATTGCCTCACAAACTAGATACTTTGCTGGGAAGCATAAAACTGTTTATCACTAAACATTTGAGATTCCACTCAGATAATTTACACATAATTAGACAGAAGCCCACACTTCCGAGCAGCCGTATTACCTCCTCTCTAACAGACTATTCTTAAGAACATTTTTGGTAGCATAATGAGTATTTTATGAGGATTTGTAATCAGTCTTAACGTAGGTGGGAACAAAGGTGAATTACTCCTCAACACGATCAAATCATTACATAACTCAGTACAGAATAATGATGAGCTGAGGTTGGCAGAGGTAACCTGCCCAGGTATTTGGAGGAATTGGGAAGTTCTGGTCTTTTCCACAGGCATGAAAGAAATTAAGTGATCCCTTAGGAAGAAGAAAAATAAAAAAAAAAAGAAATCAGCCAAGAAGAGCAGTCCCCTATCCTTTGCTCACCATCAGGGAAGAAGACAAAAAGACAAGAGTATAGAGGAGGGAAGAAAAGCTAATGGTATTTTCTATACATACAGCCTCTTTAGCCCTCACGGATGCCTAAGCTCTTTGGGGTCCGCTCTTGTCTTTTCTAGACATCTTCTGTCCTAAGACATAAACAAATCCTTGGTAGGGAAAACCAAGCCAGCTGTCTCCAAACAGAATGACCATCACTCAAATACAGAGTCATCGGGGAGGAGAGGAACATTAGGGGGCACGGGGAAAAGTGTCACCATTCCATGACACAAAGACCGCAGCCAGAAATAGCTCGGTCTCTGGATACTGCATCACTCTGAAGCTGCACTTCAGACTTGGCACTGTGCCTCCAAGGGGTATTTCAAACTTGCCACCTTGCGTGGTCCCTTTGAATCTACAAAGCTGAGTTATCTGGTTTCCATTTATGGATAAAGAATCGTGTTTTGGTTGCTCTTTCTTGCCTTTTCAACCAGAAGGGGTCTGTATCATGCTTTTATGCATGTAACTGAAAAAGCTTACAATTTCAGCTGTATTCCGTTTATATCATGACACAAGTGCAGCTCTCCCCGCCACAGATTACTTAGAAGGGGAGCCCAGGGCTAAGCTTTAAGGCAATCCTTGGGGCTGCTGCTTATATTCTTGGCTCCTGGACACGTTGGACTAGATACTCTCTGAGGTCTCACCCAGCTCTAAACCAGCAACATGGAAAGCTACAACTACAAGACGATCCCTTTGACACTGCAGACCACAAAGTAGGTTTGGATGCTGGTGGCATATACAATCAAGACAAAGTCTATTAATTTTGTAACTATGATCTTGGGAGACAGTGAGTTGAGAACCCCAGCTGTGCTCCTCCCTTTGTGTGCTAAGCTCAACATTTATACAGGGTTCATCTCAACATTTCATCCAAAGTCAGCAGGCTTTCCATAACAGGCTCTTCACTGCAGAAAGCCAACAAATGAAAACAAAACCAATAATAATAATTTCCACATAATTATGGAATCAAATGTATATATGCCAAAAACTTATGTACAAGAACATTTGTGCTATATTGACTTATGTTAATGCCTGGCAAATAGTAGTTCCCAGTAGACATTTGATAAATAAATGGATGATGAAGGATCACAAACAACATACAGTCTAAAATTGAGGAATGGTTGGGGTGTCTGGGTGGCTCAGTCAGTTAAGTGTCCGGCTTCGGCTCAGGTCATGATCTCACAGTCCGTGAATTCAAGCCCAGTGTTGGGTTCTGTGCTGACAGCTCAGAGCCTGGAGCCTATTTCGGATTCTGTGTCTCCCTCTCTCTCTGCCCCTCACCTGCTCACACTCTGTCTCTCTCTCTCTCAAAAATAAATAAACATAAAAAAATTTTTTACCCAGGCGCCCCATAAAAAAATTTTTTAATTGAGGAATGGTTAGCTAAGGGTAATCTATTCATATATTTGAATATTATATAGCCATTTGAAATCAAGTTTTCAAGCAACATTTAATGACATTCATGGGAAATAACCTTGGCACAAGGCTATTTTGGAATGAGTTAATAATATATTGTATGAATTGAATTAAATGTTTCCTTTTTTCCTTCCTTCCTTCCTCCCTCCCTTCATACCCTCCCTCCCTCCCTCCATCCATCCTGCCAACCATCCATCCACTCATCCATCTCAGACATAAGCATAAACACACTGAATAACAAAGACCGGGTGGCTCCAGAGTCCTACATGCTCAACATTGCCTTCCCTGCCCCCACCACTCCTTCTAGACCATGCACTCAGATTCTTGAGCTTCCTGAAGCAGATCAAAAGTAAATGATCTCACCCAACCCTCTATACCTGGCCCATAAGGAAACCTAGTCCCAGAGAGAAGAACTGATTAGCCTAACATTAGTAGTAGAAATAAGTTCACAACCAAGAGGTCCCAAACTCTCAGGCATTCGACCTATGGATGAGTTTCCTAAGCTAACAGAGCAGTGTGTGTGTGTGTGTGTGTGTGTGTGTGTGTGTGTGTGTGTATGTGCGCGTGTGTGTGTGCGCGCGCGCGCATGCACATGCATGCCTGCACTTTGCATTACTTCCTTATTGTGTGTCCTTGGGTAAGGTAGTTAAACTTCTGAATTCCAGTTTCCCTAAACAGAAAATGGGGCTAAAATAGACCCTTTTTTATGAGCTTACTGTAAAGATTAAATGACTCAATACAAGTAGACACCTGGAACATAGTAAGCACTCAATAAGCATTCGCTAATTTTACATTATTTATTAATGCTGTTATTACTATCTGAATGATAGCATAAATCTCTTGGAGAGACAGAGGAACTATAAACAAATACTTCAGTTGGTTTCCTGGATTTCATAAAGCTAGTGGGAAATTCCACACTTGGGTTTTTTCTACTGCTTTGTGCCATTTCAAATATTTAAGTGCTGAGTTTTAGTTTGCGGACAGGACTATCCTTCAACCACTGTTCAGTAACATTCCTTGGGGATTTAATAAAAAGTATTATGGACTTAAGTAATACCACGGAAAAACAGAAACAATCGATGACATATTGAGAGAATTACATAATACACTTATGTACGGCAGATAATGAAATTATGCAGTAGCAGAGAGAGAGCACGCACACAAATGCGGCATTGGGAAAATAAACGGTTTTATGAACAGCCCGATGAAATGGATGTGGTAAAGCCTTCTGAATTGTGTCCCCACTGATGGGGGATTTGGATGAGACTAGTTGAACATCTTCTGTCTCAAAATCATGCCCACCTTTCAGCAGAACCACACTTTACAATTTGAAAAGCAGTTCCTCTTATGTTTCCTCATTCATCCTCATAAAAGCCCTGAGAGGTAGGTGTCTCCTTTTCAATTTCTCAATTGAGGAAACCCAGGGAGAAAGATGTGAAACAGCCTACTCCAGGTCACCAAGCCTCAAGGAGACAGAACTGGGATGTGCACTTCAGTCTGGTGACCTGTTAGGCACTGAAGAAAACCCAAAATGGACCCATTCTTGTTTACAATGTATTAGAATAAAATGCTTACAGATTAGTAACCACAGAGCCATCGTCCAGAACATCAGCTCCACCCAAAGTCTGGATGGGGTTGGACCAAGTAATGCAAAGACATGGCAAAGAGTGGGGTTTCCATCAGTACAACAGCCTGGGGTCCCCCTGGTGAGGACAAGGGGGAGACAGAGGGAAGAAAGGGAGGGAGGTAAGCCAGAGTCATGTCTCCAGTGAGAGGAATACAGAAAAAGAGAACGCTCCTGGGAGGCCTCAAGGAGCATATGGGGAGATTATAAACCCCAAACATGGGGGACATGTAGGCTGGGGCCACAGCGCCAGCCCCCCCACCCCCACCTCTCTGTTCACAAGAAGAGTGTGAAGACTTCAAGGGGGCTCAAGTAGCATGAGTGATCCAACAGGGGAGGCAGAGTTGTCCTGGGGGTCTGGTGCCCCGATGTCAGGCAGGTTTACACGCACAACGGATGAGGGAGAAGAGCTCCCAGGAGCTCTGAGATTGTGCCTGAATGACTCTACCTAGACATTTCCAATAAGATCTTGGGAGATAGCCACCTGTGGGTATCTACTCTGGCTCTCTGGAAATATGGCAGATTTCCCCCACCCTTATGAAACACTTTCTTTTAAGTCATTGGTTCCCAACATCTAGCATGAAAGCCATGGGAGGCACATACATGGTCTTTGCTGGTAGCCATTTTATTGATTGATTGATTTAAATGATTTATTTTTTATTTTTTTAACGTTTATTTCTTATTGAAAGACAGAGAGAGTCAGAGCATGAGCAGGGGAGGGGCAGAGGGAGAGGGAGACATAGAACCTGAAGCAGGCTCCAGGCTCTGAGCTGTCAGCACAGAGCCCGACATGGGGCTGGAAATCACAAACCGCGAGATCATGACCTGAGCCAAAGTAGGACGCTTATCTGAGCCACTCAGGTGCCCCGATTTATTTATTTTTGAAAGACAGAAAATGTGAGCGGGGTCGGGCAGAGACAGAGGGGGACTGAGGATCCCAAGCAGGCTCTGTACTGACAGTACAGAGCCCGATGGGGGACTCGAACTCACAAACTGTGAGATCATGACACAAGCCAAAGTTGGATGCTTAACTGACTGAGCTACCCAGGCGCCCCTCCATGTATTTATTTTTAATACTAAGTTATTTGTATAGTTCTACTTCAGCTTATAACATTTGCCGCCGGGGCACCGTAGTGGCTCAGTCGGTTGAGTGTCCGACTTTGGCTCAGGTCATGATCTCACCGCTTGTGAGTTCGAGCCTCGTGTTGGGCTCTGTGCTGACAGCTGGGAGCCTGGAGCCGGCTTCGGATTCTGTGTCTCCCTCTCTTTCTGCCCCTCTCTTGCTCACACTCTGTCTCTGTCTCTCTCAAAAACAAGTCAACATTGAAAGAAATTTGCTGCCGTGACACAAATATATGAATAAAAGCAAATCATTAGATATTTAGTAAATAACAACTGATAGCAAGAAAATGACAAACATAACGGTGGTACGTGCATGGCTGAGGTGTCACTAGCCTGCTCTAAAGAACTTTTTAGATAGGAAAGAAAGGCAACTCTATGCATCTGGAGTGGGGGTGGGGGGGCAGGGGCAGTGTTAGCTGTTGGCTCCTCCTATCCACCGAAGCTTCCCTTGGTTCCAACTCTGCTCTCTTTGAGGCTGAGATGCCTGCGGATGTTCTCACGTACAAAAGGGATGCAAATCAAACATTAAGAACCACGTGTAGATCAGAAAGGCAAGCATGGGACAGAATGTTCAAGTGCATCCCGTCTCCATTTAGGGGAAAAGCACTCAGAATATGGACTTGAATCTTATATTTAGCCTCCACTCATGATCCTTCAAAAATGTGCACAATGCGATACGCTCTATTTCAGGTCTCCTTTGGAGCTATGAGGCAATGCAGCAAAATAAGGGAAGCTTAAATTACCATGTGATTGAAGCGGGGCTAATAAAGACACAGGCCCCGACTTGCAAACATCTGTGCCTTCCAAATGGCTTAGGGCATAGCCCCACTGTGACCTTTACGCCTCTTCATCCAACAGGGTAAGGAAGGGGGTTCCCAGTTGTAGAAGGAGCTTCAGTTAAAAAACAACGATGGTACAGAAAGAAAGACTATAGAGAGTTGGTTTAGAAAGAGAAAGTAGGGAGGGGCGCCTGGGGGACTCAGTCGGTTAAGCCTCTGACCTTTGGTTTCAGCTCAGGTCATGATCTCATGGTTTGTGAGCACCAGCCTCTGCGCTGACAGTCAGCATGGAGCCTGCTTGACATTCTCTCTCTCCCTCTCTCCCCACTCACTCACTCTGTCTCTCTCTCTCAAAAGTAAATAAATACAGTTTTTAAAAAAAATTTAAAAAAAAAAGAAAGAGAAAGTAGGGAAGTTGACAAGTAAGGGGAAAGAGAGCTAGCCAGCTACCAATAGATGCACACTCGAGCCCCCACTGGGATCAATCAGACACTGTAAACTATTGAAGGGAACAGTTGTGAATGTTTCTAGATCTTCCATTTTTTTTACCTTTTTGTAACATTTATTTATTTTTGAGAGACAGAGTGTGACTGGGGGAGGGGTAGAGAGAGAGGGAGAGGGAGACACAGAATCCAAAGCAGGCTGCAGGCTCTGAGCTGTCAGCACAGAGCCCAGTGTGGAGCCCGACGTGGGGCTGGAACTCACGGACCACAAGATCATGACATGAGCTGAAGTTGGACGCTTAAACAACTGAGCCACCAAGGTGCCCATAGATCTCCCATTTTTAAAGACAAGGTGGAACTTAGATTTTTACTGGTGACAAATTCAGTACTTCAAGCACTGTACATGTGAAATAAAATAAAATAGGACTTTGGGTTGATTCCCCTCTGTGGGGAAGCAGTGGGCAACCACTGACCTGGAGGGCGACGTCATTTTGCCCACTTATATCATCCCTTATCATTCCCGGATGTTTTTACTTCTATTAAATGCCTGAAAATTCTTTCCACAAGGAAGTGATTTATTAGAATAACTAGTAATTTGTTTTCTTAATTAAAAACCAGATAGATGTTCCTGTTGGCCATTCACATATTAGTGGGAATTACTTCAATCAGATTGCTTTCCTGATTCATATCCAGCTGAGAGGGCTCTTTCATACTCACGCCTGGAGGGAGAAGACAGCTGGAGCTAGTACTCAGATGTGGGGACATGTCACCTGGGCTGGATTCCAGTAACAGCTCCACCTCTTACTATAGGTAACATTAGCATCCCAATTTGTCAAATAGGATTAATAGTATCTAGTTTCTATAATATCCAGCATGCATTGTCAGGGCTTCATACAAGTTTGCTACTTGCATTATTAAACAGAAAAGTTTAAAAGGGGGAGTTGGGGGCGCCTGGGTGGCTCAGTCAACTGAGCGTCTGAGTCCTGATTTTAGCTCAGGTCATGAACCCAGCCAGGGTCATGGAATAGAACCCCTCATCAGCCTCCACACTGGGCGTGGAGCCTACTTGAGATGCTCTCTTTCCCTCTGTCACTCTCCCCTGCTCACACTCTCTCAAATAAGAAATAAAATACAATAAAATAAATTAAAATAAAATAAGGGGTGCCTGGGTGGCTCAGTCAGTTAAGCATCTGACTTCTGCTCAGGTCATGATCTCGCGGTTCGTGAGTTCGAGCCCTGTGTCGGGCTCTGTGCTGACAGCTCAGAGCCTGGAGCCTGCTTTGGATTCTGTGTCTCCCTCTCTCTCTGCCCCTCTCCTGTTCATGCGCTCTCTCTCTCTCTCTCTCTCTCTCTCTCTGTCAAAATAATAATCATTAAAAACATTTTTTAAATAAATAAAATAAAAGGGGGAGTTTTAGGGGCATCAGCTGGTTCATTCAGGAGAGCATGGACCTTTGATCCTGGGGTTGTGAGTTTGAGCCCCATGCTCAGTCTGTTAAGCATCTGACTCTTGATTTTGACTCAGGTCATGAACTCAAGGTCATGGAATCGAGCCTCAAATCGAGCTTCATGCTGGAAATGGAGCCTGCTTAAGACTCTCTTTCCCTCTCCATCTTTCCCCCTCCTCCTCTCTCTCAAATAAATAAATAAATAAATAAGCAAATAAAAAATAGAGAGCTTTAAACAATGAGGTAATTTTTGCCTACAAGTTGATCAAAGCGTAGAATAAGCCCAAATTATAATGCCAATCATATTGGCAATGATGAAATGAAATGACATTGTAACAGAACACCAATATGAGCACAATTGGTTTAATGAGCAATTGTATGAAATCTAGACAAGAAGTGTAAGTCTGCTTGTATCTTTTGACTCCAAGGTAACACTTTTTAGAATTTAGTCTAAGGAAGCACTCAAAAAAGTACACAAAGACTTTCATATAAGAATGTTTTCTGTGGCATTATTCAATAGTAAGGAGGAGAGACCAAAAAAAAAAAAAATCTTAAATGTCAACAGTGGTGATAAATTCTGGTATAGTAGAAAGTTATGGAATCATTAAATGTAATTTTGAAAGATGATTAATAGCATAGTAAAATGTTCATGTTTTCATACCAAGTTTAAAAAAGGTAGGAAAAATTCTGAAAATACACTGTGAGTATAATATTGTAAATATATTAAAAAAACTACACACACACACACTAAAGAGATCAACAAGAGAAATGTTACAATATTAAGAGTCTCATTCCAACTACGTGGCATTCTGTAAAAGGCAAAACTATGGAGACAGTAAAACACTCAGTGGTTGCCAGGGTTTGTGGGGAGGGATGAACAGGTAGAGGAGAGAGGGTTTTAGGGCCGTGAAATACTCTGTATGATACTATAATGGTGGATACATGTTATTATACACATGTCCAATCCAGAGAATATACACCACTCCAAGAGTAAACCCTAATGTAAACCTCAGACTCTGGCTAATGATGATGTGTCCATATAGGTTCCCCAAATGTAACAAATGTCTCACTCTGGTGGGGATGTTGACAACGGGGGTGGGGCTAACAGGCATAGGTCAAGGGTATATGGGAAATCTCTGTACCTTCCAGTCAATTTTGCTATAAATCCAACTGTTCTAAGAAAATAAATCTTTAATTAAAAAAAAATGTTAGGAGTGGTTATTTTGACATAATAGGCAGCTGATAAGTGCTTTTTTTTGCATGTGTTTCCAACTATTTTTCAAATGATCATACATTGATTTTTGAAATTATTAAAAATTTGTTTAAAAGTTGTATGTAGGGGCACTTGGGTGGCCCAGTCAGATAAGCATCTGACTCTTGATTTTAGCTCTGATCATGATCTCATGGTTGATGGGGTCAAGCCCTACGTGGGGCCTCAAAGCTAACAATGCTGAGTCTGCTTGGGATTCTCTCTCTGCCCCTCCCCCACTCATACTCGTGTGCTAGCTCGCTCTCTCTCTCTCTCTCAAAATGAATAAACTTTGAGGGAAAAAAAAGTATGTGTATGGATAGTGGGAAGCACAGAGAAGCAGCAGAAGAAAATGCAGAATAAAGAACCAAAATGCTATATATTCTAAAATAACTTCACCCTGGTTAAAAAAAAGCCTGGGCTCAAGTTTGGGGTACTCATTCTCAAGTAAAACATGGGCAGAATTGAATTATAGTTAAACAAGTTCAAGTAAAAGAACCTACTTTAGTCACAAGAGGACTCCAAAGCATTGCCACCATAATCTATTCTTTATTAGCTGCAAAGCACCAGGCAATTGCCAATTCAGACTCCTCATTAGAATGTGTTACCTTTGAGGGTCTTCGGGGAGGGATGTGAGACATACCTGAGAAGGGGCAATTTGGGCATATGCAGAAGATCTGCAGGTCTCCCCAAGACTGCAAGTAACTCCTAGGCCCTTGTGGTGGGAGAGGAGCCATCAGACAGGGGAGAGCTCCAGAGAAAGACAGCGGCCCCTACCGTCCATTCCCCACACAACATGCGAAACAGTTTCAAAATGCAAATTAACTCCACGGTTTCAGATTCACCAGTCTTCCCACTGCATTTAGGACAAAATCCAAACTCCTTATCTTGGGCCACCATTCTGAACTTGGCTCACCCCCTTCCAGACACAATGTCTTCCTCTCTGCTCCCCTGGCTCACCATTCTTCTTGTCTTGGCCCTTGGAAACTTGTTCTCTCTCTCCTAGCACAGTGCCCTCCCCTTCCCCCTCCTGCTGCTTCCCCGGACAGGCTTTGGCTCAACACTCATAGCTCAGCCCAGAGTCACCTGCTCAAAATGTCGTTCTCTGAAAACAGCTTCCAGAGTTACAATCCCTGTTCCAGTTAATCCCTATGCTCTATTCATGTTTATTTTTTTTTCTTTGTGGCACATCTGAACTTATTTGAAATGATTATTATTTCCATTTGCTTACTGATATATAGAGTGATAATCTAAGCTCCACGAACACAGGGATCTCACTTTTCTTGTGCAACAATGTTACAGACAGAACAAAATCAACAGATTCATATGTTGAACCGCTAACCCCCAATGTGACTGTACCTGAAGATGAAGCCTTTGGTAGGTAATTAGGTTTATATGAGGCCATGACTGTGAGGCCATTATCCTGGGATTAGTGACTTTATAAGAAGAGACACCAGAGCTGGTCACCTCCCTCTCTCTACCATGTGAGCCCATAACCAAAAGTCATGGTCTGCAATGCAGAGGAGAGCCCTCACCAGAGCCCAAGTTTCCCGGCACCCTGATCTGAGACTTCCAGCCCCTAGAAACGTGAAAACATACACGTCCATTGTGTGAGGCACCCAGACTATGGGATTTCATTACGGTGGCTCAAGATGACTAATTTAACCAGTACACTCTCAGCACTCAGAAGAAAGCCTGGAATCTATTAGGCATGCAATAGATATTGATGGAAGAAAAGGTTTTGGAATTTATAATGTTCTTATCGAGCTAAAAGAATGGGCATGGCACCCTTCAAAGTCCAGGGGGTCCTAAATTGAACAGTGCAGATTCATTCTGCAAATAATTGCTTGCTAGGGTTGATTTGAAGAAGACAGAAAGTATGTACCCTTCTTGGCCTGATGATTCTTCCCATGCAAAGGTGAACTGAGAACATATGTCTCAAATGGACATACATTAATTTTCTTCCACGCTTTCTCACCAACTTTTTAAGATCTGTGTGCTTTAGAATTGAACCAGGGTTGGCAATTCATGGCCCAGAGGCCAAATGTGTCCTGCTGTCTGCTTTTATACAGTGGATAAACTAAGAATGAGTTTTATATTTTTAAGTAGTTGGGAAAAATCACAAGAAAAATAATAGTTCGTGTCAGAAAAAAATATGCAATTCAACTTTCAGTGTCCATAAATCAAGTTTTATTGGAACACAACCACATTTCTTTGGTTGCCTACAGTATTCTGGCTATTTGGTATTGTAACTGTAGATTTGAATAACTGTAGCAGGGAATGTATGGCTAGCAACACCTAAAATATTTACTCTTTGGCTCTTTATTAAAAAAAAAAAAAAGGGAGGGTGCCTGGGTGGCTCGGTCGGTTGAGCATCTGACTTTGGCTCAAGTCATGAGCCATGGCTTGTGGCTTGTGAGTTCGAGTCCCGGGTCGGGCTCTGGGCTGACAGCCCAGAGCCTGGAGCCTGCTTCAGGTTCTGTGTCTCGCTCTCTCTCTCTGCCCCTCTCCTACTCTCTCTCTCAAAAATAAATGATAACATTTTTTTAAAAAAATAAAAAATAAAAAAATAAGCCAGCTCAGACATGTGATAGCTATGTGAGTTTGGGCAAGACACTCAACTACTCTGAGCCTTGGATCTCCCGCTTAAGCTGGGACTAACAGGTTTTGTTGTTCGTGGTTATTGCAAGTTTATCACAATGCCGTGATGGCGCTGAAGAAATATGAATTCTGCTTCTTATTTGCTGTGTCATTCGTTTTCACGTTAATGCCCACTAGCTCTCCTTGGGTTTATTGATCTTATTTCTGTCCTGCACAGTCCACTCCCATCTTCCTTCACATTTACCTTGTCCTTTTTAAGAAACACAGCCTGGTGACTCAGTGCTTAGGGTCTGGAGTCCAGTAGCCTAACCCTTCAGTTTATGACCTCTCTTTTCTTGGCTGGGTGACAATTTTGTTTAGGGTTGCTGTGTAGAAAGAGACAAGAGGCAAAATAGCTGAGCCCAGTGTCTGGCTTAGTAGGTGCTAGCTTTGATGGTGACAAGGTTCATCTGGATACCCAAATCCCTCCAGGTCTCTTTTCTCATTCTGGATTTATTGTTCCTTCTCCTATCTTTTTATCACTGTTTCTAGCTCAGCCAGCGTCTGTAGTTTTGGAGCGATAGTCCTCAGTTCTGCTCAGATCACCCAAGGAACTCTAACACTGTGTGCCACCCCAGATATGCTAATTTAAAATGGTCTGTTCCAGGGGCCAGACATTAACAGTGGTTTAAAACTCCAAATGGTCCTTATACCCAGCTAGGGTTAAGAATCAATGTCTTCGGGGCGCCTGGGTGGCGCAGTCGGTTAAGCGTCCGACTTCAGCCAGGTCACGATCTCGCGGTCCGTGAGTTCGAGCCCCGCGTCAGGCTCTGGGCTGATGGCTCAGAGCCTGGAGCCTGTTTCCGATTCTGTGTCTCCCTCTCTCTCTGCCCCTCCCCCGTTCATGCTCTGTCTCTCTCTGTCCCAAAAATAAATAAAAACGTTGGAAAAAAAAAAAAAAAAAAGAATCAATGTCTTCCAGTCTCTAGATGCACCATTCCTGGAAGCATCAAAATTCTGGATGGTTTCAGGGCCTATGCATGCCTACCAAGAGGGCCAAAGTGTCTTCTACTCCCGTATGTTCATCAGGTACTAAGGATCAGTACCATGTACCTTCCTGGTACTGCATATACAGAGCAAAGTGATTCATGGCTCTTGCCTCAAGTGGCTCAGACACGGAGAAGAAAGACACATGTAATGAAGCTTGCACAACACTATTCAATTTTCCATTGATTCAGTGCCTAACAAAGAAATGTGGGCCATTCAGATGCTGAGGACGGATTTCATGAGAGCCCAGAGAGAACAATCATTTCACTTACAAAGGCTGTGGAAGGCTTCACAGGCTCGTTTCTCATTGCACATCAGTCTCCTATCCTACCACCAGGGTAAACTGAGCTCCAGGGACTTTGTCTCTTGTGTGATGGTGCCACATGGTAGGTCCTTCCAGACAGGCTCTGGCTTTCATATAAGAGCACATTTTCCCTCCCTTGCCCTGTCTCTGACACTGGACACCCCTTTGTTCTCGTTGTCAGCACTAAGCCAGAAAAAGAATGGGATTCCCGAGCCTACAACTGCCTTTGTAAAAATGCTCCTGCCCTCAGTGCATGCCAAACATGGCATCCTTCCTTCAGCAATGGTCAAGGCACCGACTGATTACCCAGACCACTTCTGTGTCCCTCCCTGACAGATGGCAGATGGCACCTGGAGACAGCTATCAAGGCTGCAGATAATAGCTGAGAGCAGTAGGTCTCCTCTGGGGGAACAAGCTGGGCCTAGGATGGGGGGGTACTGATTGCCCAATACACTGGGGTGCCATTGGTGTATACACATGTGGCTGACTGCACCAGGCGGTTAACTATGATAGTCTAAATATTAATAAATACGTATCCACACTGCCTAACACTTATCACACATGTTTTTCTGTGCCTTATTGACCCCAAATGGTTTCAAAAAAGCAGGAAAACCAATTGAAACCTTCAAAACAGAACTCAGTTGTTTTCCTCATTAATATGAAAAAGGAACCAGTAGGGAAAAAGATGAAGAGGAAAAGGCAGAACCTCCCTTAGTTAATGACTGACAGTGGTCCTCAATCCTGTCTACACATCAGGATCACCTGGAGGACTGCTCAAGGGGCTTCATATTCTGACCAAATGAACACCAAACTTTAGAAACAGGGACTGGTATCATTAGTGTTCTCCAAGTCTCCAAGGGGGTTCTAGAGTCACGCCTCATGATCTCACTTTGTTTCCCCAATCGCCTTATGAGATAGATACGATAAATATTATTATGCCCATTTTTATCCATAAAGAAAATGATACTTGGACTGGAATCCTGTTACACAACTAGTAAATAGCACAGTGGACAGTAACTTTGGAGCAGGGTTTCCTAGGCCTGACTCTTGGTAGAGAAGTCCTTAAACCTAACATGGCTTTATGTAGAAGCAACAATTCCAAGCAAACTATGAGTTCTCTCCTACACATATTAAGATTTCCCTTTGGCAGGGGGATAATGAATAAGCCATTCATTCACTTGTCTACAAGCATCTAACTCTTAACTATTAGACACCAAACTGAGACTAGGCTGTACTTTAGGCTATGGAGGATAGCCTTTGTTGCCCTAAGTCTGGACATCATGATGGTGGTGGTGGTGATGATGACGGTATAGCTACAGGCCAACATTTACTGCTGTCTCACCATGTCAGTTCCACTTTATATATCATACATTGTCTCCTTAAATACTTAGAACTCTTCTACAAAGCAGAAAGGTAAAGCTCACAGAAGCTAAATGACTCACCTGCCCAAAGTCTAAACATACTAGAGTTGCAAATGGAACCGTAGTAAGCTGACTCTGTTGGATATGTCTGAGCAGAGGAGATGATCACATGATGCCATTTCCTCCTCAATTTCTCTACTTCCATTTTGGGCCATGTCTCAGGTTGACTATTATGAGCCCATCTGGTGTTGGGGAAAAATTTCTTCCATTCCTCATAGAGACTCAAATCCTTGGCCATGAACTTTCCTGACCCTTGGAGGAAGAGTGAGACACTTAACCAGAGCCTAGCACTTACCCTAATCATGGGGCCAACCCCAACCACTGCATCAGAATTCCCCTGGGGCCTTAATTAGATAGGGGTTCCATAACTCTTGCATGTGGGGTCGATAGAAAAGCAATTTTTCCATTTGGTCTCTCTGAGGACCCTGCTTTTCGCCAGCCCAGGGAGGTAGCCCATGTGTGTGGTATACCCTGAGGTCAATAAAAAGCTTTAGAATTCTTAAGGATTGAGTGGAAAATATTCTCGTTATAACATTAGAGAAACTTAAAAAAAAAATCAATGAAGTAATAGGATACAACACTGAATGCGCCCTTTAGCCAGACTCAATTGTTTTACCCACAGAAAGCCTCTGGATGACGCCTACTGGAGATGCGATGAGTTATTCCCTGAAGACGCAGCCTGCAAAATCCCAGAAGAGAAGCAGCTAAAGGGGGAGAGGGAGTATCAACATGCATGAAAAAAAATAAAAGATTATCTTATCCCCAAAGCCACAATGATTTAGGAGCTTTATGGGTGGTTTTGGGGATGGTTGATTCTGTTTTGTTTTCTCCTTTTATTTTTTTGTTGTTCTTGTTGCTGCTTAGTGTAATGGTTAATGGAATTTTGATAAAAGACACACTGCGTTACTTTGCCTGTTAATTAAGATCAAGGGTGAAGCATGTCCACGTTACTGAGAAGTCTGAATTCGCAGCTAGAGAATGCAGTTTGATTTCTCCCAAACACAACTTCGGTGAGACTGACAGCATGTCGTTCCACAGTAACCTCAAAAGAGCCTCGGTTTGATATTTGGATAAGAATATTCATCATCTCTCAAGCCATGACGGTGAAGGACCTACATACATGGTGGAGCTTATAAACTATGATGAAAGATAAGCCACACACATTGCACAAAAGCACTGGGGACAACCAGTTGAAAACCAAAAACCTCTGAACAAGACAATGAACAGGTAATGCCAATGTAAATTGACAGGCATTCATTTATCTCAGAATTGTCGACCAAGTGTTGAGTATGTATTCGGCACTTAACATAGCAGGTGTACTAGATTCTTATTACACACACATACAGTTATTCATCCTGAGAAAAGGTTATTTTCCAGAAGTGCCCCCTCCCTTCTCATTAACGTGCCAGCTACTGACAAAGCACGTGACATTGTGACTATAAGCTGATCCTATGGGTATTCGAGTGATTAATAAACATTAAGAAATGGTCACCTCCCGCACAAGTGATAAAATTTGAGAAGCTATGGGCTTATTAGGAAAGAGAGAGAAAGAGGAGAGGAAGAGAGGGAGAGAGGAGAAAGGAAGAGAGAGAGAAGGAGGGAGGAGAGGGAGAAAGAGGGAGAAAGAGGGAGAAAGAGGGAGAGGGAGAGGGAGAAAGAGGGAGAGGGAGAGGGAGAAAGAGGGAGAGGGAGAGGGAGAGGGAGGGAGAGATGTTGGAGTTTAAACTGCTTTTTATCTTTGTTTTTTTTCCATATCATGGATTTACACTGACCACTCCCGGTTTCTCTCAGTAAATGATGTTCCCAATGCAGTGCTGCATAGCCATTAAATGCTAATGGTTGCAGGATTTCGTGCAATGGTATGCACCCTACAGGGGTCTGACTCATTTAAGAAACAGAACAAAACCAAACTCTGCCCTAGGATATGTTATATTTGATTCGTGGTGTGAACCGCTGAAAGATCATTTGCATGGGCGTGTGTGCCTGCAACATGCAGGTGTTTTGGTTGGGCTTAAGCATCTCTTTGCAGAAGGGTTTCCTTCTAGGAAAAGGCTTTTACCCTTCAGTTTAATTGCACAGCACCAAAAAGAAAGCTCTTGCCCCACTGATAACTACATAGTGTGATGGTGGGGTAAAGGTCTCCTGGTGTCAAAGCTTCTCTCCAGGTGACAGATTGATGGATATGGTCAACCAGGTTAAATTGCTTCTCGGACTTTTCATAAAGTAGGGTTGCTTCATTTTAGCTACTAGTTTTCTCAAAGGTGGAGGTGATCACTAGTTTGAAGAGGGGCAAGAGGTGAGGGAATACACATACTTGGAAAGGTATGCAAAATGTCACCGGGGAAAGAGGACCCATTTTTCTTCCATCTAAAAACCTCACCTTAGGGGGAAAGAGAGCACAGTCACAAACTTGTGACATTCTCCTTTTGCAGGGGACCGAAGAATTTTAAGCTAGAGTCCCTTGTAAGTGTGAGGGTTGCAATGACATCTTTTGGAAGAACCCTTTCCTGTTTCCAAATCAGTGGTAGTTGCAGCTGCTAATAAAGCTAAGGTCAGTAAGGGAAAGACAAATGAGATTAAATGGCCCTGATACAATAGCAACCATGACCTTTGCATTTCATTTGAAATGCAGCCATCATGTTAGTAAAATAATATAGTACTGGGATGGATACTATTTTGCTAATATGATATATAGATCTCCAATGTGATTCTCATACTGACGAGTAAATTACAAATGTGCCAGCTCTGATATATTTTTACTTACATGTACTACAATATTTCATAATCTCCTTGCAGTAATTTCCCCCTCCCTTGACACAGAGACAGAACACAGAGGAGGATGAAAAGCAGCAATGTGCACAAGTGGAAACAGCATGTCAAATCTTCCCAAGTGGATCGTATTTGGACGTGACTCTCAAAGGTCCAGTCAATAAAGACAGCCAGTAACATTTCTTCATATCATTTTTGCTCGTTTTAATGTCCAAAATACGGAGACTCTATAAATTAAAAGGACTAGGATAATTAACAAGACATATACTGGGTGGGAAATGCAATTAACATCTCCGCGTACACACACCCTGTTTGTGGCATGATTTTCACCACACCTACCTCAAGCCCACCAGCAGAAAACAGTTAAGAAATTACGGCTCGTACCTGTGAAAGCTGTGAATTATAAGAGGACATTTTCACGAACAAAATACGGCCAGCTGAATTTTATTTCTCAGTGCAGTGATCTTTGCCTAAAGCTACCAGTTCTGCTGATTACATTGAACATTTCGAATGTCAGGGTTTTGCCGATACAGAATTCCTTCATTAGGGGCTGTTCAGCTTGCTTCCCTCCTCGGCTCCCTTGAAAGTGGGAGATACCGAGATGGAATCTCCTCGTAACCAAATCATTCCCAGCCCAAAGAGTCACAGAATCCAGCCAGAATGCAGGCCTGCAAATTTAATTTCCTCAGCTAAATGCTTGCTATCAGCAGCAATAGCCCTGGAAACTCTCAAATCTCCCCTTCGGATCTGCAGAAATCCTGACAGAGACGATGTCTATGCAGCACAGAGCGCAGGGAGATTTCCCGACTGTAGAGTAATAAATGTGGTCCCCAGGTAATCAAAGGGCAGGTGCAGATGACCAGTGTTGGGAACACAATCTCACTCTGGAAGGGAAGTGGCTCTTCGAGGGGCATCTTCGTGGGTGTGGATGGACAAGGTGGACAAGGGTGGACCACGGCTCGGGGAGAGGTTGAGAGGCTCCGACTGGAATAAACACAGAGAACTGTGTGACTGAGCAGATGAAAACCGGGAGACACGGCTTTCTGACACAGTCCTACAAATCCAGCTCCCGATGGCTGTTATTTTGCAGTTTCTAATCAGTGAGTTTTCAATCCAGTGACTTAAGAAATAAAAGGGAGAAGTGGAGGGGCAGCAAGTTTCACATGGTTGTCATGCAATTTTACCCCCAGGCAGTGACCTTCCGGTGGTGAGAAACATTCAGGAATTGTGTGGGTCCTGGGAATGTAAAGAGGATGCTCTCACTTCCTCTCAGTCGGGGACTGCAGCATGACCCCTGGGATGGGACGATGTTACTGATTAAGTCTTAATGAGATTTTCTGATAGAGAAACAGTTGGACTGGAAAGCGTTCTTTGAAGGCAATTTCGTTCAGTTCCACAACTGTTTACTGAGGGACTATGGCAGACAAAGTGAGAGCCATACAAGGCTATAGGCACCACAGGGAACAAAATTAGGAACTGCATCCTGTCCTGAAGGAGGGTGTGATCATAGGGGAGGGGAGACAGGACCAGGATGGGTAACAGGACGAGGCTGGTTCTGTTAAGTGCCACGGAAGAGGCAAAAAGAAAACTCCCTCAGTGATCAGGGAGAAGGGACAGACACCGAGACAGGTGTCCCCCACTGTCAAACTTGCCCTGGTGGGGATACAGAAGCCAAAGGACAAAGCTTTACGGGTAGGAAGTTTAGGGAGGTGGGTGAACTTGACTCAGGATGCTAAGTTAAACATGTCACACAGCGACCCTTGTCACTGACATTTACCATGAATGCACACAGCCATGCATTCTTAACGAGGGGGGTGTGATGTTGCCCCTCAAGGAGGTAAAGATTGGTTCCAGGTGTGTGTGTGGGAGAAATCTTAGGCATTGCTATAGTTTGTGACTCTCCAGAGAGCCACTGTATATAACAGATATATGGTATATCTATGGCCTTAAAATTTAATGGGGGGCAGGGGGAAGGTGACCAGGAAACAAGTGATCTAAAACATCTCTGTGGTGAAGGGGCAGCGAGAATGATATAAAAGCCTGAGAAACACTGACAGAGCCTTTTCCCATGACAGCTGTCTGTGCCTCTCAAAATGCCTGAAAATGAATCTGGGGCAAAACTTCAACCCTCTAGCAGGCACAGCAACTTCTCCAGAGATCTGCTTCCTGACTAGGGACAGCATTTAACCTCTCTCCTCTCCTCAGCTCAAAGGCCAGACATTGGGGAGAAGGGGTGATGGGGCAGGAAGGCAAGGAAATAGAGAGGAAAACCAAGATCATACCATTCCTGCTTCTCTTCCTCCATTGAAAATAGGTCACAGATTTACATTTCATGTATTTATTTTTAAAAGTGTATTTTAGAAGCTCACCACTCCCTATTAAAAATGAATGATGTCTTTAATAGTTTATTTTCATTCCAAATTACAAAGGCAGTATATATTCATTATGGAAATTTGGAAAATGCAGATGAGACAAAAAAGACAATAATGGCAACACACATAAACCCACAGTCCCAAAGTGAACACCTTACGGTATTATTATATTTCCACAAGACAAATGCTACCTGATGGGTTAGCTGTGAACTCCATGTGGCCACTGGACACTTGAAATGCTGTTGGTCCAAATTGAGATGTTTTGTCAGTGTAAAATGCACGTGAGTTTAGAAGACTCAGTGGAAAAAAAAACTGTAAAATACACCATTGATATATTTTTTATATTGAACACATGTTGAAATATATTGGACATGCAGTTTTAAGACAATAGATAATACACTGCAAATTTTTTTGCAGTATCTTTTGCACTAAACATAAGCTGGACATCTGTCATGGCAATGTATGTTCACTTATGTTTACAGTGAATGCTTGAATGCTAAATAATACGGCATTGTATGGATGTCACCAAATGCACGAAATCAATCCCCTATCAGTGGATACATAGCTTGTTACTGATTATTCATGATTATTACAACTCTGTAATAAATAGCCTTTTGAATGATATCTTTGCACACAACAGCTTCCCCAACAGCACGATACAGTAGAAATAGCAAACCTTAGGGCCAGATGACTCTCGTTTCAAATCAAGTCTCAGCCTTTAACTAGCTGTTTAATGTTGGGCAAATTATATCTCTCTCTATTGTCTAAAATGGGAGAAGTCCTGTTAGAAGGATCAGAAATGGTACTATTTTGGGCACACTTGAGACAGTAAAATAACAGCTAACATGTTTAACACTGTAAATAAAACATTAACAGCACTATTGTTAGTAAGTTCCAGAACTGTGGACACTCACACCACCGCCACAAGTAAAATTATAGAAACCATAAAAAAATGACTTATTTTATTTAAGGCTGAACCATACATGAGTATCCGAGTTGAAATTTGAAATGTCTAGAGACATTATATAATATCCACTGACCATTTTCACCTATTTCAGACCAAACTCACTCACCCCTGATTTCCAGCCCTTTCCTTCTTGTCCAACTCTGAGTGAAATACAACATAAAGTACCATTACAGGTAGGAATAATAATGCTTCAGAGACATAATGCTTGCAATTTACTTTGGTAATAAAAACAATTGCAAAACAAGGCTGGTCAATGTGTTTCTAACTTAGATTTGAATGGCCATCGCCTCTGAACTGAAGACAGGGTTGAGTGGAAATGTCCCTCTTTTAAGATTTAGCATAAAGGATTATAGCCTGGGAGGTATATACAATGACATCCTGGCACAGTTAGATAAATGACACAACGGCACCTGTAATAAGTATATACTGATAATGAAGAAGGGAACAGAATGTGCTGGGGTCTTGGAGGGCTTAATCAGGGCACTGACATCTTGCCGATGGGGACTGGCTTGGGTGATCAAAGAAATGTGGTAAATAATCCCATGAACTCAAAGAACCTAAGGATGCCCAGAGTTGGTCTTGCTGCTGGATGAGCCATCCAAGTAACAGTTAAGTAGTGAAAGGAAACAAAGCCAAGAACTTCTTTACCCAGTGATTGACCCTCTGAGTCCTGTCAGTCATGCAGCTTTATGGGACCATTGTTCTTCCAGCAACTAATTGTGCAACTTGAGGCAAACTATTTACCCTCTTTGCTCATCAGGCTCCTCCGTGCCAAATGAGGGGCCATAGGGTTAGTGTGAGGACTCAGATAACTAGTGGAAGTCAAAGGCTTGCTATGCACAGCAACACAGCGCCCAGTGTGGAATAAGCTGTTAAAAATGTTGGAAGGTTCTGTAGCTTCCACTACTTCCGAGCCTTGCGACATCTTTTAACGAAAACTCTCTACCTGCTGTTTCAAATTCTGATATACCGCTCTCCTGATACAATACAACTCTTACATAGAGAGCTTCCAGAATTGGGTACCACACATAGAAAATATAAATTCTCTGACAATCATTTCTCAAGAGATCTTACACACAGAACTTGGGCTCAGTGTTGGAGACGCGAGACAGGATCTCTGCCCTGTGGAGCTCACAGCCATAGGTAAGCAGCAAGATATGTCATAAGAGTGTTGGCATAGATTACTAGGCGGTGATGGAGAAAGGCATTCAAGCTGCCTAAGGAGCAGGTCGGGAAGGGGTGATGTTGAGCTTAGTCAAGATGGGCAGGTATGAATTGCCTGGGCAGAAAAGAAGGAGGCAGGATATAAGAGTCTTCAGAAAGAAAAGAAAAAACTGCCAGGAAAGGCTGGTGGTTGGGGGTACATTTACAGTTTTGCAGGTGGTTAGAAGGAAAGCAGTCATGGGAGTCAAAGTTGCAGAGGTAGGCAGAGTATGATTCTGAAGGCTTTCTGGGAGCTCAGACTTTACCCTGAGGGCAGTGAAGAGTCTTGCTAGTTTGTTAAGCCAGAGAGCACCATATAAAGCAGTTTGAAGGAAAGAATGAACCAGAGGCCAGAGCCTGGCATTTTCTACTTTCAGCCTTGATGCCACTGACATCAACATGAATTTCTGGACAGCTCCACATAACAGGACTGACTAAATGATTTGTCCACTGCCAGCAATATACTTGTAAATGGTGAAGCATGTATAAGCCACACCCTCTTTGGTCTGGGTTCTTGCTTCTTCCAAAGAAATAAGACAGGTGGGGAAGAGGCATTTCCCAAAAGAGCTGTCAAAATGCAAACAGATTGACCTGGATGTGTTTGCTGAGTCCAGCAACACTGTGTTTAAGAAATAATTATAAAAGAGTAAACAAAGAAGAGGGGGAAGGTACCGAATGCTTATTTACCCAGAGGGCTTATTATCAGAGCTTAAGATGCTGAATTTCCTTTAAAATGAGTGCACACATAGTTACAAAATGTAGAGAATGTGCACACATGCAAACACACACACACACACACACACACACAAGCTATAAGACGGTTCTGCAAATACAGGAAGTAAGGTATAACAGTAGAAAGAACACCTGATCCAAAATCAGAGGCCTGGGTTCACATCCCAGATCTGACACTTCCTATTATATAACTTTAGCATGGAATTACTTAATTTCATCTAAAATGAAAATAATAATAGCTAGCCTCAGGGCCTCTTGGCTTTGCTGTGTGACCCAAATTCGAGACAGGATTGCAATGGCAATGATCACCTCTGGGGCAAGCTGGTGACATCAGGGAGAAAAGTAGGAAACCAAAATGTTCATGCCACACCCAATGTGCTTAACAACCACCAAAGCCCAACACACTGTTATGCTGGATGGCCCACTTTTGCCAGGTCTTCTGATTTTTAATGAGAAACCACAAATCTAAATGTCTATGGAAAAAAAATCCCTGATCTTTCAATGTTGGCAACAAACTCAAACTTGAAGCAGCACTAAGGGCCTGTGGACTGTCAGTCTGGAGGCTGTGCTCTGGCCAAATGCACCACCTTTTCTTGCAAATAGCAATCATGGAGTGGTGAATGAATCAAGTTTTTCAGTGTGTTTATGAGTTACATTTCTACTTACTTTCAAGCTCATCGAAGAAAGGCTTGGAATTTCAAATTTCAAATAAATGGATGAAGCAATGAAAAAAAAGCTTTCAAAGGAAACCATTTCCTTCCTTCTTTTTGGTTATTTAAGAAAGGGAACTCCTCAGATCTGGCCTCCACCTGGTATGTGGAGCTGGAAAAGAAATCCCTTCCCTTCCTGTTCTGAATTTCAAATTCAGTAGCCACATCTGCAGTATCCTACAATTCACTATCCTTCTTTATTTCCTTTCTAGCTGCTCAACTATTATAGGGGTTTAGTACTTTCGTTCAAGAGCCACTGTAAGAATATCTCAATGCCCTGTGTTCCCTTAATGGCAGGGAAAAAGCCAGGAGAACTGAGGCCTTTTGAAGCCTGGTTCTTTGGCAGAGTAACATAAAAGGTTACACCCAGTGTGACCCTTCCTGGCAAGTGTGTTCATATACAAATGCTCTGGGTGCATGAAAATTCTCAGAAATATGGCATCCTGTTCTTCAACATTCTAACAGTAAAATATATTCATCTAAATGTACTCAGAGTCCACTGAATTATGACCCGGGTGCCTGGGGGTATAGAATCTGAGTTTTTACCTTCAGGCAGTTTACTTTTTTGGAGGGAGGAGGTAAAAACAGATTAAACAGAAGAAAATGTAAGTATAATCACAGTGGTTGGGCAGCAGCATAGGGGCTAACGCAGCTACCCTGAGTTAGCTCAGGAAGGATGTCACTGAGAAGACCCACAAAGAAATGGGTTTCTACCATCAACCTGACTCCAGAACTTTTAATCATCAGGTTGGCATTCATGACCATCAGCACACTGTTACTATGAGCATCCTGTTCTCCCCGGTACAACACATGATTTGTCTTTTGTTCACTTTCCACAGGGATTCATCACTTTTCTCTCTATCCTTTTTCTCTCCGTGGATCTGTTCTCCATTTGGAGCTAATCTACAAATGCCTGCTGAGGGAAATCATGCTTTTGCTTACCATTCAGAAACATCGTGTTCGATCTTTACAAATCAAAAATAAAAACACAACTCTCAAAAAATCGATAAAAGACATGAAAGACATGATAAGGGTTTTACCAGAAGAAACATGATCGGCCTGAGAACACGCAGGGCAAAGAAAGGGTAAACTTTAATAGTTACCAAATAGGCTCTATTTTTCTCACCAAACTGGTAATTGGGAAGGATTTTTATAATGCTAACTTTTCATTATTAAAGGAGATTTGGGGAGTCTCTCTGAAACACTAATGTTGAAAGTGTAAATTGGTTTAACCTTTCTGAAAGACAATTTAAGAATGTGTATCAGAAGACTTAAACATTTGCATAGCCTTTATTCAAGTATTTCTATTTGTAGGGATTGATTCCTGGGAAAGTCCTTGGTGTACTTCAGGTATAGACACAACTCTGTCCATCACGGTCCATTTGTTGTGATGGAAAACACAATCCCAAGAGCTCAGTGATTGGGAATTATGGAAAAAAAAAAAAAACTAGTCCCATTCAATGGTTTACTCTTCAGCCTTATGTTACCCTTATAGCCCTATTCTTATAGAAAGAAGCTTTAAAAAGAAGGAACTTTTCCACAATGTATAAAGTAGTTATACTTTTAAAATTGCAAATATATGTACTGTCGACATAGGATGTGTTAAGCCAGTGGGGGAGAAAGAGAGGGAGAGAGATTCAGCTGTCAGTTGGAGAAATACTTTCTCTGTGGGGATGAAGGTAAAATTGAAAAGAAAAAAAACCCCTTCTATTTCTATGGTTTTTGGGATTCTAAAGACCTCCCCAGTTTTTGGCAAATTCCCAAGAGGCTTTTGTTCTTAATGCCTTCATTCCCCTCCAGGTTCCTCCCATTGTGTTTATTACCTCTTTACAGAACTATTTACAGGGTTCATCAAAACACAAAACAAAACAAAACAAAAAAAAACCCAAAAAACCAAAACCAAAACCAAACAAACAAAACAACAAAAACAAAAACAAAGAAAGGAAGCAAAAAACAAAGAAGTGAAAGGAAGAAAAAACAACACTGCAAAACTGAAGGGCTGGAGTCACAGGGAGAGGTCCCACCAAGTAACCCTCAGCTATGTGTCCTCCTCAGCCCAGATTCCTTTCTTCCCTCTCTTCCTGTGACCCTCCCCCTCGGCTGTCAGCCCCGTTCTGGGAGCTCCACATTTCTCTCCTATTATGCACAGCACTGTTCTCCTGGCTCCTACTCTGAAACCTGCAAAATTAAACCTATCCAGGATTCCACAGACAAAGGGCCTTTCATTGAACAGGATGGAGGTATCTCTTCTCTTCTGGGGGCAGGCTATACATAGCAACATTTGCCTTGTTCCGTATAGGTAGATGAGACATACACATTATAAATAGATGATAGCTGAGCTGTTACTCACAAAGACCATTGTCATAAATAGCATTTTTCCTGGAACATCTATATCTAGATATATAGGAAAATAAATGAACTATAATGTTGTCTCACATTATCTCTGGATGATGAATGCCAAGTGATTCTAATGTTCTTCTTTGTGCTTATCTGCAGTATCCGAATTTTCATAATATACTGTATTGCTTTTGTAATAAGGGGATCAAAAACAAGTCAACTCTCCACAGAGAAGAAATGCCTGGTTCTGAAAGGAAGTTTGGCTTGTGGCTGAAATAACAAGACCTAGAAATTAAGTAACACTTCCCAACTTGGGCCAACTAAGCAGACAAATACAAGCATGAAAATTTCTGTTGAACTATGCCACCTGCCACCCCCCCCCCCAACCCCGCACCGCCCCTCACAGGAGGGCTAAGAAATCCTGGAGATGCCTACAGAGGGCTCCTACTGAGAAGTTTCAACAACTGAGAAGTGAAGGAAGGTCCTGGTGGATAAGAAAGGGAGCACCGATTGGGGGAGCCATCATGTGCCAAATACTGTGTTAATGCTTTGTGGGTCTTATCTCTGATCTTTACAAGGACTCTCTGACAGATCGAGTATAATCTCCAAATAACAGATGAAAAAACCCAGGCTCAGAACCAAGAGCTCATCTCTCTCTGATGTTTACCTTTATCCAAACCTCTTTCCCAAATCACGAGTTCTTCCTTCTACAAGCTCATTTTTAAAATACCTGGACAGACTGAAAATGTACAATAACATGAATTTTAAAAAGCTATGTTTACCATGACAACTAGATTGAGAGATTTGTAACAATAAGCAGTCACTAATGTGTTCTTAACATCACACAACTTCTGCATCAGGATATAAATTCATTGAAGTATCACTTGTGAGATTCTAGTTGTTTCTAAGATAAAACTATTCATTAGGCCATATATTATTAAAAGTGTCATACATTTGATCTTGTAGAAAAAGAGTAAGTTATTATTACTAATAACGATTTCAACTAACAGTTACTGAGTGGCTGTTATGTATCTGGCACTCAAAAACTCATTGCATTATTTAATTCTTAGTGTGTGGTAGATCTGCGAACCACACAGTATCCAGTAGTAATGTTCACTCCCTGCCCACCGCCATGGGCAGAATATACTTTCCTACCCTTTGGCTGTAGATGTGTCTGTGTGGCTTGCTTTGGCCAAGGTATGTTAATGGTGGCCAGTGTGATGTGGCCAAAGGCTTGAAGGTACTTGCACAATTGTGCTTGTCTTTTGTGCTTCTCCCATCACCATGAGAACATCCCTGGGCTAACTGACTGCTTCCAGGAGGAAGACATGAGTTGCATGGCCAGAGTCTCTCCCAAGCTGAGCCTTCTCAGCCTGGTGCAACCTAGATCAGCAACTGACAGCTGATCTACAGAACGTACAACTGAGTCCAGACTACACCAGGGCTCCTACTGTACTCCAGACACATGAGACTAATAAATGCTTCCAGTTGCCAGACAGTTTAGATTTTTGTAATTGTTAGGAACCAATAGTAAAGGGATACAAGCAGTATCCTATAAGGGGGGAATTATTTTAAAATGAAGAAAGTTTGGCGAGGTTATGTAACTGGAGTTCCCATCTGAGTCTAAAATAAAGCCTTCATGCTGAAGCTCACAATGATTAGTCAGTCAGCCAACCATTGAACCCAATATTTAATAAGCACATGGTGTGTGCTAGGTGCTGTCCATGGTGCTGAGAGTGTACCAGTAAACACAACAAAAATCCATGAACTTCAAGGGTTTTGTTTTGCTAGGGAGGACAGGAAAAGAGCCACGGCTTTACACATGACTAAAGAAAAGAAGGTGACCAGAGAAACTGACAGTAAATAGATAAGCAAGAGTAAAAACTTTAGGATGGGAATGAGCATGGTATGTTTGTGGGGGGGGGGGGGGTGGGAAGGGGATCATAATGGCCAGGGTAGTTACAGGAGGAGAGTGGAGAGAGGAGACACGAAGAAGCAGATAACACTGAGTCTGTGGGCTACAACAAGGAGCCTTGATTCAATACTGGTTCTAACTGGAAGCCACCATAATGTTGTGAGTACAGGAGAAAAATGTTCTAGTTACCTACTTCAGAAAAATTTTGATAGCTGCTTTGCAGTGGGCAGACTCCAGGGAGCAAGGCTAGAGACAGAGAGACCAGGGAGAGAGCTCTTGGAGCTGTCCAGGTGGGAAATGGTGGGACTGGATTAGAGTGGTGGCTGTGGAGAGGCTGAAGATTGTTTCCTAATTGCATCTCGAATTCAAAAACAGTCCTAACTTCCCCAATTCTAAAATAGACTTGGCTTCAGCATGCCTGAGCAAAAACATTTACCAATTTAAGGGCCAAACTAAATTGTGAAAAATCTCTCAAAATATTTGCTTAGAGTAAAAAGTAAAAACACACTTAGCAGTTGTGAATTAGTCATTCGCCTAAGGTGGGTGATAATTTATGCCACACTTGTAGTTGAAAAAGAAATTTACATTTACACTGAAATCTATACATTTTTTTCCCCGGCGATGGGCTAATTGTGTTTGTTGAATTGTTTCAAGTTACTATGGGCTGGGGGAATTGAGCACCTATTTGCAAGGCTATAGGGATTAAATTAGATAAACCCAAAGGAAATGTAATTGGTAAATTGGGAAATACTGTATGAGTATATGAAGTATTATCTAAGGCACTATGAAAGATTAATGGACAGAGGGTCAATTTGAAGCTTTAAAAATAAAAAATGAACTTAAATTTGATCCTGAGTACCCTGGAGCCAATAAACAAATGCCTTTCAATAAACAAACAACAAGAACATTATATACTTGTTCATCTGCTTCAGTTTCGCTTGAGATCACCAACAGATTAAGGTGCCGCCTTTAAGAAAAGTTATGAAGATCAGATTTTTATCCTATTCTTTTTTTTTTCAGTATGAAAACATGTTTTGCAAATTGCAACGCTCCTTTACTAGTCTCAAACCAAGGACCCAAGTTGCAGAACAACCCAACAGGTGTCTTTTTTTCGGTCCAGGTAGGGTGTAAGGGATTACACTAGAAATCCACTTTTTAAATGGAAAGACTTCATCTAAAAAACAGATTTCCAAATTCCATTTTAAAAAGGAATCAGAAAATTTGGCATATTCCTATGTTGAGAAAAGCTGCCATTGTTAGACTGAGTTTGTAATCTTCTGTCTTGCCTCCTGTTGTTCTCCAAACATGAAAGATACGTTGCCAATTAGCTTCACACGATACAGTGTTTTCTTATGACAGAGGACTATTAATTTTTACACCCACCATGATCAGAAGTGGGAACATGACAACTAGAGTGTGTTGGCCAAGTGTTCTAGGGCCCAGCCTGCTTCCTTCATGTAGAACCACCTTCCAGCCCTTGGGTTAATAGCACTGATCTTTTCATGATTCACAATATTCGAGGTAAATGTGTGGGAAATGGAAGGAACCCAAGGAGAGCAAGGCACAGATTTACAGGTTTAAAGCACAGACATTCGGTGGATCTTCACTATAACTTGAGCCCCACAGTGTCCTGATTAAAGTGCTCTAGCTCCAGGAGCACTGTCACTGAAAGTGACTGCTGGCTCTGATTCCAGTGGAAGCTTGCCAAAAATACACTCCCACTTAAGAAAATTGAAAATGATTTTGCAAAGGGGATGGCCAAACTTGGTCTTGATATGACAAAGACGTGTGCTCAAATGGCTCGCTCAGGGAAAAGGTTCAGCGTGGCCTATGAGGGCACATCTTCAGGGTTTGAAGAAGTTCCTCAAGTGACAGCAACTTTCAAAATCAAGATGATCATAAAGACTTAAGTGTACTTAATACAAAACACTAGGGTTTTTTTTTTCTTTCTTGTTGGATATTTTGGAATTTTCCTGGAACGCATCATGTAAAGGTATGTTCCCATGAATTTTTATTTACATTCACACTTTTTCCTATGAAGACACCCTCAATGATAATTTAAAATTTAAATTATCATTTAAAATTAAGGTAGAGAATGATCTAAGAAACAGAAAATAAAAGTTTTACTATATAGTGATTATTTTAAATCTTGTTGAGAACACAAAGACCTCTTTGAGACACTGATTTAAAAGCTATTAACATTTTCTACAGGAAAAAAATAAAAAGTTAGACACATACAGTTGCCTATGTGATGTCACAGGTAGAATATCTCTTGAATCCACATTAGAAATTACCATCTCTGATCATGCAAAGTTCAGTAATACAGCATCAATGCTAACAATAAGGAGCATGGGGTCAACTTCCTGGAGCTGATTCTGGCTCAGCCATGGCTGTATGAACATTTGAGCCTCAAATTTCCCCGTCTACCAAATAAGAACAATGTGAATCCATAACTCATGAGCTTGTTTGGAGGATAAGTGAGCTGAATTCATACCAAGTGTTGGAATAGTTGCTGGCACATGGTAAGAGATCGATACATGTTTGCTGAACATTTACTTTCTGATTTAATACTGGCTGTGCTACAATTTTAATGAAAACCTTCAAATGTATTTTATATTGGCATTCCTAACAGTTTAGGTTAATGACAAAGAGAATAAACAGAATAGTTTTCTTTTGTTTTCTCTTTCATTCCCTTTCTTTCCTCCCTCCCTCCCTCCCACTCTCTCTCCCTCCCTCCTTCCATTCCTTCCTTCCTCTCTTCCATTTTCTTTCTTTCTTCTTTCTTTTCTTTTCTTTCCTTTCCTTTCCTTTTTCCTTTTTCCTTTCCTTTTCTTTTCTTCTTCCTGTCTACCTACCTACCTACCTACCTAAATAACACCAGAGCTGGAGATTCTGAAGTCTGTCTGTCTGTCTATCTATCTATCTACCTATCTATCTACCTAAATAACACCAGAGCTGGAGATTCTGAAAATCAAGTCACAAAAGCAAGAGGTAGAGACAAAAGGAGAAACAAGACGAAGATGGTACATATGCAGGGCAGACCTGGCTCTCCATGTGAGGCAAGAATAGAAACATGTATCCTTTGCACCTGACCACGGATTCAATGATCCTGCCTCTGTCCAAGACAGGGCTGAAACAGCAGATAGACCATCTGACTGAGCTGTTCAGTCAGCTCTCCCAGTCAACTAGTCCGAGTGACCATATCAGTCCTATGCATGGCCCAAGTCTCATCACAAACCCAGTCCAGCTGGATGGCAGAGGCACACCAAGAAGAGTTAATGTTAAGCTGAATTGCCTTAGCACCGAGCACCATGCAGGGTCACTTCTGCTGTCAGTTCAGCTTATCCCCAGCTAACAGCCAGGGGACCTCCACATGTCCAACTGTGCTGCAACACAGGGCATCCTATTTCTCTCGTGTGTGTGTGACTGAGGACGCTGGCTGAGGGAGGCTTTATCCACGAATTCAGTGAGGGCTAAGATTAAAGGGCCGGGGCGCCTGGGTGGCTCAGTTGGCTAAGCAGCTGACTGGCTCAGGTTATGATCTCATGATTCGTGGGTTTGAGCCCCACATCAGACTCTGCGCTGACAGCATGGAGCCTGCTTCTGATCCTCTGTCTCCTTTTCTCTTTCTTTCTACTGCCACCCCTCTATCTCTCAAAAATAAAAATAAACATTAAAAAAAAAAGATTAAAGGGCCAACTTTTCCTGCCACGAAGGTCTTCAACCCCTATAGATAGCCTCTCCTTTCAGGGACAGTGAATTCTAGACCCTCCCATGCCAGCTAGCCCCTGAAGAAATGCAACAGGTTTTGACTCTTGGGGGACTATGGTGGATTCAGGAAAAGGAATATTGGGGGTCCCTCGATCTTTCCTCTCATGCTCAGGCACTAGGAACACTCTCCTTGTCTACATTTTGACTGACCTCTTTGCCACCTTCTGCCTTTTTCTGCACCATTAAAAAAAAAAAGTGATTTTGAGGGGAGTCTGGGTGGCTCATTTGGTTAAGTGTCGACTTTGCCTCAGGTCATGATCTCATGGTTCACGGGTTCAAGCCCCGCACCAGGATCTGTGCTGACAGCTCATGGAACCTGCTTTGGATTCTGTGTCTCCCTCTCTCTGTCTGCCCCTCCCCAACTCATACTCTGCCCCTCCCTCTCAAACATATATACATATTTAAAAAAATGTTTAAAGAAAAACCTGATTTTGCAAATGTCTCCCATTTCATACATGAGGGAACTAAGGCTTGGAGAGGTCTAGTTACTTACTTAATGCCACACAGCTGTTACGTGGCACGGCCCAAAGTGTGCATCAAAAGTGCCTCCTTTTCCCATGATGATACACTACGCCTATTATTGGTATTTGTTTTTTATTTTTTTTTATTCAGACATTTATGTTCAGGCATGTCTCTGAATTTTGGGTGAATGCTTTTGTCAGTCCAATGAAAAACAACTCATGAAATAATGATTTCCATGTGTTAGAGTGCTTATATGATATGCACATATGTTGTGTGCATGTATGTATACGTATGCATGTAGAGCAGTGAGCAGTGGTCCCCTGCAGGGGGCAATCCATCCCACGTCCCCAACAGTTGGCAGTGCCTGGGAGAATTTTTTTTATTGGTTTGACTGGGGTGTGTGTGCTAATGGCATCTAGTGGGTAGAGGTGAGGGATTCTGTTAAATATTCTATAATGCATAAGACAGACCATCCCACCCCAAAAAAATTCTCAATCCACGGTATCAGTAATGCTGAGGCTGAGGAACTCTATTTACAAACATACATATATACATATTTATGTACTTGAACACTCACTCATGTATTCATATACATATACATATCATAAATATGTTACACATAAATACAATCCATATACACTACTGTATATATATCATATGCACATGCATATGCATATACGTGTGTGTGCATATACCATCTATATCTATGTCTATATCTATATCTATATCTATATCTATATCTATATCTATATCTATATGAAGGTGAGGGAATGGGGAGATGGATGTGTGTGTTTGTGTACATGCAATTGTATCTCCCCATTTGTATAATACTCAACTTCCAGGTACAGATTTTTCATAATGCACTCTTTTTTTTTTAATTTTTAAATGTTTATTTATTTTTGAGAGATAGGGAGAGACATGGCATGAGTGGGACAGGGGCAGAGAGAGAGGGAGACACAGAATCTAAAGCAGGCTCCAGGCTCTGAGCTGTCAGCACAGAGCCCAATGAAGGGCTCGAACTCACTAACTCATGACCTGAGCCAAAGTCAGATGCTCAGCTGACTGAGCCACCCGGGGCGCCCTCATAATGCACTCTTACTAGAAACATGATGAAAGCAAAAAAGAGACATACTTTTTCTTTGCCATAATGTCTAGATACCTAAAAATATTTTGAATAGCTCTCTCACAATGTGCCAATATAAACCAAATCCATAAAGGTCCATGCCATACAGGTTTTGCTGTGAGATTTTCATTTCAAAATGTCCTGTCCAGAAACATGCTAGTCATGTTGAATGAACCAAAGGGTTTAATTAAACAACCACACTCGGATGTTGGAGTGCATAATTTGCCCAGTGAACTGCAAATCCTCTAATACCGCAGGGAATCTCATACTTTTTCCAAGACAGTTCACGGGGCCAGGAAGTGACTTGCTCTCTGCTTGGGCCACATCCATTGCTCAAGCTGTGAGGAATTAAAATAAATACCAGCATGAAAATGGAGGAGCCAGAATTCAGCTAATGAGTCTGAAAACACAGTGGCAATCCATGTTCCAGGTGGGGTAATATGTTTCAGGATTCTGAATAATCAGTCCTCTGGTGGGCTTCTCATTTTACACATGCAAGAGATACTTCTTTCTTAGTCCCCCTGGCCAGAAATGGCGATCTGATATAAACACTAAAGCTCTACTTCATAATAAAATATTGCTTCCCCGCCTAAACCCCATGGCTTTGTTTTCAACATAGCCAGAACCGATGTTCCTGCACTTAAGGCAATGGCCTGGTAAAGTGTGGGGAAAAGTGAAATGCCACGTCAAAGTGCTGTTTACTTGTGTTTATTTACTGTTGTAAACCTTTGTTTAAAGTATTTATTTATTTTGAGAGAGAGAGAGAGAGAGAGAGAGTGTGTGAGCAGGGCAGAGAAAAAGGGAAAAAGAGAATCCTGAGCTGTCATCACAGAGCCTGATGTGGGACTCAAAATCACAACTGTGAGAATCATGACCTGAGCCAAAATCAAGAGTCAGATGCTTAACCAACTGGGCCACCCAGGAGTCCCTGTGATATTGTTTTTAGAATCTAAAGTAATATCAATACTACAAGAAAAAGTTTAAGAAAACAATATCCACATAGAGAAATCAACATAGTAAATTAGCATACTTGTCTTTAATAGGTATCTTTAACATATACTATATGTACCAACTGGGCATTTTTTAAAAACTGTTCGTGTTTTAGGTTCCTGATCTACAAAATACAGAAGTATAGAATACTTCTATAAGTATAGAATAAATTTTTTATGAATAACAGTGAATAAATATATGTAAAATACTTAGAACAATGTCTGATACACAATGTTCCATACATGTTTCATGTCTTCATCTTATTATTATTATATCTTATAATTTCAACAAGTATCTTGTTTTTGAAATTCCAAGATATTTGAAATATTAATCAACATTAAGAAATATTCTCTTTGAACACATTGAACTATGTGGACTCCGTCCAAGTAGTTAGATGAATGTAAATAATATTTATTTTCTTTCTACAAGCCACATGCCCCATTTTCATTCTTAAATGAGTTTTTGCTGATTCAAAGGAACACACACAAAACCTCAGCAAATTCTAATAAACTGTCTACATCAAGACTCCAGAACAGCAAAATAATACTTAAATGTAAGACAAATGTGTTGTCACAGTCCTAAAAAGTTGGCAACAGTACTCAAAAGATTCTGGTGCTTTCTGATCTCATCTTATTCTTCCACGAACACAAAAACTGGGCTTGACAGTCCTATGATTGTACTTTTTGAGGCTTCACCCAGCTGATTCTATATTTTTCTGAGGACATCCCATCATCCAGAGTCCCTCCATAAACAGAGAAGTAGCCCACAGTGGTATCAAACTGTGTTTCAGGACTGGCGAGGGAGAAAAAGGGTAATGGAAGGAAACACATATGAATCTTATTATAGCTTTTGAATTTGGAAGATTCAGAAGGTAGAGAGAAGACAGAAATGGGGTTTCCTAGTGATATGATGCTTGGCCCAGGGTTGGAAGGATGAGGAGGGTTTATCTAGGTAAACGTTCTAGGTAGAAGAAAAGGTTCAGCCAAGACCCTCAAGAACTTAGAGAAGGGTAGTTGTCTCTGGTGCAGACAGTAGAATTTATTTTCCAAAGTCACACATATGGAAAGGGGGTGAGATGGAATATTAAGCCAGTTTGGTCCAACACCGGAGTCTGAGTTATCTGCTTTTTAACTTTGCTCATTCCATTCTGCTTTAGGCTAATGAGACACATAGACAGACAACAAATATGTAAACGAGGTACAATCTGTGCAGCATCTAGCACAGAGCCTGGTCTTTAGACAGAGCTATGTAAGGATACATTTATGTTATTACCTATTTCTTATCATTATGTACAGTATGCTCAAATAAGGGCATGACCAAAGTCCATTCTGCACTCCCTAGTGATCCATCCAAACGCTAAGTGGACATTGAGGAAGAAAGGGCAGAAGGGGCTTATGGTCCAGAGGGTAGTCTTCTGAATGACAAGGCAAGTGCCCAGATGCCAGGCAGGGAAAGTTATTTTCTATGATGGCATCTGGCATGCTGGCCTATCCCACTGACATTTGTGTTGGCTGCTGTGGTGCTGTCCCTGGGAAGTTTAGGAAGCAGCTGGCTGTGCCCCAACCCCACAATGCTTTCCACCTCTCCTGAATCAGGCTGACGGGTAACGCAATAACCTCTACTAGTGAAAGAAAGGCTCTTCTCGTCCCAAACCAGCCTCTCCTACATCCACTTAGTATCCAAGCTACCACAGAGGCAGTCTGCTCATGATGTCGTGTGGGATCCTACCAACAAGTATTCCAGACAAAGAAGACTGCTCACCACCACTCACACCAATGATCCTACTATTTGCTGAGAAACAGAAATGTTGACAAACCCAGGTACTGTGACTAGACTCTTCCTTAGCACTGACTGCACTTTGAATGACTGCTGAATAATTCAAAACCCCACTGCATGCTTACTTACGGTGGCTGAGGATATTAAAAAAAATGTAAAGTTTCTAAATTACTTCTAAAAATAACTACCAAAAAGCCAATAGATGTATCACTATTTGGGAAGTTGACTATAATATGCTACCTTACAAAGAGTAAGCTATTCCCACTTTAGAGATATCAATTCACATGATAGCAATTGCCCAAACAGATGGGCAAAAAGCCAAAAGCAGGATCCTAAAGGCAATGGGATGGATGCATCTGGGAGCGACGGGACAGAAAGATATTCTGCCAGATTTTACTACAGGCGAGAGGAAAAAGATATTCTACCAGATTTACAATAGTGTCTGTGCACTATGCAATCTCAGAACCACCTAAAAAGAGGCTGTGCTCTCTACATACAATGGCGAGGGGAAAATTGCTATACTTTTTGACTACGTGGCATTCTTCTCTCCCTAAAATAGAGTTGAAGCAATACAGTGTTAAATAGATCCCACTATCCCTGGTTCACCCTGAAAACATGGGCTGTTAGGGCTTCTCCTTCTGAGATCTAAAATATACCAATTGAATATTTGCTTTGATTTTTAAGCTATTAAACATGGGTAAGTTAATGCTTAATGGTAGCATTATTTAGGTGTCTTATGGTTTGAAACACAAACCAGAAAATTCTGGAGTTTCTGAGATGCTGAAGAGTTGAACTAAGTCCAGGTAGACCATGGCCAGGACCTTTGTGATCTGAGGGGTTATTGAAACAAGATGCCCATATGCTGGCTAAATCCCTCTGTCACTAATCCAGCCATGGTGCAAACCAGAAAATGCACCTTTCGTAATGAATATTGAAATTGGCTGTCATTAAGAGAGAACACTCACAGGAGGGCAACGAGACAGTGATCAATATTCATATGGGTCCATGCTGCCTCATTGATTAACAGTCTTCAACTGTAAAAACTAGAATGGCAATAATAAAGTATTATTTTCAGTGCAGGCTGATACAGGGTATTACTTAGATTTAAACTTTATTTTTTTACATTTTCAGAAAGTCTTATAAATAAATTGCCAGTAAGAAAAAAAGGATGGCGTTTGTCGATGCCTCGACAGGATATTCTTTTTTTTTTTTAACGTTTATTTATTTTTGAGACAGAGAGAGACACAGCATGAATGGGGAAGGGTCAGAGAGAGAGGGAGACACAGAATGTGAAACTGGCTCCAGGCTCTGAACTGTCAGCACAGAGCCCGACACGGGGCTCGAATTCACAGACTGTGAGATCATGACCTGAGTAGAAGTTGGACGCTTAACTGACTGAGCCACCCAGGCACCCCTCAACATGATATTCTTAATGTCACATGAGAACGCAGTGTAATATTCATCTCAAAAAGGTTTGTTCATCCCTAGTCACAGCTGCCTATCAACTCAAAGAGCAGAAAACAGCCCCCTTACATCCATTACACCTGTACCCATTCACTGTCTCTATGGGATACAGATAGGAGGGCTTGCTTTATTAGCTCCTCTTTATTAGTTTATGACATAAACATTTAAGAGATGAAGATCTTAAGTCAAAATGGTTTGCTGTATATGTATCGCTATCTGTTCTTTTCAGCTCAGTCAGCCAGATATTGTTACTCCTCCCCACCCCCCACCCCCAGATACACACCCTGCTCTAAGCCAAGAGATTCTACTCAACATGGTCGGGCTGGGCCCTCCACTTTGCCAATCTTGGACAAGTCACTGACTTTCTGTAAGACCCACCCCTTAAATGTAAAATAAAAATTCTTAACGCCAGAAGTCTTCTCTCCTTTCTAAGGAGTGCCAACACTTCAAAGCACTTTGAAAATATATGATGCCAAATGAATGTTTATTATTAGTGTGACGACTACCGATGTGTGTAGATTTATATGCCTCTTAAAGAACCTTTGCTGTTTTACATTCTCCCTTCCAGTGAAGCATGTCTTGCAGAGAAGAATTCCACCATGACACTTTGACTCGCCTAGCAAAAACTCATTAGACAGTCCCTTTTTTGGACTGCAGCGGTAGAAATAAATTTCTTGGATCCAAGCTATAAAAGCAAGTCTACAATAGGTCTGTGAAAATGGAATTGGGAGATGTTCGTGAATAATTCTTATGGGATATATAAAATTTCTATCCATTAAATGCTAAAAAAAATCCAAGTACCAAAAATGGGGTGCCTTCCTTTTTTTTTTGGAAATTGAAAATTATTTTGAATGTAGTCTATTACGGGCTTCTGATTTCTCCATTCAGGACAAGGTATTTGGAAAAACAACAAGTTTGCTATTTCTTCGTCATTGTGTGCGTGTAGAAAAGTTCATTTTTTATGTGTTTAATATGACCCAAGACGTGGTATTTATATTCAAGGCTGAAGGCAAAATCTTGGGGCTAGCCCCTCTTCTTTATTGGGGAAGGGGCCTTAGTTTACAGATGGAATCTTTCTGTTTTATCTTTCACTGTCCAAGGAGAGCTTTTCTCCCCTTGTGGTTTTGCTGGCAAATGGATGGAACCCAAACCGAATGCATTTCTTGTCCTCGCTCACTCTCACACCTCCATGTTACATATGCAACAAGAACTTGCTGGAAGAGAAACCATTGAGGAGCTAATTCTTGTTTTTTTCTCAGAAGGGTTCCCCTTTATTTGGCCTGAGACACCCTTGACATCAGCACAGGAGGCTCTCAGTCCCTTTGCAGCACACCCCAATTCGACGGTCAGGCCCACGCATCTTATTAGAGTGTCAGATGGCAAAACACACTTTTGTGAATAGAGCTGAATGCAACGGAAATAAAAGAAACATTCTCGTGAAATAATTTCCAGGCTGCCTTTTCATGGTAATATGACTCCTTGGGGTCGTCTCAGTTTTGCTGAAAATGAAAAGTATCAAAATAGAATTAAGCACCTTTACATCTATTCTCCTAGGACCAGTAGAGCCAGTCAAGATGGAAATTTGTCCATTGGCTAAACAGTCAGAATAGCTCCCGCCAAGCAGTGATTGACTTTTTGGCTAAGCTCAGCAGAAATGAAGCTTGTGGTCAATTAGCTTTTCCCTTAATAGGATTGTGTTGGGCAAAATAAAGTAGAGAAAGAAGTTGGAGGGAAAACTGTCATTTAATGAATTCCCAGATGTTGTCATGTTTCCCTGAGACATACATCATAAATAAAAGAAGGGTTCAAAGTTCAACGGCTGCCACCTTGTGCTAAAGTCACATTCCTTGTTGAAAAGGCAGAGAAACAGCAGCACATCCAGAAGGCAAATCATAAGTGCATCCCATTAATCATTCTACCAATTTGTACTTTAGGGGAAAGCAGGCTTTGTGGCATTTTTAGGACAGTGATGATGATGATGATGATGATGATGATGATAATAATTATCAATACCACACATTGATCTTATTTAACAAGAGTTGGTTGAGGGCCTGTCATATACCAAGCATCATGTTAGCCAGTGACACTGCATTCATGAAATGAGATGGACAAAGAACAAAAAGCAAGTCAATTTTAAAAAAATTGTAGATGATAATAAGAGCTTGACGCAAGTGAGCAGGGTGCCACGGCAAAGAATAAAGAAGGGCTGGGGTCACTGGTTTACAAAGGATAGTTGGGAAAAGTCTTTGAAGAGGTGGCTTTTCAGCTGAGGTGCAGCCAGTCTGAGATGAGTGAGAGTCAGCGGGATCAGAATGAGAAAAAGAAGGGATGAATTTAGTGAGGTTGGCAGTAGGCAGACTTTGAGTGTCAGATGAAGGTGGTTGGAATTAATTCTAACTTCAGTGGGGTTTTTTGGCTGAAAAGGGAAACGGTCCTATGTGCATTCCGACATAGGCTCTTTGGCTGTTGGGAGAAGAATCCGGTAGAAGCAAAGGGAAGAGACCAGGGAAAGAAGACCAGTGCAGTGGTCCAGAAAATGGTGACAGCAGCCTTGATTGATGTGGAAGGTCTTGATTTTTTTTAACTATTTAATTTTTTTTAATGTTTATTCATTTTTGAGAGACAGACTGTGAGCAGGGGAGGGGCAGAGAGAGAGGGAGACACAGAATCCTAAGCAGGCTCCATGCTCCAAGCTGTTAGCACAGAGAATGACGCAGGGCTCGAACTCACAAGCCATGAGATCATGACCTGAGCTGAAGTTGGATGCTTAACCAAGGCGGCACCCAGGTGTCCCTCTTTTTAATTATTTTAAAGGGAGCATTTCAGTATCCATCGACACATCCACAATGTTGTGCAACCATCACCACTGTCTAGTTCCACAATGTTTCATTATTCCAAAAGACAATGTCATACCCATTAAGGAACTGCTGTCCCCATCACACACACCCAGCAACCACTCATCTGCTTTCAGTTTCTGTGGATTGACCTATGCTGGATACTGGATATTTCATACAAATGGAATCGTACAATATGTAACATTTTGAGTCTTGCATCTTTCACTCAGGTGTTTTTAAAGTTCATCCACCTGGTAGCAGGTGTCAGTACCCCATTCCTTTTTTTATGGCTGAATAATAGTCCACTGAGTGGATTCATTGCATTTTGTGTATCCATTCATTCTCTGATGGGTATGTGGACTGCTTCCCCATTTTAGCCATTGTTAAAGGTACTGTTGTGAACATTCACGTACAAGTGTGTGTTTGAGTTCTTGTGTTCAGTCCTTTTGGGGAACAACATAGGAGTCGAATGGCCGAGTCATGGGGTGATTCTAGAATTCTATATTTAACTTTTTTAGGAACTTCTCCTTGCCTTTTACACATCTGGCTAGGATGATGAGTGTTCTGGGTAAAACGCTTGTTCACAGAGCCATGGAATAGCAAACATAGATATTTTCCTCCATCATTACAGATACTCATTCTCTAATACTCCAGTTCCATCACACTGCCCACAGTGACCCATTCCTGACTTACTCTTGTTGGTTTCTGGATGGCCCAGGGAAAATCAACCCTAGTTTTTCTTTCTTGCTTTGACCAGGTATCAACAAACAAACAAACACACATGTCATAACTTTCTGGGTTGTTCTCTTGGTAGGATGGGAGTTTTGAGCCATAGTCTTCTCTTTGGTATCACGTAGAGAAAACCCACATGATCAAGATAACCATAAGCCGTCCACACTGCACCCTGGAAATATAGGTCATGCAGAATACTTTCCATTCAACAGAAAAGACCCATGATGCCCATGGAGTCAGAATGACAGCTCTAGTTCCACAGCTGGTAAATACAAGTCCTGGGGCTTGAACCTGGTCATTTGGACCCCATAGCTCCAAAGCCCAGTGATTGGCTGCCTGGTATCAGAGGGTAAAATTACACTCAGCAACTTTGGGGAGAACAAACTTGTTCCTCTAAAATGAGGAACTATTGGTTGTCTAGGAATAAAATGACCTGCCCTGTTCAGTAGCAATTCTGTTGAGTAGAAACAAACTGATCAAAGAGTGTGGAGAAAGTTTAAGTCCAAAGAGCAAAAATCCAACAGCGTAAATTCATGCTGGCTGGCATAGGTGACCTTGAGGTCACTTTTAGCTCCAAGTGCCTCTCTCTTCTATAGTTAATGCCTCAACCGATTTTCAGGAACAAGTTCAAGGATGAACACATCAAAAGCCAGGGGTAGAACCCAACTCCATCACTTGGTCTGAGAAATAAAATCAACCCAGCTTTCCCTCCTTCACTGATTGGGGGAAGAGGAGGAGTGAATCTGTCAACCAGTGTTTCATTATAGTGTGACAGACCAGTGCTTTCCCACGTGTCCTGATCCAGTGCCCGAAATATGTGGGGTTTGAGAGCCAGGCGAGTACATTGGTTAAATGTTGCAGCCAACATGTTGGTCCAGAAATGAGGGGTGAATGCAAAAAGACAAACCATGCCCAACACACAGAGCAGTCATTATTGGACTGGTTTTTTTTGTTTGTTTTGGGTTTTTTTGCCTTTCCTACTGGACCATGTACCCTATGAGAACAGGTATTGAGTTGGGACTTGCTTACCATTGTCTCCCAAGTGGCTCACACAGTGACTGGCACATAGTAGACACCCACTTAAAACAAGAGTGGAATGAGTAAACAAATGAATGGAGGAGAAAAAATGGTGAGGAGAGGTATTTATTTTCATTTTCCTCCCTCCCCTCCTTCCTTCCTCTTGCTCCTCCCCTCCCTTCTTTCTTCCTTCCTTCTCCCCCTCCCTCTCTCCCTCCCTCCCTTCCTTTCTTCCTTCCTTCCTTCCTTCTTTCCTTCCTTCTTTCCTTCCTTCCTTCCTTCCTTCCTTCCTTCCTTCCTTCCTTCCTTCATCCCATCCCATCCCATCCCATCCCATCCCATCCCATCCCATGACACTAATGTTTTCATCTATCCAGTTCTGAATAATGGAGTTACCACACAGGGAAACGTAACCAGGCCACCTCTGTATGTCCTTTATAGGGCAAGGCCCAATACATCATTATCTTTAGGGTTAATGTAAAGAAAGCCTAGTAGTTACATTTCATTTTTTAAGGAAATTTGGACCATCTAAGGGACTCACCAGCTTAGGAGGAAAAAGTATGTCTTTGTGAAAGACTTTAGCGTCTTGCAGAGGATTGCAGTGAATTATTGGGACACTGCAAGGTTTAAGACTGATGCTTTCTGAAGCATGAAAGAAGTATCTGTAGCTTTTCCTTTTTATGTTTAAATTACTTTGCTTCTTACTTGACTACTTTTCCTGACCTTTTAGTGTGCTGCCTTTTTTATATTTCTCCTTGAGTTCCTTAACCATTTTTAAAAGTAGTTTAGATACATCTCTTATGAGTTCTTCTTTCTTAGCCTTCTGATCCTCATCCTTTTGGCTCATCCTCTCCTCACTTGACCCTTCCATATAAAGCCTTGCAATATTATTATACTCTTTGCCCTACTCCATCCATCTTCTTCTATTTCTTGCAATGCAATAGATAATGTGAAGCTATGGATCTATAAAACACTCACTTCTCATTTTCAAGTGAACATGAAGTTATGACCAAGGGTTTCTGTTTGTAATCCATTTTCCCCCAAAATGAATGTAATGGGAAACTTGGTCAAATCCACTTAACCTCTTGCACAGTTCACCTTGGGATTCATGTTCTTCATGCTGTCCTGCATTGAGCTTTGACAGGATAGAGTGAGCCAATAGGGTGCAGAGAGAAAAGAAAAATTTGAGAATCCTTTTAGACCAAGATCTGAATCAAGTCTCCAAAACTTCACAGCTGTGTGGTCTTGGGCAAATTACCTGACCTCTCTGGTTTCCATGTTCCCAATCTGTAAAACTTGGTTGATATTACCTATCTCAACGAGTCACTGAGGACATTAAATTAAATAATGACACCTACTTAGAACTACCACATAATGGATACTCAAGTTATGGAAGACTTAATGATGATTTAGGCTTCTAATCAGTAAACATTTACTGAACTTGTTTGATAATGGTAGAGGGAGGAGGAAATGAAAAAGAGGCTTCGATTTCCTTCCTCATGTGAATTATAATCACTACAGTTTTTTTTTTTTCATTTTATCTTCGGAATAAATACAATCTTCAACCCCGACCAATAGTAGATTTTCATCCATTCAACAAATAGTGGGAACCTACTGTGTGTGCACACAACAACGAGCAAAATCAGACACAATGCCTGATTTCATGGGACTCATCTGTGCTATGTTCCTAGAGAGCAGTGGTTCTCAGCCCAGCAAATTTTCCCATTGGTCAATGTCAGGAGAAAGGTCAGTTGTCACAACTGTATGCTATTGGTATCTAATGGGCTGAAGCCAGGGATACTGCTAAGCATCCTACAGGAGGGTCCTACATCCCTCAGGAGGGCCGGCCCCACAACAAAGAACAGTCTGACTGTAGAGAAACCCTGCTATAAGGGAGGGATAAGGATGACATAATCCATCATTAAGGCAAGGAGTAAAAACAGCCCAGACAGACTTCATCATTGCTTTGGGCTCTCCCAGATCCTAAGCTGCAATTATGAGATTAGGGTTTCCTGCAACTGCCATAGAAAGGAAAGAATTCCTGGGTGCCGAGGCTAACTGGTGCGGCTCATCCCAGAGGCAGGGGGATGGACCAAACGCCCACTTTAGTGCCTGTCTTTGCCTTCTGCTGCACTGACTGGCCTGGGAACGCTTGGGCGTGCAGCTGGTATCTTTGGCTTAGCATTTCAGTCAATGCTTGTGGACTCCAGAAGCTGCCGTCAGGGAAACCACTGCCGATGAGACGCTGCAGAAGCAGCACTTCAGTAGAGATGGTTAGATAAATAATCCTGAATAAAATTGCATATTTTTAAGTGCTTTATTAATACAGTTGGGTAGAGAGCGTGCTAAATTCCTACACTGTGGAGATGAAGGCTAGGAGAAGAGGATTATGCGGAGAGCTAAATGAGAGGGGCCAGGGGAAGGAAAGGAGGAGGCAAAGCAAATTGCTCCCTTGTGTGTGTGTGTGTGTGTGTGTGTGTGTGTGTGTGTGTGTGAGAGAGAGAGAGAGAGAGAGAGAGAGAGAGAGAGAAGATACAGATACATGGATACAGAACACAGGATGTGCTTTGCGGCAGTTCAGGAGAACAGACTGACACAGCAGAGGTTACCGTATACACAAGTCAAGTGACTTCACACTACTACACCAGGATTTGCCAACTCAAGTGTCTCCACTGCCGAACAGATCCCATAAATGACTGAAGCTGGCCAGGTGGGGACTTTGGAGGGAATGCAGAAAAAAATGTACTGCCCGAGGGGACAACCATATCCCCACTCAGTCATTTACCTTGTAGAGAGTGGGAGAAGCCAGAAATTCACATGTCTACAGGAATGTTGTTATTTGGTCACACACAGGCACACACAAACACACACACCGCCACATGAGAAGAAAGGACTATATCCCCAGGTCATAAAGTCCACTGCCTTGTGAGCCTCAAGTTTAGAATATCCAGCTTGGATTTTATTTTAATGACATAATTTGTTCAGTTATTTGTTTTCAGAGGCTTCCTAGACACAGAGACAGAGGTTTTGAAGTGACTTGGAAGTCCATATAATCCTCCTGGTTAGCTGTGACCTTAGACCCATTGCTGAGTTTTTCTGTGCTGCCTTTTCTGGTTTGGGAGTTTGACTCTGGAAGATCTATTTTACAGAGTTGTTGTAAACAGAAAATAAGCTAACTGTGTAAGCACTTAGCATTGTTCCAGTATCAGAGCTACCAGATGTTGGCTCCTTTCTCCCTAAGGAGATGTAGTTGAAAGCAGTTGATATGGCAGACAAGGGAAAAATCCAGAATTTTGTCCTCAGAACATACACACAGGCAGGTGGAGGGTCAATGCAGGCTGCCCCCCATACAACTTCTTTCTACCTGCTTCCCTTAACTGAGGCCCCATAGCGGATGTTAGTCCCTTACGTCTGCCAATAATTCCTTCCCCCTTTCATAAGAATAACATCTTGTATTTCTTTGAAGAAAATCTCCTTCTCCACCCCTAGTCTTAGAAAGTATAGTATACAACTTTTAGTTCATATAAGGTCTTAGTCATCCTTGAATTCAAACCTGTCTACTCAGAATATCCCATGTTTCAGACCAGAATAATGGGTTCAAGGATGGGAATGAGATACAGGAGAATTATCCCTGGGATGTTGCCTTGCACAATTTGGAAAGAGGTAGTCTTTTCAAGCTGGTCTTGATAAACTGGTAAGATATCAGTCCAGAGTTGCAGGTGAACATTTTACCACCATTTAGGGATAATGTGCCATGCACTGAAGTCAACACCAAGTAAGGCAGTCTAGACAGACTTCAAGGCACATTCCTGAGGATGTCATCATTTGGTCACCTTGATCCAGCCATACCTGAAACCCACTTTGGAACATGAAATTCACAGTTTTAAAAGTACAACATGTTTCACTTTGGACTAAAGGCTGTTCTTTTTGTATTTCTGTCACTCATAAACTACAAAGTTTGCGGAAAAAAGCACCACTCCCCCATCCCAGCAGAGCAAGGCCAAATCCCATTGCTTCACGTGGTTTGTGGAAGGCAGACAATCTGCAAACTAACATCTAGATTCATGCTTCCTCTTCTTTTATTGTATGACAAACGGGCTGAGCGCATGGCTTTGAAGAAAGACAGTTGGCAATCTAAGTCTTCCATCTACTACCTGGGGACTTTGAACAAGTTATTCGCAATTTCCTTATCTATATAAAAGGGACAACATCACCTTCTCTACTGGGTCATTGCGAGGACCAAACAAGATAACAATAACCCACTTCTTGAAACTCTGTCTGGATATCATACACTGGGCATACTGTTCTTCATGAAATGCTATTCCTAGAACAATTTAAAGAGCAGTGTATCCCACAAATATCTTAACCTAGAAACTGACTTATAGCAGATGCTCAATAAAACAGACCGTGTCATCACTGTCCTTCTCCTCGCCACTGACCTCTAGTGCAGAGGATCACCTGGGGATCACGGAGAACTTCAGATTCTGATTCAGGATGTGTGGGAGGGGAGCCTGAAATTCTACACTGCTACCCAGTCCCCACGCCAATGGTGCTGGTCTTCAGACTATACCTTGAATAACAAGGACTTAGGACACACAAAGCCAGGATAGCCCAAGTGAGAATCCTAACTGATTTCAGAATATTCCTTGCTCTTCCAAAACACAGCTTATTTGATCCTCTTACTTACTTTTAATCAAAATAAACATTGCCATTTGGAGACCTGGCCTCTACCATATCCCAACATACACTCAACTGAAAATCTCAAAGTTTGAAATCTGGATGCCCAGACTTCTATACCAATTAAATGAGAAGCTCTGAGGGTGGGGCCCAGGAGGCAGTATATGTGCACCTCTCTAGTTTGAAGGTAAGACTGAGACCCACTGGATGAGAAAGCCCCTGGAGAGGGACACCACAGGCCAAGGGTGACAGGGTGATAGCAGACCCCATAAACTCCATGGGCAGAATTCAAATGGCACCAGGGCTGCTGATGACTTTCGATAGAGTGAATATACCGACATGAAACACGCTAAATGTTATTACAAGTCTTTAGAAACAAATTCCATAATTTCTGCCTGCCTGTGCTAAGACTAACATAAGTCATCTGTAATGGAGTATTAGTAGTGTGGACCTGTTCCCATGAAGTTACTGCATTAAGCCACTTCTTCAACAGAGACTTTTTTTTTTTTTTTTTTAGAAAAGGAGGGAGCCGGAGTAGAAAATGTTATTTGAAAACCTGGTTCCTGCAGGGGTGCCTGGGTGGCTCAGTCGGTTAAGTGTCTGACTTCGGCTCAGGTCATGATCTCACAGTTTGTGAGTCTGAGCCCTGCATCAGGCCCTCTGCTGTCAGCCCACAATCCACTTTGGATCCTGTCTCCCCCTTTCTCTCTGCCCCTCCCCTATTTGTCCTCTCTCTCTCTCTCCTCTCTCTCTCTCTCTCTTTCTCTTCCTCTCAAAAATAAACATTAAAAAAGGACAGTCTAGTTCCTGCAAAATCTACAACAATCAGCTTAAGAAATCAGTATTTGATTCCAATAGTCATAAATTTAAAGATATATATTAATAATATATTTTTCTTATGTACCTGTAAATCATATTATTTCAGAAAGTGCATAAGGCATATGAGAAGTCATTACACGTCCCTACCCTAATATATGTCCACTTCAACTCAGTACGTTTAAACTATTAGGTGTGCTAACCAACCAGCCATGAGAGATATATGGATTTTAATAAAGAAATCACTACTTCTAGAAAAAAAATGTGTTCTTTTGGTTTAGGAAGTATCCCCATTTCTATCAGACAAAAACAAAAAAATTACCAAGGGCACCTTCTCTGCTCCCTGCTCATTCCACACGGAAGGCTCCATTGAGGGCAGAAATTGTATATTCTGCACTTCTGTAGGCCCCATAATGCCCAGCAGTGTTTGCACCTAGTAGGGGGAACTGACTCAACACTCCTGCAGCTCTTAAGTGTGAGGCACAGAAATGAATAGCCAAACCTGGAAGAACACAGTTCGGGAGTTAAGCAGACGTCGAAGGAAGCTTGACCTGCAAGACTCTCAGCCAAGTCGACTCATCTGTACAATGGGACTTGTGCTAAGTACGTCCCACAGGTAAAGCTCTTAAGCATAATCTATCATGTTGTATTATTAACATTACCAATGCTAATTTATCACGATTGAATGAAAATGACACTTTGTCTTGGTGTCTCTTTTCACGTCTATCAATGTAGCCCACGATGAGACACCCATCAAATCCTGAAGCCTTCTCTGCTACTGACTGTCAAATTCCATTCTCAGAGAAAAATCCTTTTCCATGCTCTGAGAATTCGAGGCACAGGTGGTTTCACCTGGAACTGTGAGGATCCCCCCTAGAGGTCTTACCTCCTCATTACTCTAATCTCAAACTTGCATTCTTAGGCTGACCCAGCCATTAGTGATAACCTTCCTGGTCCTGGCTAATCCACCTGGGCTCCAGCTTCTAACCCGTGTAGATACAAGTGACCTGGCCTCATCCAGTTTGGTAGCTAACCTCCCAGGATGCTGCTGACATCTGAACAGAAATCTGTCCTTCAATCAGGCTTTAGCTCACAAGTCTGGGAGGAAGAAGAATGGGGCATAAGCCAGAGTGGCATGGCCACACTCCAGAGAAGTCTACACTGAATAAGGAGCGACCCTCACAGAAACAAATATACCATGAATGAGAAGTCTGGCTGGAAAAACTTAAGTGTGTGAGGATCCTGGACAAAGACCCTTTTCTGTAAACCACTGAATAAAGCCTATCCATGGACCATAGCAATCTTTTGTGGTGAATGCCTTGGAGGGCTGATTGGAGTTGCATTGGTTCCTGCTTCTGATTTTAATCACAGTTGCTCTAGAGCACATATTGTGTGTCAGGTATTGGGTTAAACCTGACACATTATCTCATTTAATCTCCACAACGACCCTAAGAGGAAGAGAGGCTTTTAAGTACTAAGAAACGTGTAAAAAGCACATAGTTCACAAGGGGCAGCAGGCAGACTTGAACTTGGGCAGTACAATGTAGAATGCCAGCACCACTGTGGGTACTGCCCCCCTGCCTCCCTGGGTCCCATTATCGAGAGAGAGTGTTAGCATTTATTAGGTGGTCACTTCCCTGCCCCGCCCACGTTTTCAGGGGGAGGACAACTCATTTTGACAGAGCTCTGGGCTACCACCTGTCCTAACAGTTCAGTAAGAATGAATGACAAAACACTCATTGCTGAGGAATGTATTAATAATTGGGACTGACACAGAAACTACGTACACAGCCAACCTGAGACTTCATACGTTAGGGCTGTTGGCCTGTCAAATGCAGCATTATGACTTCAATTGCTGAAACTCGCTGCATTCGTGGAAAATAAACAAGAAGAAAGAGGAACCTGATCTCCTATGTGGGCCACCTCTCCTCTGCTCCGGTCATTTCTGTGGCCCTGTCTTGCCTCCAGCTGAGCTTTTGAAATGAGGAATCTTTTTTTAGATGGAATATTCACCACCGCTTTTCATAAGATCAGCTGGAAGGACTGACACACGGTATTCAAAACTTGGCTTTGTGTCTTCACGAGGAAATTTTCAATGACTGACAGGTTGGCTGATAATGGTAAAAAATAAAATGCCGTCTCTCCACTTTTCCATCAGAGAAGAAAAGCAAGACTTAGACACCTCTTCTGAATTTCATGGTTTTTCTACCCATTTTGTGGTTGGACATGCTGAGACGTCGGGTCTTGTGCATGATGAAGATACATCAGCAACTCCTCCGGGAAAAGAAATCAATTTTTTTCAGTGTGTTTGCTTTCTTGGGTCTCACTTCTGAAAGATGTGAACATTCCAGTGGATTAAAAAACTTCAATGGGCAGTGAATAGCCACACTGAAATCTTCAAGTGTGTGGATGTTGTGTGAAGGGTGAGCCATCAGCCCAGAGCCTGACGCAGGGCTCGAACTCACGGACCGCGAGATCGTGACCTGGCTGAAGTCGGACGCTTAACTGACTGCGCCACCCAGGCGCCCCAGAATCCCCCTTTTATAATTTGGTCACCTTGCCTTCTGAGACCTGCCTGGTGGCTGTGAGGCCCTTATTCTGACAATTTCCAAACTATTTCTTGGACTCTTGTAAGTGCAAAGCACCTGTCTGGGGTCAAACTCTCTAAGAAACAGAGGTAGGTAGCTCTTGTAGAGACATCTAAGTAAGAGCCACCATAGAAAATGTAGCAATCAGATCAAAACTCAACTAGTCACAACTATTCTGGCCTCATCTCTGGGAACAAAGTGAACACACACTTCATAGTCTGACAACAAACCCATAACATAAAACTCTTCTTTGTTGGGGTTGTAGAACAACAGGTTGTTTTCTTAGCTGGACAGGTGTCTCTTTCTTACCACTTTTTGATATGCAAATTCATTTAGAGTTCCTGAGCACACACCCAATAGAACAGGTCCAGAAGTATACTGTGTCGTGACAGACAGAAAGCAAAATGGGATGTCAACGTTCTTGGAGATCAGAAGATCATGGGGACACCAGTGAAAGCCCAATGAAACTGTGGATCCTAGGGATACTCCTGATGTAATAGATTCAAAGTGGGTTTGAATTCCACTTAAGACCAGCATCCAAGATGACTGTAAGGCAGATCCAGAAACTACAATCTGAAAAACACTGCCACAAGTCATTTACAGAGCAGGTAACTGAGAAGCATAGGGACTAGTTCAACCGGAAGGAAGGTGAAGCAATCTTACCTGGAAGTAATGTAACCGAAAGTGGTGTGGCTTCCAAGAGACAGGTCTACTACTAGGGTCATTCCCACAATGAGGACATAAAGCGGAACAGAAATGTGGAGAAATCTGAGAAAACTGCTTAGGAGGGTACATGTCGGCACCAAGACACCATCCTTCAGGAACCTGGGATAGACAGTGTCTTCTCTGGCGCTCTAATGCACTGCTCTTTCTGAGCAACAGATAAAACTGTTGACCTGTGCTTAGGACCATGCGGCATGAGTGATACACGTTGTGAAAATGGAACCACACTCAATGTGATGAGGTGCCAGAACCAGGAGAGACAGACAGGAACTGAGGCCCAATATGGGGCACCATACTGAGTGGTCTCTCTCTGCTCACTTCACAGGATGCTTTCCACCAACACCAACAATTCCCCTCCGGTACTTGTGCTGTTATGCTTATTGGGAGCGGGCACTTGCAGGCTACGTAGGTGGAATTGTTGGGTCTTATTGGCCTGGCACACATAATTGAGTTCTTTCAGGTTAAATATGTGAATGACGTGACTCCACTGTAGACGCCTTGATTGTAAAATGAAGCTTAATTGGACCAGATACACCACATTAACAAAAAGCCAACTGAACTCAGAGTTTTAGAAATTCCTAAAATAGCTACCGAAACCCAATGTGTTTCTATTTTTTGATCAAACAGATTCCTCTATGGTCAGAAAAACCTCTTGGTACAAACGCACTCTTTCAGAAACAATAAGAAACGCTTTTGTGGAAGGTCGTGTTTTAATCTTACGAACGCAGAGAAATTATTCAATTATCCATCTGGCTTTCTGAAAGGAATGGAATGGCTCCAGCACCACTTCTAAAAATCCCCTTCCTTCCATTTCCAGAGTATACACAGAGCAGGGATCTACAGCCAAGGAGCCCGCTTTTGCTTTGAGTTTGACAAAGACAATCCCGTCAAGTGTGAAAAATCCACCACGGTATTCGTTCTGGAACGGCTAAGTCTCCTATTTTCTGGGCACTACAAAACGCCTAGTCTATCATATTTGTTTCCGACTGCACATTACATCCTTTAACATACCTAACAGTTACTTTCAGGGGAAAATACATTTATAAATGAGCATGGATGCAGCACCCGACAGTCCCTTCTACCCCGCAAACTTTTAACTATGCTCATCAATTACTCCTAACGGTGCAAAGAGTTGGCAGTGTTTAGCCACCATCCTTTCTGAGTTATTCAGCTCGATCTTGCGGCTCATTAAAAGCATCTCTATTTATTTGCTGTGTGTTACAGTCCTTAACTTTGGCACAACACTCCAAAAGAAAGCCCATTTTACTTTTCCCTGTGGTGTTAATTGGTAGAGCATGCTGCCTGCCTCTTCATTAATTATGTCAATGCCTATGAAACTTCCATTTTCATGGGGGTGAATTAACAAGGCTTCTCCGAACAGGGCTGACAAAAAGCCAGCCCGACTGCCTGTGACGATGGGGATAATGAAGGCTGCTGGTGGTCAACGCCACGTTCGGTTGCAAAAGCTCGCTTTGTCTGGCCCCAAAGCCCTCTCAGCCTCTCCTTCTCTTGTGACCACCAGCAGGAAGTAAGCACTTTTGTAATCTGTGCTAGGGACAGCCCATAAGCCTGCCCAGACCCCAGAGATAAGGTTGTGCTGAACGCGCTCTCCGCATGGGGCTGACGACGGTAGGGGAGGTGGGCCAGTTCAAGCCCACCCAATGCAGCCATGGCTTCTGATGCTTCCAGACAGGTTCCTGATTACCTCACTGCAGGGGAAGTGAGAAAATAAAAGGCAATCCCTGCTGAAAACTCCTTTTTTTTTTTTTTAATCACTCTGAGACGGATGACTTGGGAAATAAGGTAGGAGCAAAAAAACACAGGCACGCACTGCGTAACCCTAAAATCCTTGAGCCAAATCACATCCCCTGGTTAACAAAATCATTCTTTTCTTTTTGTGCCTATTTCTCTGCTCAATTACTGCAAAGGTTGGTAAAAGAGTGACACCTAGTTACTGTTTTACTATTTTCTCTCTCAAACCTGCATCGTCCTCTAGAAGCTCCCTGACTGGGATCGGATACAGATTTCAGTCTCCTGGGCCCTCTCGCTCTCTGACTCATGTTCATCTCTCCATCCATCCATCCAGCTCCATCCGTCTGTCCACCGTGACGTCCAAATCGAATGAGAATTACAGAAAGAAACGTACATGCATAAAGGCCTGGGTAGTCTGTATGTTTTAACTGCTACTCCCAAACACATCTTGGGAAGGTAGAGGACAGTGATTTGCAGAGGATTTAGCTGGAATTATGAATAAAAAGAAAACGTAAGGCTTAAGCTCACTTCCCAACTCCCTGGGTGAAAAAAAAATCATAGGGTTAGAAAAATCAGCAAGATGGAATGATATAGCCTGGCTTCCAAAGAGGGGACCTGTGGTCAGGTGCGTATACACCCCAACACCCCCACACAAAAAGACACACAAACACCAGCATATACACAAAACATATATATGTGTGTATAAGCATGCACTCACACATACAAAGACACGCAAACACACAAACACAGACAGTAGAGATAGTGCGACAGCACTAGAGACTAGAGAAGAGTCCCTAATGAGCTTTCCAAGATCCCCAGGCCTTGACTATTAGGAAGTTCTTTCTGATGTCTCATTGCAGTCTTTCCTGCTATAAATAAACATTTTTTTTTTCTCAGAAGAAAGTGAACAGCTACTGTCCAGCAAACACTCCTTCCCGTGGTTAAGAAGCAGTTCTACATTTTCTCTTGGAAGCTACATCCTTGATTATACTCTTAGAACAAGCTAGCTCATGACCCTTTTCTGAGGGATAAGACCAAGGGTAGCAGATGCGGGATTTGGGGGGGGGGGGGTCACAAACACCAAGAAAAAAAAATGCAGGTTCCAAATATACAGTGGTTTTGGCCAGAATTCCAGCTGGTACTTTCATTTACAGATAAGCACATGGACACGTTCCTGAGTCCTCTCCGACTTCGTGTCTTCACATATAAAGCAAGAACGTAATGCCTGTATCACAGGTTTCCTGACAAGAATGAACAAATGACTAGGGGGTAGTAAAACATAAATAAATATTTGTGAAAAACCAGTAGTCATCAACAGCTGCTCCCCTATGCATTGTGTTCCAACACGGAGAGAATCGGATAAGAACAGTACAGGTTTATGGAGTGCTAATTATGTACCAGACGCTGTGCTAAGCTCTCTACTCACATCATGGTAATTAATTATCGCTGAGACCCATGAGGAAGATGCCATCATGATTCCCATTTTACAGGAAAGAGAATGGAGGCACAGATGAATCGAACGGCTGGCTGAATTGTTTCTGACAGTACACGGAAGATTTATTGATGCCCCTAAATGACGTGCAGCTTCTGGCATGATCCACAATGACCCAAAATAGGAATAACCCAAATGTGCACCAAGGGGTGCCTAGATCAATAAAATATGGCATATCCATACAAGAGAATGTTCCCTGGCAATACCCACTGTAACTTGGATGACCCTGGGAGATGTGATGTTGAGTGAAAGCCACCAGACATGCAAGGTCGCCCAGTGTGTGATTCTTTGTAGGTCAACTATCCAGAACGGGCAAACCTGGAGAGCAGGCAGATTAGTGGTTGCCTGTGGTTGAGGCGAGGGGTAGGTGAAGGTTAGTAAGTTCGAGGATCTTTTGGGATGATGCAAATATTCTCCGCCCCTAGCTTTAATGAGGGGTAACTGACAAAAACTGTATGCACTCTATTCAAGGTGTACACGGTGATGATTAGATGTATGCATACTTTGTGACATAAAAATGCTTTAAAATTAGATTGTGGGGACAGCTGTGCAACTCTGCAAATGTACGACAATAAAACCCCAAAACACTGAATTGGTGTGTTTTATAGTAAGTGGATTATATCGCAATAAAGCTGTTTGATAAACAAAAAAGTTCTTTCTCACTGTACGTGACAAGCTACCCAGACCACCCTACTCATAACCTCATGTGTGCAGGCATGAAACAGAAAGAACTTTTACCAACTTGGCTTTGCATAGATGGCAACCAACGAGAAATGGAAATACATGAGAACAGAAGAAAAGACCATTATCTCACGGGGTCAGCCATGTGGATTCTGGACTTTATTTGCAGGACCCAGAGAAGTGTGTGTGCGTGTGTGCAGCTGACCCTTGAATGTCAAAGGTTATACTTATATGCAGACTTTTTTCAAGAAATAAAATATAGTAAAGTATTCTCCTCTTCCTTATGATTTTCTTAATAGCATTTTCTTTTCTTTATCTTACTTTATTGTTAAGAATATCGTATATAAGGGCACCTGGGTGGCTCAGTTGGTTAAATGTCCAATTTCGGCTCAGTTGGTTAAATGTCCAATTTCAGCTCAGGTGATGATCTCACGGTTTGTGGGTTCAAGCCCCGCATTGGGCTCCACACTGATTTGTGGAATCTGCTTGGGATTCTCTCTCTCTCCCTGTCTCTCTGCCCCTCCCTGACTTGTACTTTCTCTCTTTCTCTCAAGCAAGATAAATAGACTTAAATGAAAAATACAGTACAAAATATACAGAATATATAATATATGTATTAATTGACTATTTATGTTACTGAGAAATCTTCCAGTCAACAGACTATTATAGTTAAATTCTTGGGGACTCAAAAGTTACATGGGGGCGCCTGGAAGGTTCAGTCGGTTGAGCATCTGACTCTTGATTTTGGCTCGGGTCATGACCCCAGTGTTGTGGGATCAAGCCCCACATCAGGGCTCCACGCTGAGCATAGAGCCTGATTAAGAGTGTCTCTCTGTCTCTCTCTCTCTCTCGTTCCCTCTGCCCCATCCCCAGCTCACGTGTGCTCTCTCGCTAAAATAAAAAAAATAATAAGTTACATGTGGATTTACAGGGGGTTGGCATCCCAACCCCGGCTTATTCAAGAGCCAACTGTATTTGTATATGTGTGTTTGTGTGTGTGCATGGGTGCATTTTCGGCATGTGGAGAAGAGTCTCGAGTACGGACAGACATGATTGGACACAGATGAAAGAGTATGGCTTGGCTGGCATGGAAGTAAGAGGAGTTCAGGGCTGAGCAAGCAGGACCCATGGTGGTTTCCTGTCTGAGAGAGACAAGAGGTCTGGAACAAAGGCATACTGTGGTGGACAGAGAGAGAACGGGCGACCTGAGAAGCATGTCAGGACCTGTGACCAACTAGATGGAGAGAGAGGAGAGCAGGTGACGCAAGAGGCAGGGATGGAGGAGGGTTCAGAGGTGTTTAGCTTGAAACAAGGTCATGCCATGTGCTAACACAGGGATCTCTGTAGGGAAACATATTTTCTGGGTAAGAGCATTGTGTCATTGTGAAGGACATCCTCCTCCCAGGTGCATAAGAAATGAAATTTCATAAGTCCTTCGGGGAAGAAAGATTAGAAGAAAATAGGATGGAAGACATACTCTTGATTAAATTAAGGGCCTACATCTGCTTCATTAGAAAACTTCCTTGCTTGATACATGGTCAGAGACCAAGAAAACAAGGTGGCAGGAAAAGCAAAAAGCAAAAACAAACAAACAAACAAACAAACAAACAAACAAAAAAGACATTCTCCATAAGGAAGCTCAGAAGCTTCCAGAAAGGATCAGGTTCCAGGCAAGAGGGAAATGTCAAATTCCTTCTCTCTTGCTCCTCAGGACAGTGGAGATTAATCCTGAGCTATATAGTACAAACTTGGAATATTTTACTTCCTTAACAATGCACCACTTTAGAGTTCCTGCATGCCCTCTGGCTGGCAAAGCCCTCTAGCTGTCTTTGAGTCTGTTTCCCTATTTCTGGGCAAGGCTTTTTCAACCCTCATCCATCAGGGAAGTCTATTAGGAAGAACTGGCTTTGGCATTAAATAGATTTGAGTTGGTTTATGGCTCAATCCTTTATTCATGGTGACATCTTGGGCACGTTCCCTGGCCTTTTGGAACCTCAGCTCCCTCATATATAAAATAGGACAATACCAGGGCTGTTAGGATGATTAAATGAGATTTATCCCAAGAGCCCATTCTAGTGCCTGGCACACAGTAGGCTCTACACTGAAAGCTGTGATGGTTACCGTCATCCTCCAAGGCAACGATTTCCCATCTTTTCTTGGCTTGTTTGTTGGCATTATGGGATACCTTTGAGAATTAGAAAAAGCCATGCCCCACACCCTCAATAAATGCTCATGCATGAAAACTCTGAACAGACTTACTGAAGTTGGATCCATAGACCACATTTTAAAAACCTTTGATCTCAGGAAGTGGTTCTCCACTGTGGCTCTCCATCAACCCTCTCTTCTCTAAAATTATCTTTACCTGGTCTGAAGTTGGACACAGACAACACTATTTCTTAAGGTATCCCAAGAGACCCTAATAGGAAAGCAGAATGGAAAACCACTGGTGAAGCAGAAAATAAGGTACCTCCTTCCCTCTGCTCACGATATTATCCCAAGTGTCCTGCACGTCCCCTGTTTCTGGCAGGGTTTCAAGGTGGTTAGAAGCTCAGACTCTAGGCTCCAGACAACCTACAAACCAGCCACTCTCGACCCCCATTAGCAGCATAATCCTGGCAAGCTATTCAACAACTTGGCTCTTGTTTATTTCCTCTCATCTATAAAAGCAAGAATGGGACAATCGTACTGTCTTCCAGGACTTGGGGGAGGACCAAGAGACATGTTCTATGGGATGGTTCTCAAAATATGCATGGCAAAGCAATAAATAGCTCAGTAACAGATCATATGTAACCATTACTGCTTCTGTGACTAATAAGGTCACCATCATCTTTATCATCTTAGCATTGTATCCCTTTATCATCAATGAACTCAAGTATTGATGCTACTGCTTTCTTAAAAACAAAAACAAAAACAAAAACAAAAACAAAAAAGCAGCTGCTGAAGATGCCTTATGCCAGAGTTCTCAGCCTCCCAGGGGTTTGAGGCTCCTCTGCTTGCAAAAAGGTCAATGCCCAGGCCCTAGGGATCCTGACAACGTAGAGAAAATCCATTCTGGAGTATACCTAGATTGTGAATTCCCTACACCCTAAAATAGCTTCTTCATAGGTTGAAGTATACCTACACGTTTAAAATAGTGTGTTGGCAGGGAGGATGATAATATAACAGGTGTTTCTCACTCATCAAATACTGAACCACTGATGGTATGGCCAACAGATTACGTTCGCTGGGAGTAAAGAATTGTGCCAACATTGGAAAAACAGAAACAAAGGAATCGTGCACAAAGGTAGATGACATGATGACAAAATCTAGCAGCTTGTGCTTCTCTCTTCCTCTTGACCCTAGATGACTCACTCAAGCTGTCTGCTCCAAGCAACCCTTCTGGACCCACCACCCACACAGGTTAATCACATCACCTTTCTTGTGGTCCCTTAGCTGTTTGCTGCTGATCCTCGGCTAATCATCATTCCTTTGACTTGTGTGGAACCTCCCTGGCCCTGCTTTTCCAGCAACAGTGACTCAGCCAGGCAAGGCAGGTTATTCGGGGTGGCTGGATGGGGGTGAGAGGGGGTGGGCAGAAGGGAGGAGGGGTAAGAGAGAAAGGCAATTTACGGCGCCTGTGGGTAGCTGGCTTCTCCCACTGGCACATTTCTAATTTTATTTTGCTTGCATTTATATTAGGAAATGCTGCAACCGCAGCGTGCTCAGGGCGGGGACGGACTGGAGGAAGATATGAGGGCTCACAGCCGCCCAGAGACAAGGGCCCAGGGAACACCCTCTCAGGCTTCCTTGTTCAGGCTCCTGCCCACCTGGCTTGTGAGCTGCAGAGGAAATGTCCCCAAAAACCACCAGTGCAGGAATTACCGTAACTTAGGTTCTTGCTCATTTCCCCTTGGAAACAAAAGAGGTTAGCGTTGCTTCCCAGGTGTGGCTCTAGATTCCAGCAACATGCTCTTTCTCCCTCATTTCAGATTCATGGGATGCTTTTTACATGGAAGATGTTCCCTGGAGTTTTTACTGTTTCCTATATTTATTAATGATGGAGCCCAAGAGCCCAGGATTTCTGTTTCTCTGACAGCTACCAGCCCAGGGGTTAAAAGCTTGGATTTGAAGATCACACAGACCTACTTTTTAATCCAGTGCAACCTGGGACATATCATTTAGCCTCCCTGAACCTCCTTATAGATAATATGAGGATAATAATTGGGATAAAAATGTAAATAATACACGTAAGAACCTCAGTGGCATGACTGACACCCATGGAGAGTACAATGGAGGAGGGCACTTGTCATCACCATCATTAGGACGGTCAATTTTATGTGTTAACCTGATTAGGCACCTGGTTATTTGATCAAACACCAATTTCCTTCTTGCTGTGAAGGTATTTTGTTGATGGGATTAATGTCAGCGATCAGGTGTCTCTTTAGAGTAAAGGAGATTATCCTCGGAAATTTTGGTGGGCCTGATCTAATCTGTGAAAAGCGCTAAGAGCGGAACTGAAGCTTCCTTGAGGAAGAAGAAATTTCTTCTCCTGTTCACTGCCGTGTCTGCTGCTGCCCTAGAGCTCAGACTGCTCCTCCTGATGGCCTGCCCTCTGGATTTCAGACCTGCCTAGCCGGCCCCCACAATCACATCAGTAAGTCTTTGCCAGAAGTCTTTTATATTTCAGCTGTGTTTCAATTTGTGGGGTCAGTCCTTCCACATTCTCCATGGGAACATACTTAGGGTGGGGTGATGTATTACTTTGCCAGAGTTGTCTTAACACAGGACCACAGACTGGGGGCTGGGGGCCTAAACAACAGAGATTTATTTTCTCATGAATCTGAAACTTCAAACATTAGGACTTCAGCATATGAATTTGGAGGAAACATAATTGAACCCCATAATAGATGGTGAGAGAATTGGTGGTAATCTGCTACCTTAGCTCCAGTAAGATCCCTGCCTCCAAAAGCCAAATTCCAGAGATAAATAACAATACTCAGTCTTCCAGTCTGAGTCTCTTCCATTATTTGCTGCAGAGTACACACAGGTCTCTTTCCATTATCTGCTGCAGGATTGGTGATGCCTAAAGTTGCAGCTAACTAGAAAGCATGGCATGCACTAAGTTCAGTGCGTGATGGACAAAATAAATTCCACTTACAAGAGGCCCCAAATAGGCAACTGATGAGCTTTCCTAACACACAGAGACAGGGAAGGAAAGCCCCTTGGAGTTGGCCTCCACTGCAGCAGTGGCTCTGTCCCCTAAATAGAAGTAAGATGGTCTCTGGTGACAGATGGTGGCCGACTGCCCTCCATCAGTGCAGGTTCTAGCACAAAGCCACTTGAACTGGGTCCAACAGACAGATTAGCCCTGCATGGGCTGGAAGCGACTGCCCTACTTGCTACGCAATGGTTGGGTTCTATTAAAAAAAAATGTAAGAACTTTCTTTACTACCATCTTTCTTCAGGTTACAGAAACAGTCCCTACCACCGACCACTGTTTTACTGTAAGACTACAGTCTTAGTATCACTGATTACCCATCTGGGCCCAAACTGGAATGGCCCTATTTCCATTTCATTACTTTTTGTAGCAAGATCAGTAATTCAATCATGTCATCATTCAAGCAATATTCACCGGATCGTCTGTCATGTACCAGGCACCGTTAGGAGCTGATCCGGGGTGTGTCGGATTCGCTTTTAATAAAGCTTCTGTTAGGGCTTTTTTATGCTGTGGAGTCCCTCTTTCCACCATTCATGTGAGTCTACTGGAAAGTGGAGTAAGGGTTCTTGGAAGGGACGGTGGAGCACTAATGAAAAGCATGTTCTGTCTGCTCAGAAACATGCATGGTTGATCAACCCGAAGCTAGCTGAATGAAGGGCCAGAGCGTGACCAGAGGAACCACCATAAAGCCTGGCTGATGATGCAGCGTACATGGAAGTGGACAGCTATGTAAGAGACAAAGGTAATGAAGATGCTGTAAAAGAAAATACAATGTAAACCTCTTGCTGATCAGCGAAGAAATGCCATTAAGATGGATGGGGTTATTTGAAGGCTCTATAGAAGCACATACACATCTGTCTGGTATTTCCATAAAGCCCTTGAAGTCGCTGGGATGAGGAATGAGATTATGATGAGCTACAAAGGGCTAAATTGGCTGCAAAAGGCCATGAAGCCCTGAGCACTGTAAGTGAGCCTATAACACAGAGAGGGGATAGACCGTGGCCATAGAAAGAAAGAAACCGGTGTTCCAAGTCAAGATGATTGCTCCTGCCTCCCCAGCTTTTTTTCAGATAATGGCATTGTTTGATTCTTTAGAAATCCCAACCTAAACACACAAAAAAGAACTGCCTGCCTTTTAAAATGTGTCTGTGCTAAAATGCTCTCCTTCGAGTTCTTCCATTGCATATTTCTTCTTGGCCAGGAGCTGGGAATTCAGTTATGGGAAATCTCATAGTAAATGTCGTGGCCATGTGTTTGTCACTTCGTAAATCCTCACTTTGTGCTTGACAGGACTCCAAGATCACCTTTTAAAGCTAATCCAGCTGAGGGATAAGACAGCATTCTTAACACTTCAACTGGAGTACAATATGACTGGCAATAAAATCTGCCTTAACCCATATGATTGGCAGAGGGTTATGGTATGGTGGGCAACACACTTTGGAGAGCTTGCAAGTTTTCTCTTACAAAAAAAGGAAAATACCGTAGACAAATGCCCTAATTGCTAACAACGCTATCAGTATATTTCTAAAGGGTCTGGTAGGTGTATTGAGCAATGTAAAGTAAGACACATTACACTGCATACAATCTCAAAACTCCCACTTACTCCCCATCTTTTACTTAGCCAGATCCTTGCAGTGCAAACACCAAAATATCAAGACATTATTCCCTACTAAATCTATTTTACCTGTTAAGTTTGCCTAGAAAGATAATCAGTCTGTATCACCTGGCTTATTCTGACACTAAATATCACTATACAGGGGGGATTATTTTTCCAAATTAGACGGTAATCTAAGTGTTTACCTAAATCTGCTAAGCATTTTATGGAGTTCCTGATGTTGGTTCAACTAAAACAAAACATTCGACTCTGATCAGGGTGGCCAAGGCACACCTGTGTTCAAAGAACACCATCTGCTATAGACGCATCATGCTGTCAACAGAATCATATGAGAAAGCCAGACGATCTTCCTGTATTCCACCACAAAAGCTGAGGAGTAGGCACTAATGACTGTCTTGCTTTCGGATGTGTAAGCAGAACGGTATTTGCTCCTCTGTAACTGCTACACACATTTCCCTTGTGGGGAGGTACCAATCCTCCCAGAGACAATCACTAGGGTCCCTGTACTCACCTTTGCCCTTTTTAGAAGACTCAGCGGCCTCCTTTTCTTCCTAGTCCTTCTGCCTATCACCAAGACCACAGGTTGAATGACCAGGTTTATGTCAACACTATTAATGGCTACAAAGGCATGAAAATCCAGTTTTCAAAATGTGTCATTTATTATCAACACATATGGCAGAAATATAAACATGGTGGGCCGAGACATACAATTGAAAGTTTTGCATTTATCTCTGTAAGTTTTCACTCAGTTGGAATTTTCCAAAATATTCATCTGGCCAATGCTCATCTCTTTTGCGATTTTCTTCATCTCTCAGCCTCTGTCTTAATATCACTGGGGGAGGGGCAGTGAGGAAGCAATATAAGGGAAATCAAAATTCCATGAGATTGAGTTTCTACCTCAACCTCCTAGGGGGGTGGCATAATGCCCCCAATGCCCCCACCTCTCTGCCTGCCCCCCCCCATACACACGTGAAATAGCTTGAAGGTAAAGTTGCATTATTCTTCAAGAGGGGTATGGAGTTCTAAAGGGCAGCCCCTGAGAAACCATGAGCTCAAGAACATGGAGAAAAGTAGGGCAAAAATGAGAAGGGTGGTAGTTTTCCATTGAGCCATCGGAGTGATATGCTTTTAATATGCATGAGGTCCTGTTACACCCCTACATGAAACAGACCAACAGTGAAATCCATATGTAATAGGGCATCAGAAGCCCTATAAGGTATATCCCCACCTGCCTCTTCTTCCTTACTCATGTCTCTTTTTGCCTGCAAGTCACCCCCACTCCCAATCCACACGGGTCTCTTTCATCTTTCTGGAGCATGCTGACATCCTTCAGCTTTAGGGCTTTGTCCTTCTGTCCTTCCATGTTAGCTTTTCCTTACCCTGACCTTTGCATGGAGGCATCTTCCCAACCTTCCATTTCAGCTGGCTACCCTCCATAAGTTCTTGAATATGCCCTATCATCTCTCACTGTGGCAGGGACAATTTATTCACTGATTTTATTTATTTACTTTTGGGGGTATATCTGTCAGCACAACACTAAACTTCAGGAGGGTAGGGACTTGTACGTCTTATTTACTGGCTCATTAGGCACAAAATGCATGTCTGTTGGATGACAGGAGTGGCTCGCCCATGGTCCACTGAAAGAGAAGAGAAAAGAAAAGTGAGGAGAAGAAGATGAATGGAGAGGAGAGAATGGGAAGGGAAGAAGGGAGAGGAAGGGGAGAGAAGGGGAGGAAAGGGTTGGGGGATAAGAGAAAGGATAGAGGTCACCATGTAAAGGGGGAAAACTTCCAGTCAGCACTCCCTGAGAACACTAAGGAACTCTGAAAAACAAGGCTACTACTAACACTGACTTCTAAATTGCTTCTAGGACTGTGATTCTGCCATCATCTCTAACTTGATATTAAAAAGTCGCTATGCACAATGGCCTGGGTGATGTTGCATGCTCGGGGTAGGTCTGAGAAAGGGGTGATGAGTTAGAGGCAGGAACAGAACATTGGAATGGGTGGTGTTAACTGTGAGAAAGTACGGAGTCCTTCCAGGCATCTGCAGCTACCCGGAGGGGCACTGAACTTCCCACCGCCCATGGATAAAGGATGAAGCTGGTTTAAACATAGAAGGCTGGAGAAGTTCGAGGTACCCAGACTGCAGATCTAAATGTTAATCAAAGATTGCGACAGTCTTAAAATATAATATGAGTGATGTTTGAGAACACAGCACAGCTTGTGCAGCCCTATGTAAAGCAGATGCAAATCATATGTAAATGTGCATGTGTCCTCCTTGACTAGTTCTGACTTCAGCCCCTCCCCCCCCCCCCCCCCCGGAGGTTTGGCTCTCCGGACATCCTTAAATTTCCAGTTAAATCAGTGGATGGGGAGTCTCTCACTTTTCAAGGCAGAAGGCTGCCTTTACTGGGTTTGAAGGGGCTTTTGAGAAAGAGTCATTAATAAGCTGATATTTGCACAGGGAAATGGGAAACACAGAGACACCATTTGCCAGTGAGATGGTGGGCTGGGTCGCACAGATAAAGACACCTGCTCTGAGCTTTGAGAAGGATAGACGAGGTGGTACTGGCTGAGAACTCACTGCAATTCCAGGGGCAAGCAACCCATATTGATTTTTTTTCCTTTTTTTTTTAACTGCTAAAACATACAGGACATAAAAATTTACTATTTAAGCTAGCTTTAAGTGTACAATTCACTGGTATTAAGTACATGCATATTATGCAACCATCACCACCATCCTCTCCAGAACTCTGTTCACTTGCCAACGTGAGACTCCGTACTGATTAAACACTAACTCCTCATTCTCCCTCAGTCCCCTGGCAACTACTACTCTACTTTGTCTATGATTCAAACTACTCTAGATGCCTCATATAAGTGTAACATGCAGTATTTGCCATTTTGTGACTGTCTTCTTTCACTCACCATGATGTCTTTAAGGTTCATTCATGTTGCAGAATATGTCAGAATTTCATTCCTTTTTGAGGCTGAATAATATTCCATTGTATGAATATACTACATTGTATGAATTATCCATTCATTTATCAGAAGACACATGGGTTGCTTCCACATTTTAGCTATTGTGAATAATGCTGCTATAAACATGGATGTACAAATACCTCTTCAAGATCTTGCTTTCAATTCTTTTGAAACAATTCACAAGTCAATTTGCTAAATGATATGGTAATCCTATTTTTTTGAGAAACTGTCATATTGTTTTCCACAGCAGCTTCACATTTTACATTCCCACCAACAGAGCACAAGTACTCTGATTTTTCCACATCTTCACCAATATTTGTCATTTTTGGTTTTTCTTTTCTTTTCTTTCTTTCTTCTTTTTTTTTTTTTTTAGTGGTAACCATTCTAATGGATGTGAAGTGGTATCTCATTATGATTTGATTGACATTTCCCTAGTGATTAGTGAGAGGAGCATCTTTTCATGTGCCTATTGGCCATCTGTATACCTTCCTTGGAGAAATACCTATTCAAGTTCTTTGCCCATTTTTGATTTGGGTTTTTTGCAAGCTGTTGTTGAGTAACCCATGTTGGTTTTTTTGCACACAGTCAAGTGGCTCTAATAGGTAGACCTGTGAGAGATTCTTCCAAAGGCAATATAGAGCTACATCTATGCTAATCCTTCTACCATAGATTGTTTAGGTTTTCAATGACTTCCCAAATTGCTCTAAATTCTATGAGTGCTACCTCCAACATCAATCCCACAATCGACTCTGGCCAGGAGGTCTACAATCACCACCTAAAAGATCTTTCTGACTTCCTGCTTGTTCTGCCCACTTTCTACATTGCAGCCAGGATGAGCTTTGTAAAGAAATATCAGATCATTCTCCTGCCTATATCAAACTAAGAATTTCCTGGCTTATTCAGAACAAAACCCATATTTCTTAGCATGGCCTACAAGAACATACGGGGCCTGGTCTTTCCTGTCACTCTGACATCATCTGGTGACATTCTCTACATCTTCTACCACTTTCTGACCATTCTGACATTCTTTTGTTTCCTGGTTATGCCACGTTGATCACGTCAGCACCTGGCATCCCCTTGGCTTGAAGTGTTCCTCCTCCAGACCTGCACATACCTGACCCACCTTGCCTTTGATGCCTCAGAGAGTCTCTTCCCTTCCCATTCCAGAGTAGCCTCACCCCTTAGCCGGTTCGTCTCTCTCCCATCTCTCTTTGTTGCCCACAGAGAAGGTTTCGCTTTCTGAAATTATTTTATAATTGTGTCTTCTTCCTCAAACTCACAAAATTGGGTTTGGTTGCTATTTAGAGTTCTGAAATAACAGGGGCTTAAACAAAACATACGTTTATTGCTCTCTCCCCTAAATGAAGTCTGGGGCGAGGCAGTCCATCGTAAATCTTGTTGACCCTTCTACTTTTTTTTTTCACCACCATTCTTAGGATGTGGAATCCATCCTCAAAGTGGCCTCAATAACACATGGTTTCATATAGGAGAGAGAAAGGGGTAGAACACAAGAATGCTCCTGGCATTGTGAGTCAGCCCCTATTAAAGGGTTTTCCCAGAAACCACACCTAATAATTACCATTGCCATCTTGCTGGTGATCCCTCTCTGTTAGGAAAGCTGGAGAACACAGTATTATTTTCCTTTAATCTGGACATCTTGGCTGTGACTAAGGGGCCCATTACCAAGGGGTCAATTACTAAGAAAGAAGGGATAAGTGGCTATTGGAAAGGCAGCTGGCAGTTTCTGTCACAATTCCTTCTTGAATGCTTTTCCTCTACCAGAAAATACGAGCTCTACACAAGCAATGATCTTGTCCATGTGGGGTAATACAGTATCCCCAGTGCATGTTTCAGTGGCTGATGGGCACATCATAAACACAGGTGCAGTAACATTTGCTGATCAAAAATGAAGCACAGTAGTGACTTTTACTTTCCAACGTGACATTTAAGAACACACATGGATTCTTTCTGCCTTTCAGATTCTATGATAAGACAGGCTAATTAAGTATTGCCATAGGCCCACCCTCTTCTCCATTCCCCTCCCTGGGAAAATCCACCTGTCTTAAATCTGAGAGTCATAGGACCATTCTTATCATCTGCAAGAGGCATGGCGCTTCCTTTCTAGAAATCGCTGCCTCCGAGAATTTAGCATTATGTTCCACATGGAGCCAATTTGCAGGCCAGAATAACTCAAACCTCTTCTTACTGATGCCGTGTGTTAATGTCCCTGACAATAAAATGTTGCTACGGCCTGGCTTCTAGCCTCTTCTCTGGAATTTTCCAGAAATCTGGCTCTATCAATGCTGCTGTCTACATTCTGAGCACATTTAAGAATGGCTGATTGCAAAAGCGGTCCCACAGTGTTCTTTCAGTTTAATTTTGCTCAAACACCGCTCAGACTACAGGCCAATGTCATGTGAAATGGGCTGTCATCTCTCCAAATAAAAGCACCCAAAGGCATGACAAGTGTTTGGTTGTGCTGAAACTTCCAAACCTTCAGGCGCCTGTTACCTAGAACACACAGACATCCATTTCCAAAGACGTTTTAAAGTGCATGATTCAGGGCCCATCTCGAAAACATTTCTCATCTATTACTTTTTAACCGATTACCATTCGATTTTTCAAATGATAAAACAGGAAAACCTTTAAACACTCAGTGGGTCCTGAATTATTAAACATAAAAGGGCACTTTGGTGTATTTATTATCACACTGGAGGAAATCTTGTCTGGTTTAAGCTCTTAGCTCCTTAAAACATCCCCTCTACGCTGAAGTGGAGTTAAAAATGCATTGCCATAAAACTCCATCCATTTCCAATTTTCTCATCGTTGGTTTCTGACATTATGAGCTGTCACCTTCCCAGGTTGCAACTTCCCTGGGGAGGAGGATGGCCATGTGATGTTGGTGGTCATACTTCACTGGCCTCTTGCAACTGAAAATGAGGGCTGGTTCTCGGAGCCGCCTCCTTTTCCACTCTCCGAATGGTCTTAGCTTCTTCAAGGATCAACTTCTGGGGGCTTCTTGTAAGCACAGTCCATACCGGCAAACTGTGTGCAACTCAGAATGCTCATTTCCTTGGAACCTATGCTGAGTTTTCTACACTAGTGACTTTTTTTTTTTTTTTAATGGAGGTGGTATTCACATTATGTGAAATTCGCCATGTTAAACTACAATGTAGCGGCACTTAGCACATTCACATACTGCGTAAAGCCACCTCTATTTAGTTTCAAGATATTTCCATCATCACCAAGGAAAATCCCATTACCTATTGAAATGTCACTCTCTATCCCTCCCTCCCCTAGGAACCACCATTGTGCTTTCTGTCTCCATGGTTTTTCTATTCTGGACATTTCATATAAATACAATCATACAATGTGTGACTGTCTGTGTCTGGCTTGTTTCGCTGAGTACCATGTTTCCAGGTTTCGTCCATGTTATTGAATTTATCAGCACTTCATTCCTTTTTATGACTGAATAATATTCCATTGTATGGATATACCACATCATGTTCATTCATTCTTCCACTGATGGGTATCAGGGTTGTTTCCAACTTTTGTCTATTGTGAACAATGTATGAACCTATATGTACAACTTTTTGTTTGAGGACCTGGTTGCTATCCTCTTGGGTGTATTCCTGGCAGTGCAGTTGCTGGGTCAGATGGTAACTCTATGCTTTTTGAGGAACTGTCACCTATTTTCTACAGAGTAACAGTAATTTTCGTTCACAGGTTTTAACACTCCTTTCTCTTGATGCCATTTTTAACTTTGTGCTCAAGAAAAGATCACTCCAGAAACAGAAAGAAGCTCTGAAATTCCCAAAAGCAGGTGTTAAAATCAACAGCAAGCTCACCTCTCCCTGCTTCAAATACAACAACAGGAAGCATGAGATGCTCAGAGCCATATTTTTTCTTATTCCTTTTCTCTGTCCCATAGGAGAACAGCTGTGGGAGAGGCTTAAAGGAACCACATCATACTTCGTTCCAGCAGCCTGGCGAAAGCAGAGGATGTGGGGTAAAAGGCCTGGTGAAGGGGGGGGAATGTAGGGAGAAAGGACAATTAGGGGAGACAGAGAAGGAATAATGCCATGTGTTGAGGTGTTAGGAGAGACAGATGAACAGCCTGGCTACTCAGACCGGCTGTGGTATACACCTTTGAAATGGAGCCTTTTAAATCCTCTTTAAAAATCACCCTGACTTGCATACAAATATGATGCCACTGGCTTTATATATTTCAGATAACCCAACTTCCCCTCTGCACGCCACTCCAACTATATTTAGCGGTACATATTTATCTTTGCTCAGAATTCCACTTCCCTTTCCCTTTGCAGATGCTGTCCTCCTTGCCTGAAACATCCTTCCATAAATCATCCATCTGGAGATGCCCACCTATCCTCAACACCCTGTCCGGAAATCCCCTGTCTCCTCCAACCTTCCAAGATACCCTTCTCAGCCTGATGCCTGTTCCCATGTATAAGTACGTCATTCAGTTTTACTTCGAGTTACACAGGCCTGTCTATTCTTCCTAACCAAGTATTCTTTGAGGGTAGGGATACCAGCTTCCTCTTAAAATTGGAGATACAAATATTTACTTCTCAGGGTCGTTGTCGGGATGAAGTGAGCTCATGCATGTAAAGAGCACAACCTTGGACGTTGTAGGTACTTAATAAACATTTGTGAAGTATGTGGACCTTTGGATTATTGCACTTTCAAGGCCGTCAATGGTCTGAACAAAAGACTCTTGACTGGGCACTGAGAAGCAAGTGGGGAAAATGGGGCTAGGTCAGGAAGAGGGGTACAGGGCAAGGTGGAGAAACGATCTGCTGAGAGCTCTTCAGGATGGAAGGTGAGAGTAAACTTAGCATGACCAGTGCCAAGAGCAGCACTCTGACAACACACACAGGTGCTCAGTATTGAGACAGAATAACTATTATTACTGTTGCCATTCTGACTATTGGGCATGCTGATGCAGACTTCAAAATTGCTAAACCAAGCCTGTGCTTTTGCTTTCTTTGAATGAATAAAACAAGGAACTGGGGGATCCTGGGTGGCTCTGTCGGTTAAGTGCCGACTTCGGCTCAGGTCATGATCTCACGGTTCATGAGTTCGAAGCCCACATCCGGCTCTGTGCTGACAGCTCGGAGCCTGGAGCCTTCTTCGGATTCTGTGTCTTCCTCTCTTTCTGCTCCTCCCCTACTCATGCTCTGTCTCTCTCTGTCTCTCAAAAATAAACACTAATTTTTTTTTTTTTAAAAGAAGGAAGAGTAGGAAGGGGAAGGAGAAGAATAGGATGAAGCCATGGAGGGAGGGGAAGGACCAAAACAAAACAGTAACCAATGAAGCTTCAAAACCTCCTCTGCAAGGCTGAGCAAGATGATGTTCACATTCTCCACATGCTCTGGGCCCAGGAGAAACTCCTTAGATCCTGCCACAAACAGAAATGCAGCCAAGGACGAAAGGAAAAGCCTGTCACGTGGGCTAAGCTACATTCAGTAATCCATTTATAAGGGATATAAGCCAAGCACCTTTCTTTAAACTGTGAGCATCTTCGGTACACATTAACTCTTCCAAATGTGTGCCGTTGAGTCATGGTATTGTTCTACCATATCAGATGCCAGATGTGGTGACAGATGTCAGGTGCCTGTCCCTGCCCATGCGGTAATGCTCACCTCGTCTGACCTGGAATTTATGTGGTGGACAAAAAGTTTGCACATGAGTTCCTTGCTAGAATTGGTTAGGGTTGACAGCACAACCAGTATTCTCACAAGAAACCATATCCTGCAAGCCTGTGAGATAAGCAATGTAAGAGGATGAGGCTTAGTAAGAGACATTCTTTCCTATCACCAAATAAAAGGCTATCCCGGGAAAGCTGGACCAGCAGCAGAATACAAGCTCAGCTCCTGATATAGCAAGTCCAAACCCAGGCTCGATTCAAGGCACAAAACACAGTGAGGCTAACAGAGAGTAAGAGCTTTTTAAAAAAGGTCATAAAGTAGGGGTTTTAGAAATTTTGGTGCTAGAATTAGCAGAACAATGAACGGCAAGCAAATTAAAGACCACAGGGCTCAGTTAATACCAATCAAATTTAATGTTGAAAAAAATTTTATTTGCCTCCACTTTCAAAATCCGAAGAAATTACTTATTTCTGGTGACGAGGTGGAAAAGAAAATAGACTGAAAGATAGTTGAGGAACTTGCAACTTAGTAAAGAACAGCCCTTTAGAGATTACAGCCAACACTTTGAAATCTTCAGCCCCCAAGAATCAGATGTTCCCAAACCTTAGCCATCTTTCTGCCACTGTCGCTAAATGGCCATCATGTGTCATAATGATAAACTATCAGCTGCTTAATATGACTTTACGCTGGTGTACTTGGTTTCCACTAAACACATTATTTTTACAAGGCGACTTTATACCAATACTATAAATGGAAAAGAAAAAAAATAGTATCACTTATTCCAAATAGAGACGAACCATAAAATAAGTACAACGCAATCACAAGTTATTAAAATCTTGCTACCATTACCTGCAGACACTGAGCCTGAGGCCTCTATTTTAATATTAAAAATGGGGATCAAGTATTAGAGAGATGTTTAAGATGCCCTAGCACCACACGAAAAGTTTCTCAATAACATAAACAGGAAAATGGAAAGAAAATTCAGAACAGAATAACTCTGTCCCCAAAGGATTGGTTTAATGTTATTTAATAGCATCTCTGTGTCACCTAAGTCCATAATAATCTGATAGGATTTATACGTTGGGAAAGACAGTTTCCAGACAATACTTTTCTTAAAAAAAAAAAAAAAAAAAAAGATGGACTCCTGTCTTTTCGACTGCTATTAGGATATCTCCTATTTCTAGCTCCCTCTCTAAGACAACTTAGTCTTTCACTTTCTCCTTACTGTGGAGACATTTCTCCCAATTTTAAATTAACTAAATATACTACCATAATCTATTGCTAAGCTTTGCTATGCCAGAGCAAAGTGCTAATACACCAGATTGTTATTTCAGACATGGACCTCATACCTGTACTTCTCTGCCCTGTTACTCACCAGCTGTATGACACTGGGCAAGTTCACATCTCTCTGCAAAGTCTCCTCCTCTAGAAAGCAGGGTACCAGATAGTACCCAGCTCATTAGATTGAGTACTATGTAAAATGTAAAATGCTTAATAGCAATGCCTGGCACATGTAAGGACCATATCACCATTTGCTGTTATATTGAATACTTGCCTGTTTTTATTTCCTGTTCCCACTGTAACAAATTAGCACAAATGTAATGGCTTAAAACAACACAAATCTATGAGCTTACAGTTCTGTAGCTCAGAAATCTGATTCAGGTCTCGTTGAGCTAAAAGTAAGGTTGGGGGGCTTGGGTTCCTTTCTGGAGTCCCTAGGGGAGAATCTGTGTTCTCGCCTTTTCTGGAATTCTAGAGGCTTCCTGCATTTCTTGGTGCCTGGCTCCCTTCTATGTTCAAGACAGCAACTGCCTGTCAAGTTTTTTTCAGGGCACTTCCCTCTTCCACTTACAAGGACCTTTGGAATCATATTGAGCCTATCCAGGTAATCCTGGATAATCTCTCCATCTCAAGATCAGCTGATGAGCAAGATTAATTCTATTTGCAGCCTTAATTCTTCTTTGCCATGTAATCTAACCTATTCACAGTCTCCAGGGATTAGAATGTGAATATATTTGGGGTATATGGCATTATATTACCTACCACACTGCCAAAGTGTGAGAAAGCTATCGACACAAAGAACAGAAGACATGGTCTTTCTCTCTGCTTTTATGTTGTTCTCAAAGAGTGTGTAAGACTGTCCCAGAGGGATGTGTCAAGCAGGTGACCCTTGAACATAATCTGTCCTACTAGTATGTTTGATATGTCCCACATTTTCCTTTTATTGCTTATAAAAATACTTTTAACTTGAAATAGTTTTAGATTTACATAAAGACTGCAAAAAATAACAGGAGAATTCCTGTGTATCTCTTATGCAGCTTCCCCTAACAGTACACTACAGTGATCCAAGCCAGGAAATTCATACTGGGACAATACTGGTAACTGAAATGCAGATCACAATGGGAGTTCATTCGTTTATTCCACGTATCTCCCTTTTCTGGGCCTGGATCCCATCCAGGGTCTCACCTTGCATTTTGCTGTTATTTCTCTTTACTGTTCTTACAGTTGACATTCTAACAAGTCAACATTTGGTTGAAGTGAATGGTGCCACCAAGTACTTGCCTGGCAGAATAATGTCTATTCAGGGGACCTTTGGGCTCTGCAGGTATGTGTATCTGCAGCCTCTAGGGAAGCACTGCTAGGATGCTGAGAAGCCCCAATCCAGCAACTTTCAGAACCACCCCTCCTCAAGTCTCTTAGATGAACCCTCCCCCCAAATACTGCACTTCCCCTAACTTCAGATTCACAAATGAACTCTCCCCTTTCACAAACACCAACAAGCTCCCGTGAGGCCAAAACAACAAAATGGCAGGAAAGCACAGGAGAGTCTAAGATGTTGGGTAGCAGGAGACCAGCAATCCTTCTCACACTCCCCCATTTCCCTCCTTCCTCCTGGTTTTGAAAACAGCTCGTGGAATTGTACAGAAAGGGCATCAATAGATTACAAACTGTTTCCCTCTAATAAAACGTTAAACGATGTTGAAAATTAATCACCAGGGCCATCATGCTGCCCTCCTCAGAGGGAGACGGCTCGGGAAATTTAATAAATTATTATCACAATGATGTTCCTATTATAGAATTTGCATTTCATTCCCAAGGCCTGCATTCAGCCTCAGAGTTGCCTGATGGTGGTTAAGAAAACTGAATGGACTCTTTTGCCTTAACGGTTGGAGGGCCCTGCTTACAGTGGTCCATCAAAGGGTATGTGGGCTTCATACTTAATTATTTCAGCGTCTGCTCTAACCTCCTTCTGTATAATTTTGGTTTCTTTAAGACAACTAAAGACCGTATTGAATCGTGAGAGTGCCCTCCTGCCGGAAACACGCACTGTAATGATATGCCTAGCTTAAAAGCAAATCTAATCTACTTGCTTATTAAATTTAAATGTGTTTAAGGCTGATATGGTTTGAAGATGATATGTAAAATAACAGCCTCCATGGTTATAAATGTCAACTCTAAAAATTATATGCAATATAACATACAAAATAAATGCTGCTTCATCTTTACATTCCACTGTGATCAATTCATTAAACGATGTATTACAAGCCACGAGGACGGTCGTACAACGCAAGACGCCATTTGTCACAACATATTCCAAAGCACCCAGGAAATGCTGTGGAGATCTTTTGTCAGCAATGGATGATAGTTCTTATTAGAAAGAGGGGGGAAAACAGCTTTCCGATGTACCATGAGCAGAATTACTTCTCCAATCAAATATTAAAGACTGGGGAAATCCGTTCTTAAGGCAAAGTTCCATATTTACAAAGTGGGACTGGGATAAAGGGGTTTCTTAGAAGAGAGGACTGGCTATAAACAGTTAAGTATGATGGTAAAGAATGAAGACAGATTTCCCCTGAGTTATGAAGCACAGTTTCATAATGTTCAGATCATACCGAAGGAGTCCCTAAGCTGGAATGATCACAGCAGGATCCTATGTGAATGTGAGGAGGGGGCATATAATATACACCTTGGGCCCCTTTTTCAAGCCTCTAATAGAGAAGACTGGGAGAAGCCTGGGAATACCCATTTTTTTCTAAAAAAAAGAAAAAAGCTTCCTTCATTATTGTCTGAATAGTTAACATGCTCTGAAGCATAACCAAGCTTTCCTTAGCACATGCATGCAAGCATGTGCATGTGTCTGTAGACAAGTCTGTTTTAACTCTTAAAACAGATGAACGACACAAAAAGATACAATGAATATGAACTCTGTGTGCTCCAGTGAACAACACGCACTACACAGAACCACAGTGGGAGGAGAGCAATACTCCCTAACAGTCCATCTGCTGGTGGAATACTTCAAGTGTTGCTAACTTCTGCCCAACTATATCCCTTTGTATGCCCAACCCGTTCAATTTAGGTCTTCCAACTTAGGTCACTTCCCATATCCCTTTAGCTCATAATCTAGAGATCAGAGTTTTATTCAGGAAAAAAAAAAGTATCTGGCTGAAAAGTCAAAATCTCTGTTGGGAATTTATTGAACAATGAGGAGGATCAATGCTTATAAAGCCTAACAAAAGAATGAGGGCAGTTGACTCTGGCTGAAAGGATTTTTATTTTAAATTAAAAAAAAATTATAAATGCATTTAAATTTAATTGTGCTAAGCACAAGCTACTCTATCAATGGTATTCTACTCCTTAGTGACCTTTTAGGAAGTCTTGAGACTTTTTTTAATCAGTCAACAAAGAACTCTGCATTTGGGGCGCTCATTGATGTCCTGCCCAATACTATTTCAATCAGGATAATGATCCTTTTGTCTTCTGTATTTCAGTTGGACCCATCCAGACACACGAGTAATCAGGATATAGATGGGCTAGGATATATTCTTCGAGAAAACTGGTGGAAAGAAATAAAACTTTATTACTAGATGTACTGGGAAAGTTATGCAGATTGCCCGCAGGTGTCTGGGAGTCGTGAGGCTGCTGACCTGGACCTCCCCAGTGATTTACAACCTACAGTATCTTCTTCCCAGTGGTAGGCTGGTTTAGAAAGTAAGAGATTTAATTGAGAGATTTAATTAAGAGATTGGTAATGGGATAGAGATAATTAGGCCTCACAGAGTGCCTCATGTCCTCTGGTGTGTGTGTGTGTGCGTGTGTGTGTGTGTGTGTGTGTGTGTGTGTGTTGGAAGGAGTTGTTTTGGAGTGGGGCAAATACATTCCTAGAATTGGGGAAACGAATTGAATCAGTGTGCCTTGAGAGCATGCTCACTATGGAGATGCCACCCTCCCAGGCTTCATCAGATAGGAATCACTCAGCCTTCCCTCTGAACGCCCAAAAGTCTGGATCTGCCTCTGGCTAGAGTTCCTGAACCAAACCTTCATTGGATGGTTTATCCTGCTTCCCAGGCTACAGTTACAGCCCTCCATAGTGTCAAAGAACCTCCTCCAATCCCTAGCTGCCTGCTGGTCTCTATGCTGTGTCCTTAACCATTTCTTTGAAAGATCCTAACTCTGGACGTGCACTTTTAACCGCAAACTCAATGTCATTCCTCTATTCCTTTGCAGTATGCCCTACGCTATCTCTCACGGCTATACTTTCTGCAGTCGTGAGACAGATCTGCATCAGAACCCCCAAATGATATGGGGACATAAGCAGCTCAGGATGGCAATACCGAAAGTGCTGTGCTGAGCCAATGCTCATGGGACAAGTCAGTAGTGTGATCTGCCGTCTGCTTAGACTATAAAAGAACACTCAGGGATTGGGGTGGGAGAAAATTATACATGCGTGCGCGTACACACACACACACACACACACACACACACACACACTTCCTGCAGGACTTCAGTTAGGGTCTGTTAGACCCCTCTAACAGGCAGTTAAAAGCTTCCTCCAAATGGCATTTTAAAACTAATTGCAATGCAAATTTCAACTTTAGAGTTTTTAACAAAACCCTACTCAGACAACATCAGAGTGTTTTAATGCAAGACTTACAAAGCCAAAGGAAATACAGGAAGATGCATTATGGCTTCTTCATTTTAGCCTAAGCACTTCAGTTACCTTCTCCAGCTTTTCAGCCATGGTCCATTTCAAGGATGTTTCATTCCATCACATTTGTGCCTCTGCTATCCTTTCCAGTTACATAATAATACATCTCTAGCTGAGTTGGCTAATTCGTCAAAATTCTCTAATGCAACCAGCAAAACATTCCACATTTCATTCAGAAAATGCAATTAAAGAAAAAGTAAAATGCAGTAAAAATGATCTACAATCCCACTATCCAGAGGTAACTATGGTTAGCAAACCAAAAAAAAAAAAAAAAAAAAAAAAAAAAAAAATTCAAGATTTCTATTCTGTTTGTGAGCTAATTCTTACAGTGGTGTGATTTTGCCTGAACCATGTTGCGGAATCTGCTTTGTTTACTGACAATACATTGTGAACAGTGTCCGATATGACCACCATAAATTAGCCAATTCTGTGTGTCAGAAATTTAGGTTATTTCCAATTTTTCACCATTACAAAAAATGCTGATAAATATTCTTTTATAGGGAGCCATATTTGTTTCCATGATGTGAAAAGGATTTCCCCATAGTGCTAAATTATATGTATACTCCTTTTTAAGACTTCACACAATTTTTAAAGTGATTGATAATCTCTCAAAATAACTGAGGAAGGGCAGGTGCGCTATAAAGAAAAAATATATTTATGTCCTATTTTATGCCACCTGCCCCCTTGTACCTTATCTACAATTTTAGTAGTTCAAAGTACCTAGAGAACTAGGTTTTGAAAATAAGTTATAACAGATATTAATGAGACTACTGAGTACATCCTAATACAGATGATATTTGATGGTAGTATCATTTTAATAATGATATTGCAGTTTTATACAGTATCATATATATATGATATGTATAAATATGTATAATATATATACATATATATACATATATACATACATATATAATACATATACATATATACATACATATATAATATATATACATATATATATTATACATATACATATAGACATCTCTTTAGCTACTAAGAAGTAAGTTTCATGATGTTTGGAAACTTTCTTTAAAGTGGTTGCACATATCTGCACAATTATTAAATCCCAATGTGAGTATATGATCACTGTATTATTCTTTCTCCTTTTCTGTAGGCATGACATTTTTCATAATAAAAATACTTTTTTAAAATGGAGGTGGCTCAGTCAGTTAAGCGTCCGACTTCGGCTCAGGTCATAATCTTGCATTCGTGGGTTTGAGTCCTGGGTCTGAGCTGTCAGCACAGAGCCTAGAGCCTACTTCAGATTCTATGTCTCCCCCTCTCTCTGCCCCTCCCCTGCTCACACTCTGTCTCTCACTGTCTCTCAAAAATAAATAAACATTTAAAAAAATGAAAAATAAAAAGAATGGAACCAGAACATTCTTCTCAATGGGGGTTGGAAGCACACAGTAAGGACCCTGTAGTTCAAGTGGAAGACACTGCTAGTAGCTTGGCAACAAAAAAGCCTCTATTTCTGGCATGCCACGATGCAGCATGGAATGACTGCTGACAGCAGGTGCCATGAGTAGCCTTAAGGGGACATTCTGTGAAATAATAGCATTTGTGTTTCCCGGAGACACCAGAGTTCCCTGACCCTGCCTCTCTGGCCCCCTGGATCTGTACTCACACACACCAACCAACCATAGTTGCTAAAGGCTGGCACCTGCTTGAGAGGAGGAGGAGAAAGGGTCAGGAAGTGAGTCTCCACTGGGTAACTGCATTTTTGTTGAGAATGGATTGGGCTTGTTGGTACCTAGGGATGAAATGGTATGGAACCGAAATTGCCATGGCTCACCAAGAATCTGTGAGGCTCGGGTCTACACAAGCTGGTGTAAAGGCTTTACAACCTGAAAGGAGTTCAATATCTTGACATGTGTGCTCACCATCTAACACTTTTGGTTATAGCAGGAAAAAAGAAAAAAAAAGTGTATTTGGAGATAAACGGCATAACTAGGTCTATCTCTGAGGACTAAATTGATTTACGATTGTGACACACAAATATCTGCCCGGATGTTTCTCAAGGTGTAATAAAAGTGGTGGGGTTTCTTGCAAATGGTGTATGCCATCTATCCAAGAATGTGTGTGTCCACAAAGATGACCCATAATGCAGTATCGTCAGAGGCACTAGACCCAGATAGCTCTAATCTAGTCTTGTCACTTGCAGACAAAAGCATGGGATCCAATGTTCTTCCATGCAATCCACCTTTGTCAAATGCGTTAAGGAAATTACCTGTCAGAAACATCATGGCTGAGACTCTGTGATTAAACACAAACGTGGAGATGCTCAAGGGTACAGTGGAATCATTAGGGAAAAAAAATTACACACAAACACCTCCTTCAATTTACTTTCCTTTGAATTAATTCTGTGGTCATAAATATTTGAAATCTGCACAGCGATATATAACATGAAACTTATCAAGTACCCACTCTGGCTGAAACTATGCCAGACACTATCCCATAATATTCCCATCCGTTCAGTGGATGTAACGAGATAAAACTCTATGAACATTCCTCCATGTACTTATTGCACAATTTCAAATGTATTACGTAATCTAAGGCTCAATTTCCTTATCTGCACTGTGGGACATTAATATGCATATCATGTTGTCATTGCAATGCTTCAAAGAGGTAATATATATAAAGTTTCAAGCACACATTTAGCACAAAGTAAGAATTCTTATACTTATTAACAATTGTGAGTAAGCATTATTATTGTGGTTAATTAGTATCCCCTTTAACACACGCACACACACACACTCAGAGTTTAAGGATCTCGTCTAAGGTTTTCAGATTGACAAATAGAAGCACGGAAATTTAGAACTAACGTTGTTCTGAGTCTGAAAGTTCAAACTATCTGTAGGTCCCCATTGCTCAGATTCTTAAAAAAAATAAGATTTCACAAGAGTTCACAGTCATTCATGGGGGTTCATATCTCTTTAGGTACACCCATGTGATCAAGACCTGTATATTATGACCCTGTGATACTGCAGTACCACACTATTTACTAACATGAAAAGGACTGTCAGAAAGGTATGTTTAAGGAGCCACACTTAAATTATTTAATGTTTGACCATGAGATTGGGATTGTAGGTAACTATGGGGGAAGTAAAAGCCCACATGCAATGCAGATAAACAGATGTCCTGTGTCATGGGGTGAATTTGTGGATATATTGTGATTGCCATCATCTCTCCCCCAGCCTTCTGCTGAAATCTTTTAGATTATCCCTATGCTTCCACCATTTCCCTCTCCTGAGTCTACTCTCCACAAAATTCCTGAAAATTGTGAATTGGATGATGCCCCCTCTCTCAGGCCACTCAAATGGCAGGCTGTTGCTCTGAGACTAAAATTCCATCTCCTTACCATGAGCAAAGAATTTTCCTTGATCTGCTCCTCCACCATCCCCTCTCCCCCTTGTTCTTGGGGTTCATTCCAGACACGTACGGCCCTTTTTCTGCTCTTCAAACATACCACACCCTTTCCTGCTAATGACCATGCACAGGCCTTCACACTGTTGGGCTCGCCTCACAGATCCTGTCTTCCTCCTCCCCCGACCCTCGCATCAGTATCATCCCTAGTCATTCCAGTTCAAGGCATCCCATCTCACTGTCTGAATGACCCCATCACAGTCTGAAATCTTACCCTCTCTTTACTGGTTTACTTTATATCTTTTAAACTACTCCTTACACTAGAATGGTTATATCATGCAGGCAGAGACCTGGTAACATTCATACCTAAAATGACACCTGACAACAGGAGGTGTTAAGTACCTCCTTGCCAAACGGAAATTAAATACGATGAAAAGTTCTCCATGTGTTTTATTAATTTTATTTGAACAGTAATGCTCAGCCCTTGCTCACTTTCTGTGTGAGTCAGCTATTCCCTGAGTCCTGCCTGGCAAAGATGGTTTGGCCCTGTATTCTGAGTACACCTTCCTGCTTCAGGCTCCTATGAGATCATTAATGCAGGCTTCTGGGAACCTGAAAATAACACACACACACACACACACACACACACACACACACACACCCCTTTATTCAGAAGTACTGATGAAGTAAAGGGGGAGAAAGAGTGCAAAGCGTCAGTTGTACTTAAAGTTTGGATTGACCTGTGAAGGTTTAATTATATAACAATAATAAATAAATAAAAGACTTTGGGTTCAGGATAATTCCATGCTGACCAGTGGGCTTCAGCAGCTGGTATGAAATTTCAAGCAGAACAATTAGCCTTGTTTGTTCTGCCAAATTAGAAGCTCAACCCCTACCTTCACTATCCCCTGCAAACTCATAAACACAGTAGTATGCTTACAATTATTGGGGATACATCTCTTTCATCCATGATGGCTCCCCTAAATCAAGCCAATCTCCTCTCAGACACAAATATCCATAAGCAACGGTTGTTTTTTTGTGATTCAACCCATTGTACCTCAATTAATAGGTCCAGGGTTGAATACCAATCCTAGCTGGGTCAATTTAATTCTCTTTCCTGGAAAATTTAGAATCCAGGATGTCGTTCTCTTATTTATAATACTATACATTCAACAACACTGCTACATGTCCAGTATATGTAAAGCATTGTTCAGAAGAAGTCTTTTCTCTCAGAAGCTTAGGGTCTAGTGGGAGCAGCATATGGGAAATGAGTAGACGAAGAAAGTAAGATAATGTGTGATCACAGCATGGGATTGGTATGGCCAGGGAAGGCCTTTGGAAAAGGTAACATGAACCAAAATGCAATTAACCTAAAAGAACCAATAATATGAGCATTTGCGGGGAGCATCTCAGAAGGATTGCGTGCACGGTGCAAGGTGGAGAGAAGGGCAAATCCGATGGGTTGGCCATAAGCTGCCAAGCAAAGGGTCTTGAGAGTTGAGGACGGATGCCTTTGCTGGTCCTTGGTTCATTCCACTGGCTCAGGCTGCTCTTCCTCCTCTTTGTATACTCTTGGCATCTATGGAATATTTTGAAGCTAAATTCTCCTTTCTCACTTATGTGAATCTGAAGGGAGTTTCTGGTTTTGCTTTCTCACCAAGAAGAATTGGGATTGCCTCTTATCCTCGGATTTCTAGAGCAACAGTTCACAACAGAATATCTGGAAAAGGGCAAAAACGTTCAGGACAAGGAGAGAGAAGAGATATTCAGCAGCTGCTCAGCCTTCTGGAACCAAGGATATGAGGAAGCTCGGCAAGTGTGCGTGTGAGATCGTCTCATGAAGAAATCCGGCTTGAGGAAGGATTTTACTTTTTGTTTTTTATCTGTGGCTGTAGAATTCAAGTCAAGTTCCCTACAGAAGAACATCAGTGTTTACAAAGCAGGAATAAAATGACAATCCTTCAATAGCTTCACACAGCTTACAGTTAAGGAAAGTTTTAAACTCTCCGACCCCCAAAGCTCACGATCTAGGTCAAAGATACCACAATAAGGTTCATCTTAAGAGGCAACTGAAAACCATTTACAGTGGCTGAGGAATTACCATGAACATACTTCTTTTTTATTTAATGTGTATTTATTTATTTTGAGAGAGCATGAGTGGGGGAGAAGGGTGGAGAAGCAGAGGGAGAGAGAGAACCCTGAGCAGGCTTCAAGCTCGGCGTGGAGCCTGATGTGGGGCTCAATCTCATGAACAGCAACATCACGACCTGAGCTGGAATCGAGAGGCAGAGGGTCAACTGACTGAGCCACCCAGGTGCCCCACCATGAACACACTTCTGAAGCCTTGTCCGGCTCATCAGCAAAGACTCTAGTGATCATGCAGTGGTGTGTGCCTTGGGTGCTGGACTGGAGAAATAGGCGGTGTGCGCTTCATTCACTCTCCCTGTTCCAGAGGAATTAACCCGTTTTCTCCCTCTACCTTAACGGCTGAGACCTTTCTTTTCCTAGCAACTATTTCAAAACACCCTTGCCCACAACTATTCAGAGAGATCCCCCCTGGGGTGCTTCTCTAACACTGACAGGGCTCCAAATAAAAGCACTCTAAAATTCTCAGGCAACCGTAACTATGATCACTTATTAACTCATGAGCAGTAGGAAGAAGGAGCAAAGAGCCTGAAGAGAGCAGAGAAGGATGAAGTCTGGCAGTTCAACTCATCCAGTTCTGGTGCTCACTCAGCTCTCATGACCATGCTAAGAGGTAACCAGCCATCTCACCATTTGGCAGCCGGCGAGACTGCAGATCAGAGAGGTTCTGTGACTTTTCCAAGACCATTCAGCTGGCAAATGGCAGGCCGGGATAGAAACCCGATCTCTAGAACTCCTGGCCATTCCCTTCCATCAGGGGTCAGTAAACTACGGCCTGAGGACCCAATCTGTCTCGCTGCCTGTTGTTGAAAACAAAGATTTGTCATAATACTGCCAAACTCACTTGTTTTCATGTGTTGTCTGTTTGCTCTTACTTTACACCTGCAGAATTGAATGGTGGTGACAGACACCGTATGGCCCACAAGCCTAAAATATTTACTATCTTGCCCTTTACAGAAAAAGTTTGCCAACCAATGTTTTATGGCATTGTTATGAGCGTTAAGCATAAAATCCTCAACCTGACACATGCTTCTTCTTAACCATGATGCTGAAAATAAACTTCCCCTGTGGTAATATTGTACTTAAATATTTTCACCTTGAAGCAAGTGTTCTGGCTTTTCCTTCTTTCCTTCCTTCCTTCCTTTCCTTCCTTCCTCTTTCTTTCTTTCTTTCTTTCTTTCTTTCTTTCTTTCTTTCTCCTTATTTTTTTTTATCATAATAATTCACAGTAGAAATAGAGCAGAGGAGTAGGAAAGATAATTTTCCCCAAGCAAATCTCTTGCAATCCTTTCTAACACCACAGGGAACCCTCTTACCTTTCACAAAAAAGGAAAGAACTAGTCACTATATTTAGTGGCAACTCATCTATCAGCCTGTAAAGTACTATCCAATAAAATCAAAGGGCCCCACCAGATAGATCAATACTAGTGCATAAACATGTTTGTGTCTGGGCTTTCTGAAAACATGCCTTCAGAATGTAGGGACTTGCCCTGCCCTGCATCTGATGAGAAGAGTAATCCATCGTGAGAAAACAGGCTTCCAGAAACTGCCCCTTTCTGGCTGTGTGGCATCAATCACTTACTTAACCTCTCTGTGCCTGTTTTCTCTCTGAAAAGAATAAAAGCAATAATAGTACCCTCCCTACTTATAAAATTACATAATAATTTAAATAATTAATATATGGAAACTATGTTCAAAGACTGATATACAGTAAGTGTTTACGAACAATTGCTATTGTTTGGATATTATTATTATTTGGTATAATAATAGTGTTGTAAAGCACCATTTACTGTGAAGACTAGGGCGATTGTGGACAAAACACAGAACCTTTTCTCTAATGAAAACAGACCCTCGTGCAACATTTCTGAGAAAACTGTAAATTTTTCAAAGATTCTGTACACAAATGAAGGACAGTGCAACTCCAGGAATTTTGTTACTGCTGTTGTTGGAATCACCCCTGTGTGGTCAGCTTGGTACTTAAGAAAAACAAAAGCAACACACGTGTGCACATTAAACTTTAAATGTATGACAAAAAGGAAATGCCAGCACCTGACAGATAGGTCCAACAGCAAAACATAATTAATTGGTCTGCAGCTTGGCAAATTCTCCCACAGATTTTGGTGAATCGTAAATCAGTTCAAGAGGGAGTCAGACAAATTGTGGAGACTGAACAAATCATTGAGAGAGATGGAAGGCAGAGAAAATTGTTCTCCAAGGAGGAGATTTTTAGAACTCCATTCTCTTAAGTAAGGCGGTGGGGTGGGGGGTGATTTGAGAAAGTCTGAACATAGAATTACTTTACATTTTCAATGGAAATGAACTCCAAAAGCAAAGGTAATTTAAGTGTCTTCCTTTCAAAAAAATTCCTGGTTGAGCATCTTTCCATATAAAGAGCTGTATAGTTGTATCCTATTCTCCTACCCACAAATGCATCAAGAAAATTAACACCTCAAATAAACTGGGACCTGACCAAGAAAAAGTTGAACCTTGCACATTAATTATGTATCAGATCAAAGAAACAGCCATAAAAATAAAAGCAAACCTATCCTCCATGTGGCAGCTCTATCAGTTAGTTTATTGCTCACCATATGTGCTGCCATAGAAAATTATAACGGGCCAGTATTGTTAACCATAAACAAAGGGGACTGGATTATTATTTACGGTCTTGTTAACCAAATTAGTAAAGTCAATCAAACTGGATCAGTATATGAAGTGACGATGAGTGTTCATTAGGCATGACTTCTAGAACAGGGGAAACTCAATGTTAAGAGACATTTGGTCAGTGAGACTGTGCTTGACTTTCAGAAGACGGAGACCCATTCCAAGGTCAGGCACGGAATCAACAACACTGCCAATGGCTTTCAATGGCAAGGAGTGTGTGACTCTGAGCCTAGAGAGTGTTCTCCTTTTAGATTCCCCCAATGGATAAATGGCCAAATTCTGGTGATATGAACAGCATACCCCCATAAATGCAGCATAGGCAGAGTCTTCACTGGCAGCAGGGACTACAAATCAATTATTCAATCATCCAAATGATCAAAAAACAAAAGCTTTCCATGCTTACTCATATCTGTATTCTCTTTCCTTTTGGACACATGGAAAGATTACATTTTCCATCTCCTTGCAGCTGGTTAGAACCATGTGACTCACTATGGCCAAAACATTAATGACCTAGTCATTTAACTGCCATTACAAGACGTCCCACTCTTGGTCTTTCTCAGCTACATCAAACAACAAGGCTGTGTGTCCTCAAAAGTGAAGCTACTGGTGGATGGAACCTCCATCAGATTGAATTGCTAGGTCATCACCTGCTCTGCAGAGTTGCCCAGACCCGTGGAAGACTTTATATGAACAAGAAACACGAGATTTTTTGTGTGTAACTATGGCATAATCTGGCATATACTGACTATCTGTGGGAGTTGTGGCACAAGTGCACATGGGTGGCCTTTACTCCTAGAGATCTGAGTCAATAGGTCAGAAGGGAAGGGACACAGCGTCTGTGTGGTTCACATGCTCCTAGTCAATCTTATGAGCACATCCAAAGAGGAAAAAGTACACTAGAACATGGGCCAGCAAACCACGACTCAGAAGCCAAATTCTCTCTGCTTTTGTAAATAAAGTTTTATTGAAACGCAGCCGTGCTCATCCATTTATGGACTGTCCGTGGCTGCTTTGTGCTACAACAGGTGAGATGAGTGCTTGCATCACAGACCATAAGACCTGCAAAATCTAAAATATTTACAGTCTGGCTCTTTATGGAAAAGGTTTCCTGACCCTCAGACTAGAATATTGTGCAAGCACCCCGCTTTCTGCTACCATCTCGTCAATAATGCAACTTGCCTGCATAGCAGCTGTCACAGGAAGCCACCTGCTGTACAAAAGGTGACTGCTGTGAAAAACCTTACTGAAAATAAGACACAGGACAGAAAAGCTCACATAGCATCCCTGACCTGCTTCTAACTGCTCTTCTCATCAGCTCTAGAGGCCTTGATGGGACCCTTGTTTGTTTGTAGAACAGATACTTTTTACTATAGTCTGTCCACAGATGATCAGCCGGGAAGAGGGCCACAAATGCCATTCCTCTGTCACTGGAGGCAGTGATGTCCTCACTATTGTCCATGTGGGGAGACCCACTAACAGATAGAAATATATGCCAGTCAGCAAAATGCCAAGTTGCCCTTGCTTGGTTTCATAACACTGTACATGAGGTCTCTCCAAACTAGCTTTTTAAAGTAGGCTACATCTGGATTTATTGGCAGCCCAGGATGGTTTCTGAATGTGCCCAGAGGGACTTCATGGGCAGCGAGTGTTTATTTTGCTATCAGTAAATCACCTTGTAAGTAAATTATCAAAGAGAAACTTTGAACTTCGAACCTGAAATTAGAAAATTTAAATAGAAAACTTTTTTTTCATTTTTAAAATAATTCCTCCCACCCCCTGTCCCTGGTTCTTCTCTATGCTCTTATACTTCCTTTTTTGGTTGTTGTTTTTTGTTTCATTGATAATAATAATATCTATTATCACCATAGATATTTTATGTTTATATGTGTATGTAAATATGTAAACAGAAAAATTATTTTCTGTTCATTGTCTTCATCCTGACTATGATGTGAACAAGAATATTATCTAATTATGTTCATTATTTTATTCTCAGTATCTAACCAAGAGTTGGAAAACTTTTTCTCAATGGGCCAAATAGTAAATATTTTATTCTATTTTAATTTTTAAGTGTACTTATTTTGAGAGAGAGAGAGAGAGAGAGAGAGAAGAGAGGAAGGCAAAGGGGGACAGAGAGAGAGGGAGAGAGAGAATCCCAAGCCTCCATGTGGGGCTTGAACTCATGAACTGTGAGACTATGACCTAAGCCAAAATTAAGAGTTGGACGCTCAACCAACTAAGCCACCCAGGTGCCCCCAACAGTAAATATTTTAGACTTTGTAAGCTATACAATCTCTGTCATAGCTGTTTAACTTTGCTCTTGGGAGCACAAATAAGCCACAGGCATGAGAATGAGTGTGTGTGACTTTATACACAATAAAACAATAAAACTTCATACACAAAAACAGGGAGAGGGCTGGATTTGTTTCCAAAGCTATAGTTTTCTAACTCGTGACCTAGAACACTGTCTGACACATAGTAGGCACTTCATAAATATCTACTGTATCAATGAATACACAGAATGAAGTCATCACAGCATTCATTACTGAATGAATGAATATATGAATGAGCAAATGAATGAATGAATATCTCAACTGTGTGTGGTTAAACAATAGCCACTGAGTGCACACTGTATGTCAGGCTTTCTTCCAAGTTCTAATGATATGAAATAAAACACAACATAAAAATTATAACAGCTAAGGAAATTCAGAATGATGCTAAGCACTTTACATGCATTATCTCATTTAATCCTATCAATGATTTTAAGAGCCAAGTATTATTATTAATCCCATTTTACAGCTGAGTTAACTCAAGCTTAACATGGTTAAGTAGCTTGCCCCCAAATCACACACACAGCATGTAGTGCCAGGATTACAATGGAAGAAATCTGATTTAAAGTACATGCTTTTAACCACACCAGTGTGGTCTGTCGGTGGGGACTTCTGCTGACAGAAGTCCGCCTCAGTTAGGCGTCATAATGAGCATACTGGTATATACTCACCTCCCAGGTACTTAGTCTTTTGGTTTCAGAGTGTTCAAGGTTTGAAAACCTATACTACAGAGGAAGTGGTATCTTGGGCTCATATGTGCTCAGGGGGGCAATGTATGAACGTTGAGTCTTTTCAACCCTCTAAGAAGTGACCTTTTCCTAGAAAGCACAGATTACTGCAACCCAGCTGAGAAACATGTGCAGAGACAGCTCTACCCTGGGAGGGAGCAAGTCATTTTATCAAAAGATAAAAGAAATAACACCAACTACTGTGTGGCTGGAAGAGGTAACCTCAGAAAGCTTGTTCTAATAGAGTTGTGTGTTCCTTTCAAACACCACAGCACCAAGCAGCAAGGGCAGGGTGATAAGCCCAGATCCTACCCATCTCCAAAGCAGAGTTCTTGAACAAAGTGTACCTTGTCCACAAATGGGATCGTTTTGTATATGAGGTCAGCGCCCCATCTATGCCTTGTTTCAGTTATTCTATAAGCTATGAATATAACAGGGTAGGGGAAGGTTCATTTCCCAGTCCTACACTTCTGCATAAAAGAGACGGGATTCATTCTCCCAGTTACTGCCTTTCTACCCATTTCTTTGCTGCCTTATTTACAAGAGAAAAGGAACTGTTGATAAGGAATGTGAGAATCCTCAAGATTCAGTGAGTTCCATTTCATAGATGAACAAAGTTATTTCATGAAAAGGTAAGGAATGTGAAAAGATACTCATGATCTTTAAACATTAGGGAAATGCAAGTTAAAGCGACCATGCGATGCCACTACATATTTCCTAGAATGGGTATAATTCACAAGACAGCTAATACCAACAGTTGACAAAGATGGGACACCACCAGGACTCTTGTTTGTTGCTGGCAGGAATATACAATGGAGGATCCACTTTAGAAAACAGTTTGGCAGGTTGAGTTCCACTCTGAAGTAGCCACTCAAGAGAAGCAAAAGCATATGTCCACACAAAAACATGGAGACCAACGCTCATAGCAACACTATACATAATAGTTGACATCTGGAAACAATAGAAGTGTCTATCAATTGATGAACAGATAAACAAAATGTGCTATATCCATACAATGGACTATTACTCACCAGTAAAAAGAAACTACTGATACATAGATGAACCCCAAAAACACACAGGGTAACTCATCGGGGTGACAAAACTATTCTAAAACAGGATTGTGAAAATATTTCATATCTATAAGTCCACTTAAAATTGAATTGAATTATACATTTATAATGACTGTATTTTGTGGACACCTGGGTGGCTCAATCGGTTGAGCATTTGACTTCGGCTCAGGTCATGATTTCGCATTCAAGGGTTCGAGCCCCACATCAGGCTCTGTGCTGACAGCTCAGAGCCTGGAGACTGCTTTGTACTCTGTGTCTCCCTCTCTCTCTCTGCCCCTCCCCTGCTCACACTCTGTCTCTCTGCCTATCAAAAAATAAAATAAGATAAAAACATTAAATTTTTTTTTAAATGACCAAATTATGTAATGTGAAATTATGTATTAATAATCTACAAACAAATAGAAATTCCATGTGCATGATCTCTCTCTTTCAGGTTCTATCGCTATAACTGGGTTGTTAAGTCTTAAGCCAAGATTCATTCCATGCACGTGTTTTAGTGGAGGCTACAAATCATGGATACAGAGGAGGGTTTATAAGACTCAAACCTAGAAAATACGATACTCTTATTTCCTTGTGCAGCATATAAGCATAGCCAAACCATGTCTTTCTTCAAAATTTTTCTAAGTGGAGTCAGCCAAGAAAAACTCTGTGTGTTATGTTTCTTGGGTGCCTATCAATTAGAATACTTTTGGTTGCAAATAACAAAAATCCATACTAAAATTAACTTAAACCCTAAAGGAATTAATATTGCACATTGCAATAATTCAAGGACAAACATACTTGCTTTCCATCTCTTTGGGCCCTTTTTGGTCAAATGCCCAAATACTAGTTGGGTCATCCATCGTCCAATGATAGCCAGAAAACTGGGTTCCAGAATGAAATGTTGACAAGGGCAGAGGGGTTATTTTAACTGGCTTATACCATTTAAGTCCCTGTCCTGCTCCAACTCCAAATGGGGTTGCTGTCAGATTATCCATTGTCACATGAACTTGATGGAGAGAGATGGAAACATGAGTAAAATCAGTCCTCTGCCAGGAAGGGGAAGAACATGATGGAATCTAGGTGAACAATTGGATTCACAATAAAACTCTGACAATAAAATCCCAGAGCTGCCTAGGTTTTGCCACCTGCCTCATACAGAAAGGCCATCTTCAGTGGAAGGGAATGAAGCCAATATGGTGATACTGAGAACAGTCTTCATTGTCATTGCTTGGTTCCAATGACACATGCCCTTTCTGATCATACGACCTAAGAAATGCACCTCCCTTCACTTAAACTCAGTCCAAATGGAGTTTCTAGCAACAATAGAAAGAGCCACAGTTAATTCGATTACAAAAAGAGCTAAATTGGCTTTGCATGGGAAAAGGGCAGTAAGCTCCTCATGGATAAGTGTCGTATGCACTTTATTCACCATCCTTCATAGAACACAAAGAAGGTGCTCAATAAATACTTGCTGAATGAATAAACCTCCACCAATCAGCTCCCTATATTGACTGTACTTTTTCTTTGGGAGGAGATCAAGTGATTTCCCTTTCATTTCATTACTCAGTGGGATCCGGGGTAGGGAATGTTTGCTTCTAACCCTCAACTCTCAGCGAAGCAAATGGGCATCGTAAGTTATTTCGCTTGTATAATATAATAGTTACGACACTGTGCTAGAGAATATGACTTTATTCAGTTTTATGATGCTTTGTGCTGTAAGTGGGACTTCACTATAGATGAGTCTATGGAATTATTTTCTTTATAGATGATTAAAATAAAAAATGTCCTAAATTCGTTCCACCCTCCTGGAGCCGTTCTCAGTCTTAACTACCACCTTCTAATATCTTTACTGCTCTTTCCCCAGTGTTTCTGGAAATTGCATTCGAAGTGTAAAAATAGTCTGCAGTACTGTAATTGAAATGACAAAATGCTGAAATACAAGGAAGGAGGCAAGAAGTAAAGAGACAAAATGGCTTCCGAGAGAAAAAAAAAATTGCCACTCAAATTGAACTCAATTTCACACAAAACATCTGAAACTAGCACCCTCCTTTCTGAGCCTTTCAACACAGATTGACACATATATCTGGTTGTTCCTGAATTCTGTTTTATAGCATTAAAGTAAGTGGGTTTTGGGGGGACATGTGTTTCTGGCAGTGGCACTCTGCCTCAGCTAAGAGTCCCTTACAATAGTGGATTCTAACTGCAGTTTGCTTTGCTTTGACTAAGTTTCCATAGCCTGTGGCAAAATTCAAAATAAAAGAGGGGGGCGCAAAGTAGTATTTTTCTTGTAGTTTTTTATAAATAATAAGATAATTCTATAACTTTTACCACAATGAATTAAATAAAATAATATTTCTATTTGTCGATAACTATTAGTAATGAAATGTATCCAATATTAAGCCCTGTTCTTTCCTCAGAGCTCATAATCTTTCTTCTTATTGGGTATTAAAATGTCATGTCTAATATGGGGTTTTAGGGAAAATCGATCTTTGTTTCTTGTTTGTTTGGTTTGCCATTCTTTTATACTGAAACCATATGGGGCGGGGGGGCCCAAAATTTAGTTTTGAAATGTATTGCTCTAGGGTGTTTGAGTCTTCTGCTTTGGAACCCCAGGACGGGTCAGCTTGAAATGGAGGGAGATGATTATCTCCCCATGTTCCCCCAAACCTTCATGTCAGAAGGCAATGTGCCAGGTGTTTAACTCCACGTGGAGAATGTCAACATACATTTTGCAAAGATAAAATGAAGATTCTGATTCTTCAAAATCTGTCCCCATGAAGTGAATGCATAGTTGTGCGTTAAGATGCTGTTTCTAGGCTTACCCCAGTGCTGTCTGTGTAACTTGGGGATGATCTGTGTTCAGGGTAATTCAGAGTTTTTGTTTGTTTGTTTGTTTGTTTTGCAACGAGACAAAACAACAGGAACGCACATTACATGTAACGGGTCTTGGCACAATTTCTCAGGAGGTGGTGGTAATTTGTAAAAGGTAACACTTCTGATGTGTTGATGAAAGGCTGGGGATCAAAGGGTGGTTTCCAGAGAGAGACAAGTATGTACTTTTTTTTTAATCCATCAACACCATGGCAGGAACAACAATGTCTTTCCCCATTACAAACATAGTAGTGGGAAGATTTAGTTTTATTACATACTTTATTAGGAAAATGTGTGGGGCACTGGGGAATAAAAAAAAAAAAGAGTGTGTGTGTGAGGAGAGCAGACTTTTTAAATGGGATTTGAAAGCCCTATTGTGGGAAATTTATTGTGGGGTATGTGGATTCTAGATAAAACAAGGAAAATGTGGAATTATTGGCTCATACGAATGAACTTCAGTTCTGGGATGCAGAATTACAGAATTGAAAGGTAATTCATAAATTATCTGATTTGGATGCTTCATTTCACAGATAAGAGAATTGAGGCACACCAAGATTTTTCTGAATTGCCCCCAAATCATGTGAATCCAGAGAAAACCAGAACCAGAAACCAGCCTGTTCATGAAATGCTATAATCTTGCCACTATACCACATAGCCTCCGAGGTAGGATCTGGGATCTGAATGCACATCTTCTTTCCGGACACTACTCTCCTAGGGGATATATCCCCCCCTTGAGTGGCACTTATAACTAGAGATGTGCCTCAATTATCACCCCTCCTGAAGCTATATGTTAAGCAAAATTTTAAAGATATAAAAAGACATCAGCAAAGCCAGATTTAAAGGGTTCTGAAAAGTCAATGAAGCACCGAGACAGATAATGTATTATTACAGTCCTGGTGCTTGTAAGCTCAGAAAACACTAGCTGATTGCCCACCATATAAATCAACCCATTTGCAACAGCCCTTCTGTAAATGGAAATGGCCTCTTCTGTGTTATTGATAAAGACACTGGAGTTCGAAACACAAGGAGAGAAAATTATGTTCTGAACACTGAGGCCACCGTTTTACCTGTTGTGCTGAATTCACATTAAAGATCCTCTCTGAAAGAAATTTCTTTCTATAATCCTACAGTCTAGTTGGCGAGATGAGACATGCATATATAACTCAATTAGAGGGTACACAATATAGTGTGAAAGTGAATTAATGACAGTAATTAATTAAGAACATACTAAGTGTCAAGGGCTATGCTAAGCATTTTCTCATAGAATGCTCAGTAAACTCAAGTGTCCAGCAACATTATTGCTGTCAGTCAACAGTGGAGGGAAGTAGGACTTCAAAGAGTTTAAGTTGCTTACCCCAGATCCTACTTCTTGGGAGGAAAGTCCTGGGATTTAATCCTGGGCATATCTGCTTTGCATAGATCTTTGTGGATTGCTGATTGGTAATGGTAGCAAGCATCCTGCGAGGCACTGAGAGGTCAAGAATAAGGAGAGAATGTTCCGGAAGTTTGTCAGGATTGATCTGGATCTCAAAAATTCAGTAAGATTTGGAAAAATGGAAATGAAGGAGACATTCTAGCTGGGAAACAGAAACTGAGCAAAAGGATTAGAGTGACACAGGAGAGACAGTGCTTTTTGCTTTCACCAGCAGAAAAAACTGTAAGACCCTGACCTGAGTCATGAAAGTCAGCCTGGTGGTTCAGTGGAGGAAGGGTTGGGGTAGCTCTGGTGAGACCACTGACGAGGGGCCACAATGGGCAGCAGTGGGGGCTGTGGGATCAGATTCCCTGCCTCTGAGTTGAAGATTTATCACCACTTCAGCCATCTCTATATTTTCTGGAAGGTTCCATCCCCTCTTAAGTACCTCATTCGACCACCACGCAAGACATTGTTTGCAATACTCAGGACACAACACAGAACAAAAGAAAGCCTAATCACACTGTCTTGGGTTTAAGACTAACCAAAGTAGGTACCTCTCAGATATGGGAGTTACCTGGGTAATCCAGGCTAACTAACCCCTTAGCCTGAAAACACAGTGCTGGGGGAGGGAGAAAGGGATGGCTGATATTATCGTTATTTTTGTTATAACAATGATTCATATCATCCATACTTCCTGTACAGGAAGTATCAGGGGTTTGTACAAACATAACATAATATTAATTATCCAGTGCACATATGCCAAAATAATAATTATATCAAATATATAATCTGAAATATAATCTAAAAATATCACCTGGGCAGGAGGAGAAGGCAGATGAACGGATACTCTAAACCGTCACATGCAACGAAATAGCCTTAACTGCAGTGTGGCAGTAAAGCCTGTACCAGATTTTGGTTCTATCACTTATTCTGAACTTTTGTTTCTTCACTTGTAAGTGGGGCTCATAATGCACTTGTTGTGAAGGGATATTATGAAGGCATAATTTGTTCATGTATATCTGCAGTTCTCAACTGGGGGGTTTTGTCCTCCAGGGGACATGTGGCCACATCTGGAGACATTTTTGGTTGTCACAACTTGGGGGGGTTTGTTACTGGATCTAGTGGGTAGAAGTCAGGGATGTTGCTGACTATCCTAAAAATGCACAGGGCATCCCCGCTTCCTAACAAAGAATTATCCAACCCAAATCATCAAGACTGCCAAGGTTGAAAAACCCTGATATATGGAAAGCCCTTAGCACGATGACTAGCATTAATAGAAACTGAAAAAATATATATATATTGTTGTTACTATAATTATCCTCTTCATCATCACCATCACACTGCTACCTGCACACGCACGTACGAGAAGACTGTGGGCCCATGGATGTTGGCAGAATTTGAAACAATGATTGGCGTTGCCTTCTTATTAGGAGAAAACTCCACGTTTTCCCTACCCCGAAATACTGGATGATTTGTCCCTTTTTCTTCCACATCCAAACACTATTGTCCCTGGAGCAACCCCCCTCTATAACTTCAGCTATGATTCTGTGTCACAGCTTATTTCTTTTAATTAGAGTCTTAGAATTATTCCCTATGGAGTTCACCCAAGAAGGACATCACAAAACCTTTAAAAAATATTATGTTAGAAAATGAAGTTAAGACTAAAATAGAGCCACACTCCTCCCATTTGAAAGTATATTTGTTCATGTCAGGAGAATGAAGGCTGCATGAATTATTCATTAGAATAACAGTTTATTGGCAAAATTGTTGTCTTTGGATGGTATGCATTATGGAGTGAATAAATAATGTGGGACGGATATTTTTAGGGACTGAAGAGTGAATCTAGGAAGAAAATTCGTAACAGGAAGGAGAGGAAGTTATGGCTAGAAGTGGTTGAGGCTTCTCAGTAAAATATGGGAAGGACATAAAAATGGCCTGAACCAAGAAGTAAAGTAGAAAAAGCAAGGATAAACCCTTCTAACTGCTTCGCTCTGGTGTATATGTGGCTGCTTCTCTTCCACTTTTAATTGAAAGTTTTCTTTACCACTATGAACAAAATTAATTAGGTTTCCTATGGCTATCTTCCTGAGCTGGCCGATAAGGTTCACAAATTCACATTGATTGAGAGACGAGTACAATCTGACCGTTGGGTCTTTTTTTTTTTTTTAATGTTTATTTATTTTTGATAGAGAGAGACAGAACATGAGTGGGGGGGGGCAGAGAGAGAGACAGAGGGAGACACAGAATCCGAAGTAGGCTCCAGGCTCTAAGCCATCAGCACAGAGCACAATGTGGGGCTCAAACTCACTAGCTGGGAGATCATGACCTGAGCTGAAGTCATACACTTAACTGACTGAGCCACCCAGGTGCCCCTGGTTTGTTTGTTCGTTTGTTTGTTTAATGAGATATTATTGACATATAGCATTGTATAAGTTTAAAGCATACAATGTGTCCATGTGATACATTTATACACTGCAATATGATTACCTCCATAGTGTTAGCTAATATCTCTATCAAGTCACACAGTCATTATATCTTTTTGGTAGTGAAACTATTTAAGAACTAGTTTCTGAGCAGCTTGGAAGTATACGATACAGTATTGCTGACTATAATCATAGTACGATACATTAGACCTTCAGAATCACCTTCACCTTTAATCTGTAAGTTTGCACCCTTTGACCAATATCTCACCAAACGTCCCACCCCCAGTTCCTGATAACCATCTACAAATCCTCTGCTTCTACAAATTCAACTATTTTACATTCCACATGTATAATATAATAAAATATCTTTCTCTGTCTGGATTATCTCATTTAGCAAAATATCCTCAAGGTCCATCCATGTTGTGGCAAATGGCAGGATTTCCTTCTTTCTCATAGCTAAATAACATTCCATTGTCTATGTATACATTTACACATACATATCTTCTGCATTCATCCATTGATGGACACTTAGGTTGTTTCCCTCTCTTGCTACCGTGAACAAGACAGGGATAAACATCGGAGTGTGGATGTCTCTTCCAGAGGGCAGTTTCATTTCCTTTAGATACATATTCAGAAGTGGGACTGTTGGATCACATGGTAATTTTATTTTCTAATTTTCTGAAGAACACTCATACTGTCTTCCATAGTGACAGAACCAGTTTATGTTTCCACCAACAGAAGGAACTCCCTTTTCTCCACACCCTCTCCAATACTTGTCTCTTGTGTCTTCTTGATAACAGCCACTGTAACAGGTGTGAGGTAATATCTTGCTGTGCTTTTGATTTGCATTTCTCTGATTCATGCTGTTGAGCATCTTTTCATATACCTGGAGGCCATTTGGATGTCTTCTTTGGAATAATGTCTGTTGGTCCCTCTGCCCATTTATTAATAAGAGTGTGTTTTTGTTATTGAGTTGTAGGTGTTCTTCATATATTTTAGATATTAACCCAACACTGGATATATGGCTTGCAAATATTTTCTCCTATTCCATGAGTTGCCTTTTTCATTTTGTTAATTTGCCCATGGAATTATGGTATTCACTTTTCTCCCATCTCTGCCTGGCTTCGTTTGGTCAGTTATTCCCTGGCACATATCAGTCAGAGCTGACCTTCCTTCACTCCTCAGCAAGCTGCAGACCAGACCTTGGCCCACTTCCTGTTCAGAGTGGAGAAACTCACTCATGCTCTACAAACTTTCCAGATCAAACCTCAGCTTGCTGGGGAAACCACACTCCCATTAGCAAAGCTGCTGCTCATATAAAAGCTGCCATTGGTAAAGTGAAGTGTAATGCTGATTGATTGAAAAGAAAGTAGACAATTTTGTTTCATTGAATCTCTTTAAATGTAGCTAATGCTGTAAACTATTCGAAAGCATTTCATTTTCATGTTTTCCTCTGGGGAGGAAAAAAACCTGCTTCTTGAAAAATGAAAAGCTAAGTTAAAAAAATTTTTTTTAATTAAGAAAATAAAATACTCTCCACCTTGTGTGGTTCTTCTACTCTGTTAAGAATAGTCTCTTGGACCCCCCGCCATTCCTGGGAAAGCACCAGAGATCAAACACTTTCCTAGAAGAGGGGTTGGCACACTTTTTCTGTGAAGGGTCAGACAGTAACTATTTTAGGCTTTGCAGGTCATCGGGTCTCTGTTGCAAATACTCAGCTCTTATGTTGTACCTTCATAGCCAACAGAGACAATATGTAAATGAATGAACAGTGCTATGAAGGAATGAACAATGCTGTAAATGAATGAACAATGCATAAGTATTATTCATTTGCAAAAACAAGCACTAAGCTGGATTGGCCCTCAGGTCTTAGTTTGCCAACCCCCGGCTACAGAAACAAATGACAAACTTAGTAGCTTAAAACAAGAGACATTTTTCTTTAAAAAATTTTTTTTAACGTTTATTTATTTTTGAGACAGGGAGAGACAGAGCATGAACAGGGGAGGGTCAGAGAGAGGGAGACACAGAATATGAAGCAGGCTCCAGGCTCTGAGCTGTCAGCACAGAGCCTGACGCGGGGCTCAAACTCACGGACCGCGAGATCATGACCTGAGCTGAAGTCGGCCGCCTAACCGACTGAGCCACCCAGGCGCCCCAAGAGACATTTTTCTCACAGTTCTAGAGGGTAGAAGGCCAACTCAAGGCGTTGGCAGGGCCACAAACCCTCCTAAGGCTCTAGGGGAGAAATCTCTCTTGCCCCTTTTAGCTCCTGGTGGCTTTTGGCATTCCTTGGTTTATGGCTACATCCCTCCAGCCCCTTCCTCTGCCTTCACACGGCCTTCTCCTCTGTGCCTCTGTAGGTCCAAATCTCCCTCTGTTTTTCTTAAAATGACACTGGCCACTGGACTTTGGACATGCTCTGACTCCAAAATGATTTCACCTCAATATTCTTAACTATTTATATCTGCAAAGACCCTACTTCCAAATAAAGTCACATTTTGAGTTTCTAGGTGGATGTGAATTAGCAGGGTGGGGGTGGGGAGGGCTCTTCAACCCACCACACGTGTTCTAAAAGAACTATGCCCCTTTCTGTCTCAGAACTTGGAGCACAGAAGGCAAAAGGAAAACAACTATAATGAAAATGGACATTGTTATTATAGTTACATGCTAAGTCTGAAATTTGCCCATTCTTTGTTACAAAGGGAGATTGGCCAAGTGCTGGAAATGAGTTAGGTGTAGATGCATCAGTCTGGGACTATCTCCCTGTTGCCATCCAGGACAGGAAGAAAACCCAGGACAGAAAGACCAGATGCCGTGTCCCTGCACTCCCAACTAAGGTCCCACCTAAGTCCCACCAGTGAGGTGTCCCGCATCCTGGGGAATGTTACCATGTATTTTGAGAGATGTGCTGTTGGCTATCCATCCTGAGTCCAAGTTACGGCCATTCCTCTGGACCCCTCATGCTCCCACCTTATGCCACTGATGTTGCTGCTATTGTCTGCCTGGAACTCCCATTTGAAGCCACCCTAGCACATCAGCTGAGAGGAGACTGAGGCACGGAGACAGGCACCCCTGTATCCCTTTCTCATCTGACTGTTCAGATGTATCAGAAGAAAGGCGGGTCCACTGCTACAGTAATGCAAACAACTTATAACTGATTATCAGGCTGTTCTGAACCATCTTCTGACCATCCGAACCCTGGGACTTCTCCATGTCACCCCATACCATAGTCTCTAACCTTCAATTCCCATCCCCTCCCCCGACCTGCCCACCATATCACAGTCTATTCGTGCACCTTTCTCTAATTTTCTTTCTTTCCATATAACTAATGCCCTATAACTTCATCTTTAACCTACAAGTTGTTTGCTGATTTAAGTTTTTCTCTTAAATAGAGATTATTCACTCCCTTGGAAGAAATGCTGTGTGTGTGTGAGAGAGAGAGGGAGAGAGGGGGAGAGGAGAATCTTTTGCTATATAACTACTGAAGAACAAACCATCAAAAGGAGTAATAATCATCTCTTGATTACTGCCTGGAAAAAGGCAAATCAAAATGGATACCCCCACCCCGTTCAGAATCAAAGACCTGAGAGTTGGAAGAAACAGTGTTAAAGTGAGAGATCCGGAAGAGAAGCGACCAGGGCCTCTGGCAGTATTTAATCCCACCTGGGCCCCTGGCTGGACTCAGTCCCACACCAGGGTGCACGGCTTGTGAGCAGAGTATGTTCCCCACGCCATCCATCCCTCCCTCCACAGCTAGGTGCTTTGGAACAGCACACATACAATGCAATTGCATGCTGTACCCTGGCAGGAACCGAGCCCATTTGTAAACCCAGAATGCTCAATGCCTGACACCGGCAGCATCTGACAAGATTAGGTTCTCAACACAGATCTGTGAAATGGGTAAATAATGATAGGATTGTATCCTGGGAAGCCAAAGACAAAGGTGGGAACTGCAATGGTAGCTCTGTGTCTATGGTCTGGAGACCGTAAGAAATGACTAAAACTATAGCAAATTGTTCTTTGGAGCTTCAACTTCAGGTAGGGCCTGTAGTGATATGCCTTGGGCCTTACCAGCCCTGGTCTTTATTTTACTCAGGGTTAATTCTAGGAGCAGGCCGTTTGTTTTGTAGCCTACTTAAAATTTCTTGCCCCTCCTACAGTTACTTGAAAATGTCTGCAAGGAGGTATAGCAACAATGTTCTTAAAAGCAAAAAAATTGAGAATAACATAGTAGTCCATTAGAAGGGGAATTGTGGATTAAATTATGCCACAATCCTAATGAAAGATTTTTATACAGCCATCAGGTAGGGAAAAAATTGAGTAAAAACTTGGTGTGTATACTAAGATGATTTTGAAATGTGGTTGTGTGTGTGTGTGTGTTGTGTGTATGTTTCTGCAGAGAAGAAATTATAAACTATTGAAAACAGTTATCTTCAGAGTGTAGAATTTGGAATCCTTCATTTTGTGTCCCCTTAGTCTTTTCCTGTTTTGAATTTTTGCAAATGATATGCATTATTTCGGTCATGAAAAAAATTAAAAATCAAACTTGAAAGAAATGTCCTCAAACTATTTCGATGTTTACAAAGTGAGATCATGAAGAAGTTTTTTGAGACTCTGAGTGGGGGTTGGGGGGAGAGACTGAGATTCTAGGGAATAATAAAGGGAGCAGAAGAACCAGGAGATAAAAAGGACATATCAGATGGTGAATGAGGTCAGTCACCCACTTGCAAAAGCAAAACATCACCAGACCAGGCACTTCATACATAGTCATAAAATTCCCTCATCCGTGTGCCATTTTCCAAAGCAAAATCTCTGAACATGTCTCTTTGCTCTGAATTGATAAGGTTACTAATTACCAGGGGACAAGGGCTCTCTGCAGTGACATTTATACAATTCCCTGCCCCTTCATCCAAATCAAACAAGGTAATACTCAAAGGAAATTGGCCAGTAGACTCTCCATACTTCAACTCAGGCAAGTCAAAACCTTTTCAAATCTCTGTTGGCTGATATTAGAATCAGCAAAAAATAAAAGTTAAGATTCTCAAGCTGAGGATACTTTCATGAGTGTAAGAATTATTTATGTGTGCATCACTATGTTTGGTAGATAAATAAGATGGACATAAGCCTGACCCTGTGATCTCAGACATACACAGAAAAGTCTGCATTCACATACAATGTGACACAAAAGCAAAGACAGTAGGCAACTTGTCTGAGGTCATAAAGCCAGGTGGGGACCAAAATGGGAACTAAGGCCCAGGTGTCTTGACTTCAACATGCCATTTGGGGGAATGAAGCAGAGAACACCTCACATCATGTCTCCAGCTTTTAAGTGTAGGGCTCCTTAACAACAAAAGGAGAGGAGGAACAAAAGGAAGGAGAACAGTGAGGAGGAAGGAGAGAGCTGTTTTAAAATTTACCTTTGCCTTACAAAAGGAATGGGGCACCTGCGTGGCTCCGTCAGTGAAGCGTCCGACTTCGGCTCAGGTCATGATCTTGCGTTTCGTGAGTTCAAGCCCCACATAGGGCTCTCTGCCGACAGCTCAGAGCCTGGAGCCTGCTTTGGGTTCTGTGTCTCCCTCTCTCTTTCTGCCCCTCGCCCATTCATGCTCTGTCTCTCTTGCTCTTAAACATAAATAAACATTAAAAATTTTGAAAAAAATAAACTTTATCTTTTCCTTTTATTCACCTAGCAATCAAGAAACCTGGATTGTTTTTTCTCAGTTATATCATCTGTACTAATGGGGCATAATGAAACTTGCTCATTTACATCTATGGAGTTACTATGGTATTAAAATAGACAGACATACTCATCTTACCATCATAGAATCGTATATATGTGGAGATAGATAGATAGATAGGATGGTAGGATGGGCGGGCGGACAGATGGATGATATATAGATAATATTTCATTTTGTTATTTTAAAAACTAAACATCATCCCACCATTGTTGGCACATTTCAGCAGGAAAGTGCTGGCTTCCCTGGCACGTCTGCTGGAGCTTGGAGGGGTTTCTCTGGCAAGACACCAACTCCCTTGTGAAGAGCTGACTGCAGCTCTGAGAGAAGGAAACAGGCTCTTGTTACAGTAAATGTCAGCACCAGTGGGAAAACCTTACTAGCTGGCTGTATTCTGGGAACAAATATGTTCTCAGTGGTCCATTGCCTGGAAAACTCAACTTGGGTAGGCCTCAAACCTTTGAGCCTGTTTACAGGGAAGAGTGAGCATTGGCTTTCTTGTTCTAGGGGCTCCAAATGGAAGTCTTTGACCATGTTCCATCTCCCTACTTTAGGACTGAGCAGAAATGTCTGAACATCCAGAACTCATGCTGACATCACTTCTATAAATGCTGGCTTGTGTTCTTTCTTGCAAATATCTACCAAGATGATTCTCATGAGTACCTGCTCAGATGAAGAACAGAAATGCCCCATGGAAAAATTCACTTATTTCTGCATTCGTAAGCCTTATCTTCAGTTCCCCAGCATAGAGATCTCTAGAATTAGACTGCCTATATTCAAATACTGGTTTTTATGTTAACTAGGTATATATGAAACTAGGTATAGTGAGCAGCTTTACCAGTATGTCCTTCTGTTTCTCCATCTACACAAGGGGGATAATAATATTCCCTAATTCTAGAGTGACCTAAGGATTTAAAGAAAAAAAAAAGATTGGAAGACTTTACCCAGTGTCTCACACTTCGCAGTAAATGTTCCTACTCATAGTAGTAAGGGTAATGGCATCTTTAACAAACTTTAATGGATTTCATTACCCATTCTAAAGCAATACAACAAAAATTAAAAAGCACATCCATTTAAAATAATTATGTGTAAGTCCAATGTGGTAGGAGAATGTAGTACTTTAAGTATTTCTAGCTCCTGATGAGCTATGGATAAATGGGAGAGAAAAAGCTTAGAGGAGATATCAAGCCCCTAATCATTACTTGTAAACTACCTCCACAAGCCTCCAGAGGCTCCTTTCTGCAGGAGGAAGAAGATGACCAATTATGTTCTAAGCTACGTGAACATCAGGGTCAGGAAACCATAGATACCTGCTGCACATCCTCTGTTCATGCCAAATTCCACTCGGCACTCCTATGTATTGTGAAAATACCTTCCTGAAAGGAGGGGGAATTAAGTGAGCACATGAAGTGCTGAGGGAATACAAAATAAGGGAAAGATCAGGAGTTGAGTCAGAAGTAAGCACCGTGCTGCTAAAGCTAATCAAATAAACATGCACATACCGTATGTTCCTATTCCCCGACCATGGCAGACATCATTAATTGATCATGGCACTTCTTCCCCATGAACCTATCTAGGACCCCTCATAACCCTCTACATACTCAAGCTGCTGACAGACACGACCAATCACTGAGAGATAGGAAGTGACATAATCCCAGACACTGGTCTTGGTAGAAGCAATACTAAAAAAAAAAAAAGAAAAATTTAAAGGTTTGCAATCATGATGAAAGTAGCCATTTGAGTACATTTGAGTAGCTGGGAATGACTTCAGTCAAACCCTCACAAAAAAGGAGTGTAAGGTCTACGGCAGAAAGTAAACGGCTGACTTCTTTGCTCCTAAGCATCGAAGGTTTGGGGCTGACAAAATGCAATATTGATGAGAGAGCAGTAAAAGACAGACTGATGAATTCTGAGTTGAACTGGGGAATTAAAGAGAGCTTCCAAGGTTGAAAGCTACAATACTCATCAATTAAAAAAAAAAAAAAAAAAAAAAAAAAAAGATTGGCTCAGCTATCTGTGCTAAGAAAGTGCCTGAAAATGTGACACAGGGATTACAAAAGGTCCTTCAGTAAAATTAAGATGAGGATTACACCTCAAAAAGGATTGGCAGTGGACTATGTCAATCATATAAAAGAAAGTGGTAGCTTAATTATTTGTATTGTGACTTTCTAGCAAATAGAAGTAGGTGATCTTCATGGAATCGATAACAAGAACAAATTTATGGAAATTATAAAAGAGACAACAATTATAACAAGTGCAATGATATATTTTACCATAAGCATATTACGTGCTGTATGTTAGGTATTTAACATATACTATTTTATGCAATCTTAGACAAGAAGGAGGGAAGTGGGGGAGGGAGGATGAAAGAAAAGGTGGAAAAAAGAGGAAAAGGTGAAGAAGAAGAAACAAAGGTTTGTTTGCTTGGAGGAATTTTTTTTCAATTGCCATTTTACACATTGGGCAACTGGAGCTCAGGACAGTCAAGTAACTTGCCTGGCATGTGTCAAAGTCAGGAAAAAAACAGCCCCATCTGCCATCAAAACATACAGCTTTTTACCTCTTTGCTGTACTTTATCCAAAACAAACAAACAAACAAACAAACAAACAAACAAACAAACAATGGAGCCCAGGAGCAGGCACACTGTTATTGCAACAATCAGGGAGGAGGAAACAAGACCAGTCATTGGGAATATTCCCCTCTCTTTGAAGCCTATGTGGGCTTCACCATCACGTGACACATGACCAAAAAACACAGTGGACTTTCTTTAGCTTGACACTGTGCCTGCAAGCAATCCTCCCACTAACATGAATTCACAAACACACCAAAAAAGGGGAAGGGGGTTGACCATCGAGCAGTCATTAAGCAATCCTAATCTACAACCACTGAGAACATACTATGCGTAAATGCATTCTACAAGGGCCTTTTATCCACTGATGAATGAAAGCATTCATTCATCCATTCATTCAATACACATGCCTTTATGGCCAACTAGGTTACAGTTATAACTACTCAGGAAGGAGCAGTAAATAAAACAGATAAGAATTTCAGCCCTTCTGAAACTTCCATGCCTAGTGGAGGAAGACACAAGAAAAATTTTACAAGTACATAATATGTCAAGTGATCGTTACAAAGAAGAAAAGTACCACAGGGAAGTAAGCAGACCATGTTAGGGTAAGACGTCCAATTTTAAATATGGTGGTCTATTCCAGGCAAGAGAAGAAAGCCATGTGGCTGGAAAGGAGGGAGGAAGACTATGGTAGGAAAGGAAGATGGGTAAGGTGGAAAGATGTAGGGCATACAAATCCTACAGACTATGTTAAAGATCTCAGTCTTACTCCAGGAAAAACAAAAATAATAATAATAAAAAAAGAGGACACCACTGAAAGGCCTAAGCAGGATAGAGGTATAGTCATGACTGCATTTTAAAAGTTCTTCTGGCTTCTGTCAGTGGAAGGGACTATAAAGGATACATGCTGGAAGCAAGAAGACCAGTTAGCATGCTATTGGTGTAGAACACATGAAAGAAGGTGGCAGTTTAGGCAAAGGTGGAGCTTTTGGAAAGATTTGGTAAATTGTTCAGGGGAGAAAATCAACAGGACTTGGTAACTGGCTGGATGTTGGAAGTGGTGAACTAATTTTTCCTTAAAAAAAAAAAAAACATTGATGGGGTGCCTGGGTGGCTTAGTTGGCGAAGCATCTGACTCTTGATTTTGGCTCAGGTCATGATCCCAGGATTATGGATGGAGCCCAAAGTCAGTCTCTGCACTGAGCGTGGAGCCTGCTTGGGATTCTCTCTCCTCTTTGCTCTCTGCCTCTCCCCTGTTTGCTCTCGTGCTCTCTCTCAAAAACAAAACAAAACAAAACAAAACAAAACAAAACAAACCACATTGAAATAATAAAAGTATTCTAGGATCCCAGTCTGAGATGGGCCCCATCTCTAAGCCAATCATTCTGGGGATGCCTTTTTAAATGTTGAGCCCATTCTTGGATCCCACAGTGGGGTGAGGATGAGAAAGTGAAATCAGTTCTAGGTTTAGGAAGAACTGAAAGATTCATTAAAAAAAAAAGTTCTACAAAAGGAAAGTAAGTGAGGTGACATTACAGCAATCCAAAGGTGAGACCAGAGGACATGTTAAGCTTAAGAATGGAGAAAGAATCTGACCAAAGACACAACAATGAGATAGGAAATAATTCTATCCTGTGAACAAAATTGACAAAAAGTCAAAGGTTACATGAGGTTTGGAAACCTGAAAGCATCAAATTCCTTTGATAGAACTAGTAAATTGAAAAAGGATACTGTTTTAGTTATGGGGAGAAATTAGTTCTATTCTTGTTATAAATGCCTTAAATATTTAGAACAACAGACTCATGGCCATAATTGCACAGATAATGCTGAGATATGTCAAGAAAAACACAAAACAATTAATTAGTATGACAACTTCCCCCAAGGAAGCAATTCAAATCATTTAGTGAAAAACAAAGTTATAATAAAATGTAATCATCTGGTGTCTATATTAGCAATAATTAGTATATATGATCAAAGCCACGCCAAAGATTACTTTTCCATTTTAAGTGTGCAAACTACCAACATTCTGTTGGTACAGATGGAAGATGTACATTGGAGGAGTCCAGCTATTTGATGGAAGGGAGTAAAGGCAGGGAATTCTGGGGTTTATCAAGCTCTCCAACAGACTAGGCAGTCACATCTGTAGTTGGCAGATGTGAACAAAACCACCTCCTAAAAAAATTGTGAGCTCTCCAGCACCAGGAGAAAGGAAAAGTGACAGAAAACAGCAGAGAGAATGGAATATGGAGCCCCGAGCAGACGGATGGATGTGCTTGGCCAAACCCCGCCCTCCATTACCAGAGCTCCAGATCTAGCTCATGGAATGGGAGTTCCAACCTATCACCAGCTTCAGAATGACAATCTTCATAAGGCTTGGGAATTCTGTTCTTTGGCATGAAATAGATGCTAATTCTCCCTCCTTCCTGATTCCCTTTCAAATATGAGCATATCCACCTAAGCCAGACAAGTTAGTTCCCACTCTCCACCTTTGGGACAGACATTACTAGGTGACGTGACACTTTCCCACTCAGCCCCAGCATCTCTACCAAAGATGCAACTTGACAGGTAAATCCGTATCATAGAACACTGCTCAGTAAGTAAAGGGAATAAGCTATTGATACATGCAACAACGTAGATGAATCTCGAGGGCATTATGTTGAGTGAAAAAAGCGAATCCCCAAATCTTACATACTGTACACATTCTATTTATATATTCATGAGATGACAAAATTTAAGAAATGAAGGACAGATGGTGGTTCTCAGGGGTTAAGCATGGGGGAAGGGGATGGAGGAAGTGAGCCAATGTACGGTATGAGGGATCCTTGTGGTGTTGTGTCTTGACCACAGTGTGGACACATGAACTGATACAGGTGCTAAATGTGTATAGAACTAAATACACACACACACACACACACACACACACACACACACACACACAGGACTACAAATAAAACTGGGTAAATCTGAATAAGATAAGTAGATTATATTAGTAGACGGCATCAATGTCTGAATAAGAGCATCAGTAGATCTTACTGCATGAATTAGATCAATCACAGATTTTCCTATACTATGATTGTTTTTTAAGATGTAACTCTGGGGGTACAGAGTTTCTCTCTATTACTTTGTAAGCTTAACGTAAATCTACGAATCTACAATGACCTCAACATAAAAAGTTTTAGTTTTTTTTAAAGCAGCCATTTTAAAAATAAAATAAAGTAAAATAAAATCTACCAATGGACTAAAGTAAACATATAAGTTGAAATCTATTTGTCCCTCCTAGGGTAGATCATTGGGATTTTATCCACATATACTCTCAAAACCAAAGAAAAAAATAGAACAAATCTAATTTCTTGCCTAGATTCTGATTTTTTTGTAAAAAATATTTCCAACCTTTTGACACAGGCTTCAGTCACCACAAACAAAATTAGGTGATAGGTGAAAGTGCTTTGGGGTGCACAGATATTGTCAACTTCACCATCAGAATTCAGTTCATAGCAGCTCAGGGACAATGCTAAAAATTCAGAGTTCCTAGACCCAGTTCTGATGTTGACATGTGGCTGGAGTTTGGAACTGAGCTATCCCAAACCCTGCAGTTTTTGTTGACTCTGATTCTGAATGGTTCTGTCAGCCTGCAACCAATCCCAGAGTACCAACATTCCAAAGCAGGATTGCATCTAACTGCTGGCATAACATTTCCTTTGATTCCATGGCAACCCTATATCCTAACTGTGTTTTGCAAGGGCTGCAACCTTCCATTTACCCTACATTCATTTCCAAATTGAAATGGTATCTTGTACTACACATGTTTTCTGTGATAGTTTGTCCTGTGAATTCATTTAGTAATGAAGTGTATGGTCTGTCTTCCCATTTCAAGAACCCGGGTCACGTTCACAACCAACTGCCAGGCATTACATCCACCCAAGGAGGAGCTTTTCAGTCTGTATTTCTAAAGCTGAAAAGATGCTCAGGTGAGTTTGCTTCAATTAACCTGTGCCAATGAGAACATTATTGCATTCTCCCACACTCAATAGTATGGAAGTTGCTGAATATTTAGTAGCATAATCAAGTATAATAGGGGCAGGATGGGAGAGCTCCTTGCAAATTTCCTTCAGCCTTTCACTTTCTGACAGCAGAGGGTGTGTGTTTATTATTAAAAAATATGTTGTTTAAAAGGCCCCTTTGTGTGTGTGTGTGTGTGTGTGTGTGTGTGTGTGTGTGTGTGAAGAAAACAGGTTACTACCTACGTTGTACGAATGTAAATGAATAAAACCTTTTTGGAGGGCAAATCTTAGCGATATCTATGAAAAGCAAATTGATAGAGCCCTTGCAGAACTAAGATATTATCCTATAAATATACATAGCAAACACTGAGATATAGATGTATAAATAGATGCAGTGTCTGAAATAGAATAAAAAAAGAAACTAAACCAAGCCATTTAAATGTGCATTAATAAGAAATCTATTAAATATTGTTTTATTCATAAAATGGAATACTATGAAGCTATTAAAAAGAATAAATTAGTTCTATATATCTAGTGTAGTTATTATACATGGCACATTTATTTATAAAAGAGTATCAGCTGGGTGGCTAGAATTCCTTCTTTCCTCCCTCCCTCCTTTTCTCCCTCCCTTCCTTCCTTCCTTCCTTCTTTCTGTGGCTGGCTAATCTTTCATGAACCAATTCCTGGGAATATTGCTACTTCTCCTATTCCACAATTCCTTTCTCAAGATCAGCTATTCTAAGGAGGTCCAAAGGTAACTGTGAAGTGGGGGACATAAGGAGTTGATATTCAAAAGGTATAAAGCTTCAGTTATACTAGACGAGTAAGTTCTAAAGTAAGTTCTTCATAGTTTGGGAAGAGGGTGACTCTTGGTGACTATTACCCCACCACACACACATACACAATGAAGGGACACAGGACATTCTGAATAGAGTTGAATATGTTGATTACCTTGATTGTAGCAATGGTATCACAGGTGTATGTATATGTCCAAACTCATTACATTAAATATATACAGTTCTCTGTATGTGAGTGTGTGTATATATACATGTGTATATATACACATATGTACATATGTGTATATATAGCTCAATAAAGCCCTTTAATGTTTTAAAGTTCACTCATTCAGAATCTTTAGGAAAAACAAATCCCCACACTTTGTTTCAGCATTGGTTGTTAAAAATGTACATATCAGGGCACCTGGGTGGCTCAGTCGGTCAAGCTATTGACTTCGGCTTAGGTCTTGATCTCATGGTTCGTAAGTTCGAGCACTAGGTCAGGTTCTGTGCCGACAGCTCTCCTCCTCCCCCTCTCACACTCTATCTCTTTCAAAAATAAATATTTTTTAAAAAGAACATACACATCATGATAGTGCTCAGCCTTTTCAAAGATGTGCATGTTGAGAATAATTGTTGATCTTTCAAAAACAAGAGGTTCTGGAAAGTTTGCATTAATATCATAAACACACACACACACACACACACGTACACACACACACTATACTTCAGCTCTATAGCAACTCCTATTATATTGAACCTACTTTATTCAAGACGATTCATTTTTTTGAGACTAAAGTTATTTAAAGTAGAGTTAAAGTAACTCTTCTCCACCACTCACTATGTAAATTTGACCAACTTAGCAAACTCGAATCCTAGTTTGCCCACCTATAAAATGGGATATATAAAGTTGTTACCTGATAAGGTTGTTGAAAATATTAAATGAGATAATACCTACAGAGCATTTGGTAAAATGTCTATCCAATAGCAATGTTCGGTTAATATTACATACGGTTTATGTAAACATGTGCACGTGTGTATGTATCACACGCACACACACTTGAAGGCAAAGAGTCCGCCAAGTTCCCAAACTAACTTTTATGACTATCTGTTACCATTTGCTTACAATGATTTGTTTATCCTCAATATTTTCAAAATGCCTTCTTCTACTCTAAGGAGAGTAGGTGTTCAGCTCAATCTAACATAAGGCAGAACTTCTAACAATTAAAGCCTTGTACAAGTGACTGCTTTGTGAGGCAGTCCCACCACTGAAGGTATGCAGGCCAATGAGCTCTTCTGGAATAAGTCAAAAGAAAGATCTCAGGGTCTCTCCATTATGGGGCTCATTTTAAGGATCCCTCCCATATCAGCATAAAATGTGTGCCACGCACTTCAGCTGTAGGTTGTTTTTTTTTTTTTTTTTGACGTTTATTTATTTTTGAGAGACACAGAGAGACAGAGTGTAAGCAGGGGAGGGGCAGAGAGAGGGGGAGACACAGAATCCAAAGCAGGCTCCAGGCTGGGAGCTGTCAGCACAGAGCCCAACACGGGGCTCAAACTCACAAACCGCGAGATTATAACCAGAGCTGAAGTTGGACGTTTAACCGACTGAGTCACCAGATGCCCCCAGTTGTAGTTTTTCTAATCTCCCTGGAGGAGAGAGATGGCTTCCACCATATGGTCTTCCACGTATGGTATTTTTCACCTGCCTCCTTTACAGTGCAATAGTGTGCAACTGTTTGTAGGTTTATAGCACATATTCCTCTGACTGGAAACCCTCGAGGTAGTGACTTGACCCTATTTATCTCTTAGTCTCACGTAACTGGGCACACAGTAGGTACTCAGTGGATGATTTCTGGGTGATAAAATAAATCTTGCAAATCAATCTGGAGTGCTTTTCTATCTATAAAGTTTTTCCTACAAAATCTAGACCATTAAATATTCTGACAGAATATTTAAGCAAATCTGCTGTTAAAATATTAATAATGGAAGCAGCAACAATGATGGCAGTGATGTATAAATTGAAAAGTAAACCCACAGAGATGTCAATAGAATGTTTTTGTCTCTTTATTTCCATTCTCCTTATTTGAGAAGGGATGTTTTTATCAGCTTTAATGCCTAACTAGGATAATTTACATCTGTCTCCTTCCCCTTGGTATCAAGAGCAAAAGCATCTGATGACTGCATTCTTGGGGGAAACTTACAGTATTTTCCCCTAAAAATGACATTTGATAACAAGCATAACAATAAAGTAGATACCCCTTCTATCCAATAAATGTCCTCTGTCCTTAAGTCAGAGTTTTCCTGGAACATGGGATGGGGAAGAAAGACTAAAATAAAAGATTGCATTTATAGTTTGGCCATAGAGACTAAACCAGATCATGTTTATTGATTTATTTCAATCAATAGACACGGGAAAGTTCAGGAGATTTTGACCCATGCCTCCAGATATGCATTTGAGAGAGGTTTTTACCCAGCCCCAAAGTTGAGTTATTGCAGAATGAAAAAATGTTTCTGTCCACCAAGTGACACAGATATATTCATAACAGGAAGGAAGGAGGAAATTCAGCTCCTTTTGTTTTTCTCTCAGATTGTAACATACAAAGACAAGTTTTGTACAAATTATTAAACTCTGTCATGTTTCTATCTACTTAACCAAATGATAACTAAACACAAAATATCAGAATCATAAATAGACATGCTCTGGATAAAAATAAATAGGCTTCATGCAGTGATAATGGCCACTCCTTGCCCAGATTACATCTGTTCTCAGAAACTATATATGCCTATTATAGGTCCTTTATTGTCTTCCAAAAAATTAACTTCCTTCATGGCAGGCTCTGTGCTGCTCACTGTCTGTGGTCTCTTCTGGGGAGGGAAAAATGGTCCTCCATGTTTGGACATAAAATCTCATGTTCATACCCCATAAAGAACTCATCTAAACCTCTTTTTTTTTTCTTCTAGGACCTGAACTAACCAGGACACAACTTGTTTGTCTCACGCTGCATTTCCAAGGTGAAATTAATTCCTTCTCACTGACATGTACATACACCAGACTTGTGTCTTTTTGAGGACACTGGCACAATACAGAGACTACTGGAAAGGATGCAAATGGAATCTAAAGACCTTACGGCTCATCTTTACCAAGGCTGCATGACCAGCTATTTGGTAGCATCAGACTTTATGGGCACCATTTTTAAAGAAGCTATAGTTCAAAGTTGAGATCAGAGCTTTAATGGGGTTTTGAACTATGATGTGTATGAAGAGTTAATGGCAACATTCTTTAGCCATCAGGTCAGCCAAGGGATGAGATGAGGAAGTATATACACCTGTGGAGCACAAGTCCACATTCTGTTTCTGGCTCATCATCTCTTCCCTATTTCTTCTGGTAGCAACATTTCTCTTTCCGCTGATAGAGTGCTTTCCATGTGGTGGGCTTAGTAAAAGCCAGGCACACCCCACCTGTGCTACTGTTATTGATACATGGTCTTGACTGGAAATCAGAATTCTCTCCTCCTCTAGCCCCAGGGTTCAGTTCAGGAATGAGGATGTAAACCAAACAGAGTTGATACCACTCTAATTTTATATATGGAAGCGAGAAGAGAGAAGATGTTGTTTTGCTTCAAAACATAAGCTGTTAGGAATGTAGCCTGAAGGCTACAATTGGCCACATGAAGAAAATCTGCTCAAGAATGAAATCAACACTCAGAAGGAAGTCAAACGATGGAGAAGAGACATACCATTAGTAACATTATTTGAAGCCCCGGACACAGCCCTACTTGACGAAAATGTATCTTTTGGATTCCTAATTTCATGAGCCAATAAATCTCATCGTTAAAAAAACAAGATTAAATCTGTTGTAGTTTAATTTTTGTCATGTGCAATAAAAAGTGTTCTGGTGAATCCACGTGAAGGCAAGAAAGGTGTGACCAGCCTCCCATTCTACGGCTGACTTTTTAAAACATTGCTTTCCCAAAGAGGTCTGATTGTAGCCAAGAAGGCCTTTGGGTCAACAAAAATCTTTCCTTCTAACAACTTCATGCATGACAATGCTGGAATGCTGGTTGGGGCTTAACAAAATAGTTCCTGCAAATGGAACCCACTCTCCAGTCTCTGTCATTTGAGGGAGAAAACTCCTGTGCTACCATGAAAATAATTTCGGAAAGAAATACATCTGCTTTCAGAAAGTGTCTGCCAAGATGTGGCCCAATGTAATTTAAAATGGCTAAGACAATCAGCTCGAAAATTAAGGTTTCTAATGGGAACACCTACTCAGCCCTAATAATAGGGGAACTACCATCATAATTATAATGTGGTGCAAGCAGGCACATCATTAACTAACTTTTCTCAGCTACTGCAATTAACAAGCATCAATAGATTGAGTAAATTATTAATAACCCACACATGCTCCAGTGCACACTGCTGGCTCTATTTTTTTTTCCAAGTAAGAAGCAAAAAGTTAACAGCTGATATCCAAATAATCTTTGATTTATCTCCTTCATAACATTCCTGCACCTTTTAATAATTCTTTTTGGAGGAGTTAAGAGTTGTAAAGAATTAAGTGGTGAGTGGAGAAGGAGACAGCCTGGAAGTGAGCAATGTAGTCTAACAGAGAGACCACCTTCTATGAGTTGATCAAACAGCCCATTCCTTACTTTCTCCATAGTGTGATCATTTATAGAATTGCTATTATCATCACTGAGTGCTAGTAAGGGTAGAAGTTGTTATGCCTGTGACTTTATACAATGTAGTGTGAATCAGCAGCTCTCAAATACAGCCTAGGGACCGATTTAGGTTTATGATGTTCACAAATAATCTCCTCAAATCATGGGGCATTAGCGCAGGGTGGGCCCTAGCCTAATATGTAAGCAATAAAGAAGACAAAACAAGAGAACCAGGAAGAATTAAGGGACATAGTCAAGGCTGCACAAATAGGAAGTCTTTCCCTTGCATTTAAACTGTCACCAGCTCCTAGGTCAATAAAGCACAGTCCTTGTCTTTCAGGTGTGCCTGTACTAACAGAGAGAGGCTACTGAATAACAAGCGTCAATAGACCAAGAAAACCCTCTGAGTTGGAATAAACACAAGGGAAGAAAAGGAGAAGGGCAGGCAACTCAGCCTGGGGCAGAAGATTCACAGACAGCTTCCCATAAGATTTAAAATCTCTGCTGGATTCTTTAATGACAGGGGAAAAAAAAAAGTGTGTGTGTGTGTGGGGGGGCAGAACAGAAGTAAGGAATGGTCCCAGCAGAGGAAACACTGTGTGTATAAAGGTGAGGGCATAAGAAAAACATGGCATATTCTGGGAACAACAAGTTACCTGATGCAGTTGGAGTATAGATACACGAAGGTGCATAGTGGCCACATGAGAAGGGATGTGTCAGGAAGAGATGCTCTCTGTTGAGAGCCACAGCTGGCCTTCGAGCAGCCTTCAGTAGAAAGTGACACAATCAGGTTTTACTGATGAAAAGATCCCTAGGGCTGCACCTGACAGAATGGAGTGGAGAGAGGGTGTGGTAGGGGAAGGAAAGGACCACAGGGAGGCTGTGCCAATCCATGCAAGGGATGTTAGTGGTCTTAACCAAAGACCCCACAACGGGAATGCAGCAGGGAATCAAGAGTTATATTTTTGTGATTATTGGGAGATAAAACCCGGAGACTTGACTCTTCACCCTGAGTCTTAGGTGATGTGACTATCTCCAACTCCTTAACAGGCAAACAGCCACCATGCAACTGCTACCAGGTAAACAGCACCAGGAAGTCCGGCAGCCTTGGTTTTGGGTCAGATATAAAGGTGGAGGTTTGAGAAAACTGCACTGCAGGAGATGACTTCCAAGACTTGGTTTCTCTCTTGCATCTCCATAAACCTGGGTCTTCAAAGACCATTCCCCGCTGCGAGGAAGGGACTCTTTCAGAAAGAAGTAATAGCCAAGTGGAGGGCAGGTAGACCAGAAGGCCTCTGACCTTGAAGAAATCTATCAAGACACAAAATAGCAAAATTCTCTGGCTCCAGGTTATTTCTATCTTGATGCCTCTTTCAACAAAAAGGCATCAGACTGAATGATTTTAGGCACATGCCGAGTCATCTGGCTGAGTCCTGCAAGAAGGAGGGGGATTGAAAAAGGTGACCCATGGGTCACTCTGGTACAAACCTACTCAGAGCCTGTCTGCAGGCAAGTGCCTGGGGCTGCTGGACTCAGGATCAGTCTCAGGCAGGCTCTGCCTCCCAGGCCTCTTCGGGTTTCTGCTCAAACGATCGCCTCATTTTGAGATCATTCAAGCATGTTAAAACTGTAGACAGCAGAGCAGCACATCTATTCAATGACCACTTAAACTATACAACTGGAATTTATCACAAGTACAAGGGAAAGGGTGAGTCGTTAGAAAATCAAACTGGGAAAATCTCCACTCTCGATCAAACAGCTATGCTTTCTGCCCAGGGACCTGGGCACTGCAGCCTTAAAACACTAAATGTGTACAGCCTCCTGTCGGTGTCCAAAAAGGATCTGAGGTAGAGACGCACACAACAAAAGAGGTGTTAAAATATGTAAAAGAGGAACTTGAGACAAGGCAAAAATAAAAGAGAGGGGCAGGATAAGTGGATGCAAAAAATTCATTCTGTAATAGCCTGTATAGTTGCTGAGATCCAGACTCCTCTATAGATAAACCTTCTTGGGGTTTTCTTGAAAGGATAATTTAAAAAAAAAAAAAAGAGAGACTCCTCTCGACAGTATCTAGGGTAACTTTAACTCTCACCCATTTGTAATAAACGTCTTGCTGTCATCGTAGCTGTTGGTCTGACGGAGTCCAGGCACTACAAGGTCTAAAGATCTGATCCTGTGAATTAGGGCTGAGAACCAGCACTCTTGGATTTCTCTCCATTGACACTGCCTCATTTCCTTGGACTAGCTGTGATCAGCTGTGTCCATCAATCCTTGGCCATCTGCTTAAGAGCAACCTTTTCACTTGGCCTCTGATTCTGCAGTGACAGGTTTCACCCTTTGCATACCTTCCACGACTGCAAGGTGCCCAAGTGGAAACCGCTCCTTGGAAAGTTACTCAGAAAAATATTCCCACCATTCCCACTCCTCATCACACCTTCGGCCTTATTCCAGTAATGGCTTCCGTGGACGTCCTGCAACAAGTCACGGACTCTATGGTTCTACTTGTTTGCTGTCAAACCCAAAGTGCTGTTTGAGCAGATTTCTCCCGAGGAACAAACTATGTAATCACCGAGAGCAACAGCACTGATGGCAAGGTGGAGGTGATGGTGGTGGCTGGGGGGAGGCACGTTGGCTTCTAAAACATTCACTTTATGGCTCTTGGCTGGTGAATTAATAGAATACTGTATTGTATGATACACACCACACCTATCACAGTGGAGATCTCAGGCAGGCTTTCGAATAACATGAAGATCCATGATAAAGTAGAATGCAAATTTCCACTACAAACACTGCTCCATGGAGGGCATTATTCTCTGTAGTATCTCTGCCAGATGCAGGGGTTCTGGAATGATGAGGGGCAAGCTTTATGTCAAAGGTGCATTGCTCTTGCTTTGTTACAATGAGGAGCTCGAGAAGACCTGGAGAAAATACAAAAGTTGACCCCAATGGCCTATGCAGTGTAGTCCTCTCTAGTATCAGAAAGCCAAGGCCCATTTTCATTCATAGTCACCAGCAAGCCAGACTTCACTGGGGTAAAAGAGCGGGTGGGTGGGTAAGGGGGTCAGCTGGTTCAGCCAGGCCTGCAGACACTGCCCTGCTCTGCCTTTGCCCAGGAAGACCTTACTGCAAGCACATTTTCAAAAGCAAGATACGTTATAAGCAAACAGAGCTATCATTTTTAGTGTCAGAGAAACTTGGGATTTCAATACATGACATTTGAGTTACCAGACAGGGTGTCAGGCCGAGTCTCAGGGTCTCAGGGGAGATGGGGAAGTAGCTTGAATGAGGACCAGAAGTTGGTGCCCTGGGGTACTTTATGGTATGCCATGCCCCTCTCCCAGCCAGATGGGCTCCAACACGTGAATCTCATTTGAAATCTTCTTCCCCACTTTGGAACAGCCTGAAGAATGGGGAGTTAGCAGTTTTATTTACAGCACTCTTAGCCCCCAGCCAGGTAATCACACAGTAGCAAGCAGATGGGGAGAGGGGACGCTTAGAGGGGATGAAGAAAGCAGTGGCTGCCACATAGTGATGGAGGCAAGTGCTTGGCCACTGCTGCTGTGCTACGTGGGGGTTGGGGACCTGAGGGGATGTGGGCCTCTGAGAACCAGACCAGCCATATGGGTAAGCCAGGGAGAGGGACTAGGTGTGGAGAGAGAGCGAGAGACAGAGAGAGATGTGGACATATTCCTATGTCTTCCCAACATGGGGCCATGCTCCTGGGATACATCAAGCTCAAAGATACACTGGTGTTTGTTTATGTCAAGATCTGCAGCAGAGCTCAGATAAGCTCAAACTCAGCTATTAAGCAATCACAAAATGGACTCGGCTTCTAAATAGTCTCACTAACATAAGCCAGGAAAACCAAAACATGGCAACCGCTCCCTGATATGAAGACCTGAACTCCCTCTAAAGAAGGGTGGCAAAGGAAAAAGGGGTGGGAGTGGGGGGTCCCCTGGCTTAGGAAACCCATTCTAAGACCTGCACACACCTACATCTAGGGCAGGATGGGTGTCCACGGTTGGTACTGAATGAGCCATCCAGCCCCATCTGACCTGGGGTTTGCTGAGAAAAAGCCCTCAGAGGAACAGATGCGAGCTGACTCATCCAGAATCCTCATCCCCCTGACCTCCGCTGGAGGAGGCAGGAAGGGGGTGACTTCTGAGGAGGGCACAGGCTCTCTGCTACTGGAGACCCCCAGGGAGACACAAACCCAATGCTGCTAAATGGCAACCTTCAGAAATCACCTTCTCGGGCCATAAAGACTCTTTTACTCCGTGGCTTGATTTGCTATTGATTTAAGGCTCTTTTTCATAGTGATGCAGGAAAACATTTTATTTTCTCGGATGTAAGTGGGTGGGAGTCTATCCGGGGAAAGAGGGGGGAGGCTGCCATGTGGAGTGACGCCATCATTTAAAGACACTCTCCACTGCACCCTAAATGTCTACATGAGGAATTTTAAATAGGTCTAGATTCATCTGTATCAGGAGCTTTTAACCTGGTGACCAGGGATCAAGAATGGGTTTCGGAAACTGTGGGCCCTGAGTAATGGTGCAAAATGCTGGGCCTTTATGCGTATACCCATTTCTCCAGGAGAAGTATCTTGGCTTTCAATAGACTCTAAGGATTCTGAGACTCTCAAAATGAGGATATCTCCAAGATCAGAAAGGGAGTCGATGCCTGCCGTTCCTAAAACAATCAATCATCTTAGCAAACCAGAGAGATAATCACCAGCTTACCTATCAGATGACAATTCCTATGCAGACTTTTTCCCCCAAAGGGTCACTTTACACACAAATCAACCCTGAACTCAGACTTTAAAGCCATTCAAGGGCACCCACGAACCCAAATAGGAATGTTCGGAAGACAAGACCACACTTTAAAGAAAATCATGATTGGTTCAGGAAAAACTAACAGAATTGTGCCAATGTCTGTAAACATTATTCTGTTAGATCCTGGGGGCGGGGCTATTACTAAGCACGTCACAGGCTGCACACCACGCTGCACAGACTTACCATAGTGCCTGATACACAATAGATGCTCAATAAATGCTGTGGAATAATATAAATGAATAAACAAACAAAGGAAAGGATGGATGATTGAATGAAGATCTTTTAAGACATTTTCTTGATGAGGATGATATTTGTAGAACCGAATTCCCAGGCTCCAGGTCCTTGCTTGCCTCCAAGGGCACAGAAAAGATAAAAAGGGTGAGTGAGAAGAGGCTCTGGGAGAAAGCTACCCCATAAATACAAGGTATTGTTATTTTTATTTTTATTGGTGCTTCCACTGCCTTCGGGGGGAGGGGGGAGCACATGTGAATATGGCTAATTTTCTGCTTGACTCCAGACACATTCTAAATTACTGAGCCACATTTTATTTTAAATTGACTAATAAAGAAATCTCACACCCCACACCATTTCGCATTTTCTTGGGTCGTTTAATGTTTACACCCTTCTGCAATGGCTATTCTTTCCCTGAGAGCTGGGTTGGGGTGGGGTGAGGGCTGAAAGGCTGCTTGATACATTATTCTCTCTCTCTCTCTCTCTCTCTCTCTCTCTCTCTCCCTCCCCCCCCGTTTCTCTTTGTCATTGTTCCACTCAGTCTGTCTCTGTCTTTCTGTCTCTCTTTGTCTCTGTCTCTATTTTAATTTGTCCCGATCAAGACACAAATATCACCCTGATTCAGATGTCTTGCCTTTATGCTCACTTGAAAAAAATCACGTACAGCTTTTTGCTTTCCCCTACATAAAAATAAATGGAAAACATTTTGCAAATGTCAAATGCTATATAAAGGGAAAAATATGAAGGACACTGGACACATAAACAATAATACTAATGACAAATTTTACCTCTCCTAAAGCACTCTCTGCCACCTAGTTCCAATTCTGGAGTTTTATCTCAAGGGTCAGAAACCAGCTATATCATAGACAGAAATGGATTCTCACAGCAAAATACTCTTCAAATGTGTTACCAGATGATATTAAGGAAAAGGAAGGAAAAGTAAAGAAAATTACTTGGGGTTGACCATTTTCATTCTTTCACTTATTTATTCATTCATTCAACACTTTTTTAAAGCAATCTTATGTTCCCCAAATGGCATAAGTCACTGAGAATGTAATGTACAAACAGTAAGAGGTGGTCCCTGCCCAAATGCAATAGTCTAAGCAGGGGAGACAGACAGTAAGAGCACACATATGTAAACAAGGTAATGTTCGGTTATGAATCAAAGTGTTTTGATTGATAACAGAGAAGGTGAGCAGATAAGGGAAAACCCCAATAGTGAAATTATACTGAGGTAGAGACCAAAGGTTCTGAAAGAGCCTGCCATGCAGAGAACACTACTGAGAAAAACAAGTACAATTACTCAGAGGTAGAAAAAGTCTGGCCATGTTCCAGGACCTGTAAGGCAGGTAGAGTGGAGGCCGGGAGTTCGTGGATGAGTGACAAGAAATGAAGTCAAAGAGGGACCCAGGAGCTGGCTCTTGCCTTATGGGCATGGCAACAAGTCTGGACTTTCTCCTAAGTGAAATGGAAACCCACTGAAGCATTTTAAGGGGGGTGAGTGATATGATGGGATTTATGACTTTAAAAGGCCACTTTGGTTGCTTGCATGGAGGACAGGCACGAGTGGAAGCAAGGTGTCCAGGTAGAAGGGCAGGGTGGTCACCTAGCGAAGAGCTGATGGTGGCTTGCACCAGGTGACTGGCAGTGGGGATGGAGAGGAGAAGCTGGGTTAGGACTTGCTACACAATTAAATGTTGAGACAGGACAAGTGGGGATCCAGGAAGACTATAATAGCCTATTTTAATTTGGTAATCCTAAAATTAGATTCATTTAACTCATCCGAAGTACAAGTGGCCATAATATATTTATTAACATGTGTGGTCCTTTATCAGGTCAGGGAGAGTCATAAATACTACCCCCCCCCCAAAATGATCTTGACTACCTCCAGCAGAATTATATCTCCATGCTTTTACTTTCACTGAAGCCTATATACTTCCTCTTACAGCATCCCTCAAAACTTCCATTAAATAATCATCGGATAAGGTATACTGTCTACCAAGCTGTGTTCTGAGGTCCATCAGAGCAGGGACCTGATCTGTCTTGGTCAGCATTATATTCCCAGAACCAAGTACTGTGTCTGGCATCCTGTGGGTGCAGTGAAATGAATAAATATTGAATGTGAATACATGCCCTGCAATTAGCTCTCTGAGTTTCCAGACAATAAAGGATAGGAAGCAATCTGAGCCCAGAACTAACACCCACTGACTATTTCCTAGTCTCCTCACAAGGATCCTCCTACTCCCTCCCCAACCCACTGCAAGTCTAGACACACCAGTCCCATAAAGCCAGAGCCACGCTGAACATCATGACTCATGGATGAGAAACCACCAGAGATAATCATTGGGAGTTTCCAGGGTTTGCTGTGGGTAGCTTCCTGCAGAGCCCTATAAAGCAGAAGGAGGTTCATCCTTCCTTCTACCTGAAGTTCATCCTCACTCCCTCCTTCTCTCTCCCACTTTCACCTTAGAAACCATACCTTGATCCCCTTTTGGAAATGCCAGTGTGTTATCAAAGCATTTCACAAAAGAACTCCATGGAACCCTGCTCCTCACAATCCTTCAAGATGTGTGACTTTTTGAAATCCATTACGAAGCCCACTAAGGAAACATGTTGGAAAGGGCAGTGCTACCTTTCGATAAGTATCTACCAATCCAAGTCTCCAGTTGTCTACTTCTAATTTCAATAATTACTGCATGGGCTATAGCACTAAGATATTCTGCTCTAAGGGTTTTAGATGGGAACTGTTGATTCAGAAAATTACAAACAAGTGTCTACAAAGATGCCCCCAAATTCACTGATGTATTCATCCATACATCAAAAAAAATCATTAAGTTCCTACCATGTGCCAGGTCATGGATAACTGTCAATGAATTAAACAGACAGGGCTCCCTTACTCATGTATTTATCTAGTTGGAAGGATAGACAACAGAGCAATGAATATGTAATTGCAAGTTGCGGTAAGCAGTGTAAAGAAAATAATGAAGGTCCTAGAATCAGACTAGAGTAGGAAGAGGGAAGTATGTAAATTAGATGGTCAGGAAAGATGGTTAAGAGAAAGTGAAGAGGAGATGGCATTTTAAATAAATGGTAAAAAGGAGAAGGCACCTACCAACCAGTGAATGACAAAGAGACAGAGACAGGGTTCCAGGCAGAGGGGAGAGCCCGAGTGAAGACTGAGGCAAGGAGGAGCTTCCTCTGGCTAACCTTTCCAATCGCCTAATATCGGGCAGCCACCTGTCCCAGGATCTCTGTGCCCAACTGCCATCTGCACTCAGGCATCTGGTCTGCAACCAAAACCTTCTTTTCAGGGTGCCATCTTTCCCTCCCCTTTCTGCACAGCCAGAACATCCACAAGCTTGCCCGCCCCCACTTTGTGCCCTCTCTTCATCATCACTTGTGCACTCCTAGACGCTGGTTTCTCCACGCTCAAGTGAAGAAGTCCCCCCCCGCCAAAGGCTAACCATGAATTCCTTGTTTTCAGACCCAATCAATTTATTTCTCACTGTTTCTCACCTCTTAACAGACTATGATTTTCACCATTCCAACATTCTTGAAACTCTCGCCCTTCATTTGCTCCTTAGCCAAAGCCCTCACCTGAAATGGTCCCTGATTTACTCATGTTGCTGTTCCTCTCCTAACCACTGCCAGTAAAAACAGCACTAGGGGAAGTTACCCCTACCTTTTACTCAGTACATATAACATGCCAGGCACCACACCGGGTATTTTGCAAATCTGGAGGCAGGTATTTGGTTTTGTTTTGTTTTTTCTTCCCTCTGCGCTTTCTCCTTCCATTTTAGTCACTCAGACAGGTCGAAAGGACCCATTTGGTTTCTGGTTTCAAGATGAGGAAATGGGAATGAGAGGAAGTCAGTGGAGGGATGAAGCTACACAGGGCAGAAAGGCAGTGATACGTATAAGGACCTTTTGCTTTCCAAAAGCCTTTCAAGGTACTTATGCTGCATGTTCTGCCTAAAAAATAAGGGAGTATCTCTGATGGAAACAGGAAGACAGGAGGAGAGAGAAAAGAAGGAAGAAAGGAAGAAGAGGGAGAGGAGAAAGAAGGAGAGACAGAGAAGGAAAGAGATGTCATGCACATTATAACAGAGACTCCCAGACACTGGTAAGAGGACCAAAGCCTACAGTTTCATGAGCATCAGAGACCTCCAATGGCAAATGGGTATGTGGTTCCAGTATCTACCAATTCTGGGGTAGAAGCTTATGGCTGAAGAAATGTAGCCTGGGTTATCTGAGAAACAAACGAGGTAATGGTCAGCCAGGGTCCACCCTCTGACCCTCACTTGTTTAGGTAGCAGGTAACAGCCTGGATCCTTTGCATAAGAAAGGTTGCATTTCTTGCCCGTAAAGTGGAATTGGGGATGAGGATAAAATTAACCTTGTTTTAAAATAACACAGAAATGTTCTCCTTCTTGCACAACTGAGACAATTGTGGGCATAGATTCACACATGCCTTCTCTCCTTTAATCCTTACAGCATCCACTTCTCTGGGTGTCCTTTCCTCCACATCACCCATGAGAGCATGTTGTCCCAGAAAGGTTACGTGACTTGCCCATGCCACAAAGTGACAAAGTCGAGATGCACGGAAGACTGTCCAACGCCAAAATCCTTGGCCTTTTTCACCAAGTCTTATCCCCAAAGACCCCACGTGCAGCCTCTATTTTGTCTTTTCGTATCCTCTCTCAGCAATCTTAGAATCTCTCTTGACTTCAGCATCCATTTTTCCGTGTTCCCTGCCACGTCTGTTGCTTACATCCTAACCTTTCGATTAGCTTTATCTGATGACCCTCTCTGAGTCAATGGTGCATCCTCCATCACCATCCTCCATCACAGGGCTTTGCTTCAAACCCCTGAGTCATCCTTCTCTCTGCACAATGCTTTCTTCTCCAGGAAGACTGTTGGCTTTGCACACAGACTCCCTCGTTAAAATCCCAGCTCTTCTGCTAGGTGGTCTTAGGTAAGTTTCCTAAATTTTCTCACCTCCATTTCCTCATCTTTAAAGCCATGAGAAAAGAGAAAAGAAAAGCTATCTCACTTAGATGTTTTGCATATTAAATTAGCTAATACACAGAAAGTCAAAATATAGAATAGGACTGGTATTTAACAGATACTTAATAGAAATAAGCCTGAGTCGTCTCTCCAAAACAGTTGTTGAGCCTGTGCACATTAAATTGAAGATGAAACAGATCCTTACTCTCTAAGAATTTCCACGCTAGGTATCTTGTGGGGAACTGTCTATCATGTTCCCTGCCTTGGTTTCCTACCATTACCTCTTTGGTGGGTTAAGTCACTGTTGTCATGTAGCAGGCTTTTAACTGAGATGACTGTCCCTTAGCTTCCTCCAAGTTCTTTGTGGAGGTCAGACTAGGTTTTCCAAAGCCAGAAATCCTCTGATGGCTTCCCAGGAGGGACCAGAGGAGTCCCTACAGCTGGGTGAAGATGAGACTTTGTGGCTGGTCTCAGATATATGTGGGCCCTGTTCTATCGCTTCTTAGTGATTTAATCTCAGACGCATTATTTAACCTCTCTGGGCCTCAGCCTCTCATTTGTAAAATAGGGATCAAACATGTAGTAAAAAATAATGGTAGTAAAAAATAATAAGTTAGAGCTCAATGGGCACACAGAAGACTGAAGTACAAGCCCCTTTGCAGGGAGGCAGGACTATTGTGACCAGGTGTGGCCAACTGACCATGAGGAGAAGCAAAAAGGACCAGAGTGAAACCCTCCTGTTGTCTCTGGGCAGGCCAACAGTGGACTTCACTTGAGAGAGAAATCAACCTCTGCCTACCATTTCAGGACTTAGCATATCCTGATAAGTTCTAAGCCCTCACTCACTTTAAAACTATCCTCTTGTCCAGTGCTGTCTGGCAGAACCTTCTGTGACAGTGGAAATGCTCTATATCTATGCTGTCCAATATGGCAGTCGCTGGTCACATGGGACCAGTGAAATGTGGCTTGCATGACTGCGACACTACATTTTAAATTCTGTTTAATTGCAGTGAATGTAGATGCAAATAGCCCCCCGTAGCTGCTGGCTACCGCACTGGTGAGCTCGGGAGAATGAGACTTTGTTCCCTGGAAATGCCAGGCTCTCCTGAGTCCTAATGTCTTCCCGTTTGCCACGGAAAACCATTTTCAGGCAGTCTCTACCTCCGAAATTCTCACCTTGAAGGCATTTAGTCTCTCACTCGGTTCAGTCACAAATATTGCTCCAGCAACACCGTGTTACTTCTTGGGTTTGAAATGAGCAGCGCTACAATTCACAGAAAGTGCACACAAGCAAAAATGCACGCAACTGTTACGGATGCTTATTTCCAGATCAAAAGGCAATTCCAAAGGCCTAATGCAGTTGAACACGTGTGCCAGATACAAAAATAGAACAAACAGAGCTTTCTCTGAGTTATTCTAGATCCAAACCACCTGAAAAGGCACATCTACAGCCAGAAAGACGGAGGGAAGTGGAACGAGGCCTTCAGAATAATTACATGTTGTTAATTGAAAAATGTTAATCATGTCATATTAGGAGGAAGACGGGGTTAAATTGGTAAAATTTCAATTCACTTAGGCCTTATCTCTTGTTGGAATGAACCAGATGATTAATCCTCAATATTCTTCAGGGATGCAGCGAACAGCAGCAATTAAATTAACAACTACAAAGTTTATGCTCAGAGATTCAAAAATGAAAGAGGGAAACGCTTTAATTTTTCACAAGTTGTTACCTTAATTATCTTCTTATTGCTCTGTCTCTTTTCCCTCATTACAAAAACACACCCCTTAGTATTCACAGATCCCTTTAATTTGCTGTAGCTCAGTAACAATGTAAGAAATGTCATCGGAGATGCAGAGCCATAAATCTTACTTTGTGCGTGCTCAGTGAAAATAAATTGTTCTTCTGTGCCTAGTCTCCGTGTTCATTCTGCAGAGTGCTGACAGATTTCCACCCCCCTACACGTCATCTGAGTCTCTGTAAACCAATGCACGCAGCACGTTCCTTTATCACACAAATCCAAACGCCACCACCAAAACAACAAAAATTACTTAGGAGAACAGGCTGAAACTTAATTGGTCAGATTAATGAAATACCACAAGGAAATAGAACAATGTGGTAGTTAGGGAAATAAACAAACACTCAAATTGAAACTTGTAACGTACTCACAGTACGGACATTAAAATGGGCATATAGGAAGCCTATCCTGTAAACGCAGACCCCTAAAGTCTTCTTTATTTTGTTGTTTTTTTCCCCCCTGTGAATGATATCTCTGCATCGTCAGCAGAGGAATCCAACTTTGTGAAGATCGGATAATTCATCTCCCTTGGAATGCAGCTAATCAAAATTGAAAAAAAAGATAAATTCCACAGCAACCACCATAAAGCAAGAGAATGCTGCCTCATGGTGATTTAACAGGTCCCCTGACATATGTGCATTAAAACTGTAACGATCACAAACACTATCTCCATGTCACGTACTCCTCTAACTCAGAAGCCCCATTTGCAAATTTAGCACACAAGCCATGTACACCCACAACTGCGACACAACAAGAAAAGTGGTCTTAATGGTCAGGGTTTCTAAGTAGGCTCTGTGGATGTGAATGGAGGCTAACAGGAATGCTTTTGTTTTCTTCAAAGAAGATCATTTTCTGGATAGGGGCGGGGGTAGGGGGGAGTGGTGGCGGGGGTGGGGAGGAGTGGAAATCAATGACATAATTAAGAAAATAGCAAGTTGGAAACTGTGAATGAAATTAAACACAAACCTACCACAAAACCCTGGGCTGAAACAGCAATGCAATCAAATGATTGTGAGTCCAAACTGGGAAATGCATGAGAACATATCAATAATTGAGTACGCCACATCCTAGATGCCTGAAGAAGTAATCACCGTCACTGTAAATCCTCCCTCAGAGTGATGTGAAAGTCTTTGACGGTTATATATACTAGAGCAGCATCATCTTTTAGTCTACTCTCTGAATTTCCAAAGTTTCCCAGCAAAATGTCATATCCCGGGAGAACGTCCTCACAACAAATTATTAGCCCGGCTCTATTGATCATCACCCAAATGGCAAAAATCTCAATAAATTTCATCTGGACCTTTACGGAAACCTCCAAAATGCATTACACCCCCTCTGCTGACCACCGTTTTTACGATCGCTATTGTATTTGCAGGGTAGTCAATTTTATACAGCATAACAAACTGCCAAGTGCTAACGTGATTCCCTCCATTACTGAGGCCCATGTATTAAATTTAGTGAGGTACAATATCAGACTTCAAATATTGCAAGGCTTAGGATTGAATGCCGCAGAGCCTAATGTTATCAACCTGACAAATACACTGACATATTAAGTAGCAGATCATGTATTCATATTTGGAACTGATGTTGTTTTTCTGTGTAGCTGTATATTTTTTGGATTAGCCATGATATTTCAAAATGAACATTATGTTTTGGAGTACAAGGGGGCTGACAGCAAAGAAGCTGCTTTGGTCATTATTTTTCTTTCACGGCAAATCAATTATCACTTTTCTTAATGACGTGCTGTTATAGGTATAATGAAAATGTAAGCACAACTCGGAAGAAAAAAAAACATCATTTTTTAAAGAAATGGCTTATTTTTGTGTTCTTCTGCCTTCCACCAAGGTAAATAAGCTTTAACATTATAATTTTATTCCATGAGTGAAATGGCAGATTTCTTTGGCATTAATCACATGAATCTCTTCTGGCTTCAAACTAAGACAAGGGTTGTTTTCTCCCTTTCCCCTCTCTTGTCATTGAGTCTTTGCATATTGGAGCAAAATCTGCCAAAATTACTGAATTTCCTTTAAAACTCTTGCTTCTATTCTAATGCTACTTATACCATTTTAACCATTTCCATTTTGGAAAATGTGCATTGCAATATATTTATCCAATATTCTCATCCCACAATAAAATTTACCATTCACAGAAACTAGAGTCTAGGATCTGAACATCCCAACAGCCAAAACTTGTCAAGTTTACTCTCCGTGGCTTATATCTAAAACAGTATTTTGCCCAAAATATATATTTCTCTCATGAGACTGAATATGATTTTTTTTTAAATTATATGTTCCGTCTTCCCCTCTGCCCCCTAAAACCGTGAGAACATGATACTAAACCCTCTTCCGGATCAAGAATTCTGATACTAAAACCTGACTATTTCCTACATACAAATCATAGTATCAAAAACCAGTTTTGCAATAATGAGGCCACTCCTGAGAACCAAGCAAATACCAGGATGCATCAGAACCAAAAGGTTTATTTTCTGACTCTAGTCTGCAAATTCATCAGAATCACAAGGGGGAAAAAAAAGTGTCTCTGGTTAAAACTGGAGATTCCAGGACTCAGACCAAGATTCTGATTGGCAATGTCCTCAGTGGGGCTCAGGAATGCAGAAGTCTCACATACACCCAGAAAGATTCTGATAATCAGTTGGTCTTACAGACAATGGTCCTAAGGTGATAGTCCTTGGGACTCGGTCCTGGATACTTGCTCCATTAATAGACATTTTATTAATGGGGTGAGTCTGGGTGTTGCACTGAAGGATTTTCCTTTAGTTGGTCTGACAGGGGCAGAGGGGGTGCTGGGCGTTCAGATTTTCTCTATCGTGGCAAAAACCACAGGACATATGATTGACCATCTTCATTATTTTTAAGTGAACACTACAGTAATGTTAACTATGTACACAAGATCTCTAGTACTTTTTCTTCTTTCAAATCTGAAATTCTACACCTATTAAATAGCATCTCATTCCCCCTTCCCCAGGCTCCTGGCAACCACCTTTCTACTTTCTTTTTCTGTGAGTTTGACTATTCAAAGTACCACACATAAGTGGAATCACACAGTATTTATTTCTTTGTGACTGACTTCTTTCACTTATATAATGTCCTCGAGGTTTATTCGTGTTGTAGCATATTACAGGATTCCTTTTCCTTTTTTTTCAGGGCTGACTAATAGCCCATCATATGTGTATACCACATTAGCTTTATCCATTATTCGTGGTCATTCAGACTACTAGTGTCAATGATGCTGCAATGAACAAGGACGTGTTAGGCACCAGTACTTTTCAAAGCTCTTATGTGGGATAGAACTACTTTTCTAAAATATTGTGAAGCCCCTCACCCCTAGAAGAGAGATGTGGCTGTCTGAAAGTTACAGCATTTGGAAGCTTAGAAACAGGGTACATTTATATTCTATGTGTCCCTGTATTCACAGGATTGTCAACAGACCACACATGAAGCTCTTTACAGGAGGCTGAGTACGTATTTGCTCGGGAGCCTCTGATGAGATGTAGGAGGGACTGCTGGGCTAACCCTGCCAGAAAGAGATGACTGATTTGCTTGGAAGGAGGCTCTGCCCATCTCAGTAAGGCCCAGCTCTCTGTTGGTGGGGTCCTACACAGGGAATGTTGTGTGAACCTGGGCTCAAATCTCAGCTCCAGTCACTTCCTGGCCACGTGATTCCCAGTGAATTTCTTCGAACATCTCTGTATCAGTTTCCTCAACTATACAATGGAGATTATAAAACCTGTCTGAGCAGAGGCAGTAGACAGAAAGTGGCCAGCCAGACCTTGACACTGAAGAGGGCACTGTCTGAGCAGAAGCTATTATTCTTATGATAGTAAAAAAGATAATTTAAAGTCACGAATTCCTAAACTTTAACATGCCTACCTGATTAGATATAAAAGAATTGATCACCCCCATTTATAGGCAATGTGTCCTCTCCATATAGGACTGATAATAAAACTGAAGACACTCATTGCCGTCCTGCTGTCCCGTAATGACCTCTTCTTGATGGCATCCCAGAATTTCCTGACAGGTTATCAGCGAGACAAGAAGACTAGCATTCTTCTTGGTCTCAGCTCCCACCCTTTTAAAATGCATTGACAATATTGGAGCATAATATTCAAAGGGAAGAAGTGTGCCAAGGATGGGATTCCACAATACTGTTTATTTTTATGTTTTCTTTTCAAAATCAGTCTTATATTTATGAAGGAAAGGAGAATTAAAAATATTGTTGGCCATCAAATCTACATTATCTACCCTAGACTACTTGTACTTATCCACATTATTTGTACACTAATAACCCTTTCATTTAATTATTTAAAATATACTTACTATGCACTCTCTGGGTCAGGTCCTATGTTAGGCATTGGGGTGTGGCAATGAATAATGGAAAATGTGCTGACTTTGAGGAATTTACAAGTGTGTAAAAGGATGATTATCGTAAAAAGTGTTAAATGTAGTAATATAACCATGCTCCGAGAATTACAGGAGCACCTAAGTCATTCAACTGGCTTCAAAATTATGACTCTTCAAATATGAGGAAGATTAGGCCAGAAAAAGTGGATTCCACACAAAAGGAACCATATGGTTGAAGGCATACAGGCCAGGGATAGATGGAAGCAGAGAAACACATACCTGATTTGGCATCGCTCACAAATAAAATTCAAAGCAGGAAGTGAAAAGCAATGCAGGCTTCAACCTATCATCTTCAGATTCATTCATTGATTATTTATTCATCTATCATCCATCCATCTTTCCATCCATGCATCCATCCATCCATCTAATGTATGTATTCACCATACATCCATTATCTATCCACCCTTTTTCAAAAGTGTGATAAATGTCTCTTTTAAGCCAGGAGTTGTACTACCCTCTGAAAATTCAAAATTTGTGTAAAAAACTCCATTTGGACTCTGCAAGACACTTGAAGTTTGATATTTCTGTCTCAAACAATCAGACATCTCTTCCTAATTCCTTACCCTTATCAAGCTATCCACCAGATGCATAAAATTAAAGCTAGCTGAAACTCCTCAATCTTCTCCCTCATGAAACAGAACAAATGCAACATATCTCTAAGCTCAACACATGGCCTTCCCCTTGGACTTCACCCCCAATATTACCTTCTATATCATATAATAAGAGGCATTATCTTGGGGTCCTGACGTCTACACTTCTCCTCCTTCTGAAATGATTTTACTTTATTCAACTACCCCTATCAGCTTCTAGTATTGTGGTTCACACGGGCTGACTTCTCCCCTTTACTTGGGGTGCAGACATAACCCAAGCCTAACCAATGTTCACTGTTTTGGCCAAATGGATTGATTCAGTTGTGGGACCACTATTCAAGCAAGGTCAACCAAACAATATACAAATAAATGGTGTGACAGTTAAAAACTTGGACTCTAGGGCCGGACTTAACTTGGTTTGATTCCTGATAAAAGTTTAACTTTGGGCATGCTTCATAATCTATGATAGATTGATTACAAAAATGGCCCAAATTATTCACCTATCATTTATCAAGGCCATTTTTATCTACAACTACCAATACCCTACCATATAGTGGTCATCTATTTTCTCACCCTTTGAATCTGGACTGGACTCATCACTTGCTCTGGTAAAAAAGAAAAAAAGGAAAAAAAAATCAGGAGTAGCAGAAATGACAGTGTTTCAGTTATGAACATAAGCCTCAGAAGGCCTTGAGCAATTAGGCAAGAAAAATGGTCTCTGTTTGCAGATGACATGATCTTATCTTTAGAAAACCCTAAAGACTCAGTCAAAAAAAATTGTTTGATAAACGAATTCAATAAAGTTAAAGGATATAAACTCAACATACAAAATCGATTGGATTTCTATATATGAACAACAAACCAACTGTAAAAGAACTTAGTAAAACAACTCTATTTACAATAGCATCAAAAACAATAAAATGCTTAGGGATAAATTAAACCAAGGAGGAGAAAGTTCTGTATGCTGAAAACTGTACAACAGTGATGAAAGAAACTGAACAAACAAATGGAAAGATAGTCTGTGGAGGAATACTGTTAAAATGTCCATAGCGACCAATGCCATCTAAGATTCAGCACAGTCCTTATCAAAATTCTAATGGCATTTGTCACAAGAATAGAAAAAAAAAATCCCAGTTCACATGGAACCCAAAAGACCACAAATAACAGAGGCAACTTTGAAAAAAGAACAAAGATGAAGGCATCACTCTTCTTGACTTCAAACTATAGTACAAAGCTATAGTAATCAAAACAATGGTACTGGGAAAATGTGATGTCACATGCAAAAAAAAAAAAAAATAATAAAGTTAGACCTGTATCTTACACTACTCACAAAAATTGACTCAAACTAGATTAAAGACTTGAAATAAGACCCAAAACTTGCCTGGGTGCTCAATTGGTTGAAGGTCCAACTTCAGCTCAGGTCATGATCTTGCAATTCGTGGGTTCAAGACCCACAGTGGGTTCACTACTGTCAGCACAGAGGCCCGCTTTGGGATCCTCTGTCCCTTTTCTCTTTGCCCCTGCCCTGCTTGTGCTCTCTCTCAGAAATAAATAAACATTTAAAAACTTAAATAAGAGATCAGAAGCTGTAAAACTTCTACAAGAAAGCATAAGGAGAAAGCTCCCTGACCCTGGTCTTGGCAAAAATTTTTTGGTATGGTACCAAAGTACAAGCAGCAAGAGTAAAAATAAACAAGTGGGACAAAATTAACCTAAACAGACTCTGCATAGCAAAAGAAATAATCAACAAAATGCAGAGGCAACCTGTAGAATGAGAGAAAATATTTGAAAACCATAAGGGGTTAGTATCTAAAACATAGAAGGAACTCATACAATTCAGTAGCCAAAGGACTGATAATCCTGAATAGACATTTTCCCAAAGACTTACGATGGCCAATGTGGGCATAAAAAGATGATGCACATCATTAATCATCAAGGAAATGCACATTAAAACCACAATGAGTTATTACCTCACACCTGTCAGAATGACTAGTACTGAAAAGATAAGAGGTAACAAGTGTTGGGCAAGGATATGAAGAAAAGGTGACCCTTGTGTACTACTGGTGGGAATGTAAATTGGTACAGCCACCATGTAAAGCAGCATGGAGGTTCCTCAAAAAATTAGGAATAGAACTACAATATAAACCAGCAATCTAACTTCTGAATCAATATTCAAAGGAAATGAAATTACTATCTCAAAAAGATATATGTACCCGAATGTTCAATCCAGCATTAATCACAATAGCCAACAAATGAAAACAACTTGTGTCCACTGACAGATAAATAAGAAAAATGTGATATAGATATTAGATAGATAGATAAATTACAGTCATAAAAAAGAAGGAAATTCTGCCATTTGTGATAACATGGATGGACCTTGAAGATATTGGGCTAAATAAGTCAGAGAGAGAAAGACAAACACTGTATGATCTCACTTACATGTGGAATCTTAAAAAAGTCAAACTTAGAGAAACAGAGTAGAATGATAGTTGCCAGAAGCTGAGACGTGGGGGTAATGAGAAGATGTGTTCGGGAGATCCAATATACAGCATGGTGAATATAGTTAGAAATACTGTTTTATGTAGTTGAAACTTGCTAACAGAGTAGATTTTAAATATTCACCCACACACTACAGACACACACACACACACACACACACACACACACACACACACACACACAGTAGTGAAGTGAGGTGATGGATCTCAATCAAGCTGGTGGAAAAAGCCTTGAGTACTTCTGAGGTGATGGATGTGTTAACAAACCTTATTGTGCTAATCATTTCACCATACATACATGTATATAACACATATAGATGTCAAATCATCATGCTGTGTATCTTAAATTTACAGTGTTATATATCAATTATATCTCAATCAAGCTGGTGGATAAAGCCTTGAGCACTTCTGACCTTTTTTGCTGCAGAATGGTGCCAGCTCACTGTGGCTTCTCTGACTCCCGATGAGGACCAGGCTGGCCTGCTGATGATATGTGAGGGGGATGGGGAGCAGTGAGCCATGTCAGCCACGGGCACACAACGATCCAGGTCCCACCTGACCTAGTGACTGCAAGCTTGTGAGCAAGCACAGCAGAGATCAGAACCGTCACAGGAAGACTCATGAGAAACAGCAGCTGTTCACCGTTTACAGTCACTAAGTCTGGGGCCCGTTTGTTACACAGCACTGACACAACCATTCTGTGCCTAAACTTTATCATCTTCAAATGGGGTTAACCATGATGCCTATTTTATAAGATTGTTGGGAAGATTAAGAGTGATAATAGATCTAATATGTATAAAGTACTTATAAAAGTGACTGGTGTTTGGGACACACTATTTGTTCTAAGGAAATCCTCTTTTGTGTGTATGTGAGAATGCTCAGGAAGTAAGCATTTGTTTTCTACTAGGGCTGCTTATTTGGCATAAAATAAGTCTGGGAATTCTGCATCTCTTGAGCCCTCAGAGATCATGTCAACAGAGAGAAGCTAAACAAAACAAGAGAAAAGATACAGATTTCAGGTGATCTATTTATACACCTGGACCCAATCTCTCCCTTCTCTTTGCAGTTAGGTAAGCCAATAAATTCTCTCTTCCACTTAAGCTTATTTGAGTTGTAATTCTGTCACTTGCTACCAATAACATCCTGATTAATATGCTGTTGAATAAAGTCCTTATATTCTTAAGTCAGGTTATCAACAAGATAAGTTGAGGCTTTAACTAGCCTCCATGGGGCTACAAAGAAGAATATAGAAGACAAGGGCCCATTCCTGAAGAGTATACAACTCAAACTCCATTGGGGAAAAAAACCTCATTAATTCCTTAGTTAACACTTACCTGAAATCCTCACCACACTTAGAATGGTCATTTCATTCATTCCTGTAACTCTGCCTTATCCAAGCTCTGATTCAGTGCTGATTTTCCCATCCAAATACACACACACGTACACACACACACACACACACACACACACACACACGGCATATGCTATATCCTAGAAGACTGATAAGTAAATCCCTGACATCAAAAACTGCTGTTTATCAATAAGAAAATATATTTACTTTTCCATACCTTGGTGTTACAGTATTTATAAAATAGGGATGATAATAGTATTCAACCCAAATAGTGATAGCACATATCAAGTAAGTTATTACTCATAAAATGCTTATAATCATAACTGACATATAGGAACCACGACTAGCTATTCCTAATATTATTAATTATATTATTATTTTAATCCTGTCTCCTCTCTTGCAACCCAACAGTCACAGAGAGATATGTACAGTGGATGGTATTACACACTGTTAATAACACCACAAATAAAAGGTGTAAAAAAAAAAGCTGAATAATACGAGATTTGGGGGGAAGACATCTGTACCCAGTCCACCCAGGCTTTTTTTTTCTCTGTATTGCAATCCCATTCAGAGGAATGGGATGCTAGCCACCATATATGACTCTATGGACCACTTCCCTTGACCACATAAACCAAAGAATAATTAGAACTTGCAATTGAAATCTGAGGCCACCCCTTATAAATGTTTCAGGTGGGAGCTATAATAAATTCAGCCTTTTAAAAACAATAACTTAGGTTGAATTTTGGAGCTAGGAATCCATTCCCACTGTTTGTCTGTTTCCTCCATGAAATAGAAATGATGATATGCATCTCTGTGGTTATTGTGAGGAGTAAGTGAGTGAGTGCATAAACTACTTGGAACCATCCCCAACTTGGCACATAGTAAGTGCTCAAAAAATGTCTTATCTTCATTTTCCAAGGGAACAAAACACTTGGTACTGGAAAGCTGCTTATAATCCGATGGGCTGTGAATTTTTAGCAGAAAACCGGACACTTAAGCATTAAAATGGCTGGTGCTAATTATCCAACATTTATTGAGCAGCTATTTGCTTGGCATGCTGCTCCTGATCTAAATACATTATCATAGTTAATATTCATAGCCCTGTGGGAAAGATGGCATTTCTATGCTCATTTGTATGGATAAGGATGCGGAGGTTTAGGAAGGCTGAACCCTGAACCCAAAGTCCTAGCTCTGATAAATGGCAGAGAGGGAATCTGAACTCTGGAGTCTGACCTCAAAGCCTATACACTTAACCACAGTGCAGTCCCGCCTTCCCTCTTCCCATGAGTAAAAAACCTCTGTGTTGTCACTTTTGGTTTTCTTTAAATATTTCAGCATCAACAGAGGGCTCCCTATGCTCCAAATCAAATGTTGTTCTTAATAAGCCAGCCCCCTCTTTTCCATATGTAAACGTCTACCTCTGAGTCAACGAGCAGCCGCGTGCTTTCCAGTCCTGTGAATCGAACTAATGGCACCACTTCTTCCAGGGCTCAGATTTTAATTAGCTCATAAGTCTGTCACTGGCTGGTGAAATATTTATTTCTTAGGAATACAGTTTAGTAATTTATGAATCAGAGTCATATGTAGAAATGGGATATGGACTGTTTCTACACTGGCTGTCTGTTTTCATTGGAAAGTACAGCTTCCACATTGGTAACCTTTGTACCAAACCCAGCCGCCTTTTTCCTACGTGCTGAGGAGTCAGTCTGTTTGCTTTTGGGCGTTCTGAATCATTCTGATGTTAATATTTTGGGATGGTATGTGAAGGGAGCTGGGAAGTCAGGGGTATAATATGCTATCATGTTGGAGAAGACATTATTGAAGTCTTTTAAAAACACACATTATTACTATTACAAGAAAGAAAGAAGGAACAAATGAAAGAAAGAGAGAAAGAAAAGAAAGGGAGAGAAGAAGGGAGAAGCAAAGACGTATACAACACATACTTCAAATTACAGATATTCTATTCACATATATGGTATCTACAAATCTACTAAAAACCCTCCTGATACTTGGTAAAAGTCTGAAATGCTACAGGCATTTGTAAGGGCCATGTGGTTGTATGCATAACATTTCTAAACATGTATATCCTTTGACCTATTAACTCCGCTTTTGGAATTAGCTATACAACACCTGTGCAGAGACAGACGTAGAGTCATATTCATTGATGTAGCATCGATTAAAACATATAGCTTCCACTCTTGCCTGTCTTCTTGCCTCCGGTGCAGGATGTGGGATCTTAACACAGAAACTGGATCGAGAGACCACCCAACTCCCACCCCTATGTAAACTCATCAATGGCCTCCTTATACTGCCAATTCTAAACATAAAACAGTACATCTTATTAGCTATAAGTAATCTATTGCTGCAAAGTATTATCATGTACATATAAATGTATTATGTCCAAGCAGGCAATGTCTGTCCCCTATACTAGCTCCTAATGTATGACTTTTTAAAAATAATTCTTGGGGCGCCTGGGTGGCTCAGTCAGTTAAGCAACCAACTCTTGATTTCCATTCAAATCATGATCTTCCAGTTCATGGGATCGAGTCCTGTGTCCAGCTCAGTGCCGAGTGTGGAGGCTGCTTGGAATTCTCTTTCACTCCCTCTCTCTCTGCCCCTCCCCTGCTCATTCACATGCATGCGTGCACTCTCCCTCCCTCCCTCCCTCTCTCTCTCTCTCTCTCAAAATAAATAAACTTTAAAAAAATAATTCTCTGCTCTTCCACTTACCTAATGCCCATATTTTTTCATATGTATTTTAAAAAAATTTAATTTTTTTATTTTTGAGAGAGAGGGAGAGAAACACAGAGTGCAAGCAGGGGAGGGGCAGAGAGAGGGGGAGACACATAACTTGAAGCAGGCTCCAGGCTCTGAGCTGTCAGCACAGAGCCCAACGTGGGGCTCGAACCCACAAACCATGAGATCATGACCTGAACCATCAAGTCAGATGCTTAACCCACTGAGCCACCCAGGCAGCCCTTCTTCTAAAATTTTATAGTTCTACATTATACATTTAGAACTAATGATCCATATTGAGTTAGCTTTTGCATAAAGTATGAAATGTAGCATTTTGTATATAGATTTCTAATTGTTCCAATGCCATTTGTTAAAAGGAAAATAATTTCTCCCTTGATTTTGCACTTTTTTCAAGATTCAATTGACTATATTGGTGTGTATCTATTTCTAGACTCTATTCTGTTCCATTGATCAATGTGTCTATTCTTTGCCGAATACTACACTATCTTGATTACTCTAAGCTTACATTAAATAAAATATATTCACAAAACATAATAAGATATGTTTATCTAACTTTATTCTTTATTTGGGATATTCTAGTTCATTTGTCTTTCCATATGGGCTTTAGAATCCTTATGTTTATATCTACAAAAATAACTGAACTTTTTATTTGTATTGTGCTAAATCTTTAGATCATTTTATGGAGAATTAACGTATTTATAACGTGGAGTCTTCTAATCCATGAAACAAAGTATTCCTCTATTCAGATCTTCTTTAATTAATTCCATGAGTAGCTTATAGTTTTCAGCATAAATATCCTTTACATGCTTATTGATCTATACATAAGTATTTCATTTCTTGAAGCATTGTGAATGGTTTATTTTTAAATTTTGGATTCCAAATATGTGGACACAGATATCTAGATAATACACAGATGTTTGTGTTTTGACCTTGTATCTCGGTGACATACTCAACTCATTTATCAGTTCTACGAGGCTTTTACAGAGTTCTGGGACCTTATAAATATTGTCTGTGAATATGTACATTTTTATTTCTTCCTTTTCTATTGCTGGAAGAAACCGTGTATAATCGGTGTTTTTTCAACTTTCAATGTTTGGTAGAATAAACAGTGATACATCTGATCTGTAAATGTTTGTCTTAGAAGGATATTCTAAATAAATTAATTTTCAGGGGCACCTAAGTGGCTCAGATTGTTAAGTGTACAACTTGGCTCAGGTCATGATCTCATGGTTCGTGAGTTTGAGCCCCACGTCAGGCTCTGTGCTGAGAGCTCAGAGCCTGGAGCCTGCTTCAAATTCTGTCTGTCTGTCTGTCTCTCTCTCTCTAACCTTCCCCCATTCATGCTCTGTATCTGTCTCTCAAAAATTAATAAATGTTAATAAATAAATTAATTAATAATAAATTAATTAAATTTCATTAAAAGCTGTTGGACTATTTAGATTGTATAGTTATCTTGGTTGAGTTTGGTACTGATTCTCATGAAATTAGTTTATCAAAGTTGTCGAATACATGTAAACATATTTTTTGTAATATATCCTTACTATCTCTTTAATGCAAGTGATGTTTATAATTTTTGCCATTTTCTTCTTTTGTCAGTCTTACTAGAGATTTATCAATTTTTTTAATACTTTGAAACAACCAGTTTTGGTTTGGTTGATTTTCTCTTGCTTCTCTATTTTCAATTTCATCGATTTTTGTTCTTATATATAGTATCTCCTTCTTTCTGTCTGCTTTTTTTTTCCAGAATTTTCTAGTTTCTTAAGATGCAAGCTTAGATCATTGATTTGAGAAGTTTCTTCTCTTCTCATAGAAGCATTTAGCATTATAAATTTTCCTCAAAGCACTGCTTTAGCTTCATACCATATATTTTGTATATTGTATTTTCATTTTAATTCAGTTTGAGATATAATTTCCCTGATATTTCCTCTTGAACCATGGATTCGTCAGACCTGTGCTGTTTAATTACCAAGTATCGGTGGGTTTTCCTGTTAACTTCATGTTACGGAGTTCTGGTTTGATTCTATCTTTATCAGAGAAAAGTGTGGTGAGATTTCAATTCTTTCAAAGTGGTTAAGGTTGGTGTTATGACCTAGAATATGGTCGATCTTGGTGAATGTGCCACGTGAGCTCAAAAAGAATGGGTATCCTGCTGTTGTTGGAAGGTGTCGATTATACATTTCAATGATTTTCTGTTGGTTGAAATTGTTGTTCACTTCTACGGTCTTGCAAGTTTTCTCTTTAGAGATTCTATCAAATACTGAGAGAGAGGCCTTAAAGCTCTCAACTATATTTGTGGATTTCTCCATTTCTCCTTTCATTTCTGTCAGGTTTTGTCTCATGTACTTTGAAGCTCTGTAGCATGGTACATAAGCATTTAGGATTGCCATGTCTTCATGGTGAACTGACCCTTTTAATCATTATGCTATGTCCCTATATTCCTGTTTACATTCTTTGCTCTGAAGTGCACATTGTCTGATACTCAGCAGAAGACACAGAGTGGAGGCCATTCTCAGCATGTTCTAACTTAACTGGAAATAGAACTCCCATATGGCATTTTTAGATTGCATGTTTATTTGTCCTATATGCCACAATAATTTGCTTTCTGAAGGTGGCTCACATATTATACTTTCTACTATTATATTTTCAGAGCCTCCCATAATGTTTGCCCCAGTGCATGTTCTCAACAGCTCTGATGACTCAGTGATCAGTTCCCCACATAGAGGCATGATGATAGCTAGCCAATTACACATGTATGTATACACATATATGCACACACATACACATATGTACACATGTGTATGAAAAGTTTACTGCCATATGTATACAGTGAATATAGCAATGCTCAGATGTGGGAATATGTGCTCTGTGTTTCTACTCTGAGTCAAATGCACCGTCATATATGTGCACACACATTGCAACACTTGAGCAGACTACACCTGTAGCTTTCATTCATCTATAGTATGAGAAAGGTAACTGTGATTTCTCTCTCTTAGCATCCTCCGGCCAATAGGGCTGGCCAGTCTAGTACACCCCATGCATCTTGGTAACACAAACCAACAGAGAGTTTATTGCATCATCCTCAAATCATATGCTAACTATAACAACCGCTAACAGATTCAAGTAAATTCTCTTGGTGCCAGGCACTGGGCTATACTCCTTCATTCTTTCCTTCTGCACATGCCTTTACTAGATTCTTGAGGTGTCCAGACATCAGACTGGTTACCACTATGACCTTCTGTCACCTGGCATTCACGCCTTTCTGAAATTCCCTCCCATTGTGTCTGAGTCTAACCTGCAACCTACTTTCAACTGATGGAGTACGGCAAAGGTGATAGGATATTTGTGATTACATGTACATCATTACATAAGATTACAACATCTCTTGCTGAAGTCAGTGTCTCTCTCTCCCCATCTCTCACTCCCTCTCTTCTTCCCCATCCCTTCTACCCCTGTATCTCCTTCTGTTTCCCTTTCTCTCTCTGTCTCCATTTCTGGCTTTGAAGAAGCAAGCTTCCATGAATCCTATAGCCACAAGGAAATTAATTCTGCCAACAACTTGAGGCTACTTGGAAAAAGCTCCAGAAAAGGCTCTGATGAGAATCCAGTCCTGGCTTATACCCTGATTGCAGTCTGCAAGATCCTAAGCAGAGAACCCAGCTCAGCCATGTGCACAGAAACTGCGAGATAATAAATGTGTACTGTTCTAAGCTTCTGAGTGTGTGGTAATTTGCTATGCAGAGAATACAATACAATCTTTATAAAACTCTAAAAGGTAAGTATTATTATTATTCCCATTTTTTCAGATGGGATAATGGAGATTCTTGAACACTGAGCAATTTCGCCAAAGTCATATGAGCCTCGATACAAAGCTGTGATGACAGTAAGTCCTCAATAAACGTCACTGCCTGTTATCACCATCACTGTTTTTCCATGCTTTTCTCAGTGCTTCCCAGGGTGGACATTTAATAAATGTGGTAGAAAGAGTCTAAGATGGTCTCCTCAGATCCCTATCTTTGTGTGACCCCCCCCCTCCTCTTGAGGGTGGGCCAGATCAATTAACTCGTTTCTAACACATAAAGTAAAGCAGGAATGATAGGATGTCATGGCCAAGATGAGGTCATAAAATACCTGCATTTTCCAACTTGGTGTCTTTTCTCACTCTCCTTTGAATTGCTCACTCCAGGGGGACCAGGAATCTCATCATGAGATAGCCTTCTAGAGAGTTCCATGTCAGTGAGTTGGGCAGCAGACCTTCTGATACCCACCCACAAGAGCTCAGATATTCCTCTAGTAGAATGCTGACATGGTTTTTGCCCCAGCCGATACCTAAAAACTATACAAGATGCTCCCAGATTCCTGACCCATGGAGACGGTGATAATAAACGTGTGCTGTTTGTAGCCACTAACTTGTGGTGTAATTTGCTATGTAGTGATAGACAGCAATGCCAATGGCAACAGCGTCTAAGCTACCCGAGGGTAGGGCTCTGTACACCTTATTCACTGCCATGGTTCCATCATCTAGCAATGTTCCTGGAACACAGCAAGTGCTCAGAAAAAGGTATTTTTCCATGAAGGATCGGTGCTATTTCAAAGATCCGTTAACATGGGAATGCCTAGCCCCTACCTGGAGCTTTTCATCAATAATGTAAAGGAAACATACCAGTTTTCTTCACAGAAGGCATGACACTGAATACTAAAAAGAAAATATCTTTTTGACCTTTATTTCAGGAAGGTTATGTAACACATGATTTTAAGCAAATGGTTTGGGAAAATGTTCAAATCTTTATCCTATTTGCAACCTCAGGCCCCTTCTCTAGGTCCTAACAGCATTAGCTCCATACCTTAAGTGACACTTCCCTACCCAGACAATTTTCCAAAGTTTTATTTTCTCGAAAGCAAACCATCCAACAAATAGGGTATATTCATCAGTCAGCTTTGGTTGTTTGCAAACCATAAAAGTCATCACAGCAAAAACTAAAGACAGCAGTAAAGAAAGGCAGAGATGGGCACATAAACAGAAAGGAATCGGGGTTTCCCATGAGGCTAAACCTCAAATTGGGGTGGGGAGTGGAAAGGAAAAAAGCTACAGGGGCTCTCATTGCCAGCCAGGCAGGGGAAGAAAGTAAGAGATGCATGTCAGCCTTGAAGAGACTGTGCCCAGGAGGAGAAGGCGTTTCAGAACCATTCAAATGACAGAAGAGAAAGAACCCGGACTAGGGGAGATGAATATATGGTATTCAGTTTCTCATTAGGCCCATGGTGTCGCTTTCATTTGGAACCGTGTTCCAGTGCTAATTTTCACAGTGCTTGAATGCTTCTTAAAATGAATAGCACTCACTCATGTTTGATGCAGACTGCATGGTCCATTTCTGTGCCTTTATTAAAGGGAACAGTGAGCATATACTTGCTTCCCAGGGGGAGAAATTTAGAACTGTTAGATACACGACCTTGGACCTCAATAGCAAAATGGCAGCTCCCCCAAGGATTCACATTTTTCATACTGACTTGGACATAAAATGTCGAAGTGTGTACACGCACACACGCATGGAGGCAGGCACGTGCACGCGTCACTTTCCTGACTGTATTTTTTATTTTGCAACTTTTCAAACACCACATAAGAAACTCTTTGCCTCTTAAAACCAATTCGCCTCTCAGATACAATTAAGAGTTCAAAACTCAAAGGCTATATATATATATATATATATATATATATATATATATATATATTTTAACTTAAGGTGGCCCAATTCTGAGATAAGAGACCACTTTGCCATATTGAAGGTAAAAGTTTTTTGCTCATAAAGGTCATTGTGCAAACATCGTTGGTCATCTAATTAAAAATTTACTAAGAGTTCACAATGCAAAAGGGGGAATGGGTGATTTTTTTAAAAGATTCAAAGTGCCTACTTCTAGGAATGTATTCTATAAAAAAAATCAGCTCTGCGCACAGAGGTATACATTCTGAGATGGTCATGCAGCATTGCTGAGAATTGTGAAAATTTGGGGGAGGGGATGTAACTTAATATCCATTAACAAGGAAGTAAATATTCAAATAAATGAGGACACATCCATAACAGAAGGGTTTGTGTACCCTTAAAAAGAATGAGATGTATCTACACATTTTGACATGCAAAGATCTCCAAACCATATCGAGTGGAAGGATACTGAATCAGAAGAAACTGTAGAGTATGTTCCTCTAGGCTAAAATAATATGCATATATACATTTATAATGCGGATGTGTATGCAGTTGAAGCATAATACATTGCTGTTTTTATAAGTCTAAATGGTCAAATATCGCAATGACATGTGGTGAGATCTAATGTATATCTAGATAGAAAGTGATAAGGTGGATGGAGCTAGAGGGTATTATGTTAAGCGAAATAAGTCAGAGAAAAACAAATATCATACGATTTTACTTCTATGTGGCATTTGAGAAACACAACAGATGAACACAGGGGAAGGGAAGGAAAAATAAGATAAAAACAGAGAGGGAGGCAAACCGTAAGAGACTCTTAAATATACAGAACAAACAGGGTTGCTGTAGGGGAGGTGGGGGGGATGGGCTAAATAGGTGATGGGCATTAAGGAGGTCACTTGTTGGGATGGACACTGGGTGTGCTATGTAGAAGATGAATCAATGGGTTCTACTCCTGAAGCCAATACTACACTGTATTTTAATAACTTGAATTTAAATAAAAAATAATAAATTTGAATATTGATGCCAGGACTGAAAACAAAAAGAGAGTGATATATACCTAATCCGTCTCTCAACAGTACATTGGCGGTACACTGTCAGCAGGAGAAGGGGAGTGGGTGGCTGAAGACCAGGGACCCTTACTGCTTACATAAAAGTGTCTTTATGGGGCGCCTGGGTGGCTCAGTTGGTTGAGCGTCTGACTTCGGCTCAGGTCATGGTCTCATGGTTCATGAGTTCGAGCTCTGCATTGGGCTCTGTGCTGATAGTGTGGAGCCAGCTTGGGGTCCTCTGTCTCCCTCTCTCTCTCCCCCTCCCCTGCTCATGCAGGATCTCTCTTTTTCAAAAATAAATAAACAATAAAAAAAAAGAGTCCTGGGGCACCTGGGTGGCTCAGTCGGTTGAGCGTCCGACTTTGGCTCAGGTCATGGTCTCACAGTCCGTGAGTTCAAGCCCCGCGTCGGGCTCTGCGTTGACAGCTCAGAGCCTGGAGGCTGCTTTGGATTCTGTGTCTCCCTCTCTCTTTGATCCCCCCCCATTCATGCTCTGTCTCTCTCTCTGTCTCAAAAATAATAAAATAAAACATTAAAAAAAATTTTGAAAAAAGTGTCTTTACTGTTTACATGTTTTATCACAGTCTTTCCACTTACGAGTTATAAAATAAGCCACCAACGTCCAAAAGAGATAGGGAGCTATGGATTGTCGCTCTTACCCCCCCCCCCCATACCCAATCGGAAGCTGTGCTCTTGGTTCCCTATTCAAATCAACCCTGTAGAATATCAGGACTTGAGGTCTCCCCAGAGAGCTCAGTTTTGAATTGACTATGGTCTGGCATGTGCCAGAAAGAGTAGAGGCATTTAATTATGCATTCTGTCAGGCTTGCGAAGCCACCTCTGTATTGAGTTAGATGAGTTTGATTCAGCCTCGTGTGCATGTACTAAGAGCAGAGAGCACAGAGGGAGCACCTGCAGGTATGGTCTCTGATTTGATTCTCTCCCCAAAACACTATTTAAATCAGTTAAGCAGCATTATCCTGCTATCATCACCATTACTGCTATTATCACTATTATTCCCATTACAAAAATAAAATTGAGACCTAGAAAAGATGAGTGATCTTTGTCAGGCGACTAACAAATGCAGAAACAGAACCCAGGTCCTATGAGCTTATTATTTAGGCACGCGCACGTGCGCGCATGCACACACACACACACACACACACACACACACACACACAGTTTGTATACTGAGGCTAGATTTCAGAAAATCTTAAATTATCAGACTCAAGCACTGATTTCTAATCCCATAACAGTGTGTGCAGAACTATTAATGGCTCTGAACATGAGTGACTATATGGGCAAAATACTTTAAGAGGATTAGTTTGTTGACTCTGTCCAAGGTAAATGGCACAAAAAGACATAGGTAAAGTTTGGGTGATTCTAATTTCTTCTCATCAGGAACTTTAATAATTTAAGATTTGGCCTGATGCATAAAATCATATTATGTTTTTGTCTCTAATGAAATCGTGCTCTCTCTTTTCCTTCCTTCCTTCCCTTCCTTTCCTTCCTTCCTTCCTTCTTTCCTTCCATCCTTTCCTCCTCCCTCCCTCCCTCCCTCCCTTCTTTCCTTCCTGCCTTCCTCTCTTCCTTCCCTCCCTCTCCTTCCACCTCCCTCCCTCCCTCTCTTCCTTTCCTTTCCTTCTTTCCTTCCTTCCATCCTTTCCTCCTCCCTCCCTCCCTTTTCTCTCCCTCCCTCCCTTCCTTCTTTCCTTCCTCTCTTCCTTCCCTCCCTCTCCTTCCACCTCCCTCCCTCCCTCTCTTCCTTTCCTTCCTTCCTTCCTTCCTTCCTTCCTTCCTTCCTTCCTTCCTTCCTTCCTTCTTTCCTTCCTTCCATCCTTTCCTCCTCCCTCCCTCCCTTTTCTCTCCCTCCCTCCCTTCCTTCTTTCCTTCCTGCCTTCCTCTCTTCCTTCCCTCCCTCTCCTTCCACCTCCCTCCCTCTCTTCCTTCCTTCCTTCATTCCTCTTCCTTTCCTTCTCTCTTTCTTGCCTGCCTCTCCCTCCTTTGCTCCCCCTCCCTCTCCTCTCTTGTCTCATGCGAAGTACAATTTGTATAGGTCATGCTGTATCTGTCCTTCAAGGGCTACACCTCTAAGAATGCAGGGTGAGAAGTCAGTTTATCAATTGTGAATGAGACTACTTGCAGTTTATGCCAAGTCAACCAGTCAGCAGCTTCTCAATTTGGCTGATCAATTTATACAGTGTGGATGTTAGCCCTAGAATTACAAAGTTTATTTCCCTCCTTCAGGGGAAAACAATCAAATAAATTTGCCAGCACCTCGAAGATAAAAAAAAAAAAAAAAAGGTACAAAATAACCAGAACAGTTTTACAAAGACATAGTCCTTTCAGATTAATCTAATCTTCCCCAGTAGAAAGTTTTAGACAAGGCACAGGTATGAACCGTTTTTATCCAAGTAAACGCTTAGTAATTTACTCCTTAAACTCCCAGGGTACCCAGACATTTCTTCATCTGATTTAAAACACAGGGGATAAGCTGGTAAGGCTAATATATTCGGCAAGTCTTCTATTCTCCCTCCCCCCTCCCCCCAACAGCAGAATTGTATTACACATAGCACACATTTAAAAAATGTAATATAATCAAAGGAAGCATTATTCTTACAAAGGCTATTAAAAGAGCTAAGTAAATTCATACAGTATAATAAAAATGATTTATTTACTATGAGGAAAAAATGGAAGGGAAAATAGTGTAGCTCAGCTCCATCTGCAAAATCAGGTTCCCATAGAATATTAATCTTCATTGATTAGCTTGGAAGAAAAGCAAAGCTTTACACTTTCACTTTTACAGTGTAAGTTAATTCAAATACTTCAATTTGACAAAGCCCCATCTGATCACACTGAACTCCTTAATACCAAGCATTGCAGAATATTCTGTTTGCTTCTTGAAATCATCAATTTATGTCCAACAACATCTGTAGGAAAATGAGATTTGCCAAATGTCTCAAAATAGGGAACCACAGTTCCTTGGCTTTTTGGGAAGAGCAGTTTTTCTAAACCTTTTTTTAAAATTTTTTTATTATTTTTCCTTGTACCGTGTCTTTCTAGAAGAGTAGGAAAGGAATAAAGACTTTCTCCCACAGAGATTGTTCAATACCTCATTTTAGGGGATACATCAATGCCTTGGTGTTTGTCCACACCCAAAGTTTAAGAATTCTAATTTTTCATTGCCAGCGCCCCTGAGAAAAAACACCACATCCTTTACCACCCATCACTGCTTTGGGGGCTCGAATAAATACAGACAGACATTTCAGGTTTTCATCACGTTTTTTTCTCCTGTGACATTATCATTTTGTCACATTATTTTTATTAACAAAATCACAAGTCTTGCATCTAGACTGTTCAGGACAGTCAGTAGTTTATCTGGCCTCTGCTTCATTAAAGTATGGAGAGTAGATATGGGTTAGGGTCCTTCCTGTCTCAAATTAATACTCCAAATGTCACCAGAGCAACCAGATTAATCCTTGTGCCTAGGCATCTATGCTCACCATTAACCACTGAGCACAGATATCTGTTTACTATTAACGATGAGGTTGTGGATTTCACACCTGAAACAACCCTGTGCAGACTCAATCTGTCTTGAAGCCTGAGCCCTGTGTCAATCTGTCCAAATCCTAACTCCACCCATATTTGCTGTGAGGGGCACACAGATTTATGTCCATCCCTCAGTGTCCTCAACTAGAAAGTGGGGATGATATTAATTATTAATATTAGCAGACTTCTAAATAAATAGGAGAACAAGAATTCCTCTGTTCTTGTGGCATGATCAGTACCCCGTTTCACTCTAAAAGCTTCTTCAATAATCCCTATTGCAGTTTATAACTGTATATCTGTTTGAGAGATTATCTGACGCCATGACTCTCTACCATGAAATTAAAGGTTCAATGAAGGCAGTAACTCTGTTGTAATGTTCCCCCATCACATGCCCAGCAAGTAGCACAGCACATGTCCCAAATAAAGTATCGATTCATATTTGTTAAATGAATGAATGAATGCATGAGTGAATGAATGAATGAATGAATGAATAAACGAAATTGCCCAAGGGGCTCACTTCAATTTTTTCTGTCTGGAATCACTCCCTTTTCTTGTCTCTGACTTGAGCCTCTTCACTCTTTGAATCTACCACATTATTAAATAGAGGAGGATGTCCTCTACATGTCCCTACATAGCTTTCTTTCTTCTTTGAGTCCCTTGTCCTAAGTCTGAGCTTGGAATCCCTGGGAGCTGTGAAGTTCTCTCAACCCCTTTTTGCAGCCTCCAGCCACAGAGATCCACCTCTTCTGAACTGAGCCCCCCAGTCCCACACCTGGCTCCCAAATGCCCACCCTCAGTGATCCAAAGGAGCATCGCTTTCCTGGTGGGATGGATCCACCTGGGGTCATAAGTTTCCTTCAGGGCTCCATATTGCTTCAGGGTTTTGAGAAGGAGTTAATGAATCATTAATGTCATTGGCAGTAGGGGGATCTGATGAGAGGGTGTGGCTGCAGGGATCCTCCCCTTTCTGTTTGTTTGTATCAGAGCATGGTAACAGGAGAAGGGAGACAGAATAGAAACCTGAGGGGACCTTTTGCATAAAATCATTGTAAGACACCCCAAGCTAAATATTAGAAAATCTATGTACGTCCTTTACGTATTTATTTTTATCTCTGTATTTTAAAACTGATTTTATAAAACTGAAATCCCATGCGTGTACACTGTGAATATTTAAAATAATTCAAAGAGGTTACCCTTTGTCCATCATAGGTCCCCTGATCAGCGGCAAATTTTCTAAAGTCAAGTGTGTTGTGTTACCTAGGACAGAGATAGCCCCTTTCCATCCTCTTGGCTAATGGAAGCCTACCACACATGCTGTTGCACACCCTGATTCCCACCCCTCCTCCACACCCATAACCATGTGCTGAAGAGTTTGTTCAAAGGCAGTGCAGATGATTCAACATCATGCTTTCCATAAATGCACAGTATTCAGTCCTAAGCATGTCTTGTGGCTTGTCCAACCACTCCTACCTTGATGGGCATTTACGATCAACAAGAAAGGCTACATGAGCCTCATTATCCATGCAGCTTTGTGCACATGGATGAGTGTAACTCTAAGATAAATTTCTACCACTGCAATTAGAGGATCAAACAATATGGGTACTTTTAATTGCAATGGCCATTGCCAAACTGGTGTATTAATTTAACATCCTCCTCTGCATAGGATTGGCTTTCTTGTTTTATAATCAATTCATAATATATTTAACAAATCCAGGTGAACCATGCTCAAATACACAAACACGTACAGGCAAAAGTACACACTGAAGTAACTATTTTGTTCACCACCATATACCCAGTCCCTAGAATAATATCTTGGAGATAGTAGGTGCCTAATAAGTGTTTTCATTGTAAAGGAATAGATTAATAAATTTTACATTCGGTCTCTGTATAGGTTAACACCTGTAAGTCACACATTACATTGTTCTGCAACTTGTGAGTGCATTCAAATTCTTTGGGAAGTAGCAAAGCACAAATGGTATATAAATAAGATATAAATGAGGAAGCTCCTTATAGTTCCTGGGGAGAAAAGTGAACATATATGTGCGCGCGCACACACACACACACACACACACACACATGCGCGCGCGCGTGCTCCCTGAATGTGAGGGAACACTTGTCCCCAGGTTTCTGATTCCAGAATTGATGTCAAGATGACCCCAAAGCCATTTTGAATCACCAGAGATTGAATTATGTTGACCACAAGTGTAGTGAAATATATTGTATTTTATTCTAATTAGCTCAAGATTGGTCATCCCCACATCTTATTTCTGAGATCAGAAGGACTAAGCAGTGTCTTCCCCTGGTTGTCTGTCACTCTGTTCCCACTTCCTCATTGTTTCATCATTTCATCCCCCCCTTATCTTTTCTAGGTCAATAGTATAGTCCAAAATAATAACGGAGAAAAGGAAAGGGGAGCCAAACTCTTTTTTTTTAAGCCTGGAAAATCACTCAACTCTTGTAAGTCAAGCAAACACACGCATGCTCTAAGACCTCAACTGTAGAAATAGAGGTTATTGTTAAATGGCTTTTAAGATCCTTTTCAGACACAAAAGACCCATATGAGAGAAAGATTAGAAGACTCGAATTCTGTGTAGGCTTACCTGCTATAAAAAGTAACCCCGCCTACTCTATGACTCCATTTATATAAAATTCTAGAAAAGGCAAACTAATGTATAGAAACAGAAGGCAGATCAGCAGCTGTTTTGGGAAGGGCGGGTGGGAGAGATGACAGAGGGGCAGGAGGGAACTACAGGGCTAGACGCTCACTCTCTTGATTGTGCTGATGACTTCCGGGGCACGTACATATGTCAACACTTTCCAAAGTGCACACTTGAAATACGTGCTGTTTACCAGGTGTTAATTGTTCCTCAATAAAGATGTTTTAAAACAATAAACCGTCCTGAAGAAGAAGAAGAATCAAGAAGTACTTGGAGCACCTGGGTGGCTCAGTCCGTTAAGCATCTTACTTCAGCTCAGCATCGGGCTCTGTGCTGCCAGCTCAGAGCCTGGAGCCTGCTTTGGACTGTGTCTCCCTTGCTCTCTGCCCCTCCCCCACTGGCACCCTGTCTCTCTGTCTCTCTCTCAAAAATAAATAAACATTAAAAAAAATTTGTTTAAATAATCAAGAAGCTCTAGATGGCATCAGGCTCTCACCCTGGGGTGGCCTCCTTCCCAACCCTTTCTGAGCTAATAACATCTCCAGAAAGTGCTAAGCTTTTATACCTACTCCCTGCTTGCCCTTTCAGCCCCTGAAGCACCTGCTCTCAGACCTCCTCAAGTGTCACTCTCCGTCTTGCTTACTACTCTCCAGCTGCTCTAACTCTGAACCCAGCCATCTCTTTCAGCCTTGAAGACTACACACTTCTTGCTCCTCCTGCCTAGAATGTTCTTGGACTGGCTCTATGCAGAGCTGGTCCCTCTTGCTGTGGGAATCTGCTTAAACATCACCTCCTTCAAGAGGCCCTTCCTGACTACTCTATTTCCAAATCCCAATAATGTCCTTCAGAGCACTTACCACAGACTGCCATCATGCATTCATATATTTGGTTTGTCTGTCTACGGCCTGTATCTTACATTGGCAAGCAAGCTTCGTGCCATCAAGGATCTTGCCCATCCCCTTAATTTTGTGTGCCCACTGACAAGAAGTGTGTCTGCTATACGAGAAATATGGGTTTAAGTAATTCATCAATTTTCTATTTTATTTGCTTACGTATCTGTTTAATGCTGCTCATCAGACACCTTTAGGGTATCTGCTCAGATCACTGCCTACCTAATTCATCTTAATAAATTTGGTGCTTCCCGAGGTCAGGGATTATGTGTTATGTTTTCATATCTCAGGGGCCTAGCCTAGGGCTTGCACATAAGAGATTTTCAATAAATGTTTGTTGAATTAAATTAAATCATTACACACAAAACCAAACAATTATATAATGCCAAGGCCTTGAGACAGACTGATTCCCAAAAGAAAAAGTCCTGAAGCTCATAGAAAACCCAGACATTTAAGCAAAAAAAGGCAATGGGTTGTCTTGAATCAACAATCTATTGAATTGTAAGCGATGCCAAAGATGGGTGCATCACTGAAAATCACCAGTGGTATTTGTTATTTTGCTTGTTTTCTCACAAGAAATGTAAACTGAACCATGTTGCGATACAACCTACTTTGCAACCTGGTCCCAGCATTTGCCAATTCTCAACTAACCTTACTATGTAATTAGGTAAAGCTGTCCGTTCTCTGACCAGGATGGATCATAGAGTTACCTCTAGAGATAGACACACACACACACACACGTGTGCTTGCACACACAGACACACACACACACTCACAACCATCATGCATGTGGTAGTTAACAATACAATGGAGCACACAAGTGGACTAGACTCCAGACATCAACTATCTCTTCAGAGCTCATGGTACTGTTACAGATCCATAGGAAAGGGTTTTCAAGGAATATGGAAGGATTCATCAGGGGGTTACTAAATAGTTCCAAATATTCTAAGATGATCTCTCAGTCCCAGGAATGCCAGAGATTTCTGCAGTAAGAAATCCTGTTAGAATTGTTTTAGAGAGCTGTCACTAGCAGAAACAAAACTGAAGCATGGAACAGTTGTTTTCCTTGCCTAGCATTTAATCGCCCACCTCCATGGGACTTGAACAGGCATAGACCTCCCTCATTCTCGGAACAAATGGTGGTAAAGAAGATGTAAGTTATGGCCTCCATGGGTGATCATGTGACCCACACCTGTCCCATCACCATATACTACTTCTGGACCAATGTGATTGGCTAATGAATGGGCATATGCCCTAAGCTGGACCAATGAAAGGCATTCCTGAAACTTTAGCTTAAACTTAAAAAGACTTTGTAGACAGAGATGCTCTCTTTCAGCTGGAGCTACTTAGCCAGAAGAACGTAAGTTTGGAACTGCTGGTGGCTACCAGGAAGAAGGGCTTGTCTGTGACTGAAGCCTACATCAAAGAAAACAGAGCTGAGAAAAGGAAAGACAAACATATGTATATGTAGATGTAGATATCTGTGTATATTTATAGATAGATCTGTCTATATATCTCTATCTATCTATCTATCTATCTATCTATCTATCTATCTATCTATCTAATCTATCTAACACTCCTAAGAATATAATCTGAGTTTCTTGGTACAACTGCATCTGAGATCTACCTTTTAAAACTTTCCATTTAGTATGCCAGTACATTCTCCATTTATGTGTGATTTTGCTGAAGCCTATTTGAGTTGGTTATTTTTGCCACTTCTTACAATTGAAAGAAGGCAGAGAAATAATAACAGAGCAAGCAGCTGAAGAAAGTGCATGTTAGATTCCCTTGGTTTATTGTCCTTATCTTCACTGGCCATGAACACCTAACTAACATCAAAAACACTTGTCTTTGGGTGCCTTAGCTGAATTATCTATGTTAATGAGTCAGCAATCTAGTAGAAAGAGGTCTTGACTCCACTATAGAAATCCAACATTCTCATCCCAGATTTACCATCAATTTTGAAGCCAAGCAAACCAGATCCCGAGCAAGTTATTTTACTTTCCTATATATCGCTCTTCTCATCTATTACCCAGGCACAGTTTCCCTCCATCTCAGGATTAGAAGAGTCTATCCTATGGGGCGCCTGGGTGGCGCAGTCGGTTAAGCGTCCGACTTCAGCCAGGTCACGATCTTGCGGTGCGTGAGTTCGAGCCCCGCGTCAGGCTCTGGGCTGATGGCTCAGAGCCTGGAGCCTGTTTCGGATTCTGTGTCTCCCTCTCTCTCTGCCCCTCCCCCGTTCATGGTCTGTCTCTCTCTGTCCCAAAAATAAATAAACGTTGAAAAAAAATTTTTAAAAAAAGAAAAAAAAGAAGAGTCTATCCTAATCAGAGGGGTTCCATCTCCTGATGGGGATGAGGCAAGTTGCCAGATTCACTTAGAAGCTTCTTCAAACCACACTGGTTCTCTCCCATAAAAAGCCATGTACCTACCTGCACTGCATGACACCCTCAATTCTGTTGGGAGGCGAGCTGGGGACAGGCTTTAATAATGCAAAATCTTCGATACAGCACCTGGCATCCAATAGATGAATGCTATTTTTATTATTTAACTTAGCCTTAATTTATACATAGTATATGTATTATTCAGCCATCATGTAGGATTGCCTTAACACATGATTCTAGAGTTTATATATGAAAAACACAAGAGAAAGGTTAATTCTGTTGTTATTCGTGTTGCTACTATGTAATAAGAGGAAAAGTTGTCTTAACCAGCAAATGGTCGCCATCCTTGCACGTTTGAAAGAGATACTTGGATCAGCAAACAGACACAACTCCTTGAGAGTTCTCACACTTGTGAAGAGCTTTTGCAAAGGGTGTCCCTACATACTGGTAGTTCCTCATGGCTTAGAGTTACATGCACTTTAGGTCACAGGCTTGAAGATTTCTGAAATAGTGTTCAGTACCTTAGAGGTCTTTATTTACAAAATCTGCTAGATTGACGCTTGCTGGTTATAATGTCCTATATGAGGCTCATTCATTGATTTATATTTCTCTAAATTGTATTTATTGTGTATATATCACATATACATAACAGGGGAAATCTGAAACCGCAGAGAAAAAAAAGAAGAAAATAGCAGCCAGCCATATCAATCACTGTCACCATCTTGGTGTATATACACACTTTTAGAAATGAGTTGTGCAAATCATGGCCTCTGAATACTGACTTTCTGGATTCATATTCTGGCTCTCTGATACTTATTAGCTCATAAATTTTAGGAACTCTAACCACTCTCATCTTCAATTTTATAACATGCATCATGGAGATAATAATCCTACCTTCCTTCATATTGTTATTATTTTTAATATATTTCAAAGAGGACCTTAGTGTATATTCTTTTTTTTCCCACTTATCATCTCTTAATTCACTAATATGTTTTAATCTCTTTATGCCAATAATTATACTGCATTTCTAAACTCAGTAAGGCTGAAGATGGGTCACTTCCTTGTTAGAATATAAGTTCCATGTGGACAAAGGGCCACACCAGCTTCATTTGCAGATCCCATACCTGGCCCTTCATAAGCAACTCCATGCATGACTGTGCACTGCTAAACTGACTCAAGACTGGCCACACCATCAATTCAATGCAGTTTAAGTCCTGGAAATCAAAGTTGGTAAAAATGGAAGAGAATGAGGTCACTGGTTCTTCCATTCCCTCTTTTAAAAAAAAATTCACAACTGGAAAGAAATGTGTGAATCTTTAAGTAATATCTGCACAGTAATATCTTATGCACAAGTCTTGGGAAGTTCCTTTGAGAAACAGAACTGTGCATTATTTTTTTTTTCATGCACAGAGAGAATTACCAAGAGTGTAAGGTGTGGAAATAAATAAATAAATAGTAGGTGGATAGGAAGACAGGTGTGTGTATGTGTGTGCACATGTGCATGTGTGCACACGCAAGCAGAATTAGGGTCAAGCCTGCCAAATGTATCGTCCATGTTCCATGTGAAGGCTCAGGCAACTGCAATGGTCACAGTACACTTGTAGCACTCAGCTGAAGTACGTGCATTTTTGGTCTGAAAAGTTCTTTTGAAATTAGACTGTGTTTTCTAATCTCAAAAAAAAAATTGTTGGTTGGATGATTTTCATTTCTTTCTAAAATGACAAGCGATACTTCAATTTTTAGCAAAAGGTTAATGTTAAGTCTCCAAACTTTATAAATTGTACTTTCTCCATAAAATAAACTATTGCATGCTGGTGTGTAAGATTAGCGAGAAATGTGCACACTGTTGAAAATAGATGGATTTTGCGTTTCAAGGTGACAAGTGCAATGTCAGACCCAATCAATCGATCACTGCATAATTATTATTGCAAATGATCCATATCCATGCCGCAAACCTTAAGGGGAATTTAATGAAGCAGTAAGCACATCAATAATAAGATCTACTTTGGTCTCTATTAAATCTCATGATTCATAAATATCCTGGCATGTTTTATTCTTCCTTTAAATCCTGTGAAGACATCTAAAAAGTGAATGCTTGAAGGCTACTATTTAACACTTCACTAAAGACAATTCTAAGGCTTTCAGACAGATTTAGGCTCAATATCAGATCCCTCATCACATACAGGCTAATGGAATTCAATAGTCTATGGATATATACAGAACAGAGTTCCTCTACAAAGTTACAATCAGGGTGGACATTTTCATCCTCCTTTCTAAATTTAAATTTTTGAGAGGAAAGGTCTCTGCTAACAGCAGCTGAGCTGGTATCCGATACCCATGAGCGAGAAGTGTGGTTGTGGTTGCTGTTGTTGTTGTATGAGAGAAAGAGTAGATGCTGGCAGGAGTTTGCCTGCCTACCTTGTTTTGTTGTGAATTGGAAAAAGGCACCCTTCTCTGGACAGGCTGGAAGGTATAAGAACTGGCAGCTTATCTCATCTTTGGGCAAAGAAAATGGCATCCTTGCCTCTGGGTGAATGCAGCTCCAGGCCAGGGTACATGGCTTGATTAGGAGAGGAAAGGAGAGCAAAGCTTGGATTTCATCCTTGTCTCCAAGCCATGGTGCAATTCACCAACTGTACAATCCCTGGACTTAGAATGCAAACAGACCAGAGCCAAATGGTACTGATTTAGAAGTCAGAAATTGCAACTCATTGATTGCTGCTAATGCTCGGCATTACCAAGCTGTAACATCAAGAGGGGCTGGGAACAGGAACAGGCTTGGGAGTGAAACCTGCATTTGTCTTTATTGGCAAGCAAACACGTTTAAAAAAATACACCATAGGGGCGCCTGGGTGGCGCAGTCGGTTAAGCGTCCGACTTCAGCCAGGTCGCGATCTCGCGGTCCGTGAGTTCGAGCCCCGCGTCGGGCTCTGGGCTGATGGCTCAGAGCCTGGAGCCTGTTTCCGATTCTGTGTCTCCCTCTCTCTCTGCCCCTCCCCCGTTCATGCTCTGTCTCTCTCTGTCCCAAAAATAAATAAACGTTGAAAAAAAAAAATTTTTAAAAATACACCATACATTGAATACCTACTCCACATGCCTTAAAGTCTTGCTGTCACTGGGGCGCCTGGGTGGCTCAGTCAGTTGAGCGACCGACTTCAGCTCAGGTCATGATCTCACTGTTTGTGAGTTTGAGCCCCACATTGGACTCTGCTGACAGCTCAGAGCCTGGAGCCTGCTTCAGATTCTGGGTCTCCCTCTGTCTCTGCCCCTCCCCCACTCATGCTCTGTCTCTCTCTGTCTCAGAAATAAGCTTAAAAAAAATTTTTTTTAAAGTCTTGCTCTCACAAGACTTTGAGAGACTTGTGCAATCAGAAAGTGTCTCTTTTTGATATGTGGTCTACTTTCCTTCTATACATGCTTCTGATTGCATAAACTTGGGTACATTGTGTCTCCCTCTCTGAGCCTCCTTCTTGCACCTAAAATTCTCTGATGTCACTTATATATGCACCGCTATATTCTACAATTACTATTACCAATACTCTGGAATGTAACTCAGAGATATGTTGTCACCACATATGAGTATTAATTTTTTCCTGAATTCCATCTTATTCAATGAATAGTACATTCTACAATCACAGTGCTACTCACAAACTTCTCTAGGCTAAAGGGGAGCCGGCATAGCACTGGGTTAGTTTTTTCTATGCCACGCTGGGGCAGAAAAGAAAACATTCCTGGTGGGGCATGTGATGGCTCAGTTGGTTAAATATCCAAGTCGTGATTTTGGCTCAGGTTATCATCTCATGGGTCATGGGATTGAGCCCCATGTCGGGCTCTATGCTGATAGCACAAAGCCTGCTTGGGATTCTCTCCCTCTGTCTCTGCCCCTTCCCCACTCTCTCTCAAAATAAATAAATAAATAAACATTAAAAAAGAAATACACTCCTGGCTGTGAGAACGGGTCCTACAAAGACCAAGAAATGTCTTCGTGGAAACTTCCAAATGGAAGCTTGAGAAAATATTTAGTATTTTTTTTTAATTTTTTTTTTTAACATTTTATTTTATTTTTGAGACAGAGAGAGACAGAGCATGAACGGGGGAGGGTCAGAGAGAGAGGGAGACACAGAATCCGAAACAGGCTCCAGGCTCTGAGCGGTCAGCACAGAGCCTGACGCGGGGCTTGAACTCACGGACGGGACCGTGAGATCATGACCTGAGCCGAAGTCGGACGCTCAACCGACTGAGCCACCCAGGCGCCCCAGTATTTTTAACTTAGTACCAGATATCCTTGTACAGAAATTTTTTTTCCCTGTGTTTCTGATATCCTTGGGAAACAATCCTTGGTCAGGTCATTAAGTACAAGGCTTTTTCTTTTGAAAAAATAACTTTATACTTGCAACCTAACCTCTAAAAATGTTTAGCAGTTTAGATCCCAACCAAAAAAAAAGAAAAAAGGTATGAGAATGAGTATTCTCAAACCCTAAAAAGCACTCACTATATTATCCTTTAAAAAATTTCTCTCGGGGTACCTGGGTGGCTCAGTGAGTTAAGCGTCTGACTTCGGCTCAGGTCATGATCTCATGGTTCGTGGGTTCAGGCCCCACATCAGGCTCTGTGCTGATAGCTCGGAGCCTGGAGCCTGATTCGGATTCTGTTTCCCCCTCTCTCTGTCACTCCCCTGCTTGTGCTCTGTCTCTCTCTCTCTCTCCCTCTCTCTCAAAAACTAAAATAAACATTAAAAGTTTTTTAAATAAAATAAAATAAAAAGTAAAAAAATTTCTCTCTGTTTGAAAAAAAAATTGGCCTTAGTTTACATTTATTTGACATTGGAGAGGATGAACATAATGTCCTATATTTATGGCCATTTGATTTTTCCATCTAACTTGTCTGTTTATCCTCCTTTGCCCACTTGGTACATTTTTAAAGTTGTTACTGTCCATTTCATTACTATTTATCATGGACTATGTTAAAAAAAAAAAAAAAAGGAACATCCAACAATAAGGAGACAGGTAAGTAAATTACGGTATATCCAAAGGCTAAAAAATGATACCAAATTTAAAATCTCATATTTTCAAAAATATGTAGTAACACCAGAAACTGTTTCTAAAATACCTTGTAGGAAAATATATTTCTAGTGTGACTCTAATTTTTGAGGGAAATATCCAAGTAAATTCAAGTATATCGATCTTTTAAAAGATGCAGAAATATATCAAAATATTAAAAGTAGTGAGTGACAGTTTTGGGAGATTAATGTCCTTATTCATATTGCCAATTTTATAATGCTCAGATATTACTTTTGCTCATAAAGGGGGTAATCATAATTTTTTTTTTTTTAAAGGAGAGCAATTTTAGAGTTCCTGGGTGGCTCAGTCGGTTAAGCGTCCGACTTCGGCTCAAGTCATGATCTGGCAGTCTGTGAGTTCGAGCCCCGCATCGAACTCTGTGCCGACAGCTCAGAGCCTGGAGCCCGCTTTGGATTCTGGGTCTCCCTCTCTCTCTGACCCTCCCCCGTTCATGCTCGCTTTCTCTTGCGCTCTCTCTCTCTCAAAAATAAATAAACATTAAAAAAAATAATTAGAGGGGCGCCTGGGTGGCTCAGTCGGTTGAGCGTCCGACTTCGGCTCAGGTCATGATCTCACAGCTCGTGAGTTCGAGCCCCGTGTAGGGCTCTGTGCTGACAGCTCAGAGCCTGGAGCCTGCTTCTGCTTCTGTGTCTCCCTCTCTCTCTGCCCCTAACCCACTCGCATTCTGTCTCTGTCTCTCTCAAAAATAAATAAACATTAAAAAAATAAATAAATAAAAATAAATAAAAATAATTAGAGGAGAACACTTTTCATGGGCGTTTTATTCTACCCATTTTTCAGGACACAGATACCAAGACTCAATGTTAATCCATTCCTTTAGAGCCTAAATTTAAAATCTGCTTTAATCTTCTGTTTTCTTTCCTCTTCATCCTTCTCTGCAGCTTTTTTTCCCCTCTACTTGTGAGTTTTATTTAGGAATGGGGGGGAAAGGAGACTAAAGTCTCACATTTCAGGGTAAAGCACTGAGCTAAGCACTAAAAATCGTTCTGTCAATTCATCCTCGTGCTTCTGCAAGTATTGCCCCCATTTTAAAATGGATGTAGTAAAATGTCCAAGGTCACACAGTGAGAAGCTAGCACAAAATGAGTCTGAACCTATCTCTAGCTGGTTCCCAAACTCCTTGCTCTTTGAACCATTTCCCACTGCAGAGAGATGGAGAGGGTCCCCCCTGCCCTGCGTGCAGCCCCCCTTTACCCCTGCAGGCGACGTGGTTTGTTGTAGCTGTGGTAACAATGGTTATAGCTAACTTTTCCCAAACACGTACTACCTGCTGCGTATGTTTCTGAGGGTCCTTCTTGCAATACATTATTCGACGTCACCGCAACCTTTTGAAAATAGTACTAGGCAAGAGTGATGTGCAAAGTACTCAGCAAACAATATCCTTTGGGTACTGAACTACTACCAGCTGTACGCAAAGCAGGACGGCCACTCAGCAATCCGGCTCATTGTCAGCTGATCTGCAACCTCGTGTGCTCCTATCAACCCCATGTTAAAGATGAAGAAACTGAGGGCTACGTGCTTAGAATCCCGGAAAGGCCTGATTTGGAAAACAGTCTTGCTTTACCGCAGAGCCCGTGATCTTAATTATAATGTCCTACACTAAGAGACCTGTTATTACCCGCATGTGATAAATGGCCGTATATGTTTAAGAGTGCCCACGTGTGTGTGCGCACAGTCTCTTTCTTTCTTAATATAAAGTATGCTGCTTTTGGCTTAATGTTGCAAATGACAGAATGGCCTGAACTTTTGCCACTTCTGTTCGTTTAAAATATTGAGGGCTTTGGGGAAAATCTGAAGGTACTGTGCATATGAAAAACAAAACAAAACAAAAAAACACAAAAAACAAAACAAAACACAAACATCTCCCTCCCATATTCCTCACTCTCCCATTAACTAATTGTGTTCCTGTTCTCATTTGTAACACTTGCCTCTTTGATTAGCCTTTTAATTTAGCACATTAACAACACTCTCTTTACTTGAATACTCCACCGCTGAGCTCATTTAAGTCAAATGCCCTTGAAGATACTTGAAATTCCTAACGACACTTACCATTATTAAACAGTTTTGTATTTCTGACCCTCAGCCAGAGGTGCTGGGTCCTGGACAGAGCAGCACTGTCGTTTATTCAAGGAGTTCCCACCCTATCCTCCCCAGCTCTGCCGGCATCCTCAGAGTTTCAATATTCCACAGATGTATCCTTTATCCCCTCCCACCCCTCATCCCCCATCAGAGTGTTTTGGTAAATAAACACAAGAAGCCTGCTGACTCAGCATGCGTGGAAGAGTCATTCATTGCAGAGGTCTCAGGATCAGGTTTCTTTGAAAATATGGATCAGAGTCAGATGCAGAGACGGGGTGGGCGTATGTGCGTGCACTTGCCTTTTATGAGTAGAGGCAAAGTCAAATTGAATAGAATTCAGTTATTTGTAGCAGATGGAGAGGTGCTTAAAATCCTAGGAGAAAAACAAGGACCTAAGGCCCCAACACTTCTCAACGAAAAAAAAGAAGCTCACGTCCTTAGTGTTCTCCCTGACTCTCTGTAGCTCCTCACTGCCTCGCCGCCCCTAGCTTTAATCCTATTCTAGAATGCACGGCGGGTGTGAGTTTCTGATAATACATGAAGTGTGACGCAGCTCTAACCCAGCGTGACCTGGCTCCTGAGGCCCTCAGAACTCTCTCTCTCTGGCCACACTCCCTTGCACTCTGAGCGTCGGCCAACCTGGGCTTCTGGAACCTCCTTGTACTCAGTGTCCTCCTTGCCACCACCTCTACCTAGCAGCTTCCTCCCTGATAGCAGCCTCCTAACCCCCAGGTCCCAGTTGGGAAGAGCCTTTCTCGGACAAATCGTGCCTGATGTCACCATTCCTAATACCCCTCCCGTTATTGTACTACCCAAGCACGTTTGTAGTTTCTATCTTGGCCCTCATTACAATCTGCAAGTACAATGTTTATTTATTTGTAGAGTGGGCATCTGTGGCTTTTACCTAACCAGCATTTTTATTTCTCCTTCTGCTAACATCTCTTTAATATTTCCTGGGAAACCACCTCTCCCCTACTCTCAGTTCATGTTTTCTTAGAGCTGAGCCTACTCTCAGATTCCAAACAGTGAGTGTTTTTACCCAGGTAGGGACATTTTACACCTTGGTTTGAGGTGGGTGGGTGATCTGATCCAGGGATGACAGAATTGTTCCCAGAACTTCTCCCAGAACCCACTACTTCTCGGATGAATGTGGAACATCCATTAGGGATGCCATCACAGTGGATGTCAGCTGGGAGCCACCAGTGGCTACCTCAGCCACCTTGTGGGTGAACCACACAGGAAAGTGGATCTGAGAAACTGAGTTTGGGTCCCAATGACATGACTTGACTACCGGCATCCATGTGGCCTTAAACATCTCTCTTAGGACTTCCCAGATATGTGAACTCATATATTCCCCTCTTGAATTCAACAGAATTCTGCAACCATGAGCCTTAGCTAAAATCCTTTATCCACTGGCTTTGCTGCTTTGTGACCACTTGTGCTCTGTTTTGTTATATCTTGTTTGATCTGTCTCCTCAACTACACACAAGTTCCATGAAGATTGGCATCGTATCACACTCCCTCTGTCCCCAACACTCAGCGCACACAATACCTGACACAATGGAAATCCTTATCGGACACATTGGAAATCCTCGGTATTTTTGAGCAAATAAATGAGTTTAAAAAACAAATTTTATTTGTTTAGTTATGCACTGAGATCTTATACATCATCATCAATAAACATACTTTGAGCTCCCCCCTGGTGTGTATCATGACATCCCAGTACAGAGGAGTACAGAGAAGGCTTAGGATAATTCCTCCCATGAAAGGATTCACAGTGCAATTCAGAGAATTAGAAAACAGCCACATATAAGAAAGCATGTAACGCCGCATGACTGATAAAGATTCAGCCAAATTTTCATTTTGTCATGGGCCCTATTAAGACAGAACATTCTAGCTAGAACAAATTATGAACTTAGCCAAAAAATTACAGATAGATTTGCAAATAAGAGAATCACAGGTCACTCTTTAATCATAAAAAGATTATTCTGTAATGAACATTTGTCTTTGATATATTGGAAAAGCAAAGTCTGTTCTTCAGGTAATAAGAGATGGGCACAAAACTTTTGGGTAGCCAAAGAAAGCAAATAATCTATACATTATCTAAGTAAGTTATTTAAATATAAGCAGAGAGCTCTCCATGCCACTGCCCCCCCCGACTCTTTTGTATTCTGCTCTTGTCAAAGGCCATCTCCCATCTCAGCCATACCACCTAATCCACTGGCAAGACATGAGTGGGATGAAAAAAACATCAATAATAAAAAACTGCAGAGGGATACAGTAATCCCCACATCAAGGTACTAGAGGTGTCAATCCAATATATAAAATGTGAAAGTCTGACTCTAAGTAATGAAACCATGGGGAGCACAAGATTCAGAATACAGAGACAGCCATGGTGTATTCTATCCAATTCCCATCACCACCTGAAATAGCATTACATTCCTCCCAATCATTCCAGAGCTTCCTCTTCCCACGCCTACCACTCCTTCCTAATTGTTTTTGTGAATTTCTACCTATGATGTCTTCGGGTCGTAAGTGGAAAACACAATCTACAATTTTTCCTCTACTTGCCCTAAAAGCTTCCTGTTCCCTAGTTGTCAAAACAATGCTCTATGCCTTCCCGAAATTATCTTGTTGGTATTGAATATCAATTTTTCAATTTGTTCTCCTCTGAATGGGGACATGAGGTTTGTACAGAAACTAATTTGCTTATGTCGTTCAAACCTGCATCGTTTGATCAAGTATTTGTCTGAAGGTCTGTGAAATTTTCTAAAGGTGTATGTATGAAACACCACCAAAATGTAAAATGAAGAATACAAAGGCTGCTTCCTATTCAGTTGGTTTTTCACCATATTCCGGAGCTAAAGAACCTACAGAGTGGCCAATGACTATGTTTAAAAGTTAAACATAAAGCTCTATAATGTTTTTACACAAATATACATCAGGTTTTGCTTCTGTATGGATACACACACACACACACACACACACACACACACACTCAGGACTATAAGCCTAGTGCCTAGAATTTCCTATTGAGAAAAACCATTGGCCCATTTTTTTTTATTTTGCTTCCTTTGATGTAATACTATGTATTTGCTGCCCTATATAGATGAACCATTATTTTCGCAAGAATCTTTAGACACAAGAATTCAATGAGTTTAGTGTCATTATTAGATTGGAAAGAAAAATGGATGGGGCTTTATGATACAAATCACTTTACAGACAAAGAGGAATGTGCATGTAAACAGAATTTCAGAAAAATACAAAAAAAGTACCGATCAATTTACATCAATGGCTTCTGGGTGCTCAAGCGGAAAATAACGTATTACTCCCTCTGCCAGAGAGAGTCTGCAGTGAGTAGAGGACATGAATGGTTAAGCCAGAGGGAGAGAAGATGTAAGATATAAATGAGTTCCCATTCATTAACTTTTGGTCCATCCAGTTTCCTGCTCATCACCCAGAAGAAGGTTGGGATGCTCATCCCAGTTGGCCTTCTTGTATCTGAAGAGTATCTAAACAAATGGGTACCTCTGACTCAAAGATGCTGAGAGACCAGCTCTTTCCAAATGTTTAAAAATATATTTTTAACAACATTACAGGTGTTCCTTTGTGGGAGAGCAGAAGAGGAGGTGTGCTGAGTTTGGAGGAAGAGAATGGTGGTGGAGAGACTTGGGAGTATTTGGGGGGCTCTGAGCTGTCCCTGGTAATACGGAGACAAAAGATGGGATTTCAGTATAAATTACAGTCAAGAAAGATAAGAGATGAGTAAGGATGGGATTCTTCAGCACAGTAATCAGCGTCGACTGGGTCCGTTTTTCTGAGCCCCTAACTAAGACATATGGTGACCAGGATGGGTGCCAAAGAAACTCACTAGGTCGATAGCAGTGAGTTTCTGAATCAGAATTCTTTGGGGGAAAAGGAATCATCTTTGTATTCCTGAGGCATTTTGCTACAAAGCGTCCTGTCGTAGAAAACACAAAAATTCTCAGCATCAGGATAAAACGCTGAAATCTTTCTCCCCACAAAAGCAACAACAACAAAAAAATGTTTTCCTTGGTTGCCACCAGAAATCTCTAGCACAAGTTCCTACAGAAAGGAACCATTTGATTAATGGGTCAACTAATCTGGGGAAAAAGAGACCATAGTCAGGCCTCCAGTTCATCAAAGCAGAACTAGGAATCGCAACAAAAAGGAGGCTGTCCTCAAGTCAGATATGGCAAAGGGGAGCAAATATCTGAGACAGGAACAAATACTTGGCAAATCTGTGAACTGCAGTCAACAGGTGATTAATGTTAACCATCAACCTGCCATTTTCAGCTCCTCCTACTTCTTAGCAGAGCCTCTACCTAACTGTGGATTCCCCAAACGGCATAATGACAGGCAAACAGTCTGTGCTCAATAAGGGCTTAATAAATGATCAACCAACTAAATGAGTGAATGTTTAATGAATTTATTAACACCATGCTAGGTACGAGGGAAATTTTATATAAGTAGGAATGACTGACAATTCAAGAATGGGTTAAATTATGGGGTACCCATACACTGGAACACCATCTATGCCACACTGAAGATGCTGCTGTGGAAAATACCTGATGGCACAAAATGTTAGGTGTTAAAAGCAGGTTCCAAAACACTGAGTTCCAAAACAGGGTGATCTCATTTTTTTTAAAAGAGAATATTCCCTCTCAGAGGCTTTCTTTTCCCTTCTTCACATTTTAATGTATCTGAACTTGAGATGTGTTTCACAATTGATATGGCCTTTTGACGCTATTGCATTTCTGCGGCTACACACACACACACACACACACACACACACACACAGAAATAACAAGCCTGCCTAATAAATCAATGATATGCCTTATAATCCTTATAATCAATATTGCTTCCAAATTGAGAAAATAAATGTGTGTGCATTTATGTGTGTGTGTTAGAAAAAAAACATAAGAAATCAGGGTTAATATTTAGGTATATATCTTAGGTGCTAGAAGAGTTAGTGCTATTATTTGCCCCCCTGTTGCCTACTTTTACTACAAAGGGCATGTATTTTGTTTGAAATAAAGGGGCAAGAAGAATGTTAAAATAAAAGGAGGAGAGGTTGTTTCAGCCCTAAAGGAATTTAAATTAAATTGGTATGATGACCTCAGAACTTAAAACAACCTTAGTCTGTATCTACAATCTATGCATAAGTTCTAATCGATACAGAATTTATAAATCTAGCATTCTATAATCAGTTTATAACCAATTGCTAGAATGTGGAGCATAGAACAGAAAAAGCTTCAGGCATTCGGGAAAGAGAATGGACAATTCAGAGCAAGTCCCCCAAATGCCCGGGATGGGTGAAAATGCAGGAGATTGGCTGCTGGCAAGTTCAGCTACTCCACAAGTTTGCTAAGAGCAGTATGAGAAAAGAATATTCTGGCTGGTGGAGGTTTTGCCAAGGGTAATGCACAATGGGGGATTCCAGACTCCCAGGATCCTGTAGATGCATTTTTGTTTATTCCCTCTTCTTCTCCTTCTTCTTCTTTTTTTTAAAAGTGATTTAACTGTGTTGTCAAAAGGTGTGGTGCTGTCTACTGGGGTCCCTGGTTCTCTCCCCTGCCTATTTCACATCACTCAGAGACCCTCTGCTTGTTGCTTTTCTGCACCCACTTTCAGATTAGATATGGATGTATAAAACTCCATTTATAAAAGGATGGGGAAAAAGACAAAATGATAAAAAGGTTAATATAGAAATCACACTAGTTTAACTACAAGCAAAAAGAACAAAGGAAGAGCTCTTGGAGCATACACAAGTAAATTCGAGTAGAAATAATAAAATAGAAACGTTTCTCTATTCTAAGGGAGAAAAGTAAAACAGACCAAGTCAAAAGCAAATACCTATCACAGTGGAGTTTCAGTTGGGGACCATGTGGTCCAGGACCTGAGGAATTGGGTAAATGGTACCTTATCTCCAAATTCGATGAGCGAGTGTCAATTGGTAACTCATTCTTCCAGCCCTGGGAAGACACAGCTCATCTGTATCCCAAGAAAGACTAATACTCACAGAAGTAAAGAAGCCGGGTAGAGTTAGAGGCTGTACCTGCTGCAACACTTCATCTTACCCTAGGGTATGTGTTCCCTGGAACCCCACACAGATTAGGGCCTTGGGGTAGGTGATTCCCTGCTATTTCTGGAAGTCCGCGGGGAAAGCCGTTTCTCTCTTCTACTGCACCTGAGTTTGGTGAATCAAAACTGCCCAGAAGTTAGCAAAAACGGTGCCAGGGGCCTCAATTTTCTTTTCCCTGTACACCAACTTGTCCTCACACAGGTGACAGGAAGCAGAACGGTAATGACCAAACTTATTTTTTTTAATATGAAAAAAAGAACTTCTTAAAGAAATTTAAAGAAAGAATATACAAATGTTAGATGGGACTGACATCTGCCATTGCGTTATCAGACTGGCTTACAGGACCTAAACTGTGCTTTTAATTAGTACTCTTCCAGAGCATTCTACTCATATCCTGAGAAGACAGTCCCCCTACACAAAAAGGACCGAGTGGGTATAGAGGAAAAGAAAGAAGATTCTACCCCACCTGATCCCACACCTCGCAAAGAAAAGTTTTCCACCTAAATAAAAACATACTCACTGAAGTCGTGTGCTATTCACACAGGTGCACATAAAGAGCCTCCTTAACACGTTTAAGAAACAATGACAGGAATAAAGCGGACGTGGAATCTATTAACTGTATCTGTGTGTGTCTTCATTTTCACTTTGGTATCTGTGAGAGAGCAGCAAACACTATTTTCATACATGGGTATAGCTGAGACTCATTTTCCTAAAGAAACAGGAGCTCTAAAACAGAGATATCAGCCACGTTGAGAGTATCTTTATTTACAGACTAGAAGGCAAGGCAGAGCATCCGCATTAAAAAGGAAGAAAAGGAAAGAACGGAAAAACCCTCCAAACCTCCCAGTGTTAATGCTAGCTTGCTAATTCATATCTCCTCAAACAGCATGGATCCAGCTGTTCCCATTTAAAGTCTCTGCCATTTTTCGAAAGCAGACCCGAAAATGCTGAATTAAAGATGTAAACAGACTACTTGAGCACAGGGCAGGAAGGTAGGAGACATTTTACAATTTGATAAATACAGTTAGTAAGAACACGGAGCACCGAAAAGCATTGGTCAGAAAGAGGAAAGCTGGAACTGGGGGGCACAGACGGACTAATTAGCAGGAACCGGGTCAGCCAGATTTTAGGACCTAGGAGAGGCCCTGGGACATAGCATGCTTTTCCCCTCTGCTGTGAGCTGCAAACACGTACCCATGTAAGAGCCAGCAAACTTAATAAATAGAATCAACAACACCACTTAGCAACTCAGAGAAAAAGCTTGGCCAGCAAACCGTTACTTATCACAGTGGAACTAAAATTTGTTAACCATTAGCCAGAATCCACCCACAAAATAAAAACCAAGATAGACTCCTTTTCTTGAAATGCTAGCATACTAATTTCCTTAACCACTGATGCTACGATCTCATGTGACAAATTTTCTTAGTGCTTAAAAAAAAATCAACATTTGTAAACATTCAAAATTTTAATCTTTTCAACCTGTGCCGTCAAAATTAAAAGGTATGAGAATTTGGTGTCTTCAGGTAAAACTATCTCAGTTACGTTCATGCTAAGCGTATGCTACTTAGTATTAGTAGTTTTGTATTTCTGAACACGTCTCTCGCGATGGGCAAGTTTGAAGAGGAAACTTGCCCTAAAATGAAAACAAAGTAATACTAGAGACAGTCTGTCCCCACCTGGCAGAAGCCATTGTATTGCACTGTGCAAAAATAAGCCAGGTGGAAATGAAGCTAAAGTCACTACAAAGGAAAATGTCCACTAGAAAAGAAGAGGGAAAAGAAAAAAAAAGTCTACATCACAAAGCTCACGGAGGGGGAGGCAGGCTGAGACACTAGCAGAGGTCACAGAACGACTTGATTAACAAAGAAGTCGACAAAGAGGCTTTTCTTCCTTCCAGCAAAGGCAAGTTCTTGCATCTGAGTTGAGCTAGAAAAGTAACTGGGGGGAGGAGAATAAAAAGAGGTTCCTCTAAGTACGCTGAACAACGGAAGCCAACAATGATGATGATGCTGATGGAAAGGACAGAGTTTGACGTGGTACATGCCTCCCTCCCTTGGAAGAGGGAACACCCGTATTGCACAGGAAATCACACAGCTGAGTCTTGGTTACTCGGCTGATAACGGCACACAAGTCCTTCAGGGGCCAAACTGACCCAGGACATCTATTTGTTCCCGAAACATGATTAAGGAATTTTTCTAAGCCTTTCCTGCTAGATGGCTATTGTTTTTCAAATTGCCTCAACAGTAAACACTGTAATTCGTAACTACAGGTTCCCACTTCAATGTTTGTACGTTAATGACATCTCCTAAAACAAACAATCACATGAACAGTGACAATATACCTCTCAGGAAGCCCCAGCAAGTACAGGGAAAGCCACCTTTTTTTTTTTTTTACACCCATCTTGTAAAATACACGCAAACAAATACACACCTGGTTAAGGCAAATACAACACTAAGCCCAAAATGACAGATAAGTAGTCACTTGTGAGAGAAAACCAGACAGAACAAAATGAAACAAACAAACAAAAACCACCACCACTCACAACAGTTCGTTCGTAGTAATTAAACAAAATCCCACACAGCTACAAGTGATGCTGAATTTGCTTCATGCCTGAACCGGCTTTTTCAGACCTTTTCTTTCTTCTTTCCCCCCCCCCTAAATTCACCATCACAGTGTTTTAAGAAAAGAGAAAGCCATGCATTCCCACACACATTTTTTTTGTTTCCTTTTTGCAACTGAAAATAAAATTGCAGCTTAACGCTAATGAACCAGGTCTTGCCTAAACTCCCACTGGAAATACAAGCACATGTAGTGGGGCTGTGCAAGATTATTTTGCCACAAGCATAATCACCTTACACAAAATGCGATTACTCTGGGCTGCAATCTTTATCCCCGAAGTCAATTTATTAATCAGAGAGAAAGAGAGAAAAGAGAGAGGGGGGTGGGCAGAGAGAAAGAGAGAGAGAGGAGAGAGGAGAGAGAGAGAGAGAGAGAGAGAAAGAGAGAGAGAGAGACTACCTACCCACAAATACATCATCATCTTGAAAGAAATCAAGGGCTCTCTGTCAGCAAACAGAAGTCTCCTTACTTCACCAAGAGTATCTGGAAGAAAAACTGAAACCAGTGGGTAGAAAATCTTGCCTTTTTCCTGTCAAGTCCTCAGAGCCCCTCTTCTTTCCTTACACAAGGTTTGGTATGCTTGTTTATGAGTTTATGAGGATAGCATCCTTCAGTGGCACTGTGTGATGTGACTTGCTTCAGGCTGCCTCTCTCTCTCTCTCCCTCTCTCTCAGTCTCTCTCTCTCTCTCTTCCTCTCTCTCTCTCTCTCTCTCTCTCTCCCTCTCTCCCCTTTTCCTTCCTAACTCTTGCCTCTCCTCTCTTTCCTGTCTAGGCTGCTTAGGTAACAAATTCTTGGTGTGGCTGCTTAATGAGCAAATCCGGACACTTTAGGCAGACAGCAACAGTGGCGAAAAGAGACCGTGGTGGTACTGGTGGTATTAATAATAATAGCGATGGTGTAATCATAAACAGACGTGCACTACACCATTTCCTGAAGGCTGGTGGGAGGTTCGCAGAAGTCCCCACTGGTGGAATTTACAGGAAAGCAGGCCGATCCTCTTGAGGCAAGCGCATCTGCACAGAGCCGGTGACTCTGGGAGGCCAGCATCTGAGATTTTTTTTTTTTTTTTAACTCAGAGTAAAGCTCCAGCCGCAGTGAAAAGAACATGTGCAGCAACCGGCTTCCCCTTTATCTCTTTAAATGTACTTCAGATAAAAGCAGCATCCAGTCTGGTCAAGGCCTCCCCAGACTCATTGCTCTTTATACCGCACGGCTCAGCACACTTGTCTACAGCCATCTACCGACTCCGCCGTGTCATTGCGGGCTCGCAGGCTGCCTGCTGCCTGTGCTGCAGCTGCTGCTGCCCAAGGCTGTGCGGGGGCGGCCGCCTCCCCCAGCAGGAGCAGGCTCTCAGCCAGGGTGTGCACCGGGACCCGGGAGCGAAGGGGGTACTGGGGAAGGGCCGCTGGGGGCTTCTGTGCCAATTCGGCAAATCAAAAACCAAACAAACCCCACCAACGAAACCCAGGGAACAGAATGCCTCATGAAGACTTGCTAACACAAATGTTTAGCCTTCCTAACCTACAGATGGAGATTATATACATATGCCCTCATTAGGAGACCAGATTTTGGTAGGTGTAGAGTGTGTGTGTGTGTGTGTGTGTGTGTATTTCTTCTTCCTTCTCCATGATCCTTTCCTATTGCAGACCTGGGAAATTTTGCAGTGTGCATAAAACTTGATCATTTCGACAGGCTCTCCCTACAAAAACAAACAAAAAAATCCACAGCTAAGATTTCCTGAAATTATCCAAATTTTTTTCTTCCCTGAATCAATTCTCCTTTATTAGTTGTTCTTTTTAATCCATTTTAAATTGTATACTTTATCTTGAAAATTATCTCCATTACTGAAATACATCATGAGCAAGAGGATGGGGAATGCAATTTGCCCGGCATATTAATTGATGCAGTGCTCAATTATTGATATATGGATAAAGGAGGAATTAATATTAAACTACATCTCATACTTTAGGGGAGAAGGGGAAAAATGATCTCTTGCTGGACTCTGAGTTTTGACCAGTAGTTACATATTTACACATCACACAGAGAAACTGCCTAACTGAGCCCCTAGTTGATTTCTACAACTGCAGAAGGCACAATGTCACCTAAATAATTAAAATGCATTAGCTAAATTGTGGAATCATCTGCAGCGCTGGGCAGGTGGCAAGGCACCTGTTAAAATCGCCCATAGGTAGTCGAATCAAGATGCATAATGGCGAAGCAGTTTGGAGAAGAGCAACACCGAGCCATGCCATTAAACCAACAATGATGGAGAGGTCCTCGGAGCTGGCTACCTCCAAGGGGCAAGAAAATATCCACTCAGCCACCAGCTGATACATCTCTATTGGAATGAAGAGTCAACTCTTCTGGTTTGACAGGGGCCCAGGGATTTCCTGAGATGTAGGACTCTCAGTGCTAAAAACAGGGCAGCCCCAGGCAAACCAGAAGGGTTGGTCACCCTTCTTGGAAGAAGCACACATTTTGTCATTACACTTAAGAAAAATGGGGAATCCATCTTCCTTATTATTTTTGATACTGAATATCACCTCTATGCATGATCTCCACTAATTCTAGATTTGCACAGAGGACAAAATGCGCCCTTCCTGACAGGAATGCTTGGGGGGAAAATATCTTTAAATATTTACATGCATGTACTCATTTATTGATTCCACAGATCTTCTCCTGAGCACCTGCTCTGTATCAATCTCTGTGTATGTACTTGGAATGCAGTGGTGGTGGAAGCACGATACAGATGTTTCAAATCTGTGGGCAGCAAATAGCCTGAAGAGTCAATTCGTTGGGCCCATACATTTTTTGTCATATTTGCTGTAAACATTTGCCAACATTTAAAAACCGTGAGATTTCTAATGAAAACCTGGAAGTTTTTCCTTTCCAGGTTTTCTTTCCTTTCCTTTAAATTTCCTTTCCAGGTTTCCTTTCCTTTCCTTTAAATTTCCCCCATTTTTTGGGGAAATATTAGATATGATCCAGCAATGTATAAGTGACATTTTCACAGAGATGATAATGGGCCCATGATAAGTTCTGCACAGTGTGCCCCCACTCCCAATCATCCCTGAGATCAGATGTTACTGGGCAAGTGGATTTGCTAATTTGTGCTCTGGGCCTGGACCTTGTACACATTTAAGTTTGTAAATGCCACTTGCTCTGATGTAAGAACACACACACACACACACACACCACATTTCAGACATGGAGTTCATACAGAATGTTTACCATAAAATCTAATACTTATCTTCAATGTTTCCTAACCTGAACTAAGATATTGGTATATTATTAGGAAAAGAGAGAGAGAGAGAGAGAGAGAGAGAGAGAGAGAGAGAGAGAGAGAAAGAAAGAAAGAAAGAAAGAAAGAAAGAAAGAAAGAAATTAAGGGAAAGAAAGAACAAAGAGCATAAGAGGGAGGGAGAAGGAGAAAGGGGGGAATACAATGTGGTATGTATGTATTTTATATTCACTCTATGCGCATTTTCCACCGTGAGAGTTACAGTGCATCTATGGATCCTACATTGGGTAGAAACTTCTTTTCACTTAGGGCAAGTGAGCTCTGGAGACCAGGTAGGGTCTAGTCCTTGAACTTCAACTTGCAGAACTGTATCATCACCTCCAAAATCCCTTCACCTTCTCATATGAACACTCTAGTTTATGTAGGTAGATCCAATGAGATCAACTGAAGGAAACAATGAGTCTCTTTAAGTTGGAAGTTACTTGATTTGTGCAAATTAACACTTTCTTTTTCTTCTTCAAGGTGTGCATAGCAAGATAATTTGTTCAAATATTCATATATTTTTCCTTCCATATTTTTCCTTTCTTCCCTCCACTATCACTGCCCTTAACTCTCTTTTGTGGCATAAGGCAATAGAAAGATATCAAATTAATGTTTTTTTTCTTTCCTTTACCTAAGTCAAGTAATATAGAAGTGATACATTTGGCCAGTATACTGTTTTGTTTTATTCATCTGTATCTAAACATCTTTAAATTTGAGTTATGCTTTCTTGTTCACATAGTCCCCACATGTCTTGATTGCATTATACCAGGTCTGCCTCATTCACTCACGCGCCTAAGTTTTGTAGGTATCTGAATGACCTTAGGATCAGAAGTCCAAGGGAGAGATTAGAGCAGGTGACCTGAAAGGTGAGTGACAGAAAGAAGAGTACCTTTAAGAGATAACCTGGTGGGGAGGAAGAGCCCCCAAAATGGCAAATGAAGCAAATACCTCTGCATCCTGAGAAGGAGGTAAATGTACATTGCTCCTAAGCAGGCGAGATGCTAAGGGCCAGGGTTTCCAGCTCCACTAAAGAGACATGGTTCATAAGGCAGATAGACAAGTAACTGAACCACCAGGCCAAAAGAAACCATGGGCATCTGATACCTGGTGTTGTCACAGTAACCACTACAACTGATGGTGATCCAGGACCCATCCACAATGTCTTCTTGGGATTGTCAGCCGTACCTCCCAGACCCTTGCACATGCCTAGGAAAAGCGATGAATGTGAGACAGCCGAAAGGAATGCTTTGCTTGATGGGTGGGATAGGAGACTAGATACAAAATGAAGTTGACTCAAAATAAACAATGAAGTAAATTATTTACTGCATATCTGAGTTCAATGAACTGACTTATCATACAAGCTCTAAGAAAGCACACAAAGGCATATATCTGACCCATGGAGAGTACATGCAGAGTCTAGACTTGGTAGCCCATAACAGATCTAGGGATTGGTCCCTATTATGTCCTGGGATTTTTTACATTTAATCATCAGCTCCTGAAAGCATAGAGCACTCCAAGATTGTGTTCCTCATCCTCTTCTCAGCTTGTACCCCCTCATTTTTCCACCTGCTTGAACATGTGGCCCCTCCACAAGGAATGAGATTCACCCAAGATGGTGAAACATTTTATCACTGTGACACATGTGGGAGACAGCTGTTTCCCATAAATCAAGTTTGGGAGGTGTTATGATTCCTCCACTCTAGAATCCGGAGGTTAAACAGACGGAATGGAACATTCGGTGGGGCTGCCCCCTTGGGGGGCGTCAGCAAATTATTTCTATGTTTGAAATTCTGCTCATAACCAAATTGATTATTCAATCAATTCTTCAAAGCTTGTTCCTTGAAATAAGCAGACTGACATTTCCTATTTACTGCCACCCCCAAAACTTCCATTTTAAATAATTTTAATAACAAAGTAAACACACGCAAATATTCAATTCAAAACCAATTTTCCCCCATTTGCAACCTAGCTGGTAAGCCAGGAGCTATGTTCACAGTGGATGCATTTAAAGCTTCTCACTCTCATGCTCCAATAGGGATTATTTTTAAATAATCAATCCAGTTATCAATTATCAGCTCAACATCAAAATTAATCTATTGCAAAGTAATGGCCTACAACCAACAGTTACTAGGCTGCTGGTGACCTATCTGTGTATGTAAGTGGCTTCTAATCTGCTACAGAAATCAAATAGCACTGTGATGTATTAGATGATATAGCGCAATCAGCACTGGACTTTCAATTTTATGAAAGAAAGTCTTCATTAAAAAGCTGAGTTGCTAAACACTAAACCGAATGTGAAAAATGACTTGAGAAACCCAATGTAATCACTGCTGGGACCTTGATTTAATATGGTTTTACGGTGCCCTCGTTTGACACTATTTTCTACAAGACCTGAGGAGGTAGATCAATTTTCAGGCAGAAGTTTTCAGTTTTGTAGTAGCTACAGTGGCCTTCCATAAGGCCAACATTCCACTAAGAAAGTCCACAGAGCATTTGGACACCAGTGGATGGCTTCCAGAAAGGATCTTCGTCATCCCACAGAGGCATATCATTGCCACCACTGTTAACCAAGCACCAGCAGCATGGGAAGAATCCGATCATTCCCCTTAAAAACATATGGTTGTCTGCATCTTGGTCCCTCTGGCCACTGAGGCAAAAGAAGATTCTTCCCCTTCAGAGGAAGTTCCAGCAAGTTCTACTACATTATCCCAAACTTCAAGGGGATAATGTGCCTTCAAGTGCCTTCAAGGAATATTTGAGGCCACTAAAAGGGCTGACCTCGGCAGAAAGAGGACTAGATGTTTGTTAGTTAATCAGTAAGGGCAGTCCCTTCGATCCCTAGAATCTCCAGGCAGGTACTGCTAAAATCATCCATGCTAATGAGGCCAAGATCATAGGTATGCTTTTTAAAAATTATTTATGATAAAATATTTAACATATATAATTATTATGAAGTATGAACCATAATAAAACCATCACGTAATTACCCAACTCCTCACTGGAGATATGGAACAGGGTGTACTAAAGGGCCCAATATGTAGTGACTCAAGGAACAAATTAATTAATAAGTACATTTGTATTGCCCTCCATATAAAAAGTGTTGCTACTTCTCGTAATTAGTGAGGAATGAGTGCTATTATTTTTCCAGCATTGGAAATTAATTTCTCTAAAGCCAAGCACATCTGCCTTTGGTTTCCCCATGAGAAACAGCCACAGTTACACGGGCCAAGGCTTAGGATACAAACTGTGGTGACAGAGGGGAATTTGTACCCATGTTCTGTCTCCGAATAAGGCCAGTGTACTGGAGCCAGAGACTGGCAAGGTGAGGACCAGTCTAATGCAGAGCCTTAGTCATCATGGGGTGGAGTTTGGGTGTGGTGCCAAGACCAAGGAGAAGCCACCGAGGGAATTCAGCTAGAAAATGACTTATACCCAAAGTCCCCCTCGATGCTCACAACGGATTGGCAGCCCTGGGGCAAAGTGAGAGGGAGAAGGCCAGTCAGGAGTTGTTTGCAGCCCTCTGGACAGTAAGCAGTGGTGGGCTGGAGCAGGTGGTGATGGGGAGGGGCGAACCACAGGGTGTCGTGTGATGAGTGATGTGACGCATACCCTAACACCAATGGTCCACGGGGCAGCCAATTCCAACATGTTGACATGCAGCTGAACAAAACCACGTAGTGAGTGCACCCCTAGAGAACGTGGTCTTGGGTAAGAGGACGCCGAAAGAGCAAGGCACCGAGGAATCTCTGAATTGCCCAGAGAGCTTAAGTAACTAGAACAACAATAATCTGCAAACTTTATAACAAACACGAAGGAGAAAAACACACATTTCCCGGGGACTACAGCTCTGTTAAATTTGTTCAATACAAACAGTCATTTCCTTGGCATTGAAATCATAGTGAAGGCAGTTCGGCCAGGATAAAGACAGGTTACTCATTACGAGGACTTGGGCCTCAGAAGAAGCGACCGGAAGATGGGCAAGGCACTGGAGGGAAATAATCTATTTATACCAGTGTTCAACAATCTGCTAGGAGACTGCAGTGAGGATCTCCTCAGTTGCTGTCCAGCAGGCATGAAATTATCAGCGATCAATGCCACCTTTCTAGGGGCTCCCCAAATTAAATGGAAACGGGACGTTTTATTTACATCATCTTAGCTTTGTGATTGAGGTACGGCATTGATACAGCAAAGCGCACTATTTTTTAACTGTAGTAAAATATATGTAATGTAAAATTTACCTTTTTGACCATTTTAAGTGTACAACTCAGCTGCATTAAGTTCATTCACACTGTAGTGCCAACATCATCGCCATCCAACCACGGAACTTTTCACCTTGCAAAACTGAAAATTTGTATCCATTAAATAGTAACTCTCCATTGCCCTATCCTCAAAGGCCCTGACAACCACTACAGACTACACTAACTCCATTCCATAAAGAGTGCTAGTCTTAAGTATACAGTTTCACACACGCCACAAACCCCTCTATATAACTGCCATCCAGATCAAGAGTTTGAAACTATCAAGCATCCCAGAAGTCTCCCTCCTGCCACACTGGGCAATGTTTATTTTTCTCTCTCATCTTGGTTCTCTCTCTATCATAATGCAAAAGCCTTTATGAGGTACTTATTCACTCTGGCATTTTATTTTTCTTTATACAGAGGGAGAGAAACAGACGTGACACCCCCTATATATTCTCCAAGAATTTACAACTTGACTTTGACAAGGAAGGACTTTGAGTTGCTGAATGTCTCCTGTGCCTGGGGCATGTGCTGGATGATGAAAGGCAGGGGTGCAGACATTCCCACATGAAGCAGGTGTGTGTTATTCTGATTGTGCCCACCCAGCACCCCCTGCACTCCTTCTAGGAGCACACATCGGTCTTCCCTTAGGAAGGATCCTCTGAAGAACCCTAAGTGACAGTCCCTGTCAGGACTGGGCCAGATGCAGGAGTGGGCTGGCGATACTGAGTTTTGCTGGTGAACACAGACAGCCCCTGCCCACAGCGATTGGTGTAGAGATGGGAGAGGAGTCAGCGAATCTGGTTTTAATCCTACATCTGACCTTCAACAACTGCAAGAGAACCTTGCTGGATATCACTGATAAGATGGGCAACACAACCCCCACATCATCAAACTGTGGGGAGACTTCACGAGATAATGAAAGTCAGATCATGAGCATACGTGTAGCACGGTGTAAGCCTCTGCAAACCACATGCATTAGGATTAATGATAACACAAAAATAATCATTTTTAAAATTTTTCTATTCAAATGGACTAAAACAATCCCACTCTAGCCCATGTGCTCCTTGAAGACAAGAAGGCTGTCTCCATTTAAGTTCTATATTTCTAGTGTCTGACACATTATGGATCCTTAGTAAACATATGTTGGACAGATAAACAAATAACGTAATTCTGTTTATAAATTCTGATGCTGATCCCATTCCTTTCCCCTATTTCTCCTCACTCTTTTCTTTATAGCTATATGCATTTGCTATAAACAAAGTAAGCTACGTTAAGGTTTAGAATTCTGATCATCCCTTGCCGCCTCCATGCTGTGGCCTGAGAGGTGGTCTGGAGTGCTCTGGAACACCGAGGGCTGGGTTCCCCAGCAAATGTTCATGCTCCTTCCCTAAGGACCAATGATAGCTAAGCATCCTAGGTGGTGGAAAATTACACTGAGGGGCCCCTGTGACCTAGGGACTATGTGTCATAAGTGTACAGGAATGGAAATCTCTAGCTATCCCTGGTTGAACTGTGCACTCCCCCCGGCCCCCCCAAAAAAGGAATGTCGAAGTCCTAATGCGCAGCATCTCAGAGTGTGACCTTATTTGGAAATAAGGTTTTTACAGAGATAATAAAGTTAAAATGAAATCACTAGGGTGGACTCTAATTCAATATGCCTGGTGTCCTTATAAAAAGGGGAAATTTGGACACAGAAACAGACATACAGAGAGAAAATGGTGTGGAACAAAAAACACAAAGGGAAGACGGCCACCTAACCAGAGTGTTGCATCTACAAGGTAAGGAACACCAAAAATCGGAGGCATACACCAGAAGCCAGGAGAGGCAAGGGAGGATTCTCCTCCATCACCGCCAGAGAGAGCATGGCTCTGCAGATACCTTGGTTTTGGACTCCTAGCTCCAGAAATGTGAGACAACAGGGGCGCCTGGGGGGCTCAGTCGGTTAGGCGTCCGACTTCAGCTCAGGTCAGGCTTCAGCTCAGAGCCTGGAGCCTGCTTCGGATTCTGTGTCTCCCTCTGTCTCTGTCCCTCCCCTGCTCATGCTCTCTCTGTCTCTCTCAAAAATAAATAAACATTAAAAAAATTCTTTTAAAGAAATGTGAGACAACAAATATCTGTTATTTTAGGTGACATAGTTTGGGTACTTTGTTAAGGCAGCCATAGGAAACAAATACACTAACTTTCTTCTGGATTCTGAGGCTTCTTTAACAAGAATGCCCATGTGGTTGGTTAAAAACAGGAGAAGAAGCCATTTCACAAAGCCAAGCCACGCCTGGGTCAGGTCATTTCCTAAGGTGGTTCCTAAACTAGATTCACAAACCTGTAAAACCCTGTCTCATGGACATTGTGTGCTTTGACAGTTCAGTAACCCTTCCCCCTTTTTCTGCAAGAAAACCCTGGCTGTTGAAATCCAAAGAGCATGGGGACAGTGCAGTCACCAACCTCCTGCACAAGTCAAAGGGAAGAAGTGTCGAGTGGCACAGAAAGGGAGACAGGGAAATCTCAAAGAGGCAGGCCTGTACGAGGACAGGTGGAGGCGATGCTACAACCCAGGGACCCAGAGTAAGCCAGGAAACACCACAGCCCTTGTGTGCACTCTCTCACGACTTGACCTAATGAGTTGAGCAAATACTTTGGGTCCTCAATAAAAGCCCAATCTCAAGTTTCATAAAAGGGATGCAAAGTGGCTAATGGACTGGGAGAAATTGGTTGTAGCTGAAAGCGCATTTCAAAAGTACATTTTGTTTATATTAAAATCTCATTTAAGTATCAGTTCAAGGAAAAGCTGCTAACAGGGCAAGTTTAATATGACTAATACTCGCACAACCTCAGAACATTCCATTTCCATCCGCCCAAGAGATACAATTTTAAAAACGTCTTAATGCCACTAATATGGTAAGATGCTACTAATACTGTACAAATTATAACAAGAAGACACAAACGTGATACTGAATATTTGCTGAGGAACTTAGTAGCAAATTTGATCCTTGTACTAATATGATGATAGGCTGCAAATATTTGCATTACACTGCATCATCTTCCCATTAGTTGGTGTTTATGATGTTACAAACGGCAGTTATTCATAGATTAGTTAATGTTTGAGATCATGCATCCTTTTTTTTTTTTTTTTTTTTTTATTTTATTTTTTTTTCAACGTTTATTTATTTTTGGGACAGAGAGAGACAGAGCATGAACGGGGGAGGGGCAGAGAGAGAGGGAGACACAGAATCGGAAACAGGCTCCAGGCTCTGAGCGGTCAGCCCAGAGCCCGACGTGGGGCTCGAACTCCCAGACCGCGAGATCGTGACCTGGCTGAAGTCGGACGCTTAACCGACTGCGCCACCCAGGCGCCCCGAGATCATGCATCCTTGATGCTAACAAATGCAGTGGGGCTTTGCTGCCCACACGAAACTAAAATTCTCATTTCTGCTTCCTTAGGAAAGTTCGTCACGTAAAACTCATTGTAGTTTGCAAAATGGCATTTACTTTGGTCAGTTAAACCCAGGGATCACCCATTATTTTGAAGCTCCTGAGTTGGCAGTCCTTTGCCCTCCGATGCCAAGACATCCACTCACGGACCGTACAGACAAGGACAAGCCTCACTAACGTGCTACGTGTGCCACCAGAATGCTCCTAGTTCAGAGGAATAATTCCCCCAGAGGTAAATCTCCACAGGCATTGAAGGGAGCTCCAGGCAGAAAATTACAGGTGAATCGAGAGAAGTCTGTGCAAGGAAAACCTCTGGGGTCTCACCCACTAAATGGCCCTGCTCCATGAAATCAGATGGATGACATACCCACCCTGCCTACCCACACCTACTAACAGTACACGCTTCCAAGCTATTCTGGAAATGCCATGTTTGAAAACCGTTAGGATGCAAGTGTTTAAGACAACAACCAGCAGCCTGTTCCCTGGTCTCAAGGACGTGACACTACTAAAGCTGTATAAGAAACTCCTTCCTTATCCCCAAGGGCTCACAAGAGGTGTGCGAGTAGGCATATCAACCATGACATTGGAATGGAATTCAAAGTGGTGAACCCATAATATATATAAACTGTTACAAGTGATTATCTGGGTTGGCAACGAGAGCGTGGCATTTAGAAGTGTTTATTCTTTCTCTGGGTTGTTACTTCTACAGCAAGCATTTGAAGAGATTCAAATATTTGCAGGGTGGGGGTCACATAGTTGATGCATTTGAACGAAGCTAGGAGAGTGTGTGACATAGTTTTGCATATTAAACATGCGAAAATATTCTACATTTCCACAAAGAAATGTGGTATATCCCACTTTATTTATTTTTTATGGGCCATGTGACTCTTCCCAGTCTTTTATTTTTCCATTTTAAATAAAGACTTGAGTAAAAGTATTTGTTTTCTGGAAAAGAAAATGTTAAGTTAAGGGAAACTTAACTCTCTACAAAGGAAAAAAAAAAAAGAAGGAAACAGCATCTGGCAAACTTTGGTATGCACAACATCTAAATAAGCATCATCATTTTTGTAAGATTTTATTTTTAAGTAATCTCTGCACCCAATGTGGGGCTTGAACTCACAACCCCAAGATCAAGGGTCACATGTTCTACCAGTTGAGCCAGCCACACACTCCAACAGTTATTCACTTTAACTAATTGTTTCCATGTAGGAATACAAGTCCAAAATTTCCCCAGAGGTTTACTTGTGTTTTATAGAAATTTTTGGTCTTTTAAAAAGAAGTCAGAAATAAGGATATTTGAGTGAAACCTCTAGATTTTTTTTTAACGTTTTATTTATTTTTGAGACAGGGAGAGACAGAGCATGAACAGGGGAGGGTCAGAGAGAGGGAGACACAGAATCTGAAACAGGCTCCAGGCTCTGAGCTGTCAGCACAGAGCCCAACGCGGGGCTCGAACTCACGGACCGCGAGATCATGACCTGAGCCAAAGTCGGCCGCTCAACCGAATGAGCCACCCAGGTGCTCCAAACCTCTAGATTTTTAGATATTGGCAACTGTTTTATTGTTTTCCAACCATTATGTGTACTAAAGAATTGTCCAAAAGCAACAGAGCTGCCAAAAGTTTTCTGCACAAAACCCTTTACTAGAGTTCTCACTGACAACTTCTATAAAATGGTGCCAACTAAAATGAATAACTGTTAGCATTTAGAGATCTTGGTCATTACCAGGTAATGAAGCACATGTACTGTTGGTCTGTCCAGGAGAGGGGTTATGTTAGAAGCTGTTCCCACTGTTGAGCCAGTCCCAATGACTATTCCCTATATAGGCAAGATCACTAGTATACAAAAGAACAAGAGATTATGTGTGTTGACATCAACCCCAAAGTTTCCGCCCCATTAATGACATGCTTCCAACAATGTCGGAACCAGATCTTGACTCCCATACCGTTTGCCGTATGCTCCTGCTACACGTTGCTGAGTCCCTTTGCTTCTTTCCTCTCTTTTCCTTTAATACTTAGACTTCCCTCTGATGCTGCTACCAAGGAGTCCTCCTTCTACTTCTGTACTCTCATCATTTCCAGTTGCAGAAGTTTGTACAATGTTTTCCTGGGGGATGACTTTATGAGTCTTAGTCACCTATACGCAGGTGCAGAGAGGAGATGGTGCACAACACACAAATAGAGATCTTCTTTCCAAAAGCAGAAGCCCCCGTGTGTTGTTGGTTTTGAGTAGTTTCTTTATAATATCCCTACTAAGCATGCTATTTCTTTGTGTTTAGACTGCTTATTTTTTCCTATCCTCTCAGGATTATGGGTTGACATTTTCTTCAAATTTGGCAATTGTTTAGTCATTACTGTTTCAAATATTTTTCTGCCCCATTTATTATGTATTTGACAAATACATAACAAATGTATGTACTACAGTTATATATATTTAAAAGCTTGATATTTCCTACAGATGACTGAGGCTTTGTTCAATTCATTTTCAATATTTTTTCTTCTCTCTGTTCCTTAGTTCTATTGTTCTATTCCATTTTCAAGTTAAAGTTTCAACTTTATTTAGCATTTTATAATCTCCTCTTTACATTTCAGATAATATATATCTCAGTTCTGGAATCTTAACTTAGTTACTGCTTATAGCTTTCATTTCACCACTAAGGTTTCCCATCTATGAACTTACTGTGTCCAGCTTTTTCTTTAAATTCTTCAACACTTATGATACTCATATTTTTAAGATGAGTTGTCGAATAATTCCAACATTTGATTCACTTGTTAGGCTCTTTATAGTGACTATTTTTTTTTCTTCTAGTAAGTGGCCAAAAAGCATTTTCTTAAGGGGCCAGAAAACAAATATTTCAGTCTTTGTAGGCTATTTGGTCTTTATTGAAACTACTCAACTTGGCCATTGCAGCAGAAAAGTAGCCATGGTGCTATGTAAACCAGTAAAATAGCTGTTTTCCAAAGAACCTTCATTTAGAAAAGGACCTGAGGCTGTTCTACGGCTGTAGTTAACGAATCCCTGCCCTAGGTTATTATTCATATTTTTCCTCTTTTACAAATGTATAGCATTTTTTTATTTGTTTTGAGATGCACATTTCAATGGACACATTATAGTGTATCTGAATTATGGGTTTTTTTTCCTTTAAATGATAATTGAGGTTTGTTCTAATAGCTTTTAAACAATTGGCATATGCGTTTGACCCCCATGAAGCTAATTTTTGTGTTTGGATTTGTCTACCTTGGATTTGTCCATAGTCCTGAAGCATGGCCTCTACTATAGGGCAGGGATTGGCCCACATTTTCTTAAAAGGGCTAGATAACAACAATTTTAGGCTTTGGATTTGATGTATGATCTCAGTCACATATTTTTATTTATTTTTTAACCCTTTAAAAACATTTGAAAAATATTCTTAGATCACGGGCTATACAAAACCAATCCACAGGTCAGATATGGGCTGAATGGCATAGTTTTCTGACCCCTGCTCTAAGACATGATCCTTATCCCTAATGTGTGATCTTTCTGGTCTTGACTGAATGCCCATAACATCCAGTATCTCCATCTGGGTCTCAGTATCACAGCCTTTCCTTTCTGCTAAGACTCACACAGCCTGGCCCTGCATGTACCAGGACATGGAGACTTCTGCCTCCTATGATGCCCTCTCCACACCCTGCTCCACAAATTCCAGACCCCTTATCATTCCCAATTCCTCTGCTCTGCCTCTTGAGCTCAGTGAAACTTCTGCTCTCCACTTAGGCCTCAATTCCCTGCAGCTAGGGCTGAGGCATTTCCCCCAGGCATAAAGTTGTGTCAAGAATCACTTTTATCTCACACGCCTCTCATTTTCTCAAGGACCATAACTCTATGCTGGCTGGTACCCAATGCCTGAAAACTTGTGTTTCATATATTCAACTTGTGAAGTTGTTTATGGAAGAAATCACTGTTTAAACATTTTTTTTTTTAAAAAGGGAGCTGCCCCTTATCAGGGAAATACAAATCAAAACCACACTCAGGTATCACCTCACGCCAGTCAGAGTGGCCAAAATGAACAAATCAGGAGACTATAGATGCTGGAGAGGATGTGGAGAAACGGGAACCCTCTTGCACTGTTGGTGGGAATGCAAATTGGTGCAGCCGCTCTGGAAAGCAGTGTGGAGGTTCCTCAGAAAATTAAAAATAGACCTACCCTATGACCCAGCAATAGCACTGCTAGGAATCTACCCAAGGGATACAGGAGTACTGATGCATAGGGGCACTTGTACCCCAATGTTCATAGCAGCACTCTCAACAATAGCCAAATTATGGAAAGAGCCTAAATGTCCATCAACTGATGAATGGATAAAGAAATTGTGGTTTATATACACAATGGAATACTACGTGGCAATGAGAAAAAATGAAATATGGCCTTTTGTAGCAACGTGGATGGAACTGGAGAGTGTGATGCTAAGTGAAATAAGCCATACAGAGAAAGACAGATACCATATGGTTTCACTCTTATGTGGATCCTGAGAAACTTAACAGGAACCCATGGGGGAGGTGAAGGAAAAAAAAAAAAAAAAAAAAAAAAGGACGTTAGAGTGGGAGAGAGCCAAAGCATAAGAGACTGTTAAAAACTGAGAACAAACTGAGGGTTGATGGGGGGTGGGAGGGAGGGGCGGGTGGGTGATGGGTATTGAGGAGGGCACCTTTTGGGATGAGCACTGGGTGTTGTATGGAAACCAATTTGTCAATAAACTTCATATAAAAAAAAATAAAAAAAAAAAAATAAAAAGGGAGCTGCCTGGGTGGCTCAGTCAGTTGAGCATCTGACTCTTGATTTCAGCTCAGGTCAAGATCTCACAGTTGGTGGGAATGAACCCTACATTGGACTCTGCACTGACAGCACAGGGCCTGCTTGGGATTCTCTCTCTCCCTGCTGTCTCTGCCCCTCCCCTGCGCACTCTCTCTCTCTCTCTCTCTCTCTCTGTTTCACAAAATAAACATTAAAAAAAGGGGGGGGGGGCACCTGGGTGGCTCAGTGGTTTAAACGTCTGACTTCAGCTCAGGTCACGATCTCATGGTTTGTGGGTTTGAGCCTTGCATTGGGCCCTCTGCTATCAGTGCATAGCCTGCTTCAGACCCTCTTTCCTCCTCTCTCTCTGCTCCTCCCCTGCTCACTCTCTTACTGTCTCTCTCTCAAAAAATAGATAAATAAATAAATACACACACACACACACACACACACACACACACACAGGAAATCAATGTTCTATGGCCAAAAGCAGAGGCTCTCGTGGTACATTCTGACATCTAGTTCCAGGACAGCTGTCTGGGATATAGATTATCATTTGGGTCAGATTATGCCCTTGGTGCATATATTGTTTCCTCTCACTGTGTTAAAAAAATGTAATATTCCTCTAGTATTTTCAAACATTTATTTAGTTCCCACTATGTTATAGGCACTAAAGAAAAGAGCAACGAATGAGATGAGTCTTGTCCCAGTTCTAGTGGATTACAATATAAAGGGAGTGGGAACGTAGAAGAGAGAGACCACAAACAAGTAAACAAGTAAATAATCATAGATTGTGGGTAAGTGTAATGAAGGTGACAAGCATGGTGACAAAATAAAAAGTATGAGTGATGCTAATTATACTTTGAAAGGTCATTCTGGCCCAGAAGAGCAAATGGAATGTTGAGTAATCCTAATTTATTGTCCAAAGCAGTCTTTACTGGGAAGGATGCAAGTATTATTCATAATTATGCCAGGACAACAGTTGAGCAACCCAGAATGTGTTCATCCTAAAATGGGACAAGAATTGGAAAACAAGTAAAATTGTTAGAAGGTTTTCAGGATAATCACAACAAGAGATCATGGTGGCCTCAACTATGTATGTGAGAGTGGATTTGAAGAGGAATTGACAGATTAGAGAGACTACGGATCTCAAATCTGCAGGTGAAGAAAATACAGGAGTCACAGGTGACACTCTGGTTTCGGGCCTCAGCAAATGAATTGGGAGCTGTTACAAAGACATAACAGAAGCAAGGAAGACCAGATTAGTGGGTATGTGTGGAGGGGAGAGATGATGAGTGTGAATTTAGGTATATTGACTTTAAGATGCTTAAGTAATATTTAAATTGAAATATACAATAGCCTTTTGAGTATTAAGACCTAGAGACCTCAAACAAGATTTCAAAGGAGAGGGGAAAAAACATCTCCTTTAAGAGACCTGTCCTAGACCCTGTAGCCAGGAAGAACTGAGCCCTCATTTCATTTCATACCTACCAAAAGGCATTGTCTTCTGCTCTGCATTATTAGGTCTACATTTTATAACTTCTAGCAGAGTGCATAGACCTTAAAGTCAAATATCCTTTAAGGCAAGATATCTATACTTATTTTGCCTTAGGGGTAAGGTATCTACTTTCCTGGCATATAGTACATGATCAATACAAGGTTTTAGAATAACACAATTAATCTATGGTGCCAAAGAATGAACACTTCTCTGGATGGAAGGTTTAGCTTCGGTTCTGAAGAGCCTATGATGTATTAAGCCAGAGGGGATTCACATTTTTCACTCTTGGGGGAAAGATGTGCTCATGAAGGGCCATCCTGTTTATCAAGAGTTTATTTCCCTTAATGGGAAATGCTGCCAGAGGAAAAATTGACACTATGCCACTCTGGGAAAACTGCATGCACTAAGGATTTTCCAAATTCCAAGCCAAGACCTGCTCACTGGTTCATGACACCACCCCAACCTCCACCTCCACCAACCACAGTCTTGCTGGCTCTGTGTTTTGTCAACCTTAATCAATTGGACGTCTGTATAGTTAGGTTCCAATTTCCCAGTATGCACCACCTGAGTGTGGGGGGGGGGTTGCAGAATGGCTACATCTCAAATCTTCAGTTTGAGGCATCTTTGGGGAAATATTCTGGGCATGTTGCTCCTGACTATTTAGAAAATTATGTTTCCTAGGTCTGTGCTCCCAAATCATTTTATGCAAAGGGAGACGGCTCTGCGTTAGAGTATTTAGGAGCAAATAAAGAAAACCAGGTTAATCAAAACCACTTAAACGTTAACTCAGCTCTCTTGAAAAACATTCTATGTTTAATTCAGACACCTATAAAAACATGCCTTTGGCTTAAATATGTCAAACCATATATGCAATCCAGATCAAGAGGATACAACCATTGAAAATAACTCTATAAAAATTGACAAAAATATTTAAATCTCTTAAGTTATCAGCAGAATACTCCATGAGTATGCATATCTGTGCATACATATGCTGCATTTAGGCAGACAACCTTTCAGAAATCCTGACTCCATGCTTTCTATCCAGGAAGGTTTCTATATTCTTAAAAGCAACCTGTAAATTAGAAATCACATTGGAGCAAATATAAACGTGTACGCCGTAGCAGCAAATGCGCTGGTTTCCTCACGCGTGAGCAGGACATTGTCCTGTCAAAACCAAGTGCCCCAATTACCCTGTCAGCTCAACACAAGTTTCCCAACTGTTGGGAAATGCAATATGAGTGAAAGACCAAGCGGCAGCTGCTTTCGGAATCTATTCAATAATCCAAGACTTCCCTCAAGAATAGCAGTGATGTATTATAAATAAGAGGAGAAAAAGAGGGGGAAGGGCAAAAGAATGAACACATAAAGGACAGTGTGATGGAAAAATCTACTACTCAGAAAACCTTGCTTGATGGAATCGTTAAGCTACAGTGTCTCTCAGTATGGTGATGGTACTATTTCAGTATGGATCTACCAAATGGGGCAAAATTCAAGTGCAAATAGTATGTTTGGGAGACGCTCTAAGGAAACAGCAGTAGAGGAATAGTAAAGGGAGATATGGAATGTAAGAGAACCAATAATTGCATGTAAACACGTAAGTGCCCTGTATGAGAACCTGGAACATAATCCCTTGGTGAAACTCTAGCAATGATGTAGAACACATCTCAGAACTGCCCAATCCTAGGGGTGAGGAAGCTGGGGCACTGATCCATCAACTCCCTGCCCACCCTAGGATGAGAGCTCCTTCCAAGTATCTAGGTTGCCTTATAAATGAGTGCACTGCATCTTTAGCCAGAAAAAACAGCCCCTAAGATGAGGTTCATGAGTGTTTTCAGTAAGCCATCTTTGGCACATAGAGGTGAGTGATGAAAAGAAAGGTCAGTGCTCTGAAAGCATCTGTGACAGGCATTCCTAGGAGTCTTTAGAATCATTAATTCACTCATTCAAGTGTTTTATTCCACACTTTGGTAATATATATATAAATGACTGTTGTTTACATAACTTTTTACATTTTCATTACGTGGTTTATACACTTTGTGAGTATAAATCAACAGAACAAGTAAATAATAAAACAATATCCAAGAGTCAGTGCTGCTAAAGACAGACACTCCCACAATACTTCATCTGACACGGCTGGACTTAAATGGGAAACACCAAATGCCAATAGGAAGTGTGGAAGAAGTTCAAAAGGCAGACATAGGTGGGTCCTGTGCCACTGGCTATCCTGGGCTGCCTCAGGTGGTGGTTCTAGATGCTCTAGCCTCTCACTTTCAAGATTCTGCGTGAAAACGGAGATGGCTAATCCCGGATCACACAGTCAATGTATATAGTATGTGAAAGGCCAATAGAATCAGTCCACTTTAAGTAGGGATGGTATACAAATAATGTGACAGACTTTGGGACCTGTGATCATTTCCCACTGGTGTTAGACCTAAGGATGCTATGTTACATGGCAAATGGGATTTTGCAGATGGAATTAAGATTATGGTCCTTAAAAGAGGGGGATTATCCTGGATTATCTGGAGGGACACCATGTAATCACATGAACCTTTAAAAGCGTAAGAGGGGTCAGTCAGAAAGATGCAATACAAGAAGAGGCAGGAGAGATTGAACCCATGAGAGGAACTTACTCTGCCCTAGCTGTCTTTGAAGATGGATGAAGAGGGCCATGAGCTAAGGAACATGGAGGCCTCTAGAAGCTAGAAATGAACTTCAGTTCACAGCCAGCATGGAAATGAAGACCTCATTTCTACAACAACAGAGGATTGAATTCTACTGATAATCAGAAAAAGCAAGGAAATACATTCTCCCTTAGAGCCTCCAGAAGAACACAGCCCAGCTGGCACCCTGATTTTAGCCCAATGAGACCCATGTTGGAATTCCAACCTAAAGAAGTACAGAATAATACATTTGTGTTGTGTAAACTACTACTCTTCTGGTAATTTATGTAGGACAGCAAGAGAAAACTCATATGAATAGATTTCAACATGAGTACCAGCTTTGATCTACTCATTTTGGCTACTTAGAAATGCTGTTTAAATTAAGTTTATAAGGTCACCTTCTGAGTTTGGTGGAAAGGAGCCCTTGATCAGTTGACAGGGTCAGCGTCACAAGACACAGAAGCCTGAGAGTCAGCATACAGACTCCACCTTCGCCATGCCTGGTATAGATTCTCTGTGTGTTTCTTAAGCAACAGAAATTTATTTTCTCACAATTCTGGAGGCTGCAAGTCTGAGATGAAGGTGTTGGCAGGGCTGGTTTCTTCTGAGGCATCTTGTCTTGACTTGAAGATGGCCGTCTTCCTGTGTCTTCACGTGGTCTTTCCTCTGTGCAGGTCTGTGTCCTGATCTCCTCTTCTTATAAAAACATCAGTCATATTGGATTATGGCCCTCCCATAAGACTTCATTTTACCTTAATTATGTCTTTAAAGGCCCTATTTCCAAATACTATTACATTATGAGGTTCTGGGAGTTAGGACTTCAATGTATACATTTTGGGAGACACAATTCAACCCATAAAAACATGACAATTCGGTATCTCTAGGGTGAGGCTAGGACACCAAAATGTTTTACCAGCTAGGTGTGAGGAAATGGTATTTTTTATAAAGACTCAAGGGGGCATTTGGAGGGTCCCCCGAGAGGCATTAACTAAGTGATACTTGATGATCTCATTTTGACCCTCCTATATCTGCAGGGATCTGGGTGACTCCTTGTGACTGAAAGGAGAACATCTTATTTATGCAGAGAAGGAAAGGGTTCCGATTACCCTGAAACATAAACCTCTTTCCCCCCGCTTCCCAGGCTCATGATGACTTAAGGAAATGAGCAGATGTTTGTAAAACGTGTAGCCCTGTGTGTGGCATAAACCTATAGTTTTCTTGCCTTGCTCTGCCAATACTAAAATGGTGGTGCCAATCCACAGAGGCATCAGGGAAGCATTGTGGGAAATGATACCAGAGTTGGCTTTTAGCAAACCGTTAACCAAACGCCTGGCTCTGCAGTTCTCCCAAGTTTAATGTATTTCCCTGATGTATCAGTAAGGATTCTTTGATCACAGGCAAAAGGAATGGGTTCTGACTAACATCAGCAGAAAAAGAGATTACTAAAAGGATATGAGATGACCCAAGAGAGGGATGGGTAACCAGGCTTAAATGATAAAAAAAAAAAAAAAAAAAAAAAAAAAAAAAAAAAAAGTGAATCAGGGTGAATCAGTGGGGTACACTCCTAGGGACTACTTCCTCACCCAGTTTTACCAAGATATCACCATTGAAAGGAATCAACTCTAGCTTTCTATTTTATTTGTTTCCCTATTGTGGATCCATCCACTTAGCATCTGCTACGGTTTAAAGGTTTGTGGCCCCGCCCCCAAATCCATATAGTGAAATCCTAAAGCTTACTGCAATGCTATCAGGAGGTGGGGACTTTGGGGGTGATTAGGTCATGAGGGTGGAGCCCCCTCATCCATTCCACCATGTGAGGACACAACCAAGAAGCTGTGACCCAGAAGAGGGTCCTTGCCCAGCCCTCATAGACAAAGATAGGATCAATGTCTCAGGAGAGAGAATCCAATTGGCCTACCTTGGCCATATCCATAGCCCTTGGCTTGATTTGTTGTCCCTCCAAGACTGAGCAGATGAGCAAAGAAAATTAACCCCCAAAGGAAAATGGAGCACTGGCCCCCTCAGGGGAGGAAGGTTTGCGGGCTGTGACAACAAGCAAGCATGTGCCCACTACACCCACTATTTACCTACACACTGGCAGAGCCTAAGTATTGGTTCTCCCAGGCCGTGTAGAAAGTAGGGGTAGGACTTGCTGTCTTAATAAAACTGGCCTCCTTCTGCCCCCAAGTAGAAGAAACTACAGAGGACTTTTTTATCTGTTTCTTGGCCCATTTCCCCTACCTACCAAGTTGATTTTATTTTTCCTGGAATGATATTTAGATCTCAGAAGAGCAGAACAACAAGGCAAGTCTTTGCTGAGGCATAAGTCATAGGAATGAGAGGCGGCTATGACAAATTGAAATGTCAGCATTATTAGCAATTTTGCTTAAAGCTGTTTGATACTGATTTAATGATGACACAGGAAATGGGGCAGATTTGCCCTGGAAATGGGGCAGATTTGCCCTGATAATGAGGGATAATGGGCTAAAATTACAGTAAGGGAAAGGGAGAATGAATATTAGACCAAGTGTCCTAAATGTGATAACTCTGGAGTCTTCCCGAAAGAACGTGCTGAAATGCCTGGGGAGACTCGAAGGAGGGAAGATATTTAACGTGCATGTGGGTTATAGGAATCCGCATCAAAGACATAGGGAGGTGGCCACCTGCTCATTTCCTTGTTTAACTGTGTCTCACAATGAAGTGGTGGAAATCAAAACTGGTAACTAGTTGTCTGACTTCCTGATTCATTCCCTTTTATGTGCATCAAATTTCAGCCTTGGAAATACTGGGGAGCACAGGAGATCTGTAAGGAAGTGTGTAGACTACAAGGTCTTGTGAAGACAATATTCTCTTTTTTTTCAATTTTTTTAATGTTTATTTATTTTTGAGAGAGAGCAAGAGCGAGTGGGGGAGGGGCAAGGAGAGAGGGAGACACAGAATCTGAAGCAGACTCCAGGCTCTGGTGTCAGCACAGAGCCCGACGTAGGGCTTGAACCCACAAGCTCTGAGATCATGAACCAAGCCAAAGTTGGATGCTTAACCGAATGAGCCACCCAGGTGCCCTGACAATGCTGTTTTTAAAAACCGTTATATATTTACGAATTTCTTCATTTAGTAGGGAAGCTGCCACTGGTGATTTTTCTGGTGATCTGAGTTTCTGCACTTTCTACAAGTAGGGAGCTGCTTACTTTGAGATAAAATGCCTTTGGTTGGGCAAAATCACTAAGTGAGACCATTACCTCCATAAGATGAAAGCAAGCAATGATAAGTTATTTTTCACATATGTGCACACACACGAACATACGTGTGGAACCTGCAAAGAACTGGGATGGGGACAGTGATGGTGGGGATCTAAGGCCTGTACCCTGAGGGTCCTCTCTCCAGGTCTCCATGCACACTGGACCTTGATTACCTCCGGAGCATTCAGCAAAGGTTTGCTAATTGCTGAAGTCTGACATTAGCTGAGTATTTGGAATGTTAATATGGAGAGCCATGTTCATACTTCCAGAGAACTGGTTCTGAAGACAAAACAATCCAGACAAGCAAGTTACTAGACATTTCTTCAGAAAAGAGAGTATTCTGAAGCAGCAGGTGAACTCTGTGCAGAGTATAAGTGCCAGGATGTACATGTGGAAAAGGTCACCCCTCGTTGGAGAATTCCAGAAATTACTTGTTGAGGGATCCTGGGAAAAAGGATAAATTTGTTCTTCCATTCCAGACTGAGGGGATTCTGAGACATCAGGGTTGGCACATAAAAATCAGCCTAATTTTTACTTAACATTTCAAGCGCTGTGTCAGCTACCCATGTTTTAGAATTCATCTCATTTGGGATGGAAGCAGGTAGTTCGGTGGAAGCCTGTTAAAGCAAGAAGTCACTTTTAAAGTGATACAGAGCCTTCTTGGTGCGACTGGGTGGCTTAGTCGGTTAAGCGTCCTTCTTTGGCCAGGTCATGATCTCAAGGTTTGTGAGTTTGAGTCCCGTGTCGGGCTCTGTGCTGACAGGTCACCGCCTGGAGCTGCTTCAGATTCTGTGTCTCCCTCTCTCTCTGCCCCTCCCCTGCTCACGCTCTGTCTCTCTCTGTCTCTCTCTCTCAAAAATTGAATAAACATTAAAAAAATTTAAAGTGGTACAGAGCTTTCTTAAAGATTTTGTTTAATTAAAACTATATTAATGTGCATTAATCTGTTGATCTTTGATATGGGTCCAGGGTGTCATCTTAGAGTGGTTTCTCTGTTGACTGAAATTCCTCATCATCCTTCCCATAGAAGACCTCATCCCACACTTCCAACTCTAGGAAGGGTCGGCAGAATATGGACAAGGGGCCAAATCTGGCCCACCCCTTGTTCTTATAAATAAAGTTTTATTGAAACACAGCCTTAATCATTCATTTCGTTTGTGGCTGCCTTAGTGCTGTAATGGCAAGTGTTAAATGGTTGCAATGGAGACCATATGGCCCATGAAGCCTAAAGTAGTCATTATCTGGCCCTTTATAGGGAAATTCTGATCTGTACTATCAGTTCTGGTTTTGTTTAAAGTGTGGTAAACATTTTAAGACACATTAGAAAGGCTCTGACTACAGAATCTGTCCAGATTTCTGAGGGTTCTTTTTTCCACTAACATTTTACAGTCCTCTCACAGCTAATCAGAATAATTGTTGAGGCTTGCTCTCATACAGTGTTTCCAAAGCATTAACTTAGTTTTCACAGAAACAGCTCTTTTTCTTACTGCACTCATTTTTCATCAGTTTACACAATATTCCACTAAATAATGTAATTACAATAACAAGTGCAGCTGGCAGAAGCAGGTCTGGGAATAAACACAACTGACTCTTGGCAAGCAGACACCTCAATGAGCAGAGAGAAAGGTAAGACTGTACAAAACAGCTACTTTGCAGGAGGCCATGGGCAGGCAACAGTATGTTTTATAAAGGGACTGGACTGAAAGTGTTAATTTGGTAAGTTTGATAAATGGATGTCAATCAGGTAAGCTTCTTCCATTGACGTTCTTTTCTATAACATCTCTCATTTCAGGTGTTTGTCAATTTCACAGGTACAATTTTGTCACGGTTATTTGACAAATTCCTGTTTTCTCTGCTAGCCTGTAAGGTATGTGCAGACTTTGGTGTACTGTTCTATCTCCACTACCTAGCACTGTGATTGGCATATAGTTCCCGCTCAAAAAATACTTCTCGAATAAACGACTGAATGGGAGCAGACTCTCCTACAGTGAGCCACCCTAAAACTATAGTCCAAATATCATGAAAGCTGCAATGTTTCGTCAAGTAGTGGGGGGCTTCCATTCCCTTTCCTCTTGCCCTGACAGCCCCTGAGGAAGGGTCGGGCTTTACCAGGGGGCGGGGGGGGGGCAGGGAGAGGAAGGGGAGATGTGTCTCTGATTGTGATAGCTGGCTTCCAAGGCGGCTTGAAGTTTCACTATTGGATGTCCGGATGAAGGCAATGGGTTTAAGCCAAGATGATCATTAGCAATTTGCATTCTGTAATCCACATCACTCTTGTATCTAGCAGAAATGAGAAACTTGCTTCTAACTGGAGAATTAAATATTGATAATGCCGATCTGCTCGACACCATCTTTCACAAAGCTGGCGCCGTAATTTCAGCGTTTTCTGAAACTTCGGTCATTTGCATTCCAACATCACAATTTTTGTCATAACTGCAGGCACTCTGTAACATTATGTAGTTAATATTTGTCTTTCAAGCCACTCGTTTTTAACCTAAATCAATGTATTTGCCAAGGAAACTTTGTGTTGCCTCTGTAATTGGAAAACCAGTATCAGTGGTCATAATAAGAGTTAATGGGAAGAAAATAATCCCATTCATATCTAACAGTTATTAAGACCCTCTTCTATACTAGACAGTGTTCTAACAAACTCATATGCATTCATTATTTTAATATTTGTGTGGGCACACATATGCAGAGACATCCAACTTAAGAAATATGTGCAATTATGTCCATTTTACTAAGGAGGCATTGGAGGTCCAGAGGATTTCAGTAACCTGCACAAGTAAATTGCAGTCTAGATTTTCATCTCAGTAGGGCCTAGCTCCAGGCCCCTAGTTCTTAACTACTGTATTTTGCAAACAATGTTTTCAAAGTCTAGATAGATGCTTTGGCTGCTGCAGGCTCCCAGCCTGAGGCACACTCCCTTTTTGTTAAAAACAGGGCTCAGGATGACTGAGATACTTGTTAAAGATACTGTAGTTTAAACTGAGAGTTTCTCATTGACATAAAAGGGACTGAGAGAGAACTGAAAAGGGAATTACTTGGAAAGTGATTTGACTAGATGTTTACCACCTGAAAACGGTGAGTCCCACACAGGGCGGGTGTCTTACACTTTGCAAAAAGCTGAGCTAGACATGGGTGGGGGGGGGGTGGTAGCAAATCTACTTCCTGGGAGCCTCTGCCTGGCTCTCATCTCCCAGTTTGGAGGGTATGGTACACATCCTTGGGGATATTTACTCAACTGGCTACGACTCTCTCCCTGATGATCAAGTCCTCCTCAGCAGTTGGCCCTGGGTAACTGAGATTTATTTATCCTGCTTCTCTGGACACCGCTGGTTGGACCAGAGTGAACTGAGCAGGAGTGGGCCAATCAGAGGCTTTCTCCAGGAATTTGTAATCGGGAGCCATTAACAGTACCCATACCTGCAGGATCTGATACGGCATAAACCTTAGGGGCTGAACAGTGCCACATGCTTAAAAAAGGTAAAGAGATCCTTTACCAAAAGAAAATTCCAGAGTGAACCCACAAGGAGCACTGAAGATGAGGGAAGAGGAAGAAATGCCTGAGTTCTCATAGCTCTCTGATTCTAAGCTCCTTGGGAGGCCTGCTTGTATGCCTTTTCTGCTTAGGCTAGCCTGAATCAGTCCTACTGTTTCTTAGCTGAGTGAGAGGCAGTTTTCTTCTAAATATACTACCATGCCATAACTATGAAATCTGTCCTTCAAGTTTTTGTTTAATGTTGGGAGTTGAGTGGGAATAGATACCCCAAATATCTGTATTCGCTGGTCTGGTATTCCTAGCAGGAAGAGGCATGAGGGAATCATTGGCAATAATACTATATTAACAACCTAATATTGCTGATTATGAGGCATACATTTTTTGAAGTGCTTTTCATAAGTAATTTCATCCAATCAATAATCCAGTGAGAAAGTATCCCTATCTTATACCCAGGGAAACTGAAGCTTTGAAGAAGCAGGGCACACTTAGAACTGAGATATGAACATAAGTCTATAACTAGAGCTCCTAACCACCCCCAACCACTCCTCATACTGACTCCGTGGTATCCGTTTGCCATATTGCTGATAAAGATTTTGGTCCATGAACAGATACTGATTCCCCTAGGAGCCAACCCCTTGCCTGCTTAGTAGTGTTCTGACCAAATATGTTTACAGTCCCCTGAACCAACATCTGATACACTCAGCACAAAAGGTCCCTTTGTAACCAAATATTTTATATGAATGCTAATAAATGTGGTCATTTGATCCCCTACCCTATGACCACACCATTTTTCTAACTGGTAGATCACTGAGGGAGACGAAGGACAATGAGGTCATATAATTTCTCTCATAGTTGTTTATTTGTCCATTTGTCATTCCAGATGCCAGAAAGGTAAATGTTGATGGTTGGGTTATGGTAACTGCACAATTATCGCTACCCGACTTGTTGTCATCAACCACCAGTGATGCTGAGACAAGCTGGTAAATACAGCCCATAGTGTCAGGAGCACTTAATGTACAGATCTCATCATGGTGACCTCTTGGGAAGACTCCCCAACAGAACCCATTGACAATATGAAATGTAAGCTCAGAGGAAGGCTCATTCAAAACTCAGGATGGAGTAATAAACAGGTTTACTATTCTGTGGTTTGTTCACTGGGAACAGGAGTAGTCCAACAGCCTTCCGAGAAGAGCAGATCATTGGTCAGGAATAACTGGATGATGTCCTTCTCTCGGGAAGGACAGGTGCTAGAAAGCTCATGGACAGTATCTCTGGGGCTGACCTGGGCGCCTGGGTGCTGTCAGTTACCTGAAACTGAGGGGAAATGAATAAAGACTGCATCCAGGCCCTGTTCCAAAGAACATAAGGCAAAATACAAAGAGAGAGCCAAGCTGGGTAGAAAAGGTAGAATGGGGAGATGTGATCTGTGAGAAGTTGGCAGAGAAAGCATCTGTGAAATTCCACAAGCCAGAGTTCAGGCACTTGCTGTTGCTTTAGATGTAGCTCCCAGGGCCACGTGTGGGATGAACGGAGCACTGAAAGGAGCCTACAGGAAACCAAGACCATGAGGGACAGAGAGGGCCCACATGGATTCCTTTTGTGGTGGACTCTATTGGGTGATTCCATCAAAGATACCTACAACTCCTGTTTACCATCAGGTGACAAGGGGCCTGTCCCCTGGGATGACTCCTGGCTGCTCTGGCCAATCACTGAGATCCCAGAACAGTGGGAGTGATTGGCATAGAGTTCGCTAACGTGGTAAAAGAGAACGTCTAGAGAAAAGGCTTCCCTCCAATCAAAGTCAAGAGCTACGAGGAAAACCCTCCTCTTCTCCTTCCTCTCTGATGAGAATGTCATGTAAGGAAGAGATGCTTGACCTCATCTTAGAAGAAGGCAAGAAAGGCCAAGACAAGCACAGAGATTCCCAACCACTGTGGTAACACCGAAAGTCCACTGAGTCAGCCCCGACACCAGGAGGTGATAAAATGTTTTTATCTTTAAATAATGCATAGCATTTCTGTATTGGCAGACTCTAACATCCTAACTGGAAAAATATTAAAAAATTTTAAAAATTTATATAATTTTCAAGAGCGTTTCCCAGAGTGTATTCTTGAGCCAAAAATTGTTCTGTGGTGGGACGATTTTACAAAACGTTGCATATTATATCCACCTCTGTGTACTTCATTTTTGCATAAAGGCTCTGAGAAGTCCTTCGGTTATGAAAAAAAAAGTTTGACTTTCTCCAACTTTTTAAAAAATCAATCAGAGAATTAATTACATCAGAGAATTTTGGTTTGGATTTATAATATATCATAGAATATGCAGCTCAGAGTCTATTTTTGAAGAAAAATTAATTTAGAATCTGTAAGAAACAGAAAGGAGAGCAGAAAAGCAGGTCTGGGATATGCCGATCCCTACACAGTGTTCACATGCACAAAACAGAAGGAGCACCTGTATCTTTCTGCATTATCTGCTATTTCCAGGAGGCCAAGAAAAAGGGATGCATTTCACAACTACCCACTTGTATCCCTGAATTCTGAACATAACAGAATGAACTAACGAAGAAATATGAACTTGACAACATGCCCATGGTCCGTCCAGTCATCTTGTATGGCAAACCTGCAGCTTGCTTGCTATATTTGAAATATATTTTTTAAAGTGTGGCTGGCAGGCACTCTTCAGTGATGATGGTAACTAAACAGATACTTAATTTTCTCCCACTGGCCCTCTTTCTAACAAAAAAAAAAAAAAAAAAACCAAAAACAAAAAACCGAGAGGAAAATGCATTTCACTGAGATGGTCAAGTAATATTAGCATTTGAAAACAGAACCACATTTCTTTTAGGGACCCTAAAAAAATGAATTAAAAAAAAGCAATCACTTTAATCAAGACAGTTCTCTTTTCAGGTAATAGAGGGGTTGAGTACACACATAAGAAGAAAAGGCGGTAGGGAAGAAGGAAGGGAAGAAAATGAGAGAACAGGAAAGGAGGAGACAGAGTAAATATCTATCGATGTCAAAGGCCAGACAGCCAAAGTAATGCTGGGAGTCTCCCAGGAAAGAGCTAGACTTAAAAGCATTCCCTTTGGCTCCTTCTCTCTCTGCCCCTGCCCTGTTCATGCTCTATCTCTCCCTCTCTCTCAAAAATTAATAAACATAAAAAAAATTAAAAAAAAAAAAAGAGGGGCTCCTGGGTGGCTCAGTCGGCTGAGCATCCAACTTTGGCTCAGGTCATGATCTCGTGGTTTGTGGGTTAGAACCCCTCATCAGGCTCTGTGCTGACAGCTCAGAGCCTGGAGCGTCCTTCAGATTCTGTGTCTCCCTCTCTCTCTGCCCCTGCCCTGCTCACGTTCTGTCTCTCCCTCTCTCTCAAAAATAAATAAACATAAAATTTTTTTTTTAAATAAAAGCCATTCCCTTTGGGATCATTAAAATTTTGAACCACATAAGTGTGTATTCCATCGATTTAAATGTGTTTTCTATTGATTCAAAACATAAATTAGTTAAAAATATAAAAACAAAAACTACAATAGCAACAAAGAACAAAGCACCGATTCGCGATAGTAGAGATAATTTTATAATGGCTATTGGAGCCACACTGGGACTAAACCATATGACCCATTATATCAAACCACTGCTTGAATTTATTTAACAGAGTGTAGTGGGCTCCATTCTTGTTCCTAAACCACACCCCTGTTGACAATGTCCTCATCAAGGCAAAATAATAAATCCCTCAAACTGCACACAAGCACTTCATTACCCCCTGCAGCCCTTAATTTGCCAGGCGAGTCTCATTTGCAATAGAGGATTCAGTATCATCTTAATTCTGAGGAATTTATCAGGGATCCCAGAGACAAAAGCACACATTCCTCTTATCTAGCTCTGACCTAGTTCTGGCCATCGTCCTCATCCAAACAGGAAGAGAAATCTGAAGTTGCAATACATTATTTACCAGGATGAACCAGTAATTCAGACTGCAGGGAGAAGCCATAACAAAGCTCAGGAAAGCTTAAGACATCTTGAAGGGTATTTTACGAAGGACAGTGGCTAATGTAGGCGCAGGTACTCAGGAGTGAAATGGGTATAGATGAAAGGTTAACGGACAGGGCCGTGCCGGTATACCACATAAAATAAATAAGCATAAAAGAAGAAGACATCCACAACCCACTTTCTCGGTTCCATACGACCAGATTCTGTCTTACAAAGGATGCAACAGACCTGATGCCAACAGCAATTGCAAAATGAAAATAACTCTACAAATCAGTGTCATCCAAGACCAGCATTAAGTAAATGCTCTGAAAAGTTACAAGGCAGTGTATAAATGGCATTGGACCGGTTTAATGAATTATTCTGAGGCATTAGATCCCTTTGAGCACAATGGTCCCCCAACCCCCAAAACCTCACAGTTAGGATTTTGAAAGCAGCGGATTCCTCTAGTTTTTATAATAACACAGAAACACAATTATAAGGCACACTGTCCAGTAAAAGTTGCCAACTTCCGTCAGTGACATTAAAACCAGGCCACTTACAACTTCAAAGTCATCCATCCAAAACATGAATACATTTAAAAAAAAAATACAAACGGGAGGAGTGGAGACAATCCTGATATTTCTTAAAATACCACATCCATGCCAAAAAGGATATCAACCATGATACCATGAGAACAGGACAATGCCACCAAGCTAAATGTATAAGCGAATCATTCTCCCCGTGTCGATGCGTAACACACTTGAGCACTGAGAGTTTCATTTTTAAGAAGGTAAATAGCATATGAGGTTTAAAATTCTGTCTCCTTCTTCAATATACACATATGCCACTAAAACTAAAAGGTCTACAGAGGACTTGAATTCTCCTGGAAAATGCCCTTGACATATTAGTGACTCACCCACCCCCAGTTAACAGCAAGAGAGCATTTTAGCCACTCAGCAAACAGCCTGGTATTCACATTAAGAAAGCAGCAAGACATCCTTTTGACCTTTGTTATTACTTAGACCTCGTGTTGTACATAAAAAGAGTACAATGATGTCAAACAAATTCCAGAAGAGAAGTATTTATTGCTGAATCTAAATCAAAAAATCCATATCTACTATAATGGCACTTCAAAAGAAGATATACTGTATTTACCAGCTCAATCAATACTAAATTAGCTGGGATAAATATTTTCAACTCTACCAGTCTTAAGATGAAGCCCACTATTTAGAACCCTGTGTCTTGGGAGAGACAGGAAATTTTTGCTTATCATACAGAAACAAGAACCAGGAAGTATTTTACAGGCAGGTGCACCTACCCTTAGTTGCTCTCTTTCACAATTCATCTGTTGTCTTGAAGCCTACAAAGGAAAAAAAAAAAAAAAGAGGGGAAAAAATCAGCAGGTTCTGCACCAAAACAACATGAAAGAAAATGGAAAGTTGCTTCTAATCACTCGGTTCAAAGGAGACCCAGGATTAATTAATTATGTATTTAATTTTTTTTCTTTAGGTCTAAATAGCCTGAGTTTCACTTGGATTTTCAATCGTGTGATCCAGAAATACAGCTAGGATGAGCCAGAGTCTTCAAGAGGAAGGAGGACAGAGATCCCATAGAGGGTGAGGGAAGCAAAATCTTCCCCGGATGAAGGTTCCTGTGGTGTGAAAATCCCTCATGCCCTAATGGTACAGGCATATTCTTCACTGAAGGCCCCCCCGAGACAGTTGGGGACAGGCACCAGCCATCACACGATGTCTCCTCCCACGACAAGGACCAGGAGCATCACCTACATGCCTTGGCAAATGGGATCCATTTTATGGTCCAGTATTAATCAGATGGTAGCTAAGGCCCCATATAACTGTGTTGGGGGAGTTCTGAGGACAATTCTTGTATCAGAGAAAGAAACTGATGAATTTGTGATACCCACCATAAGCCCAAAGAGGAGAGATTCATGATACATCTGCCAGGCATCGATCATCCTTGCCCTACCAAAATGTGCTTCTGAAAATCAAGGATGCTTCTTCAGAGTGACCACATAATGCATTGTCCAAACGGGAAAAATGCATGTGAGTGAAAGGAGAGGGTGGGGTGACATTAATGACAATGCCAGCGACAGCAGATGTGAAGTGGGAGTGAGAAGGCAAACCCTGACATATGGCCACTCTACCTCTGTGGGGACTGGCTGACTCTACCTTCCGCTTAGATAGCGAGGCTGGAATAAAATCTAGGTCTGCATTCACAATGTATTCTGGTTATTTCTCGTTTTTTTTTTTTTTTTCACCAATGAAGCAACCCCTGACTCCTTGCATCTGACACTATATTGCAAGTTTTTGAAACTTTTACTAAAGGATAAGAAGGTTTAGGAACCGACTTTTGATGTATATTTTATGTATTTTGTACTGAGAGTTTCTTTCTACTTTCTCCAAAACAAAAACAAAAACAAGAATCTTTATTTTGGGATATGCCAGAACCCAGAATCTATAAACCAGTGTTTTGCTATGCCCTTTAACCCAGAAATATCACCTCTGAGAAAAGCACCGAAGGCAATAAGGAAAGATATACACATATGTTTATTTACATGTCAATTAACTACAGCATTATTCGTGAAAAGAAAAAAAAACTGCAAGTATTAAAATGTGCAATAATGGTAAAATTAAAAATAAATTATAGTACGTTCACACGATGGCACATCGTGCAGCATTTGGAACCATGTGAAAAAACGGAAATGGAAAATGCTCAAAAGGCACTATTTAGTTTTTAGGAGAAGCAGCTACAGAGGTACATACATGTTACAGTCTCCCTTTTGTTTTAAAATTTTACAGTAAGGGGCACCTGGGTGACTCAGTTAAGCATCCAACTTGGCTCAGGTCATGATCTCACAGTGTCTGAGTTCGAGCCCTGCATAGGGCTCTGTGTTGACAGTTAGAGCCCAGAGCCTGCTTTGGATTCTGTGGCTCCCTCTGTCTCTGCCCCTCCCCCACTCTCGTGTGCACTCTCTCTCTCTCTCTCTCTCTCTCTCTCTCTCTCAAAAATAAACATTAAAAAATTATTAAAAATTTTACAGTAAAATAGATCATTAAAAAGAAGGAAGAAAAATAAAAGAGGAAACACTGGGAGGTAATATTCCAAAATGTTTTTAAAAATGGGTACAATTCTATAAATACACAGAACACACACACACACACACACACACACACACACAGAGTGGATTATACACTAGAAACAAGTGACTTTATGGTATGTAAATTTTATCTTTGTAAACTGTTAAAAAATGAAGTGGGGGAAATCCACAGACAGAAAGCAGATTAGTAGTGGCCAGGGGCGTTGGACAAAAAGACACGAGTGATGGCTTCATGGGTTTGTAGCTTCCACTTGGGGAGAAGAGAAAGCTCTCAAACTAGATAGTGATGGTTACACAATATTGTGGATGCATTTAATGCCCCCAAGTTGAATACTTGAAAGTGGCTAAAATGGTAAATTGTATTTTATGTTTTTTCTCCCCGCGATGAACTAAATGAAGGTGGTGATGAGGTTCTGGGTCTGGATAAGATGTCGTAAGCACACCTCACCCTGTGTTCCCCACTCAGTGCAGATGTTAAGTCTGAGTAGAATGCATACAGCACCATCTGAGCTTTCTGCAAGGCAAACAACTACAGAGGGAGGGGGCAAGAGGAGAAACAAGCAGTGGGTTCCGCCCCCTCCTCCTCACCAGCATCCCCCGGCATGGATGCAAGGCGGCCAAAAACCCAGAATGAAACATCAAAATACAGGCAGATAGAGATGTCCAACAATCTGGGGGAGGCAAAGCTTCTCTATGATCTGAGATGCTCTGGTCCCAGAAGGTGGGGCAAAATCCCACTGATTTTTCTCTGTCCTCTTCCATCTGGCCACAAAGGCATGCTGAGTCACAGGACTACATGAACAGGGTGAAAAAGCACCAACTTTGTGGCTGGAGGACAAGAAAGAGGAGCCCTGGGAAACAAAAATACTTTGAGGATCCTGGAAAGAGTTTGGAAGGAAGGAAAGAGTTTGGGGAAATGACATCATATAGAGCTTTTGTGAACTCCACACTCACGCCTGAGCCACATGTGTAGGTATATGACCTACACAGATACCATAGACTTTGAGAAATGAACGGGACAGATCACTGCTCGGGTCCCAGACTTGCCACTGGGATGTGCACACACGATCCAACTATTACAGCAAAGACTATTGACAGCAGAACTGATACTGGAAGCAAAATCCACAGAAAGAAGGTAAGAACTTTCAGCCTGAATCCAACTGGATCAACTGACTGCCTGCTGACACAAGAATATCAACAATTTCCACAGGACTGAGGTAAAACCCAACATCTTATAACATTAATATTCAACATACTCAGGATATAACCCAAATTACTAGGTATACAAAGAAACCAGAAAATCTAACCTCACGTGGGAAACGACATTCACAGGCACTGACCCTGAGATGACACAGATGTTGAAATGGTCAAATAAAGATTTTAAGTAGCTGTTATAGACATGTTCCAACAAGGTGCCTGGGTGGCTCAGTTGTTAAGCATCGGACTTCGGCTCAGGTCATGGTCTCACAGTTGTGAGTTCGAGTCCCACATTGGGTGAGCACGAGCTCTGCATCGGGTGAAAGCAGGTGAGCCCTGCTTCTCTCTCTCTCTCTCTCTCTCTCTCTCTCTGCCCTCACTCACTTGCACCCTCTCCCTTTGAAAAAAAATGTTCCAACAAGTAAGGGAAAACACAGATAAACAAATGGAAAAAAAATAGTGTTGGCAGAGAAACAGGAGATACAAAGAAGAACCAAATGGAAAATTTAGCACTGCAAAAACAATAACCTAAATTAAAAAAAAACACATTAAAAACTCAGTGAATGAGTTCAAATGTAGAATAGAGATATAGCAGAAAAAAACTCCATGAACTTGTGTACATATGAATAAAGAAGCTTCCAATCTAAACCACAGAGAAAGAAAAATAAATTTAGGGACCTACAGAATAATACCAAAAGATATAACGGTGATATCACTTGAGTTCTAGAATAAAGATACACAGTTCACTGCAGAAAAATTATTTGAAGAAATAATGGCTAAAAATTCCCCACATTCAGCAAAAGATACAAGCCTATAAATTTAAGCTCAGCAAACTCTAAAGAGGTAAACCCAAAGAAATTCACTTCCAGATATAATCAAATTGCTGAACACTGGGGGGGGAAAAAAAGCAAAAACAAAAACAAAAACACACTTTGAAAACAGCCAGAAACAAATGATACATTATTTGTAAGAGAACAACAATTCAAATTACTGTGGATTTCTCATCTAAACAAACATACAAAAACCAGGAAGGCCAAAAGAAGGCACAACATGATCTTTTTTTTAAGTATTGGAAGAAAAGAAGTGGCAATCCAGAATTTTTATTCCAATGAAAATATCCTTTAGAAACGAAGGGGAGATATTAAAGAAATTAAAAAAAAAATCATCAGCAACAGACCCACTCTCAAAGAATTGCTTATAGAAGGTTCTCCAGACAGAGGGAATATAATACCAGAAGAAAATTTGGACATTATAGAGATGTTCCAAAGGGGATAGTGAAGCATGAGGGTAAATATAAACACAATAGACTAGTCTACTCCTCTTGAGTCCTTTCAAAGATGTGTAATGACTGGAAGCAGAAAAGTTAGAAAACTGTCTAACACGATTTGCAGTGTACCTAACATAAACCCAACATAAAGAGAGAAGGGTAAAGGGACACATATGTCAGTAAAGTTCCTACATTCCACAAATAAAAACAGTAAAAAAAATTTTTTTAAAGAGGGCGCCTAGGTGGCTTAACCAGTTGAGCATCTGACTTAGGCTCAGGTCATGAGCTCACAGTTCATGGGTTCCGGCCTCACGTCCGGCTCTGTGCTGGCGGCTCAGAGCCTGGAGCCTGCTTCAGAGTCTATGTCTCCCTCTCTCTGCCCCTCCCCCGATCATGCTCTGTCTCTCAAAAGTGAATAAAAACGTTAAAAAATTTTTTTCACAAAGTTTCCACACTCCAGTTGAAGCGGTAAAACATTGATTCCATGTTCACTTAGAGAAGTGTGGTATGTCTGTACTGTAATCCTTAGAGTAACCATTTTAACAACAACAAAAATGAAAAATACACAACAACAAAAAGCAATATACACCAAAACAAATGATGCTACATTAACTGAATGTCTGTATACATAAATAAAACACTGCAACCTAAAGCTCACATTATTTATACAAGAATTAGCTGAAACAGACCACATATCTAAATCTAAAACAAAATGGGAGATTGGATTAAAGAGTGATGATGATACTTTTTTCTTAATGGTTCGCTGTACTTTCCAAAGTATCCTTTATGTCATGCATGACATTTATAATCAGAAAAATTTTAAGTATCAGTGGCTTGCAGAAATGTGTGTTTTTATTGTTATTGTAACAGTGATAGTTTTCATTTTAATTAATTTAATAAACTGATTTATCTAATACCAAGATGAATATGTTTAACATCTGTCTTCAAAACTCAGAAGGGTTTGTCAGACACAGAGAAGCACAATGACATTTAAAGAAACAAGGAGCCTACCGACATAAATAATGTAAAGGGATGCCATATTATAATGTTCCTATTACAGAGCATATCAAATGCAAAATTCAACAGTAGCCATGAAAATAGCTATGTTGTCCTTCAAATGAAGCAGATTAAGGAAAATGAGATTTGGAGATAATGAAAAAGGACATTTTGAGTAATTTCTATAGTGGATGTATGGTTTTTAAGTTTTTGTTTTGTTTTGTTTCATTTTAACTTTTCCTGTATGGCATCCCATATTGTTTTGCCAATATTCTAGTAGCAAAATCCTGCTTCTCCTTTTTGGGTCATGTTCCTGACCTATCCCATAAATATTTTGTGAATTGGATGTCCTCACCAGCACACTCCACCTGCTCCTGATGGAGACTACATTTGCCATGACCTCTTTGGTTGGAAGTCAACCCTGTAACATCCACATCTTCTGAGTAAGGTGGCCACTCACCGCCCCTTCTTCACCAAGTGAATAGAGTGTAAGAGGCCAGTTAGGCAAGATGGCGGAGTCCCATCATGGGTCTGTGTCTCTGTTGCAACTGTGCTCATCACGCAGCACTCTGAGTAGGGTGTAATGATGCTCTGAAGGCTCACTAGTTATTGCTAGACCTAATGAGGCTCTTAAATTTTTTCCCCATAACCATTATGAGAGAGGGCTAGAGAATAAAAGGCACCTGTAAATTCTTATCATCTGTTATGAAGAAAGACTCTTCCAGTGCACTCTTTAAAAGCCAACCTTGAAAAATATCTTAACTGTACACTTCACTAAATGTCATTTCATTTGGAAACTAACATGCAATATTTTTTTTTCCTCTCATGGCAGTAATGCACAGAACCAATATATTTTATAGCCTAAATGAAAAAAGGGAAAGTGGGAGGTCTGGTGCTGCTCCTTTAAGATGTTTCCAGAGAATCAAATACCACTCTCGATACGGCTGCCAAGTAAGCACTTATGAAAGGTTAGAAACTGAAGCAATAAACTTCAGCATGAGACCCTTTGCTCTCCTGGTTGAACAGGATGTTTAATAGCAGGGATTCATCTTCTCCCATCTCCTATCTTCATCTAGCCAACCAGGCCAAAGAATCTTTCTCAGACTCAGCCCTTTTCATCTTTTCCTGACTTTGAGTTCTCTCTTATCACTTCTTCCCACTTTATCTTGACCCTATTACTAGCGTGGTTTCCCCTCCCACACATCAGACTGGATCTATAAGGGAAAGGACTGAGTCTTATTTGGCTTTCTTTGCCTAGAGACCAGGACAATCTTTGGAATCTATTCATTTCTTTTGTTTGTCCATCTATCCATTCCTCTATGTATTCAACAACAAATGCATTCATTCATACATGCATACATACATACATATCCACATTCTAGATATCAGACACTGTTCTAGGTACTGAGAATGCAATAGTAAAAAAAAAAAAAGACTTCTGGAGCTCACTAAGTGGGGAAAAACATGAGTAAATTGAAAATTACAATACAGAGAACATTAGCTACAATGAAGTAGAATATATGCCACTAGCACCTAGGAGGGGCAACAAGCTTGTTTTAGAGAATTAAAAAATATGTTATTGTTTTTGTTTGTTTTGTTGTTGTTGTTTTTGGAAAACGTATCCAGAGAAAGAATAAAAACAATTCTTTCAAGGATAGAAAAGAATGTGTGGAAATCCCAGTGAGATTATGAAGTGCAAGTAATTCAATATGGCGGAAGAGTCAAGCAAAAGAGAAAATTAATGAGGTTAACTTAAATTGGGAAAAGTATGAGTTCAAAGAAATAAGAAGACACACAATAAATTAATGGATAAACAGATGTGCAAGCTTTCTTGTATGAAATAATATAATGCTAGAAATTCCAGTTTTCAGGGCAATTGTGATCATTCAGAAGAAGAGCATGAAAGAAGTCTAGCAACATAGAAATCAATACATCAAATCAGTTGGTACCTACACACATTTCTCAAATTCTTCATGCTCCTAGTCATTATAAATTCTCCTGAAAAAAGATGGCATTCCCTATAAAGGCATGCTTCCAAGTACATAGGGTGAATGTTACATTTTGCCTTTCCCATAATGCATTTCAGGATTATTGTATACATCTGGTTTGTGTACTATGAGTTCCTACTCTGTGACTAGCACTGTGTAATGGGAGGGGATACAGATATAAATGGTAGACAGTGCATTTCCTAAAAAAAAAATCCCAAAGAGAGAAAGAGAGGAATAAAATGAAGATTAGAGTGCCAGGTCACAGTGTGAGAGAGAGGGACAACACAGGATCCCACAGACACCCAAAGGAGAGGCACCAAGCCAGGCTGCTGTGTGGGGAAAGTAGTTAAGGAAAATGTCACTCAGGTGTTTTCAGAGAAAGAGCCCTTGCTCTGACCCTTATAGGATGAATAAGAGTTGAGGAGGCCTGACCTACCCAAGGAGTTGGGAAGGTGATATTGCAAAGAGCACAGCTGAAGGCAGAACAGAGTAAGAGAGAACACTGGACTGGAGTGTGGGGGTAAGGAAGGTTCATTACTATCACAAAACCTTTATATTTTGCTCATATTAACTATGCTGACAGGAAAATAATTATTTTAATTATCTTTAGTAAAATAAATTTTACATTAACAGTGGTTAAAATTTATCAGATGTTTATGACATGCTAAAAAATGTGCTGTAAATACAACTTTTTAGGAGGATCTCGGTTAATGCTCACCACTTCATGAGTAGGCAGGATTCTCAGCTCCATTTTATAGGTGGGGAAACTGAGGTGCAAAGAGGTAGAGTGACTTTCTGAAGTCATAAATCTAGAAAGTATTGGTGAGTATTGGAACTGCCATCTAGATGGCTTGACTCAAGCCCTTCTCTGAATCAGCACAGTGCGCAGCTCCCAATAGGAAGGAAACCAACGAAACCCACATTTTTAACCCACTCCCAGTGTGCACCTCATTTGTCCTTAGCAAGTGCCCTTCTGCTGCTCTGCCTGACACGATACTGTTTACATGCTTGCGGCTGTCTTCCACAAAACACGAAATGACTGTGTTATCTGGTTCCATACATGCATAGATCTGTACTTTGCTTCTTGGTTGAATGGGTTTAGACTGGAATGCTTTCCACCAAATCAGATTTCTCTGGTAACAGTCCACCAGATCATTTTGCAGGATGAGTTTCTTCCCCAATGGAGACCAGAGGCTCAGGAAACAGACTGCCTGAATCCAATCATGGCATGTCGTCTATATAACATTAGCCACATTATAGCATCTCTCTGTTCTCAATTTCCCCAACTGTATAATGGGGAAAACATGGTGCCCACCTAGTGTCTAATTTTCTTATGAGCACAAAATAAGACAATCCAGGTAACGTACTAAGCAAAGCACTTGGCACATTTGAATCATTCAACAAATACTAGTCACTGCTGTTAAGAATTAGTGTGAAGGCCAAGGGGTTTTCAGAAGGAGCATTAGGCCAAACGACTTGGGTTTAAATCTTGGCTTTGCTTCCCATAGGCTGTGTGAGTTTGGCTGAAGGACTGACACTTTTGAGTCTCAGATTCCTTTTCTTAACAAAAGAAAGCATATATATGTACACATAGATGTATATGTATGTCTATGTATATATGTATAAATGTATACATATATATGAATATATACAGGTGAGAGCTGCCTTGAAATTTTCAAAGATTTGACCATTATCCTTGTGAGATGAGTGGGTGAAGAGGTGCCTGTGGATTAGATATGCACCTGCTGCAGTTGGTGACTATTGTAACACAGAATGCATATCCTTTTTCTCAAAGATTCCTTGGCTAGGAGCTTCTGCAACAGTATGGAAGGAGGAATGGGGAGGGAAGGTATTGACTTCTCATAACATAGACCTGCAACATGGAAGCATATCAGTGTCCCTCAGTACTAACATGGTTAAGTACACTGTGGTGCATCCTTAACAGAAGTGGGGGAACTTTTTCTCTAAGAGCCAAATAGTTAAAAACAGGAGGGGAGGCAAACCATAAGAAACCCTTAAATACAGAGAACAATCTGAGGGTTGTTGGGGGTGGGGGAAGAGAGCGATGGGCACTGAGGAGGGCACTTTTTGGGATGAGCACTGGGTGCTGTATGTAAGTAATGAATCACGGGAATCTACACCTAAAGCCAAGAATATACTTAGCTAACATGTGTTATGTTAGTTAACTTGACAATAAATTTAAAAACAGAGACAAATAATAAATATGTTTGACTTTGAGGACTAGAGAGTCAGCTCTGCCCTTGTGTTTAGAAAGCAGCAAAAACAATGTGTCAATAAATGGCTTCAGCAGTGTTTCAATAAAACTTTATTTTCAGAAACATGCTGTGGGCTGCATCTGGCTTGTGGGCACAACTTGCCAACCCTTGATCTATACTATGGAATACTGTGGATTCACTAGACATTCACAGATATGAAACAGTGTCCATGATAGAATGAACACAACAAAGCAAGTCGAATCAGTTTTTAAAATGTGATCCAATTTGTGTTTAAAAAGCTGTGCATATATATACATACACAAACATCCATTAATGGATACATGGAAAAAATCTGAAATGATAAACACCAAATTGCAAACAAAAGTACAAAAATGAGATTCTGGGAATAAGAATAATAATGAAGACAGGGAGTAGAAAGGCCATTTCCTATAATCTTGGGTTCTATTATTTCTGATAATGAGTGCCCACTGTTTTTCTACATTCAAATGGACAGCAGTCATAATAATATAATCTTTAAAAGCTGAATTATAGGAGTATTGTAATGATTGAATAAGACATTGTATATAGGGCATCAAGCCCAGGCCTGGCCTGGCACATAGTAGGTACTTAATGGGTAGGTACATAAGTAGCTACTTAATGGTAGCTATATAACTATAAATACCTCCCCAAGACACCAAAAGGGTAAACCCAGGGTGACTATCTTAAGAAAAGTTCAACTCTGGGGCGCCTGGGTGGCTCAGTTGGTTAAGCATCCAATTTCAGCTCAGATCATGATCTCGAGGCTTGTGAATTTAAGCCCCCTGTTGGGTCTGTGCTGACAGCTCAGAGCCTGGAGCCTGCTTTGGATTCTGTGTCTCCCTCTCTTTCTCCCCCTCTACTGCTCATGCTCTCTCTTAAAAATAAATAAACATTAAAAAAATTTCGGAAAGTTCAACTCCATTTTGTCAGGGACATTATGTAATTTAGCTTGCAATCTCTTCAGTGAAAAAGTAAAAAAATAAAATAAAATAAAAAGGTTGTCTGCCTACTATGCTTCTGAGTTCGTCGATGAAATGCTTATTAGAGATCTAAGTTCAGGAAGACCTCAATCCCTGAATATAAGGGGGCCCATCACACTGGTTGTGATAAAGCCCATTGCTCTTTCCAAATGTATCCTACAAGGAAGTGTGTCCCCTGATTCTAAGCAAACAGTACCATTTATGCCAGATATGCAAATACAGTTCCTATCACTTGTTATAGCTGATTTGTTTGTTTGTTTGGGGGGGTTAGTATAAGGGAGAAGAAAGAGTATGTGAGCGTAGTAATTGCTTAGGACTCAGGAAAGGAAGCGAGGAACAATCAATTGAAAAAAAAAATGAAAACAAAAAGTCACAACAATGAGTCAAGTCAGCCATGATTAATTAACTCGATTCTGGCTTGTGCTGAATAAATGAAGAAATGCATTTGAGAGAACAACCTGGGGAATCCACTCATCTTTCCCCCCGACAATTTCATTTCAACCTTGGGGAGAACTAGAATTTGTTCCTTAAATCTTGTCTTCTTGTAAAGGCGCCAGCTTTGGAGGGCAGACGTTGGGAGTGGAGGGGACAGGAGAAATGAACTTGGCAAGACTAAGTGCTAATTGGGAAAAAAATAATGGGTTTGCAGTTATATATAAACTTGAGCATATGAACCCAAAGAATGAAAGTTGTAACATATTTAATTGATGGCGAACGATGTGTGGGATAATTTACTGAGCAATGTCCTGGAATCTGAAAATACTGAGTGTTTCTAACACTTCAATAACCTCTGGTATGGTTCATGCAGGCACTACACATTTAGTGAGTACTTCTCCTGCTGTTCCTTGTGAAACTGTATCAACTGATGATATTGGTACTTCTATTGAGAGTCACTGCTCCAGATGTAAGTCACTGGGGAGATTCAAGTGTTGGTTATCTGATTAAAGGAAGCCAGAGGTCAGGATGCCCACAGAACTTGAGTGAGCCTCAAATAACACGTTTTAAACAGCTGTTTTCTTTAGGAAGAAATGTTTTTCACACCTCCTCTACCATGCACCCACTTGTTAAATACCCCATTAGCAACAGCCCAAGGCCCCAAGGTCCGAGACAAAGCTATCCAGGCAGACAGATTCAATAGACAAATGCCAAGCTAGAAGTGTCAGCCACAAGCAGCACCTGGCAAGGATCCCTTTCAGCTTTCCCCATCCATCTGCTCCCTGCAAGGATGCAGTCTCTTGGAGTTGTTAATTTCAGGCTTGATGCTGGCCTTGAAGTGACAGGGCAGACCCCTGGCCATGAAGAGCCAGGCTGCTCGGACACATGCACACACGTTTCCAAGTGAAGCCAGAAAACGTCTTTGCATCTGATAAGTCGCAAGGTGGGGGGAAACATATTGCCTATTATTTATTCTAATAATAAACCATTACCCCAGGCACATTTTTATTCTCCAGATTTAATAAGGTATTTTGTGAACCGAGGCAGTGGAGGCAGGGAGAAAACAATTGTGGTTATTAGGAAGATGATTTCTGTTTGTTTCAGATGCAGAAGTAATCATCATTCCTTTCCTTCATAATCAAGGGTTATAATTGCCCCCTTCCCCCATCCCCGACAAAGCCCTCTCCAACCTCTTGCTCAGGCCAAGAAAATTCAAACAACACTCACCAAAATTTCCCGAGGAACTAAAAGGGCTTGGCATACTTCCCCGGACCAGTCTCCTAGGACCATCATTACCCTATAGCCAGAAAACTCTGATTATGGAGTAGGAGATCTTAACACAGATTTCTTGTCATTCCCTTCCCCCCACCCCTCCCCCACCGACATTCAGAGGTGGGAAAGAACTGGACACACCAGGTGGGTGATTTACATACCGTTCACGCATCTCTGCCTGGACAGGATGGATATATGTTCTCAAGACGTTTTCAAGTTAAGATATTTCAACTGGATTTTTTTTTCGTTCTGGTTAGACGTTGCAAAGCTTTAATGATAATTTTATCACAAGTTGATAATTTTATAATCTGCATTCCAATTAAATAGATTCAGCAGAGACACACAGGCCACTGGCCTTATCTGGGCAGTCATCCTGATCATGTTAATTGAGAGACGTTTGGAAGGCATCTTAAATGCAGTGGTTAAGAGGATAAACTCTAACAGCCAGATTTCCAAGGGTCAAATCTCCACCCAGCTACTTATTAGTTTAGGGACCTTGGACAAATTCCTCACCTGGAACTGTCCATACACCCCGATGGGGTCAAAGAAAGGTTTAAATGAGTTACCATCTGCAATGCAATCAGATGGTGCCTCACACACAGAAAGCACCAGATAAGTGCCTTTTCATTGTAAGACAATGAACATAATCCAAAGTCTATTGGATGCTGCTGTTGTTACTTATTCTTTTTTATAGACTGACAATGTCCTGGGTCTACCCAGCTACATGCTTAGATGTCAGGTGGACAATACCATAGTGACAGAAAACCAAGGATTTGAAAAGTGGCTGATGCTTCCAGAAGTTTTGTGCTGTGACATTAAAAGTTCACATCCACAGATCGCAGAGTATGTCAACAGAAATAAATCATGTAACAACCACTGTACTAGCAGCAAAAAAAAAAAAAAAAAAAAAAAAAAAAAAAAAAAGCGAAAAAGCAAAGTGAACTAAGTCCCATTGGACCAATTTTCCAGACAAGGAAATAAGGACATAAATGACTTTCCAGTCGAAGGCAGCCCAGGTGAACATCCCCAGGCTGGCTTTCTAAGCTATGCTGTTATCTGCATCTAAAGAAATCTTTACATAGCTGTAAAAGGTCTTCACCATTCCTGATTTCTGTGACTTTACAAAATGTCATCATTTAAGAAATGGGAACAATCCTGTAGCTGAAGAAGCTTGAGAAGTATTCATCTTCTAATTTTCCAGTTCAGTTGTCTGAAAGGGTTGCCTGGGTGGTGGTTGTTATCATTGCTGTGTGTGTGTGTGTGTGTGTGTGTGTGTGTGTGTGTGTGTGTGTGAGAGAGAGAGAGAGAGAGAGCGCGCAAGAGAGAGACTCTTCCTGGAAAGCTTAATGGAAGGAGCACTGGAAGATATATGCTTCATGAAAAATGAGCCCTTGTAACCCTTACACTTAAAGAATCTTTACAGGAAGAATTAGGTTCACAAAAGTTCTGAAACAATGAAGAGGCATTCATGTAAATTGCAGGCAATTTAAAAGGAAAATCTAGGTCATCTGGCTGTTTGCTTTGTCATCATCAGTATTAATTAGACACTGGAAGTAATGACTGAGCTCAGAGAGCTCTTCAGATTTAAAATAATAATAATAATAATAATAATAATAATAATAAACCAACAGAGCACAGCTTTACCTTTGGAAAGAAAATATTTTCACAAGTAGCATTCTGAAAGAACCTGAGTGGGGAAACCTTGCAATTAAATTCTGCAAATGCGCTGTGAAATAATCCCAGGGGAAGTCTTATCTGTACTTAATATTCAAATAAATATTCTTTTTGTGTGCCGTGCATTCAATAGGGTGCATTTTATTTAATTTAAGTGTATAACGTAATCAGTATCATGAGGAATAATCACAACGAGCAGGAGAACCCTTTAACTAGGATAAATGGGCTGGCTCCACAGCTGAATGGGCAATTGTGGGCAAGGAAGGAAATGCAAAGTGCAGAATCCCAGGTACAGATTTCCCCTGATTGTCCGATAAGACCTGGATACTCAAAGTGAGGTCTGTGGCCCAGCAACATTGGCACCATCTGAAACGTCATTAGAAATGCATATCTCAGACCCCACCCAGACCAACTGAATTAGAATCTGTGTTTTCCAAGACCCCAGGTGACTCATATGCATATTAAATCTAGAGATGGTCTGAAGTCAGGTGAGTTGGGGGCAGCTCTGTTCTCAAACAGCTGCACTCCTGTGTCTTCACAAATGGTAGACACCAAAAGGCTCCCAGAGCAGGCTCACTCCCCATTACCCCAGCCTTCAGGAGAGGAGAAGACAGGGGTCCCTAAAGCAGGGACAGTGCACAATCTGTGCACAGTAGGTACTTTTGCTCTCTTTGCTGACCTGAATTTTGGCCATCCCATGTGATTTCTGCTGACTCACATTCCCTTCCTAATTGAAGCAGGTCTCACACAGGCGAAGTGCATCCTTCCACAAGGGGAGGGCATACTCTCGGTCGTAACACTTGGAGACTTCGGACATCAGAGAAGGTTTAGTATGGGGCTATGCTTGCATCTGGGGACATCAAAAGCATTTGCAATTCACGTGGACCCAGGCCAGGCTCCCTCATAGAGCACGAAAGGAAACTCTCACCACCACCAAAATGGCGGGTGGAAGTCCAGGATAGACCTGCTTACCAATGAACAACCTGTGATTATTAAAGAATATTATCTCTAATTCCAGCAGAGAATTATGAGAAAGCTTGGAGAGGGGAGAACCAATGCTTGTCTAGCAGACCAAATATTAAAAAAAAAAAAAAAAAAAAGGCTGTGGAAGAGTGGCGTTCCCAGTCAGGAGTTGGGCAATTTGTCATTTGCTCATGACTGTGGGTTTGAATCTTTTCTTTAAAAAAAGAAATTAGGACTGATTTAAAAAACAAACAAACAAACAAAAAAAAACATGAAACCATCCAATTCTAAGGAGAACAGGAGGAGACCCTCCCAGAAGACAGAAGCAAAAGAGAGCTGGTTTCCTTCACCGGATTGAGCAGAGCTGGGGAGCCATCCTAACCTCAATAATGAGTGCCTTAAATAATGAGGAAGCCCGTCCAGTCAACTTGGCTGAAACCTTCCTTCGCAGCCACTGGCAGTGCTGCAGGAAAAGAGGAAAGCCTCTGTAATTACACTAATGAGAAGGCAATGAACTACAGGTCACCATGGGTGAGGCGCTAGGGTTCTGTGGGTATCGGGCAGGCAAACAGGGACCACCATGGCCAGACGGGAAACAAGCTGTCCGGCTTCTCTGGGCAGCGGGTGAAACATGGGATGCTGTTCGGCAGCACGGGAAAGGAGAGCATTTAAGTTACCATGAGAATCAGCATCCATTAAGTACTGGCATTGTGGGGTCCACTGAACTAAGGTCTTTATACGCTATGTCTCATCACAGTGAATCATCGTGTATGCTTGATGAGGCTGATATTATTTTTATCCCTAGGTTGTGGCTCAGAGACATTAAACAACCCGTCCAAGCTGACACAGCAGGTGGATGGCAGAGCTGGGGTTGGAGTCCTGGCTGACCATTGACCACTAGGTCTTCTTGCCTCTCTGCCTTTGAAGCTGTGGGCCACATTCTTAGAGCACAACTGCCATTTATTTCCTCTCCATGCAATTTGTACCCGGTGCACCACCCTGGCTCCAGTGCTGAGGCAGGCCATAAACCGAATGAGGTTTCTTCTCCCAGCCCAACCAAGCTACACCAAAAAGATTCCCCTTCGGGGGGCGCCACTCTGCTCCATGCCTATAATCACCTTCCTCAAGTATTCTCTTTTTCAAGATAAATACCCACATTTCTTCAGCTCTTCCTCGGAGGACACCGAGTTGAGTCCTTTCTCTCTCCCGATCATTTCCTCTAAGAATATGAGGAGAAATGAGTCAGACAGTGGTGAGTTCAATTTCTGGATCTGCCATGTAAATGTTGGACCATGAATACACCCCATAACTGCCTGCACAGGGTTGAACAATGTCCCCCGCAAATTCATGTCCACCCTGAACCTCAGAATGTGACCTTACTGGGTCCTTGCAGATATAATCAGGGCAAGGATATAAATGAAATCATAGTGAATGAGGGTGGGTCCTGGATGCATGACAGCATCCATATGACAGATGGAAAAAGGACACGCAGACCCAACAAGAAGAGGCCATGAAACAACAGAGGCAGAGAATGGAGAGATGGGCCACAGTCAAGGACCACCAGGAGCTACCAGAAACTGGAAGGAAGCAGGGAGGATCTTCCCCTGGAGCCTTCGGAGGGAGCTGCCCTTGCCAACACCTTGATTTCAGACTTCTGGCCTCCAGAAATGTAAAAGGAAAAATTTCTGTTGTTTGCGGTCACCCAGTTTGTGGTAGTTTGTTATGGCAGCCTTAGGAAATAAATACGCTTCCTATGCCTTATTTTTTCACCTGTAAAATGGGTGGGAAAGTCACGACCTCAATGTACAGAGGTGCTCCACATCGTACTATCCCCCCAACTGGAGAACAGCCCTCTTTATCTTCATGCAGACATTTAGAAAAAAAGGCCACCTGGACAGACCTGAGAAAAAGCTCTTGGGGGTCACTCCAATCCAAACCACCAACAACACTCTTGATATCATGACTCTTTGTTATCCATCTATCAGGAATTTATTCTCCACCTAATTTTCTGAATATCCATTCCACCTTCTTCCACTTGGCCTCAAAGGGATCACATCTGGTGTGTCCTTGAGGCATCACAACAAAGGTGTCCTTGTTGACTGTCTTGTTGAAATTCACATGTATCAAATCCTATTTGATAAACTCACAAACCATGCTTCTCATAAGCTTCTCCAGATCTGAGTACAGATTTATGAGATTTATGAGAAAGTTAGTACCAGCCTACACTTTCTAGGGCTCACCAGCTTCCTTCCATCAATTTTGAAAATTTCAAGGATATCTGATGGTTTCCCATTTCCAATCTCATAGTCCTCTGCTTTTTGCCACACATTCTCAATGCTATTTAATGACCTGTATCCAAATTATGCTATTGTTTTGGGATTATTAGTCTAGGTAAAACGCTTAAGTTTATCTAGATCCACCACTGTCCTAAGGTTGCTTCAGCAATACTGACTCATTTGCCCCTACCAAGGTTCATACCATCCTGAATGAAAAGGATTTCTCTTGACAGAGAAGACAAGAGTAAATGAACCAATGGAAAGTTCTGTTTCTTCCACGTGATACACCAACTTTCTTCTATCAGCCCCCAAAAGATTGCCATTCCCTTTCTGGCTCTTTTTGATCGGATTTTGGTTTTAGATTTTTCTGTTTTACGTTGACATTCCTAGCAACGCTTAGTTACGTTCATGGGAAGACTGGGCTTCCACACAGTATGCTCACTGATGTGGTCCTTTAAACCTGTAAGTGAGGAAACCGAGGCATAGCATATAGCTAAGGGGCAGAGCTGGGATCCATACTCAGATCTGATACTAGCATTTTCTCTTATGACCTTCTGCCATGCTGCCTTCTTTGTTGATCATAAACTTCTGGCTAAGCTAAGTTTTCCATACGGATATCACCAAGTTCTACACTCCTATGAAAATTTCTAGGTATATCAAGCTGAAGGATAATTCACAGCTGGTTCACATATTCAAAGAAGTGCAGGAGCACATGAACATCCTTCAGGGGTCTTTCATAAGAAGAAATCACAATAATGTTTGCTTAAATTTTTTAAAGTTGGGGGGGAGCTCCTTACTGGGATTGAATGAAGAACTTATGATGATCAAGCATCAGTGAGAAAGATTCCACCTGATCCATCCAACTGCAGCCCCAGCTGATGCATCACAATCTTGCAGCTGTCCATTTAGACCCAGTCAGAGCTAAAGCAGAGTGCCAATTTGATTAGATAATGGCTTACACATACAGCCAACCCCGTCTATTAGAGGGGGAGCTGGGCTAATGAATCTTGGAAATGGGAAAGTCTGTCCATCCTTCTTCAAATCTGTAAGCCAATTATTATATTGGATCTTGACTTCCAATATTTCTGCAGGCTTCTAGGCAGTGAAACTATGCCAAGCAACAGGCAGATGAACACCTATGTTTCTCAGGGCTGCGGACACCATTTCTGTGCTGGAGATTAAATAAAGCGTGCTTTCTCTCTTTCCTCCTCCCCTCTTCCTTCTTCTGCTTCTTGAACACCAAAACATGCCATCTATATGTTACAGAGGTGAAGGGAAAGAAATCTATCAGTTTTTTCCTGGTGATGTCAAATAATTTGACACTTTGTCCATCGAGAAACCTTTCTTTGCCATGTCTTCTGAGAGTGGAATTCTGCAAAATGGGCTTCAGGGATTAAATTCCACCCATGCTTGCTCCCTGGCTAGGTTTATCTAAGAATGTTAGTCTTGGTCAGAGGAGAATAAAACTAAGGATAAGAGGAAGTAGAGCCAAGAGATTTAGAGCAGAAATTCTAGAGCCAGACTTCTTGGGTTTGAGTCTGGCCACTTACTAGTTGCCTGGCCTTGGGCAAGTTACTTATGCCATCTGCCCCCTCTACCACCCCCTTTTAAAACAAAGGGGGGGTGGATATTAGTATCATCTAACTTACAAGGTTTATATTAGGCATATATGAGTTTATATGTAAAAAGCACTTTGAGCAGTTTCTGGCATACAGACAGTATCGTACAAGGCTTGTTAAATAAAACAGAGGCCATTAACTTATCCAGAGAGATGACCTATCCCCTCTGTCCATTCCCTTGTTTATTAGATGACCAGATATTTGAGTGTCTACTGTGTGCCAAAGAGGTAAGTCAGATATTTCTCCTGCCTTCAGGAACCTCTCACTCTTTTCAAGAAGGCTGACTGTCTCTAGCCCTCAAAGGTATAAAAAGAGTTTAGAACAAAGGAGCCAGGAAGGGGTGGCCCCAACAACCATTATGCTCTCAGCAAGTGTCTGCTGTCTGGAGGGAACAGGAGTATGCGGCTGTGGTTGCAGGATGGCCAGACCTCTAGCCCTGCTCTCTCCGGGGGGCAGGGGGACTGACTCAGACCCCAGGGGTAATGATGCCTGCAGCAGCTGACCCTTTGCGGCCTGCCTGCCAGGCCCAGCCAGACTCTGTATCACATGCTCTCATGCAAATCCTTCCCTTGCAATGAGAAGACACAACAAGCAGACTGTAATGTCCAGAACAGCAGGAGCCACATGTAGACTGTGTCTAAATCTGATTTAAAGGATGGCACGGTGCCCTCTGGCAACAGGGAGGTGGGGGCTGAGGACTGGGGTAGGTACAAGGGGCCACTGGACCTGAGAAGTATGGCCACTGTATTTCTGTTTGATAGATCGGCCTGTCCTAGCCCCAGGGATGCAGGTCTTTCCTTCCTCCCTGCACCTCTATGCAGAAATGCTGCAGCTGTAAGGACAGAGATCTGTGAGTGCTGCTGTGAGACCTGTGTGTGCATGTGCGTGTGTGGGCATGTGTGCGCGCATGTGTGTGTAAGACAGAGACAGAGAGGAGATGGGAGACGTGTTGGGGGTGTGGGGAGGATGAAAGAACAGGAAAGGGTAATCAAAACAGCAATTAAGTGCTGCCCTAAACTGTCCATCATTCACTCAATTCTACAATTTTGAAAAGTAAATCAATCTCCTTTGCAAAAACTATTTCGTCATGGCACACAAATTACATTATTAATTAAAACACATTGAACATGGCCTGGCAGCAAATAATAGGCCTGGAAGTCAGGAAGGGGGAATGAGAAACACCTTGCTTTCCCTCCCTATTAAGGAGGTCTTAGTATTCCTTAGAGTAGTGATCCCAGGAAGCTGGGTTTTAGGGAGACCCAGCACAGAAGGAGGCGTCTTGCTGACACTTCCACCCTTTCAGCCGGGTGTTGCCAAAATAGCAAGCACCCCGGTCTGCACACAGTCGGCCTCTCTGTACGTCTACGGCTTGGTGCAGGATCTGCTCCAAGACCCAGAGTGCCCAGGTCACTGGTGCCTGTGCCAGCTCACCCTAGACCTGGCTTTCTCTCCCAAGCAAGGCTGGGGCGGCCCCCAGGAGTCTGAGGATACCTACAGGTCCCTGTAGTGCAGGACGGATCCCAGCTCTTCTCAAACAACTCCTGATTGCAGGGGTTTGTGAATCCCAGCCTGCCCAGGGCTGCTTTTGGACAGGGCGTCTCAGTTTGAATCCCTGCAGCGCCATCTGCTGGCCAACTCCTCTTAATGCGGAGGAGCGCCTGCCCATTTGGGACAACAGAGACATAGAGACCCTGGCGCTGACCCCAAGGACTCCCCACCACCTCCAGGGAGAAGGAGGATCTTCTATCCAAGATCTTCCCAATACATCCTGCCCCTCCTTGGCCGCGAGCCTGGGAAGCATGTGACTGCAAAACTAACAACCTGGAATCTGGCCCCATTCTTGCTGTTCTCTGTGTGGCTTCTGAATGTCTCCTCCCCTCTCAGGGTTTCAGTTTCCTCTCATACAAAGTAAGGAGGTAGACAGGGCGATTTCCAAGTCCCCATCCAGCTTTGGCTTTCTGTGAGGTATGACTCTAACCCTAGGCTGAAAACCGGCACCATCGAGAGAGGATTGCACCATCCAGTCCTGAAAACACTGGCTACAAGGCTTAACAACAAGGGAGGGTCAGGGCACTGTCCAACATCTACAGGAGTTTCTGCACGAGGGCCTATAATTATCGCCTATTATTAAAAAAAAAGTGCATGAGAGAAAAGCTATGGATTATAAATTCATGGTAGATTATGTTTTAATGTTCCCCAAACAGAATAATAATTGCTAAACTGCTTTGGGTATCAAGCTTCATTGCACTGAACTGCTCTCCAAGAATTATTATTTTTAAAAATCACTTATGGTAGGATGGCCCAATGTCACAGAACTAGGCTCTCCATGGTAGTCTCTGTTGGAGCACCATGCCTCCATGTGCTAATATCTGGGGCAGTATATGAGTGCCAACGCTGTAAATTAAGGTGCAATTTGTAAATGCTTCATTAATATTTATTAAATGATTATTAGATGCTCTTACAATCTTTAATAAGATATTATAAAGCATGTCATTAAAATGCATTAGGAGCACATTCTTAGCAAGTCACGCCATAGCCCGCTGTTAGGGAATGCCTGCTTTTATGATGCTCTTCCTAAAGCTTTCTCCAAGATATGATTGTCATGACGAGAGAGCAACTAAAATGGCTGCCCTTTACACGCCCTGGAGAGTGGCGGATACCACCCCCATGGCCTTCAGAAGCAGTGGGTCTTACCTGTTGTTAACTCCCTTTCATCTTTGGATAAATAAAAATGGCAGCCTACAATATTGTGTTGAGAAAGGACTTTGAGACTCTGCTGTAGCCAAGTAGAAAAGAATACAGTGATTGGTAAGTGATGCTATTGTGTTCACTGTATATGCAGGCGTCATCATAGAGCAAGTAACACCCATCTCTGTTCTAGGAGAAGGAAGGTAACCCAGTCAGAGGTGTCCCTGTGCATGCTGGGGAAACATCCATGCTGACCGTCATTATTTGGGCTCCAGTTTGATTGGCTCATATCCATATGTACATGAAAGAAAGCATGAAAAAGGAAAGTATCTTCTAAAGAAAATGTATGGAAAGATGGGCAAAAAATAGATCTCTATCCCTTTAGCACCAAGAAGTCTCCCTTCTGTGGCCCAAAAACCTCTCATTCATTTCCTGAAGATCACTAGCCCCTTCCTTCTGCAGCTTCCCATTGCCAGTTCTCTTTTCTTTGAACTATCAAGATCTCTCCCACCTCAGTGCCTTTGCACAGGTTGGTCTCTTTGCTTGCATTTCTCTTTCCCCTACTTGTTAAGTGGGATTCCTTCTTATTTTCATGTCTCAGATGAAATATCACCTCCAGCAAGAGCACAGCACTGCTCATCTTGCCCCTGTCCTGGTTGTATTTATTTTGTGCCAAGAGTAAATACTCGAGATCCAGAGTGTGGGGTCCAAGCCCCACATCTGGGACTTTCTGGCTGTGTGAACTTTGGAGCCAGATATTCAACTTCTCTTCCTTTCTGCTTCCTTGGGTGTAAATAGAAATGGTGAGATCAGCACCCATCTCAAGAATTAAGTGAACTCATACACAAAGAACACTGAGGAAGTTGTTGGCACATAGTAAGTACCCGGTAAGCATTCGTTTTCTCATTCTGACCACGTAACTATATTTGCTTTCTACTTTCCTCTGCTAAATGTCAGCTGTATGTGAGTATGGCCCCATCTGGAACCTACTGTACTGCCTGGCTCATCACAGATGCCCAATAAGTATGAGTTGAATTTTATACCAGGGGCTTCACCACAGTTCTAATGAGTGAAGCATAATTTCTGCCCTGATGGGGCACCTGGGCTATGAAGAAAGAAAATGAACAGTAACATTTCAAAAACCTCATAAGCTCATAGAGAGAGGGGTTGTGCGGTGAACTAAGAACACCTCTGGGGTCCGGCGAACCTGAGTTTGAAAACGTCTCTGCTCCTTCTAAGAATATGACCTTAAGCAATTTATCCCATCTCTCTGGCTTTTGTTTGCTCATCTTTAGAATGGGGATAATAGAAGATGGTGAAATAGGATGGAAGTTTTCTTTGCATCTTGCATCCATGAAATATAGCCAAATCAATACTAAACCATCCTGCACACCTAGAACACTGATCTGAGGATTAACACAACAATATGCACAACCTGAACCACAGAACTCAGCAGGTAAGCAGCAAAGAGAGGTGAAATGGGGGACAGAAGTTGCGAAGGTGTGGAGAGCAGGGAGCTGTATTTTGCTTGTGGAGAGAGGACAGAGATGAGGGGAGAGTTAGGAAAAAGCACCCTCTCCAAAGCACCTGGAGAGAAAGTGGAAAAGTGGAAACAGCCACCGGGACTGAACTAAAAAGGGAGAGGAGAAAGAGAGGGTTTAAATTCCATTAAGACTCTATAAACGGGGAGTGCAGTCTGAAACTCCTCGCCTCCATACCTGGCGGTGCTCTGGTGGGAAGGGCGAAGCCTGGTGCCGGATGCGTGTTGTGATTTTGCATGATCCCTCCAACACTTCCGCTACACAACCGCGTGAACCTTCTCTGGGGCAGGCTGGCGCCCAGCCGCAGTCTCTGGCGACGGCAGCAGCAGAGTCCCGCCAACATTCCTGGGTGAGGCCGGCACCCGGCCATTGCTCGGGGAGACCCTCCCGCAGAGGATCTGAGCGGGTCCGAGCCGCGGTCCCTCTGAAGTGAGGGGTCGGGAAACACAGCCGCGAGGGAGATAAAACTCAGGAGGGAGGTGCCGCCCAGCAACCTGACGGCTTGGTCACGGACAGTGTAAAAGCGGGAGTGGAGGAAGCCAGAGACAAAGGACGCGAGCGTGATTGCTGGCCAGGGAGAGGAAAGGGCTCCCATACTAGACACTGGGTAGCTGGGTGACCCCATTTTCACTGCTCCCATGCATGCACATACACACCTACAAACACCACAACAATCCACCCCAGTAAGCTAAGCAGCACCACCTACTGGAGAATGGAGGCATTACACTAAGCCCTGCCCAATTGGGCCAATCTTGCTCTTCAGGAACACCACAAGTCTCTGCACCTGCTTAGTTTACGGACTATAAAGTGCTTCATAGTTTGACTTCTAGGGGTAACAGATGTAATTTCAATCGTAATTCAATCTGTTCACTGACCCGTCCATTCAATTTTCTTTTTTTTTTTTTGGTCTTCTTTTTCATTTCTTTTCTTTTTCATGAATACAGAAAGAGAAAAAGTTTATTTTTATTTTCAATATTTATTAAAACTATTTTTACTTTTTTCCTACTATATGTTTTTACTTTTTTGTAAATTTTTCAAATTCTATTTTACTTCCACCATTTCATTTTATTCTATTTCATTGTACTCATTTTCTAAAATTTTCAAACGTTTTCCTTTTTCCCCCCTTTCCACTCTAATCTACCAAGCTCCTTTCAATAACCAGACCAAAACACACCTAGAATCTAGCATCATTTATTCGATTTGTGTGTGTGTGTATTGTTTTTAATTTTAATTTTAATTTTTTTCCCTTATCAATTCCTTTTCTCCCTTCAAAATAATAAAACAAATGAATTCACCCCAAAATAAAGAGCCAGTGACTTAACCAACACAGATACAAGAAAGATGTCTTAACCAGAATTTAGAATCACGATAGTAAGAATACTAGCTGTGGTTGAAAATAGATTAGAATCCCTCTTTGCAGAGATAAAAGAAGTAAAAACTAGTCAGGATGAAATAAATAATGCTATAACTGAGCTGCAATCTCGAATGGATGCCACAGTGGCAAGGACAAATGAGGCAGAATAGCAAAATAGAGGACAAACTTATGGAGAATAATGAAGCAGGAAAAAAGAGGGAGACTAAGGCAAAAGAGCACTATTTAAGAATTAGAGAGGGGCACCTGGGTGGCTCAGTCAGTTGGGCATCTGACTTCAGCTCAGGTCATGATCTCACAGTCTGTGAGTTCAAGCCCTGCATTGGGCTCTGTGCTGACAGCTCGGAGCCTGGAGCCTGCTTCAGATTCTGTGTCTCCCTCTCTTTCTGCCCCTCCCCTGCTCATGCTCTGTCACTCTCTGTCTCAAAAATAAATAAAAGCATTTAAAAAAATTAAAAAAAAAAGAATTAGAGATATCAATGACTCATTTAAAAGGAACAACATCAGAATCATAGGGGTCCCAGAAGATGAAGAGAGAGAAAAAGTGGTAGAAGGTTTATTTGAGCAAATCATAGTGGAAAACTTTCCTAACCTGGGGAAAGACAGAGACTTCACAATCAAGGAAGCACAGAGGACTCCCATTAGATTCAACAAAAACCGACCACCAACAAGGCATATCATAGTCAAATTCACAAAATACTCAGGCAAGGAGAGAATCATGAAAGCAGCAAGGGAATAAAAGTCCTTAACCTACACAGGAAGACAGATCAGGTTTGCAGCAGACCTATCCACAGAAACTTGGAAGGCCAGAAAGGAGTAGCAGGATATATTCAATGTGCTGAATCAGAAAAATATGCAGCCAAGAATTCTTTATCCAGCAAGGCTGTCATGCAAAATAGGAGAGATTAAAAGTTTCCCAAACAAAAATTAAAGGAGTTCATGACCACTAAACCAGCACTGCAAGAAATTTCAGGGGGACTCTCTGAGGAGAAAAGATGAAAAAAAAAAAAAAAAAAAAACAAACACCAAAAGCAACAAAGACTAGAAAGGACCAGAGAACAACACCAGAAACTCCAACTCTACAAGAAACATTATGGCAATAAACTCGTATCTTTCAGTAGTCACTCAAAATGTCAATGAACTAAATGCTCCAATCAAAAGACATGGGGTAACAGAATGGATAAGAAAACAAGATCCATCTATATGCTGTTTATAAGAGACCCTCCTGAGACCTAAAGACACCTTCAGATTGAATGTGAGGGGATGGAGAACCATCTATCATGCTAATGGTTGACAAAAGAAAGCCACCGTAGCCATACTCAGATCAGACAGTCTAGACTTTAAAATAAAGACTGTAACAAGAGATGAAGAAGGGCATTATATCATAATTAAGGGGTCTATCCACCAAGAAGACCCAACAATTGTAAACATCTATGCTCCAAATGTGGAACACCCAAATAGATAAATCCATTAATCACAAACTTAAAGAAACTCATTGATCATAATACCATAATAGTAGGGGACTTCAACACCCCACTTACAACAATGGACAGATCATCTAAACAGAAAATCAACATGGAAACAATGGCTTTGAAGGACACACTGGACCAGATGGACTTAACAGATATATTCAGAACATTTCATCCTAAAGCAGTGGAATATACATTCTTCTCCAGTGCACATGGAAGGTTCTTCAGAATAGATCACATACTGGGACACAAATCAGCCCTCAACAAGTACAAAACGACTGAGATCATACCGGGCATATTTTTAGACCACAACACTATGAAACCCAAAATCAACCACAAGAAAAAATTTGGAAAGACAGCAAATACTTGGAGACTCAAGAACATCCTAATAAAAATGAATGGGCTAACCAAGAAGAGAGGAAATTAAAAAGTACCTGGAAGCCAATGAAAATGGTAACACCACAGCCCAAAACCTCTGGGATGCAGCAAGGGTGGTGAATTATATAGCAATCCAGACCTTCCTAAAGAAGGAAGAAAGGTCTCAGATACACAAATACCTTACACCTTAACCTTACACCTTCAACAGCCGGAAAAAGAACAGCAAATAAAACCCAAAACCAGCAGAAGATAGGAAATAATAAAGATTAGAGCAGAAATCAATGCTATTGAAACAAACAAACAAACAAACAAACAAAAAACAGATCAATGAAAGCGGAAGCTGGTTCTTTGAAAGAATTAACAAAACTACTAGCCTGTTGGATCAGAAAGACAAAGGAAAAGACCCAAATAAATAAAATCAAGAATGAAAGAAGAGAGATCACAACCAACCGAGCACAAATAAAAACAATAATAAAAGAATATTATGAGCAATTATATGCCAATAAAAAGGGCAATCTGGAAGAAGTGGAAAAATTCCTAGAAACATAGAAACTACAAAAATTGAAACAGGAAGAAATAGAAAATTTGAACAGAACCGATAACCAGTAAAGAAATCAAATTAGCAATCAAAAATCTCCCAAAACACAAGAGTCCAGGGCCAGATGGCTTTCCAGGCGAATTCTACCAAACATTTAAGGAAGAGTTAACACCTATTCTCTTGAAGCTGTTCCAAGAACTAGAAATGGAAGGAAACTTCCAAACTCTCTCTATGAAGCCACCATTACTTTGATTCCAAAACCAGACAAAGACCCCACTGAAAAGGAGAGCTAGAGAACAATTTCCCTGAAGAACATGGATGCAAAAACCCTCAACAAGATCTTAGCCAACCAGATCCAACAATACATTAAAAAAATTATTCACCATGACCAAGTGGAATTTACAACTGGGATGCAGGGCTGGTTCAATATCCGCAAATCAATCAGTGTGATTCATCACATCAATAAAAGAAAGAAGAACCACATGATCCTCTCAATAGATGCAGAGTAAGCATTTGACAAAATACAGCATCCTTTCTTGATAAAAACCCTCAAGAAAGTAGGGACAGAAGGATCATACCTCGAGATCATAAAAGCCATATATGACAGAGCCAACACAAATGTCATCCTCAATGGAGAAAAACTGAGAGCTTTTCCCCTAATGTCAGGAACAAGACACGGATGTCCACTCTCACCACTATCATTCAACATAGTATTAGAAGTCTTTGCCTCAGCAATCAGACAACACAAAGAAATAAAAGGCATCCAAATTGACCAGGAGGAGGTCAAACTTTCAGTCTTCGCAGATGACACGATACTCTCTCTATATAGAAAACCGAAAAGATCCCACCAAAAAACTGCTAGAGCTGATCCATGAATTAAGCAATGTGGCAGGATATAAAATCAATGCACAGAAATCGGTTGCATTCCTATACACCAGCAATGAAGCAACAGAAAGAGAAACCAAGGAATCGATCCCATTTACAATTGCACCAAAAACCATAAAATACCTAGGAATAAATCTAACCAAAGAGGTAAAAAATCTATACCCTGAAAACTATAGAATGCTTAGGAAAGAAATTGAAGAAGACACCAAAAAATGGAAAAATATTTCATGCTCCTGGATAGGAAGAACAAATATTGTTAAAATGTCAATACTACCCAAAGCAATCTACATACTCAATGCAATCCCTATCAAAATAACACCAGCATTCTTCACAGAACTACAACAAACAATCCTAAAATTTGTATGGAAGCAGAAAAGACCCCAAATATCCAAAGCGCTCTTGAAAAAGAAAACCAAAGCAGGAGGCATCACAATCCCAGACTTCAAGCTGTATTACAAAGCTACAATCATCAAGACAGTATGGTACTGGCACAAAAACAGGCACTCAGATCAAGGGAACAGAACAGAGAACCCAGAAATGGTCCCACAAACGTATGGCCAACTAATCTGTGACAAAGTAGGAAATAATATCCAATAGAATAAAGACACTCTCTTCAGCAAGTGGTGCTGGGAAAACTGGTCAGACATGCAGAAGAATGAACGTGGACCACTTTCTTACACCATACACAAAAATAAACTCAACATGGATGAAAGACCTAAATGTAAGACAAGAAGCCATCAACATCCTCAAGGAGAAAGTAGGCAAAAACTTCTTTGACCTTGGCCACAGCAACTTATTACTCAACTCGCAGGGAAACAGAAGCAATAATGAAGTACCGGGACCTCATCAAAATAAAAACCTTCTGCACAGCGAAGGAAACAATAAGCAAAACTGAAGGGCAATGGAAGGAATGGGAGAAGATATTTGCAAACAACATACCAGATGAAGGGTTAGTATCCAAAATCTATAAAGAACTTATCAAACGCAACACCCGAAAAACAAATAATCCAGTGAAGAAATGGGCAAAAGACATGAATAGCACTTTTCCAAAGGCATGCAGATGGCCAACCGACACATAAAAAAATGCTCAACTTCATTCATCATCAGGGAAATACAAATCAAAACCACAATGAGATACCACCTCACACCTGTCAGAATGGCTCACATGAACAACTCCGGCAACAAGAGATGTTGGCGAGGATGCCGAGAAAGAGGATCTCTTTTGCATTGTTGGTGGGAACACAAGCTGGTGCAGCCACTCTGGAAAACACTATGGAGGTTCCTTAAAAAATTAAAAATAGAACTACCCTACAACCCAGCAATTGCACTACTAGGCATTTATCCACGGGATACTGGGGCATATGTACCCTAATGTTTATAGCAGCACTATCAATAATAGCCAAAGTATGGAAAGAGCCCAAATGTCCATTGATGGATGAACGGATAAAGAAGATGTGGTATATAAGTACAACGGAGTATTTCTTGGGAATCAAAAAGAATGAAATCTTGCCATTTGCAACGACATGGATGGAACTGGAGGGTATTATGCTAAGTGAAATTAGTCAGAGAAAGACAAATATCAAGGATTTCACTCATATGAGGACTTTAAGAGGCAAAACAGATGAACATAAGGGAAGGGAAGCAAAAATAATATAAAAACAGGTAGGGGGACAAAACAAAAGAGACTCTTAAATATGGAGAACAAACAGAGGTTTACTGGAGGGGTTGTGGGGGGCGGGGGGATGGGCTAAATGGGTAAGGGACATTAAGGAATCTACCCCTGAAATCATTGCTGTACTCTAAGCAAACTAATTTGGATATAAATTAAAAAAATAAATTAAAAAAAAAAGAATGGGGATAATAATATCCATCTTGAAGAATTAGGAAATTCTTCACACATACATACATATACATACATACATAGAGATAGCAAACACACACAGATACATACAGAGAGAGAAAAAATATAGATCTATATATACTGTATATATATTTGGTACCTATATATAATATTCAAATGTATCTGTTATATATAATCAAAGATGCTATTATGACATTATTTTACTTAGCGTTATTTGCATTATTTGTAGGAGGCTTGGTAAATTCTGTAATGAACAATTAACACAGCCTGTGCAGCTAACCAAAAAAAAAATGGGTTTAAAGCGAAAAAATCAGGTTCAGATGTGGCCACAAGATCCCAGAAGTCTCCAGACCCTCCTGAAGCATCCCTGGTTTCTAAAGAACACTCTGAGCTACCAGCAGCCTATTCAAGCCTTCAGGGAGAGCTCCCCCTGGTGCCCCAAGGGGCCCTGCCAGCCTTGGTGTCAGGGGGAGGAATCCTCTTGGGCCCCTGGGGTGCCCCCTGGCATAGAGACCCTGGCAGAGCTGCAAGGCATATGGACCCTCCTTCTAGGCTTGCAGCCATGAGTCTTCCCTCTTGTAACCTACAACCACACAAACATGTGTGTGGCCAGCCCCCAGGGAGCTCTCTTCCAAACCACAAAACTGTTCTGGTGGCGGAGCAAGCAAGCACCACATTTCTGAAGCACCACACACCCTCCTCAGCACAGGCTCAGAGTTTGAAAGAGCTGAGTTCAAATCCCATTTTCGCCACTTTCTAGCCACCAGACTAAATTGTGACACTTCATTTATACCTTTTTCAAGTTTTTAAAGACAGGGATAATGATGACGTAAGGTAGCACATGTACACTTCAAAACGACAATTTTACATCCTATTTATGTCTTATAAATATGTATACACTTAGCACATGTTTGCAACGTTACAAATGTTTAAAAACATAGTATTTATTACCATATTCATCATTTTTATCGAGGCTGCACCAGCTGATCAAAATGATCGTCCATTCACACGATGAGCCATAAGGCTCTATCACAGGGGGAAAAAACCTGTCGTACTGATTTGGTCTTTTGTTGTTAACCAGTGTGACAAAGCGGCAAGTATTTTCTTCCGTTTTGCTCGGTGATTCTAGGTGCTCGAGCCAACATGCTACAGGAGCCCAAGTACAGGAGAAAAAGGCAAAAAGGAAAAAAGCATTTAAGCTTATTTATACTCATTCTCTTTTACATTTCTTCCATCTGGCTCCTTCCTTGCCTGCTCTTCCTCCCCGTGCAGGCAACACTCTGAAGCTGGACGGCCCTTGGGAAAGTCACCTACTGGCATTAGCAGATGAAGAAGAGGGCCCCAGTGGTCAGCACAGGTGCACAGGGCTGTGTGGCCATAGCCAAGGACATTGTAGAGTGAAATTCAAAGCCAAAGATAAACCAAGGGGTCCCAAGTGGTAACAAAGAGACACGGGAGCCAAAGCAGTACATGCCGGGAAAGAATAACAGTTCAGCTGGCAGCCAAGTGAGCTAAGATAAGGGTCTTTTAGCTATCTATGCATTTGTGTATTCATTTATTCCTACAAATATTATTTTTTAATGTTTAATGTTTATTATTTTTGACAGAGAGAGAGAGAGAGAGAGAGCAGTGGAGGGGCAGAGAGAGAGAGAGAGAGAGAGAGAGAGAGAGAGAACCTGAAGCAGTCTCCAGGCTCTGAGCTGTCAGTGTAGAGCCCGATCGATGCAGGGCTCAAACTGACAAGCTGCGAGATCATGATCTGAGCTGAAGTCAGACGCTTAACCGACTGAGCCGCGCAGGTGCCCTAGATCCTACTAATATTATTAAGTGCTAGCTAAAACCAGGCATTGAGGTAGGTACTGGGGAAGAGTAATGATGTAGACAGGAAGGTAGAGACTTCATAGAGCTGTGGCTCCTCTGCTTCTTCCTTTTATAATGTGATCACACAGGCAATCGTCCATTTCATTTCCTTTTCTACTTGTTCACTCTTTATATTGACATCTCTGGTCTTCAGTGTGCTTTGATCAAACACAGATAACTCCTCCCACATCCCCCTTTCTTTCTATTTTTCATTTTATTTTTGTAAACATATTTTTTGGTTTTTAAATGAGTTAAGATTTTCAGAAGAGTTATAAAGACAGTACAGCAAGCTTCCTTGGCCTAAGAAGTCACAATGTGTGGCGATACCCTGGCAGGAGAAGCGGGAATGCCAGAAGATGTTGAAGATACATCTAACCTGGTCTAGAAGGCATCATAGGGAACCTGGTCTAGAAGGCATCTAGAAGGAAGTAGCATTTCATCAGAAACAAGAAAAAGAGAAGGTGTCAGCCAGAAGAAAGGGCCGAATGTTCCAGGTAGAGAGAACAAAATGTATGAGGACTGGGAGGTGAGAGAGAGTGGGGCTTATCCGGAACAGCTGAGAGAAGGACAGTATTGCTGGACCATAGATGAGCAGGTGGAGGTTGCAGCTAGACTTGGATAGTTCAAGTCGTGGAGGATGAACAGGGAGTAGTAGGAGGTTCCTTTTATGAGCTAACCCTGGTGGGCAAAGCCCATAAAGATGCAGTGCTTGGGACCGGAGAGCCCTGCATTGCCCAAGATCCACTCCCTCTTTGGCCACAGTCAGGCCCATCCCAGAAATGAGGAGGCTGGGATCACAGCTCTGTAAAGCAGTTGAATATCACAGCACATATCCCAGGAACAAGAGGACCATGGGTCAGCGTCGCAGACAAGGGTGCTTTTGAGAACCTAACAAAAGCTATGACATCTCTTAGAAGAAAAACAAACATACAAGTCCAAAAACTAATAGCATGATTATTCTCAATCCTTCTCCCTCCTTCTCTCAATCTCTCTCTCTCTCACACACACACGCACATACACATATATTTTCATGAAGTCCATGAAACTCAGTTCGAAGCTCCAAAGAATTCATTCTATATAAAATCTTAGGTCCTTTTTCATCCCAAGCATCAAAATTTCCCAAATCAACCTGTTTTTTTTTCCTCAAGCAACAACAACAAAACTAAATGAGGTAAATGCACCAAATTTTATCACTTTATAGCTTTCTTCAGTGTAGAAAACGGAAAGGCATATAAGGGAAGAGAAAAGGGTTTAAAACAACAGTTTTACATAAAATATCATCAGGTGTACTAAGAAATTCAAGGAACACTCCCCACTAAGAGAATGTGTGTCACTTTCAAGCTCAACAAATATCCTTACCTCTCAGTTTTCACACCTCTCCATGCTTGCCTTCCCCCAACACACACACAGGCATTTATAAAATCCCGGGAAACCAAAGACATTCTTTCTAGCTATGCATGAAAGCTGTAATTTACAGACATTGTCCATATCTCCAAAACAGGATCAGTTGAGATGACAGACATGAACAAACACACACACGCACGCACACACACACACACACACACACACACACACACAATCATGCTCAAAAATCATCTAGAAAGGTGAATCTAACTCTAATGGGAAGTGACCTATAGCAAATCCCTGGAGCTTATAATTCTCAATGAGGGTTAAGATCTCGCCTGAAACGTTAGAAATCCCCTTGCATTAGAAATAGTCAAGGAAACCTCTAGAATGAGGGCCAGGAGAAAGAGCCTCCCTCCTTGAGGTAGCTGCTGATCTGAAATGATCCATCAAAGTAGAGCCCATGGAAATTCAGCAAGGGGTTTGGGCGGATTGCCAGGTGAGCTCCACGTCGTGAACCCTAGGTGTCCCAGAGTTAGAGATGGGTGGGTGCCACACGGGCTGGTTGCCAGACGTAAGAGACAGCCTCCTGACTGGTACTTGGTAAGTGTCCATTCTCGGAATAGCAAAGGCCCACGAAGAGGAGATTTGCACACCTCATTTACACATCACGAGCAAGTTGCAAATATGGTCTTTTAGCAGATTCATTCCTTGTCTCCCTCTCTGCTTACAAAGCCCGAGACTCCACTTCTCTTGAAATAAATAAATAAATAGGAAAATAAATAAGAAAACACATTATAAAAAAAAGAAGAAGACGATGTTCTTCTCCCGGAGGGTTACAATTCATCAGTATTTGTTTGGAAGTCGTCCTGTCCCAAGGCTGTGAAAAGGTGAAGAGAATGCTATTGAACATCCAGGAAAGGAAAAAGCTTTCCTGGCCAAGGTCAAGTATATATCAGCCAGGAGACAAAGCAACACTCATTTCAACCCGAGGCCACAATGTACCTTGACCCCAGCCTCATGAAAACAACAATTTGCAGTCGTCTATAAAACACGTCCTTTACTTCCCTGTTCCATAGGCTTCTTCTGAACTCAGACTCCTGAGTTAGCAGTATCAGGCTGTATTTTACAAGCATGTGTGTGCGTGTGAGTGTGTGCGCTGCATTCTAAGATTTGGGGCAAGATTTATCTCATTCTCTGATGGCATTTTATCGTTATCAGAGAGCAATAAATCTCAGCTCCGTTAGCACTGCATTTAAATATGCACCCGCCAAGATAGAAAGGTGCCAGATCTATAGCATGCTATAAATTTCCATTATTTGCCATCATTCTATACTTGGGCCTTGGCATAGTGCAGCCGAGACTGCACATTTTGTTTAGATAGCTCCTCTTCCCTATAGGGAAACTTCGCCAACACTTGAAGCAGATACAATTTGCTGGCCGCAACTCTGTTTGCACCTTAACAGCTGTTTTGCTTTTTTATTTAGAGAGAACAGGGTTGCCACCATCTGTCTTTTGAAAAATGAGTTCTGCTCACAGCAACATGAAACCATAAAAAAGAGAGAAAGAGAGAGAGTCTGAAGGATGAAGCCAGATGTCATGATAGAGAGAGGGTCAACTCAAACAGGAGACAAAAGTAATGATGAAACATTTACCACTTGGAAAAAAAAAAAAGAAAACAACTCAGGTTTCTCAAGGTTGGTGAATGAGGCTCTGGTGACAACCCAAGAGGAAACACTCTGAAGTTTCTAACAAGTGCTGGCAGAACCCAAATAATGAATAACCTTACCTACTAGGCATCCAGATCTTCCGTCATGTAGGCTGCTCATAGAATCCTAAAACTGCCCAGTAAGGTAGATATTTTAATCAACGCCAACTTAGCAGCAGGCAAAATGCAGTCATCGGCATCAGTCGGACCTGGTTCTGGTCCAGCATCTCCACTTCCTAGTCGTACCTCCTGTGTCATGCCTGTTTCTGCATCCACCAAGCGGTGGCGGTCTACCCAAGTGAGAGTATCTGGAAGGTGAGGTGAGATGATGCCCAGAAAACCCCATGTGCAGCACTGGACACACAGATGTGTTTAATGAATTTCAGCTGTAAGTATTATCAGTGCAGTTAGGTGACTTAGGCTAAGTCTAAAAACTGGTGATAAGCTCAGACTTCAATCCAGTCAGCAGAATTCAAGGCCAGCATTTAAAAATAAAGATCTGGGGTACCTGGGCAGCTCAGTAGGTTAAACATCTGACTTAGGCTCAGGTCATCATCTCGTGGTTCACGAGTTCAAGCTCTGCATCAGTCTCTGGATAGTTTAGAGCTCGGAGCCTGGAGCCTGCTTTGGATTCTGTGTCTCCCACTCTCTGCCCCTCCCCCACTTGCACTCTGTCTCTCTCTCAGAAATAAATAAACATTAAAAAAATTTTTGAAATAAAATAAAAATATATATCTTCAGGCCATTTTCTAAAACTCAAGCGTATCAGCTAGTTTATAGGATGGTACTATATGAACTCCCAATCCTCAGTGACTTAATACAACAGAAGGACATTTCTCACATTTGCTACATGCCTGACAGATCCAGGCACGAGGCAGGTTCTCTTACACGTGGTTACTCAAGGACCCAGGCAGATGGAGACAGGAGCAACTCAACACAGGACTTGAGATTCACTGGGGCAGAAGAGAGTGCTTGGAGACCTTACACCCACTCCCCATGCTCTGTGTCAGAAATGACACAACCCACTGGTCAGACCCAGCTTCACAGTTGTGCTCAATTGCAGTGGGAGACTGGGAAGTATCGTCTTCCTTGTCACCAAGAAGGAAACCTTGTAAGCACATGGGGGTAAGCACTAGTGTTGTCCATCACACCACAACAATTAGAATGATGGACTAATTGAGTCTTTCCCTTTCATATAGATTTTTGTTTCTCTGAAACACACAGCTTACTTGTCAGCATTTAATGTTCATAATTCCTCACTATGGAATGATACAAGCTTTCCTCCCTAAACAAGAAAATGGCATTAAAATGAGCTACTGGGAATAGAATGGAATGGAATGGAATATGAGATGGAGATCAAACAAAATTTCAAATACAATCACACTTCCTTGTTTAGTTAAAATAATCTTTTTGACAAAAGTGGATGGATCAAAAATGGGTATCTATGTGGCGCTTAAGCTATCCAGAAACTCAAAATACTGTAAGCAGCCTCTATCCAAAGCAGCCCTGAAAAATAAGATTCTGTTTGATATAGGAAGGGAAGAAAGAATCTTCCTTTTCCCAGTCTCAAACTTATTTACCCAAACCTCTTACTCCATACAGAATCTGCATGCCAGAATATTCTGATCTCACAGGCCTGGAATAGGGCTCAGGTCTCTGTACCAGCTCTATAAGGTGATTCTGATGCCTAGTCAGGGCCGGGAAGCCAAGCTCTAGATCCACTCCATAGTCTAGAACAATCTCAAGAGGTTAAGGACGAGCTCCTTATAGTCACTCATACTCTCAGTTTCCTCTTCTACAATGATATAATGTCTTCACAATGTCATCTATTGTGAAGATTGTGGTAGAAGATGCATGCAGATACCTTTCAATAACTGTGGCATGATGCAACCAACCCTTATTATTACCATGACAAATCGAGACCACTGCCAGAAGATAAGGGGAGAGGAGAAAGAGAACATTCACTATGTACTCTATCCAAGACCCCAACTTTGTACTGTCCGATGGAGATACCAAAAAAGGATAAAACAAACTGTGGTATACACATACAATAAGGCACAATTCAGCCTCAAGAAAGGAGGAAATGCTGCAACATGGGACAGCATGGATGAACTTTGAGGACATCATGCTAAGTGAAATAAACCAGTCACAAAAGGGCAAATAGTGCACGATTCCACCTGTATGAGGTATCTAAAATAGTCAAATTCATAGGATCACAGAGAGTAGAACGGTGGTTGCCAGGGACTGAGAGAGGGGAGGAAATAGGGCATTATTAATCGATAGGAATAAAGCTTCAGTTAAGCAAAATGAATAAGCTCTCATGATCTGCTATATAACATGGTACCAATAGTCAATAATAAGGCACTGTACCTTTAATAATTTGTTAATAGTGTAGATCTCATGTTAAATGTTTTACCACAATAAAATAAAAATTTTTAAAGGTCTACTCCCCAAAAAACTGGGGCTCAAAAAAAAGATAAATACAATTCCTATTTTTGTTTTTGAATTTGATTTTTTACAATTGGAACTCCTGTTTTCATGAACCTTACAGCCTGGTAAAGAAATTACTCTTTAATCTGTTATCCACTCTTCCTCACCTAGATACAATCTCCATCACCTTGAAAGCCTAAGAATATAAGCCAGAATCTATTTCCCAAAGCTCTTGATGCATTTTTGCAAAGATCATTGTTCAAGTTAGACTTCAGTCTACACATCATTTTAAACAGATTTAGTTTGTTAGCCAAAGTTTCAGAACTTTGGACAGTTCATTTAATGTATTCTCCTAACAAATTTGCCACTTCAATTACATTATGTATCTGGAGTTGTTTTTTTTTTTTTTTTTTTTATTCTACTGAGTGAAAACTGATACCTAATTGCCTGTGCAGTCTCCTGAAACCTCCCCTTCCTTCCTTTAAAGAGACCCTGAATGTCAGAGACAGAAAATATAGGATTTTGTTAAGATCATCCTCCCACCTCTCTGATTCCAAGAAATGTAACATCAATAGTGATGTTGCGATAATAGATTGCATCAAGGCTTCTCAAGCTTGGCACTATTGACATTTTAAGGGAGACAATTCTTTGTTCTTGGGAGCTGCCCTGGGTATTTCCAGGATGTTTAACAACATCAATGGACTCTACCACTGGATGCCAATAGCAACCCCTCCCAGTTGTGGGAACCAAAAATGTCTCCAGACATTGCCACATGTTCTCCAGGTGGGGCAAGATTACCTCTAATTGAGAGGCTGGCTTTTGTTTATTGCACATATCCTAAGAGCAAAACACTGGGTTAAGTTCTTAACATAACTTACTTCATTTAATTCTCTCAACAACACTGTGTGAGTAGAACTATTTGTATACAGATTTTTATTTTATTTTATTTTTGAGAGACAGAGAGAGACAGAGTGCAGGTCGGGGAGGGGCAGAGAGAGAGAGGGAGACAGAATCTGAAGCAGACTCCAGGTTCTGAGCTGTCAGCACAGAGCCTTACGTAGGGCTCAAACCCATGAACCATGACATGATGACCTGAGCCGAAGTCAGACACTTAACCAACTGAGCCATCCAGGTGCCCCCTCATATATGGATTTTTAGATAAAAAGAACTGAGCCAATGAGTGTCAGAGCTGAAGTTCCAAAGTCCATACCCTTTCCTATACCCTATGCATTCACACAGGTCAATTCTACTTTCTGTTCATCCATAGAATGAATCATATTGACACAGAAATGAACTGTAAAGTATATTTGATATCTGAGTGACAGCACTAATTCCCTAGGAAGTTATACACCCCCCATGTCCCATTCAGACCCCATCATGTCATGGAGCCCCAAGAACACAAGAGCAACCCAGAAGGTATTGAGTATGGATGGAATTTTTTCTGGCACCAAAGCTAGGAAAAAGCCAACTTTTCTCCTACCTTTTCAGTATGGCGAAACAAGACCTTGGCCACTGGCCACTTTTTAATAATTTATTCTCTTCAGGTAAGTAAGTCTATACCTATAAGATATGTCTTGTAGTGGATATTGCAAACATCTTTTCAAGGAATTGTCCCTTTACTTTTAGCCACATGCTGGCAATGGAAACAGCCCTGTTTCTACAGGAGACACTCAGCCAGATCTACCTGGACAATGGAGTCAAGCTGAACTAACTGGAAGCTTTTGCTGATTATTTGGCATTTGACTGAGGAAAAAAATAGAATGATAAATCTTTCACTTGCATTCTCTTGCATGGTGGATTGTAATTTTTGTGATTTGGGAGATACTGACAGCCAATTGTTGCCTTATGGACTGGGAATACTACTGGACAAAAAGAAAGATGAAAGCAAATGAATTAGAAAAGGACACAGGAACAAGGGGCAAGGGTGTTCTGGTGACATCTGAACTTCCTTGAAGAAGAGCCAAATCCCTGAATTTAGTTCATGCCAAATTTCCTTTGGTGCTTGAGCTAGTTTGAATTTGGTTTCTGTGACTCCTAAATACAACAGCCCTTAAACTGGAGGTGGAGAGAAGATGGTAGGCAACAGCATGCTGTCTTGGAATCACAACACTAGGTGGACAGGGTCTGAAGAGGGAAGTACCCCAGGCTGCACAGGTTGCAGACATGCAAAGCATCAGTCTCACCTCCTTGTGGATGGATGCATATCACTGCCTCTGTTCTTTGAAAGGAAATGCCACTGTTTCAAGAAGGTTTTGCTTCTTGTTAGGTGTTTTGAGTTTCTGCCTTAAAAAAAAAAAAAACCACGTAATCTAACGGGGGAGCCAGGGATCAGGAAAGATCTGTACTCTTCCCTGTAAACTTAAAGGGCTGGCTACTGCAGCTTGTCAGTCTATACAAGGATTAGTAAAAACACGAAAGAAAATGCAGAATATCTACTATGACACAGTGGGCATAGCTTCCCAACAATTATAAAGCAAGCCATTCTAGCTTTTATTATTTGATGAACCAGCTTAAAATTAATTGTTCATGATCAAGAATGGTCTGTTGGATCTAGTTTTCTTCCAGAGCACAAGCCCCATGCACTACTCCAGTATTTAAGGATCACACTGTGAGAGAGAATGGAAGGAGGCAGAGACATGATGTCCAAAGTCCTTATCCTACTTATTATCTCTCTAGGCAGCTCTTGTCAATGGAGCTCGGGAAATGAGGAAGAAGTAACTTTCCATGTCATAAGGGACTGAAGGATACTGGCCTTCTGATATGTGCACATGGCCCTAGACATCACCTGCTGGATGGAAATGAGTTGTGTTTTGTAGATGAAACACAATGGACTGAACAGGCCTAAGCATCAGTCGCAGGTCTGCCAGTAACAATTCTGTGACCTAATCTACTAGGCACTCAGTCTCTCAGCCTCAGATCCTTTATCCTTAAAATTGGGGCATGCACCAATGTTTACAGCAGCACTCTCAACAATAGCCAAATTATGGAAAGAGCCTAAATGTCCATCAACTGATGAATGGATAAAGAAATTGTGGTTTATATACACAATGGAGTACTATGTGGCAATGAGAAAGAATGAAATATGGCCCTTTGTAGCAACGTGGATGGAACTGGAGAGTGTGATGCTAAGTGAAATAAGCCATACAGAGAAAGACAGATACCATATGGTTTCACTCTTAGGTGGATCCTGAGAAACTTAACAGAAACCCATGGGGGAGGGGAAGGAAAAATAAAAAAGGTTAGAATGGGAGAGAGCCAAAGCATAAGAGACTCTTAAAAACTGAGAACAAACTGAGGGTTGATGGGGGGGTGGGAGGGAGGGGAGGGTGGGTGATAGGTATTGAGGAGGGCACCTTTTGGGATGAGCACTGGGTGTTGTATGGAAACCATTTGACAATAAACTTCATATATTGAAAATAAAATAAAATAAAATAAAATTGCATATAAAAAATTAATAAAATTGGGGCATGCATTTATGTAGGTATATATGTATGTATTTAGGCTTATAGGGTTATAGAAGAGTTAAGTAAGAAAGTGGAACAAAAGTTCCTAGAGCTCTCAGAACCCAACGATGGTCAATAACTGATAGTAATCATGGTATCATCCTAAGACTATTCTAGATTTTCAACTGGCTGAATTCTGGAGCTACTTCTCAATGGTGACACCATCAGTCTGACTCAGAACCCATCTCTTTTCTTGTGGACGTCTGAATGGTCTGGTCTAACCTGGAATGTCTGACTCAGACCAGACAGATGAGATCATCACTTCAAGCTCTACTTAGAAAAAGGCAACATCAGAGGATCAATGAAAGGCATAACTGGAGAATGGGACATGGTGAAAGAATATACACTGTAGCTTAGCGAATACCAGCTGATAGCACCTCACCCCTTCCCATCTCCAATGACTGGCATCACCAATCCAACATCTCCTTAGAAGAACTAACCTATTACAAGAGGACACAGAAGGGACTCTTGAGTGGCTCAGTTGGTTGAGCGTCTGACTCAAGTCACGATCTCATGGCTCATGAGTTTGAGCCCCGTGCTGGGCTCTGTGCTGACAGCTCAGAGCCTGGAGACTGCTTCAGATTCTGGGTCTCCCTCTCTCTTTGACCTTCTCCTGTTCATGCTCTGTCTCTCTCTCCTTCAAAAATAAATAAACATTTAAAAAAATTAAAACAAAACAAAACAAAAAGACACAGCAGGAAAGAGCCTGCCTGGATTCAACCCCAATCTGCCACTTAAAACCTATGAGACCTTGGCAAGTTATTTAAGTACTTTGGGCTCCCACTTCTTGCTCTGCAAAATAGAAATAATCATAGCATCTCACACATTTACAGAATCATTAGAAGAATTAAATGTGTTAATATTGCAGCAGCCCTTAGAACAGGCCTGGCATGGAATGAGGGCTACATGGATGACTGTTACTCAATAAAATAAAGTAAATCCAAATTATTGCACAGATTTTGACTTTTCAACTATACAGACACAGCCTGAAATTCTTCCTTCATCCAGCAACTCTTTCCCATGCAGAAAAAAAAAATGTTTTAAATTAAAAGCCCACAAACTGGGGCACCTGGGTGGCTCAGTCAGTTAAGCAAGCATCCAATGTCGGCTCAGGTCATAGTCTCATGGTTCACAAGTTGGAGCCCCATGTTAGGATCTGTGCTGACAGCTCAGAGCCTGGAGCCTGCTTCAGAATCTGTGACTCCCTTGCTCTCTGCCCCTTCCCCACTCATGTTCTGTCTCTCTCTGTCTCTCAAAAAATAAATAAATGTTAAAACATTAAAAAGCCCACAGATTTACTTGAAATAAAAAACAAACACACACACAACAAAATATAATAGGAAAGAATAGGTAAGGAAGTTGATTTCTCATCTTGCCTGCTGCCCTACTCTGACTCACTGTGATGGGGGGACTCTTAGCACAGTGTCTTCTGATTAAGAAAGGAGATTCCAAACAAACAGGTGTCTCCATCCTGGTACAATCTACATTACCCTCAGAGACCACCAGGCTTCCAGCCACCAGGCTATAGGGATGTTAATGGACCCCTGTCAATTGTCTCTGAGGGTTCTCTTCAGCAAAAGCATAGCACAAGGAGTATCCTCAGTGTGTGTTCTCAGGTAAAGATCTAGTCTACCCAGGATGTAGGCTTGATGGTAATAATGCAAGTTCTTTCTTGTGCATCTTCCAAATGCCCACGAAAAGCAGTTTTCTCCTGGTCCTGGAGAATTTGCCATTTAGTCCTACATTGTCAGTGGATTTGTGCTGTGGGACTCAATAATGACGCATGCGTATAAAGGGGTCCTTGTAGTATCCTTAGCTTATTAAGCTTCAACCCTCCTGGAATGATCACGTGCTTTTCAGCAAAGAATAGAGTTGATGCCCTTAGGCAAACCGTTATAGAAGTTAACTAAATTTGAATTCTCCCAGGGCCTCTTGAATGCATTCTTTTTTTTTTTTTTCTTTTTTTCCTTAAGAGTTCTCTGAGCTTGTATCAAGTCTAATTGATTTTTAGCACAGGAAGCCTTACCTCCCAATATAGCACTGGGCCCTTATTCCTTGTAGCCAATGGCAAAAGATCCATTTATAAATTGTTAAACATGTTCACAGCTAAACGACACCAAAATAGCCCAGGAATATTTTAATATTCATAGTTTGCTTTGATTAAAATACAAACTTTTCACATTAGCTCTAGGATTATTTTTCATAACGCAGGCAGGTTACAGAGCTGAGTGCCACTTAATTTAGTGTTTAATCAGGAGAACTACTGTGGCATCAGGCTGATTAGGTTGGCTCAGCTGCTGCCTGCTCAATTTTTCCCCATAATTGCGGGATATTTTTTATGGTGACAAGTGCCCGGACGGTAGAATTCCAATATGCTATACATCAGCTTCTCCATTATTGGATTAGCTAGATGTGGCATCGCCTACTGCAGCACTACCACCCCTATCATTGATCGCATCGTCCTTTCCATTTCACAATTAATGCAAGTCTGCTGGATTGATCAATCTTCTCAGGAGCTTGGGCTGCAGTCAATATATTCTTATGGCTGTGTGTTAGTGATCTGCAGGGTTTCTCGCGAAGCCAGTGGATTTGTCACTGTGGCAAGAGATTTTCTCATTTTAAGATGCCCCTGATCCCACCAGGTTGCCAGACACACTGTTTTCAAATTACATATGTGTGGATGGATGGATGGATGGATGGGAAGGAGGGAGGAAAGATGGAAGGAAGGAAGGAAGGAAGGAAGGAAGGAAGGAAGGAAGGAAGGAAATGAAAGGGAGAGAGAGGGAGATAGAGAGAGGGAGGGAGGGAGGGAGGGAGGGAGGGAGGAAGGAAGGAAGGAAGGAAATGAAAGGGAGAGAGAGGGAGATAGAGAGAGGGAGGGAGGGAGGGAGGAAGGAAGGAAGGAAGGAAATGAAAGGGAGAGAGAGGGAGATAGAGAGAGGGAGGGAGGGAGGGAGGGAAGGATGGAACGAAGGAAGGAAGGAAGGAAGGAAGGAAGGAAGGAAGGAAGGAAGGAAGGAAATGAAAGGGAGAGAGAGGGAGAGAGAGGAAGTAAGGGAGGGAGGGAGGGAGGGAGGGAGGAAGGGAGGGAGGGAAGGACAGAAGGAAGGAAGGAAGGAAGGAAGGAAGGAAGGAAGGAAAGGGAGAGAGAAAAGGAGATAGAGGAAGAGAAGGAAGAAAGGAAGAAGGAAGGAGGAGAAAAAGATGATTGATTTCTACAGCTGTCCATCTCTTGAATTATTACTTTGTTAACTGAATTTTATTTTCTAAAATCTTGGGAAGTCCATTCAAGACCCACAAAAGCTAAATGATCAAAACTATCATCCCCAAGGCAAAGAAGATAAAAAAAATAGAGTGTGAAAACAAATGTAATAGCTCCTCCCATGTTGTAGTGGATGGACTGTTTCAAAAATAACTTCCACATAAGACAAGGAAGCATGACAGCTGCAGGTGTGGATGAGAATTAGATGACAGGTTTGCTATTAGCTGAATGTAGCTACTGCTAATTTGAGTGAGAGACACAGAATCCCAGGGTTATAATTAGTTCATTTGCTACCATTTTTGATATTTGCTGTCATCTCACAGGCTTCTCTGGGTGCCTATTGTATCAGGGAGCCCTGGCTAGCCATCTTGAGATCACATAGAGATGTCCCTCCCTCCCATGTTTAAGCTTCCTAATTCTCAAGTGTCTCTTGGCAAGCTTCAGAAATGAACAAGAGCTGTTGTAAGAACAAGCAGGCCACGGTGGCAGCAACCCACTTCTCCCTCATAACTCCAAAGTACCTGTATGTAGGGAAATGAGATGATCTTCTCAGGAGTTTACCTTATGATGCCAAAATAGTGAGAGCAGAAATTATGCAAAGTCACATTCAAGAGTAGAGCCTCCAAACAAGAGAGAAGAGAAACATGCTACTATATTGAAAGAATGCTAAATCCATTAGAAGGTGGTTGGAGCATGGGAGTGTGACAGCTATGTGTGGCAGGCAGAATAATGGGACCCTCAAAGACACCCATGTTCTAACCCCCATAACCTACAAATATGGCAATTACATGACAAATTTGACTTTGTAGATACAACTGAGGTTGTAGACCCAAAAACGGAGACAGTATTCTGGATCTGGAGGAGGGTGCAACCTAATCACATGAACCCTTAAAAGGAGAGGACTTTCACCAGCTGGAGTGAGAGAAATCTGGCAGAAAAGAAAGTCAGTGAGTTTCCAATTGCGAAAATGGCTAATACCATTGATGGCTCTGAGGTGGAGGGTCCCACGTACAAGGATGGAAGAGGACCTAAAGGCAGTCCCCGGCTGATAGTCTGCAAGGAAATGGTGACCTTAGTCTTGTAGCTGCAAAAATCTATGTTGTCTCAATCTCCTGAATAAGCTTGGAAGTGGATTCTTCCCAGAGCTCCTGATAAGAATCCATCTAATAGTCAACACCTTCACATTGCCCTCGGGAACCCCCCAGCATAAAAACCAGTTGAGCCAACTGGACTTCTGAACTATAGAAGTGTGAGATAATAAGTTTGTTATTTCAAGCTGATAACTTTATGGTAGTTTGCTATGGCAGCAAAGAAAACATACCCTATGGAAAGCTCCATATGAGGAGGCAGTTTGAAATGATGGACAGAGTCTCTGCAGACAGAATGGCTGGGTTCAAAGTGTCATTCTACCACTTACTAATCGTGTGTACTTGGGCAAGTGACTTAACCAGATTAAGTATCGCCTTCTTTGTAGACTTCAACTATATAAGAGAGAGAGAGAGAGAAGTAGAGGGAGAGGGAAAGGGAGAGTGAGAGGGAGAGGAAGAGGGAGAGAAGGAGAGAGGGAGAGAGAGAGGGAGAGAGAGGGGGAGATCACATGGATGGAAGGGAGAGGGAGTGGGAGAAGGAGAGGGAGAGAGAGAGGGGGAGAGGAGGAGAGGGAGAGGGAGAGGGGGAGAGGAAGAGGGGGAAAGGGAGAGGGGGAAAGGGATATAGGGAGATGGAGAGAGGGAGAGAGACTGCCTGTGATTTCCAGCCAAAGATTATCGAACAACACCTGTACTTGAACAGTTGGGTTTATTACCTGTTGTAATGAGGGAAAATATACACCATGAAGAACCATGGGGTGTCATAATAAGATGGAGTCAGGGATGACTTCATCTAGGATTTGGGTTTGCATTAGGTACTCTTGGAGGAAGGTTCAAGGAATCAGGGCTTTCCTCTGGATTGGATACCATCAGTGAGCAGAGCAATTTCCTTACTGGGAATTTTAATAAATTGTATCTGGAAGGAAGAATAGAGTGAAACTAGAGGTGTAGTTGGTACAGAAGAAGTAGTCACTCATGTTAGCCAGACTGGGCATTTTTGTCGTTTAGGAAAGGTTTACATTTTTGACTGGGTTAGGAATGGTACTGTTTTCTCTTGACCCATCAAGATCATGGGGCAGACTTGTCTGATGTTCATGTTTCATGAGGTTGTTTCTGTTTAAAGGAAAATTAAGGGCTGCCTGTGAGGGTCAGGCTGCCTCCTACCGACACCAAGGCTTAGCTGATAGGACCCATCAGGGGCTGGTCTTCTATTTCTCAAGACAACAAATACAAAGCACTTATCACAGCACCTAGAATATAGTAAACACTCAACAAAACCAACAGCTTTTAAAATTACTATTGTTACAGAATAGCTCACAGAAAATCAACGGCCCATGTTGGGCCCATGTTGTCAATTACCAAATGGCATCCCTTATATAATTCATCAAGAACTTTGCAACTTTTCTCTCTTTTTCCCTTCCTTCTCTCTCCATCCCTCTTTATATAGGTCAAGGTAGTCATTAGCAAGCAAGGAAACTCTCTCATTTAAAAGGAAGAGGCAGACTAGAACATACACAAGAAATCATTAAATTCTCTCAAAAATTTAGGGAAAGACTATTAGCACCCACCTCTTACTAACTTATTTCCTACACATGACAAAGGAGAAGATACATCTTTGCTCAAGGATTCAACCTGTCCTGTTCCAAGAGGTTCCAACAGCTGGCCTATGTACTTGAAGACACCCAAGGACTGGGTTATCCTAATTTGGTCCAACCAAGGTTTTGTGTCTTATAGCTATTTCTCCTTTCTCGTATGCCAGCTCATCATATATTTTTCTCATTATGATGTGGCTTCAGGTGTAGTTTGCCTATGTAGGGAAAATGCTTGCGCGGTGGAATAAAGGTGTTGGAGCTTCCCAGGAAAACTCTTTCCAAATTAGAATGTATTCATCACAAAGAGATGGTAACTCTCTTGGAGTACTGACACATCAAATCGCTGACCCTATGAAGTTAGGTTATACCCAAACTAAGGTGACTACATCAGGGCAATCAATTCTACCAGTTGTGTGATATGATCAGATAGTGTGGGTGTTTTAGCCATAAGCCCTGATATTTACATGTTTAGGAGACATAAACATAGCCTTAGCTATCTGAATTGAGCCACTTTAATTTGCATGTGTATATATTTTTTCTAATTTTAAATTACACGCACACACATAAGATTTAAAAAGATGCTCTACTGAATATAAGAAAAGTGGCTTCTACACTGGAGAAATGGTGTATATTTTTAAAGGGAAGCAGACATATGTATTGATAATCTATTCTTCCAATGACCATTTCAATGACCCACTAAAAGTAATTCACCAAATGATCAATCTTCTGAAAACCATTAGTTAATCTTCACAGTTTCCAAGTAGAATCTGGTCAAGGGGTTGCCCCTTACTTAGTCTCATCCTAAGCAGCTCTAGCCATAAAATTAGGAGGTTTGATGTGAGAACATTTTTTTCTAGTATACACTAACTTAATTATATTCTTTATATTTAATCATAGATTATCAAAAGGTCTTCCATTGATGACACATCTATCAACTTTTGGGTTGATATCTAAGCAAAAGGTTCATAAAAATACCTAGTTTTACTTTACAGGTCCTTTAATCCCTAATATTTTATGCAAGAGAAACAAAGAGTGTATGTGTAAATACACATCCCTGAGGAGTAAGATTCAAAAAGGGTTCAGAACCTTTTCCCTAAATGGTTTGAGTAGCATCCTCCATTTGTCTTTAAACCCAATTTATGCAATGCTCCTGCAGGATTAATCTTTGCAAAGCACCGGCTGATTGTATTACTTTCTTTGAGAAACAAAACACAACAGGAAAACAAAATAGCCTCCAAGTTTACTTGTAGCTTATAGAATAAAATCAGAATCCGTCTACTTTGCATTCAAGGTCCTTCAGATATTGGCCTCCTCTCCCTTCCCAGGGCTCTCATGCTTTCTGACTCACTAAGTTTCTGTCTCATGTTTCTGTGACCTCAAGCGATGGCTTAACATATTGACTGTACTAAGGTGTTGAGAGGAAGTCCTATCTGGCTTATTTTCCTTTATTGCATAGCATCAAGGAAAACACCTTCCTATGCAGAAATGTATTTTAAGCCACCTAGTGCTATTTTAAAATATTTAAAACATCTTTACAAATGTCTTTTTTGTTAAATAAATAGAAAACCTTCACAATAGACAAGACACATTCAAGCATAAACATAAACACACACACACACACACACACACACACACACACACACACACACATTAGTTTAGGAATAAAAAGAAATGCATTGGCTCATGTGGTTCCATGGTTCCACGTACGTAGAAATGACTTCAGGCACAGCTGTATCCAGAGCCTCAAGGGATGCCATCAATATTTTTCCTTTCTCAATTTCTTAGATTGTGTCTCTATAAATTAAGGGCAGCATGGCCACCATAACCCTAGACTCACTTCTACCCAGCCTAACAACTCCATGAAGAAAAGATGATTTCTCCACAGACTTCAACAGTCAAGCAGGAGACAGGAAATATACAAGTTGATTTGGAAATGCCTTGAAAAGCAATGAAGCTCTCTGGTCAGACAAGAAGCTTCCAGTGGCCAGCAATAGGGCTTCAGAGTGGAACTTAAGAAAAGTCACTGGTCACTTCTGGAAGATTCATGCAAACTAACTCAGTCATTTGGAAAGTCAGAAAATATAAAGAAGCATGTATCCTGTATTTCTTATATGACCTATACATCAGGGTAAGCAAAAACAAACAATAAAAGAAGAATGAAAGGAGATTTTTCTCTCTAGAGGTATTCCAATTAATAAATGAAGAAAAAGTAATGACAAGAGTTGTTAGTGGCTGCTAAAAGTCCCCCACAAGACTGCCATCCATACATGTTATACTGCTGGTGGAAGTTACACAATAACATTTATGGTATACTTTTGTTTAAAAAATTATAGATTTATTTATTTGTAAAACATTAATTCCTTAATAGAGTCAAATACTCTATCGGTGTTCAAGTTCAGTTGATTGTCACAATAGAATATTTATCTCTACTAAGGAATTGACATTAATTTTTAAGACCTAATAATGTTAATGATATTTTTTTCTTAAAAGTCCTCATCTTTTTCATAGGAATTGAATAACAACATTTTCGACATGGTTAGTAAGTTTGAAGCCACAATTTGAGTCAACATCTGCCTAACTTCAGAGCCCATGATCTTAACAACAAAAAAAGAAAGAAAGAAAAGAAAAAAAGGAAGAAAAATTACCTTCTGCATGGGAAAAAGACCCAGGGTACCCAAAAGCTAATTCTTGCTATCTGCAAATCATTTAAATTTTAATTCACATTTTCTAATTTTTAAGAATAGATATTGTATATTCATAACTTTCAAAGACCAATAAAAATTACTTTTAAAAATGTCTTCATCTTTTTAATTTACAGAGATATTTTTAAATGATATGTGATATGTAAATATTTGGTTATATTAAGGAATTACTGCTAATTTTAATATGGAATAATGTCAATAATAATATGGTATTTTCCTCAAAAAGTCTTCATCTTTTGAACACACTTGCTGAAATATTTAATAATAATAATAATATAATGCTTGGGATCTGCTTCAAAATATCCATGGGGGGAGAGGGAGGAAGCTTAAAGAACAGAAACAAGCTTGGCCATGAGTTTGTAGTTGTGGAAGCTGGGTGATGGATGCGTGTGCTATTACTACCCTATTCTCCTCACTTTTGTCTATGTTTTAAATCTTTTATAAACAAAAGAATTTAAAACCACCACTAAAAAAAAGACAGTGAGTTTATCTCTCTGGGGTATCACCACATCACTTTGGCCCACTGATGACTCTGGAGTGGGAAACACAAATTCAGTATTTGTGGGTACCTCGAAGAAAACTCCAGAGTAATTTCAGAATGGGGTCCCTAAATAATGTCCCTCCTACTTTCCAAGTCTGATGTGTTAAGCTGTTTGTGCAAACAGCCTGTATCCATCCATCAACTGTCCTCCCGGCTTGTTCCTTTGCAACTGTCCTGCCCTTCTAACCTTTCTTACTCTTCCTTGGTCAACCGTTTGCATTGAGCTCAGACGTCATCTCTCCCATGATGCCTTCTTTGACCACAACTGCTCCCCACCCCAGATCATTCTCTTTTATCACTTTTCCCGTCTTCCAATCAGTTATCACCATCCTTAGTGTCTCATTTATTTTGCTAGTTTCATGATCACAACGGCAAAAGTTATTACAAGTATCAAGCTCATGTTCAACATTGGATCTCCATACTAAGGACGCTTTTTGGAACCTAGCAGGTCAGCAAGGAACGTTTGAAAACTAAATGCTTAATAGTTAAATTACTACTAAATCACCCAATCCATTGGTTTAGCTGTGGCCGTTTTACACTAAATACGGTATTTCCCCCCCTAAATCTATGCACCTCCTACCTTGAATGTTAACAACAGAACATCATCTATCTTCTTCAGTGATAATCTTTTTCCTTTATTTTGCTAGGGCTTATCATTGATAAGTCTAATTGGAACTAATCAGAAACATCATAATAGATTGAGAGCTGTTTTTTACGTTTCTATAACAGCTTGTATGAGCGTGCACAACCTTCGATAATGAAAGGGATGTTCTGATAATTCTTTCCTGCTAGTATTAAAAGATGAGTTATTTGTGTTAAGAGATCAAGACACGCTACCTCAGAGAAATAGGAAACTGAGTAGTTTGCAGTTGTGAGAACAACAAAGTTAACATTCAATTAAGCTCCATCACAAGATTTATACCAATCATTAACCAAAAGTTGTCTTCAGTTCAGTTTTGGGAAACTGAACAATACCCTGACGAAGAGAAAGGCCCTTTAAAAATTAAGCAATAATTATGGTATGTTTGCAAAATGCAGTCTATCTTTTGTATCTGGGATTTCTTGGCTGTGTAATTTGCATACACATTAAACTCTGTGGGAAATTGGAAAGCAATTCAGAATTCAACAATTAAAAGATACAAATTAAAATTGTTAGCATTAACTTAAAGTTTATTGCTGGTGCAATGCTCTTGGATATAAATGAACTCTGATGCAGCAATCTTTCCTCTCTTAGATGTTCAGTGTACTTCAGTCTGACTTAGAACTTTCAGTTTTGTCGTTGCCACTTGATAGTCATAAATATGCTCTTGTAATACTCATGTATTGGCTACAGATTTTTTTTTTTTCATTAGAAAGAGAAGTTGGGTCAAATCGCTCTGGTACTCAGAAGGACTTTCCATTTCTTCAAGCACTTTCAAATTATTTGGAGGAATGCTCAGATAATTCTGTGTTTAAACTAATAGAAAAGACACTGCTTTACAGAGGTGTAAGTTGAAAGAAAAATGCAGTCAACACAACAAAAGAAGATGGGTCTGGGCGCCTGGATGGCTCAGTGGGTCCAGCTTCAGCTCAGATCATGATCTCACACTTTGTGAGTTTGAGTCCCGTATTGGGCTCCGTGCTGACAGCTCAGAGCCTGCTTTGGATCCTCTGTCCCCCTCTCTCTCTGCCCCTCTCTGCTCATGTGTGCACGTGCATGGTCTCTGTCCAATAAATAAGCATTTTTTAAAAATCTTAAAAAAAAAAGATGCGTCTTGCCTTTTCACTTTTCACATACATCTATATTTTATGTACTATAAACACACACATGTATATATATATATATATATATACATATATATATATATGTATGTATATAAGAAAAAATATATATGCATGTATGTATACGCATGGAGTTTTCATCATAATATACTGAGAACATTCTAGTCTAATTGCCTGGATGTAAACCTCAGTTCCATCACTTTCCAGCTGTATGATCAAAGATGTGTTAGTCTCTCAGCTTCTGAGTCCCATTCTGTATAGGTTGAATGAGAAAAAAGTTAAATCCCTGTATCTGACATGGGGGGAGTGCTCAACAATTGCAAACCATTGTTTTTGTTAAGTGCTGGCATGTGGGGTGCCTGGGACCCAATCCCAGCCCTACCACTTAATAAGTCTGGGACTCTGGACAAATTAACTCACCTGTTTATGTCTCAGTGGCCCCATGAGTAACATGGAGATATGGGGCCTACATCATAGGGTTGTCAGGTGATTAAATATTTGCAAAGCACTTAAAATAGTGCCTAAAGTAAGTTCTACATAAGTAGTTGTTAAATAACAAAAACATATGGATAGCTAGCTAGATGGGTAATTCCATATACATTTGTACACACACACACACACACACACACACACACACACACACATAAAACAAGCTGGTTCAACAAAAAACTGGAAAAATTCCAGTATGATTCCAGTGTTGTTCTAAACTAGTAATATTGATTATCACTGTGCTTATTTTCATTTAAAAGCAGGAAGTTGGAGCAAGCTTTCTTATATTTAGGATGCACAGGAAATCCAAGATCTGTGGTTCATCAGAAGCTGCTGTGTATTCCACATGACGAATTTTGAGAGAATTAGGATACAATAAAAAGCCCCTGACATTGTGACTAATTGAATATACTTGGATCATTGATGGTTCTTCCACATGCCCCAGGGCCATCAACATGGGGACCAATTATCAAGGTAAGTGTAGAAGTTTAGATTTTTATGCTATAAATACAGTTTCAATGGGTGAAAGTAGATAGGGGCTAGAAAGTTTCAGACCCACAGGAATGAGGTTATTGTTCCTTTATTCATGTTCTAAAAATTTGGTGGTTCACATACAAGGGGATGGAGAGAAGCAGAGTTGTGTGTTGAATTCTAAAACTGAACAAATCTATGGTGCGAACATGTAGAGTGCTTATTTCAAAGACCTTTTCTTGGTCCACCAACAACATTATCAGCTTGGGAGTTTTTGAACATCCTCAGCAGCCTATCCCGCATCATAATAATAAAGTACAGAATCCGTCCCAAAATCTCCCAGGTACAAGAACAGAACCACATCCTCCAACACACACACAACACGAGCAACTTTCAGATCACAGTCACTTTGTAACCAACACAGAACTGACTGATGCAACCATGTCCTCTAATTAATTGATCATGTTATACCCCATCCCTGTTGTGAAAACCTATACTGTAGAAGAAAGGCCCATAAAAGTGAATTGAGACATTAGCCTAAATCACAGGGCTAGATAACAGAGTATTGTTGTTTTTAATTTTTAATTCTCCACTTAACCAAGGAAAATGTTAGCCATAATTATGTGAGACCATATACATGACATAGCTACATTTATCTATGTATCTATACACACATGCATATATATATATGTATATATATATACATGCATATATATACATGCATATACATGTGTGTATATATATATATGTGTATATATATGTGTGTATATATATACGTGTGTGTGTGTGTGTATGTATTTTTTTTTTTTAAGAAAATCCAGTCTACACAAATAGACCAAGAATCGAATGCCCAATCAAGGGCATATACTAATAAAGAGATACCCATGATGAGTTCGGATTTTGTTTTGATAACATTACGCCCTATACCTACCATCTAAAGTGGATTTTTACCAGTCTCTGAAAGCAAATGGCTTACCTGTAATTTGGCCACTAACATATATGAATGTTTCAAGCATAACAAAATACATATTACAGAAAGGGCTGTGGAAAATGATAGCTTTAGGACTTTCAGAATAAAAACCAGGATCCTTTCTGGAGGAGAGGCATAAAAGAGATTAAGTGGACGGTACTTTCTTTGAATTATTGATGTAATCAAAGCACTAGCAGATTCACAACATCAGTCTTCCCTGTGCTGGGGTCGACATTGAATTTTAGTTGGGTTTTGGCTTCTCCTTTTTTCTATTAAAAAAGGAAGGAAGAGAAAGCAGTCATCCGTTGTTTACCTACAAGATATGGAATCTCCTCACAATTCATAACATGCTATTAAAAGGAGGTTAACGGGGAGTGGTTTTCACATAAAGCATTTGCTGATTCACCACCCAGCATTTAAGCTCAGTTCTGTGTTTGGGTCAGCACCTGGGCTTTTGAGATCATTAGAATATAGACACATGTCTCTAACCCAGCACAGGAGGCAGACATGACTCCCTTCAACTGGAGGGCAGAGCTCTGTCGGAGAAAACTCTGTTCTCAACAGCTTAACCTTAAAGTGCTAATGTGCTATTTTCCTCCCTCTAATTTCGCAGCCTGGGAAAGAGTGTCCTGATCCCGCCAATACCCCAGGCCCAATTCCCAGTCTCCCCTCATCACCGGCAGATATCATTTCAACAGATGTCAAGAACAGCGAAAGTGCACTTAGGCCTATTTGTTAAATTCCTCAGGGAGGTGGTGGATTGGCGAAATTCAGCCAGTAATTAAACCACATACTTCTTCTAAAGCTGCCTCTACCCCCTGTTCCCTACATAATCTCTCTGCCTTACATCAAATGGGTTAGGCCCTTATTGGCTACAATCAATACAATATGAGATACATTAATTCTGTCCCTGAGAGACTTTCGGGGAAGAGGACGTATTGCTTCACAAGCATTTTGGGGTGTTCGTGCAAGCATACCATCAAACACAGCAATACCGCCTTGTGCTCCACCCTGGCAGATTTATGGTTTCCCTGCCCCCCGTGCCCACAGAACTGGGCAGCTGCCAAACACAGGCAAATTGGATTGGAGCGAGAAACACTAAATAGATTACCTAATGCACACAAATGCTAAATAGTGCAAATCGCGGTGAAGAAGTGGCCTGGCTGAGCAGAATTTTAACAATTAAACTCAAGTCTTTCCATATGTTCCAGTGCCCCTTGTGCCTTGCTATGTAGAACAAAACGAGGAGGAGGAAAAGCCCGTTACCAGGTTGCCCAGTCATAGATCCTATTTCTTCAAGGCAACATGACTTGCCACTCCTCACTCCCACCCCCTGCTTGACTCCTTGGTCTGCAATACTTTCAGAAAAAAATTCCAGGAGGGGCACCTAGGTGGCACGGTTGGTTGAGCTTCCAACTTCCAGGCAGGTCATGATCTCTAGGTTTGTGAGTTCGAGCCCCGCATTGGGCTCTGTGCTGACAGCTCAGAGCCTGGAGTCTGCTTTGGATTCTGTGTCTCCCTCTCTCTCTCTCTCTCTCTCCCCTTTCCCCACCCCACCCCCCTGCCCAAAAGTAAAAATAAAACATTAGAAAAGGCTCCAGGAATTCCCAAGAAACAAGAGGAAATGCATTCCTTATCAAAGGGGACATCAGTGAAGGCTTGCCCTGTTTGCTACTTTTTTTTTTTTTAAATAGTACAAATGTGCTACTTTTGTTAAGTCGGCTTCTCAGAAGGATTGTTTGAGAGTAACCGTGACTCCCAGGAAGGTGTGTTCCATGTGGTCTACAATTCCAGGGCCACCAGCCATGATCTCTCAGCCATCAATAGCACTCAGCCTCAAATGATTTTATCCGACAAGGGAGACCAAGAAAGGAGAGCCAATGGTCCAGTTCAGTCCATCAATGGACCCTACAGGAGAACTGAAGATGCAAACCTTGAACTGACAAAGGAAACTGGGGGGCAACGGTGAGCACCAGACTCGCGCCGCAAAATTAAAATCTATCAGAAACTCAGATGAAAAACATTCCCCATGTGCCAGGCTCCTAGCTTCAGGTTTAATGCCCAGAAGTAACTGGGGAAGCAGGATTCTATGATTTGCAAAGAAAACCATTATAATTTTCCCATTAACGACACGCTGCTCAGGCAATGGGCAATGACTTTTATGAAATACCAGATTTTTTTCATCTTTTCTGTTTGGAAGGGGAAGGAAACAGGCTTTCTGGTCAGTGGCCATCAGTCTCGACAGGACACACGATGAATTCTAGATATAAGACAGTCGGGAAAGCTGGCCTCTGAAGCCCCTTAAGCTCTAACAGCATATGGTTCACATTATGCAGCTTTTATCCTTAACTGTCCTCACACCTAGTGGTAACAACCATCCCCTTCTGCATTTAACACCGTGGAGAAATGTCATGGCTACTGAGGAAAGTGGAGCTGAAGGGATGGACAACCTAGGGAAGAGACTGTCTCCTGATTAGCCTGGGTCCATGCAGCTCCCTACAGAGCAGAAAGATTAGCTTGGGTCCATCAGCTCCCCTACAGATTGGAAAGAAGAGGCAGCCATACCTGTTGCCTCTGAGAAATGGGTGAGACGGTGCATGGAGAAGATGTGTGCTGACCTTTTTAGATACCTCTCCGCCAATGGTTATCAAGGGGTGGTCACTGGAATAACAGCATTTGAAACACTGGGAATTTTGTTAACCACTCAGATTCTGGGATCCCCACCGTATAGATCAAATCAAAACCTTAGTGGCTGGAAGCTAAGATCCTGAATTTGGAGCAAAATACCTACATGATTCTGATGCACATTAACGTTTGAGAAAGGGGCAGATCATGACAACTCTCTGGGGAGCTAATTTTATAATTTCAGATGTCCCTTTGTCAGTCTTTGTGCTAAAACTTCCATGAAACTTTAGCTCCCTAAGGTGCAGATGATACCTGTACGTACATGCATACATTGATGTATCCCTGGCATCCTGTCCACTGCCTGTACGTGCAGGTGTATGTACCTTAGTAAATGTTTGCTAAGCTGACTGAAGAAATGCAGATAGCCAAAACCTACCCTTGGTCTAATGAATTAGAATATCTGGGCACAGAGCCTTGGAATTTGCAATCAATGAGCACCTCAGTGATTCTCATTGACAATAAATTGCGAGAACCACTTTTCTCATCTACACGCAATACCATGGAAAATGAGAGCCTTATATTAGCAAAACTCATTTTCAAGTGCGTATAACCATGATTTCCATTTCAAAGCTCTTTGGTGTACATTCTTTTCATGGATCTTCGCAAGCAGGTTGGGCTGGAATTCTCCTGAGAAGGACACATGAGATTAGCACGCTTAAATAATGTGCCCAATGTCCCACCCACAACTGTAGGATGACATTTTGACTAAGTAAATGTAGGTAACTTTTCTGGGACAGAGTGTTGCCTTTCTGTATAATTACTACCCAGAACTTTTCAACAAGGCTAGGCCAGGGATTCTAAAATTGAGAATTTGAGGCCCATTCGTTTATTCAGCTAGTATTTGTAGAATGCCTACTGTGTGCCAGGCACTTTGTTCGTTGTTAGGAAAACATTTCGAGACAAAAGCATATGCTCTCTGTCACCCTGAAGTTTAAGTTCTAATTCAGGAGACTTAACTGTTTCCATGGAGGTTGAAGACATGTCACAAGTTTGTACTTGCCTTTTGGCTTTACAGATAGTACACTCTTAAATACCTAAACAAATGTAAACATTTATGGAGTCAGCTCTATCTTTTTTACTCTAATCACACTTTCTGGCTTGAATTTCATTTTCTGAAGGATCCATGACAACATGAGGTTATCTAAAGACTGGACAGAGTTCTAGAAAGAGAAGTCAGTCAACGTTCATAGCCTCTGTGGCCTCACGTCCCATTTAATCCTCAACCTAGGTTAATTCAGCTGTCCTCTTCATTTCCTGGATGAGCACTTACCTCTTTAGTTTCCAAAACTAGAGGCTAGTTTCCAGAAGCTGTCTTCCCACTGGCCCTTCTTGGAACTTCCATCTCTTGGTTTCCATCAGTACCTCTGTCCTGGGTGGGTTCTATCACTCTCTCCCTTTATTCTCAAACCTGTCTGAAGGCTTGAGACTGCCATCTCAAACTGCCCACCTCTTCAAGGGTGGTATTTTCTGGAACTGCACCCTCTTTCCTTCTCTTACTTTATATCTACCCATGTGCTATGTGTAAATGAGCGAGAAACTCATAAATCTATTTAAACACTGTTATGCAGTAATTAAAGAAAATATTGATTTATATATACCTATATGGGGGGAAGGTCCTAATTACTCTCTTAAATGGTATGAACAAATTATAAATCATTATATACTAACTGAGGCTGTTTTTATTAAAAATAAAATGACCTTTGAGGTGGCTCAGTCGGTTAAGCATCTGACCCTTGACTGCGGCTCAGGTCACGATCTCATGGTTGTGAGATCGAGCCCCATGTCAGGCTCTGTACTGACAGCATGGAGCCTGCTTGGGATTCTCTTTCTCCCTCTCTCTCTGTCCCTCATCCACTACCCTCTCTCTCAAAAATAAGTAAGTTAATTAAAAAAAATAAAATGACCTTCAACAGAAAGATGATATATACATATGCACATGGACATATATAATTGTACCCATATAGGCATTTCATAGACAAATTATCTAGATCTATGGTGCCTGATAGAAATAATAATGCAAGAAAACATGCAATTCTAAAATTTCTAGTAGCCACATTTAAAAAAGAAAAAGAAAAGAGGGGCGCCTGGGTGGCTCAGTAGGTTAAGCGGCCGGCTTCGGCTCAGGTCATGATCTCGCGGTTCGTGAGTTCAAGCCCCGCGTCGGGCTCTGTGCTGACAGCTCAGAGCCTGGAGCCTGTTTCAGATTCTGTGTCTCCCTCTCTCTGACCCTCCCCCGTTCATGCTCTGTCTCTCCCTGTCTCAAAAATAAATAAACGTTAAAAAAAAAATTAAAAAAATAAAAATAAAAAAATAAAAATAAAAAAATAAAAAAAGAAAGAAAAGAAAATGGGTAAAACTAACTCTAACAATGTATTAAATTTAGCCAAATATCATTTCAACATGCAATCAATTTATATAAATAAGTGTCAGTAAGCTATTGCACACCTTCTTTATGGTGCAAAGTCTTTGAAATCTGATGTGTGTATTATTATACTTGCTCAATTTTAACAGGAGGCTAATGGCCTCTACTTTAGACAAAATTCTAGAATATTCCTATCAGCACAGAAAATTCTATTGGACAGCACTGGTCTATACAGCTTTGGTGAGAAGAGTAAGTCCTTTCACCAGAGCAACAAGCAGAAAAATATAAGCTTATTTCCCGAAACTTATGCGGGGGGGAATCTACTATTAGAGTACCATGACCTGTTTGGGGTACTTGTGTTTGAAATCTGTTTTCTCAGATACTATGTTTTTACTGCTCTAACAACAACTTGGAGATGGTAACAACAAAAAGAAGAATGTCTGGACTCACATTTGATTCTTGGTTTCACCATTTACTGGCTGTAAGATTTAGGGTATGTATAGCCACTCTATACTTTTTTTTTAACTCAGTAATATGGCCATTAGGAGGATTAAATAAGGTAATGCATGTGCAGAGTCTACAGCTGGCACTTAGTAATAAACTCAAGTCTCCTTTGGGGTCTCTTTCTAGCCTTCATAAGCATTTCAGTGCTGATGTGAATAAGGCTAAAAAGTGATTGCTGTGAGCTAGGCTTTCAGGAAAGCTGTATTTCTATATTTCTTCTGTCATTTCACTGACCACACAGTCGTCCCAACAGCCTTATGATAGTTACCCCTATTCTATTCTCCATGATGGCTATAATAGGAGTAAATAGTTGGAGGAAATATGCTCCATGCATGTGGATGAGTTCACCTTTCTAGAATGCAAACAGGTTCACATCTCTAGATTGCAAACAGAAGGTCATACAGCCTCCAATCATGAACAGTATCTGGATGAAGCAGAAACTCCATCTATGAATGTGGTTGTATCCAGATCTGTGTACCTGTGTCCACACGTACATTTGTGTAGGTGTGTGTGTGTGTGTGTGTGTGTGTGTGCATGTGTCTTAAAAATTTTCTGTTACTGTTCTGAGATAAGCTCAGTGGCTTGGGAAATAATGTGGCCCCCAATCAGAAACCAGGACAGCTACAAGACTTTGGACAAATTTTTTACCCTCTCTTGTTCACTGCATCGTTGGCTAAAAAACATGGGGTTGAACCAGATGATCCCTGAGATTCTCTCTAGCATGAAGATTCCATGATTCAATAAATCTGTGGATAACAAGGGCCAAAGTTCTGATCCTTGTTATCACAGGTAATCAAGAGTTGGCAAACACTTCAGTCCTCTATTAAAATACCATTCTCTTACCAAGCTCCTCATTTTAGACTTATTACCCCCACACGGGACTTTGATAAATGAAAGCAGCCAAGAGACAGTTTGGACAATGCCCAAGAAGAGGGTAGACTCTTCAGAAGGCTTCATGCGCAAGCTTTACACCACTTAGAATTGATGCACCAACCCTGGAAAAAATAACAAATGGCATCCAGAGGCATAAAATAAGTGTATGGGATGCAGGAGTGATGGATAGTGAGCAGAGTTTGGGGTAGATGGCTTTTCTGGTCCCTCCGCATGTTGAGATTCTAAGGTCCTGCTACAGTGAGAATTAAGAACTCATCCACAAAGACACACAAAACGTGCAGGCCTCTGCACTACAATATGTCCAGTTATTTTCTTAAAGGCAAATGGAGAAGTGTGCCCCAGTGGCATCAGAGATGATCCTCTTTTTTGTCAGGAAAAGATGCCCACAAAGAATTTGAAAAGAGGCAGAGAGGGAGGGAGAGAATGAACAAATATGGTAAAATATTAAAAACTGGTGATTCTGGCAGGAATATATAGGTATTATTGTATTGTACTTGCACTTTACCATAAATTTAGCATTGTTCAGAATAAAAAGTTAGAAAAATGTTTCAAATTTTCACAAAAAATGAATAAAATTCTAAAAATCAACTAAGCATATCCTTTAAAGTGCATTCCTAGGAGGCATTCTTTAAAAAAAGATTTCTTTGGTCCAGTGAGTTTAGAAACAGCTTCATTCTATACCATCTTGCTAGAAATATATTATTAACATTAATTATATATTAAAGGTACTGAGAAGTCCTGCAAAAAAAATATGTTTACTCTTTTTCATCCAGTGTATTCTACACTTGTTTGTAAAACCATAGAAGTGTTTGTGCACGTGAAGGTGTGTGTGTGTGTGTGTGTGTGTGTGTGTGTGTGTGTGTGTAGCATCTATTAATCTATCATGGAATTGATGTTTCAGGAACACACACTGGTTCACGCTATGATTCACTTATTCACCTCTAACTGAACGTTTACTACATGCCAGACATATAAAAAATCCTAATAAGAAGATATATCTTCTACTTATAAGTCACACACATCCCAGAAGAGAAGCAAGAGAAAAAAATATATAATTAAAATACAAAAGGATTATGTATTTAAAACCACACATGGTGCAGGGGTAAGAAATGGATCTGGAATCTGTGCCTTATAGAAGATATTAGCAATAACCTACCCTAACATGCACCTTCCTCCCTCCGGGGAGACTGAGTGGCTCAGACCATTAAGATTCGGATTTTGACTCAAGTCATGATCTCACAGTTCATAGGTTCGAGCCCATGTTGGGCTCTATGCTGATAGCTCAGATCCTGGAGCCTGCTTCAGATTCTTTGTCTCCCTCGCTCTCTGCCCCTCCCCTGCTCACACTCTTGTCTCTCTCATTCTCTCAAAAATAAATAAACATTAAAAAAAAAGAACCCCCCCTTTAATTTCCATTTTCCTCAAAATGTATTTATAGGTAAAGAAGACGAGGTAATGTAGCAAATTCAACGGAAAGACCTGAGAGTCTGTCCAGCATGGATAGTCCATGATTCAATGAACCTGGCTTTTGGTGAACTGCTGTATCACTCCGATTTAGTGGCTAAGACCTAGGATGCTTTAGGGTACGAGTAACACAACCTGGCCAACCGGAGCTTCACCTGTAAGGTATTTATTGCTTGCTTGATTACAAATCTGGCAGGAGATGGTCCCAAGGTGGTTTGGTAGCTCAGCAGTGCCAGCAGGACCCAAGCTTTTCCGCACACATCCCATGTGGCATAATTCCCTCATAAGCTCCATTGTACGGAGGAAAGATCTCACCCAAGTTTTCCATGTAAAGGAAGAGGCAGGACTTTAAACCAGGCAAACTGCAGAGACGATGCGGTAAGCACAGTACCACCATTAAAGGAGTCACAAAGCTTGTCTGATATGCAACAGCACAACCGGACTTCCCAGCCCGATATCCTTCTCCAGTGGGCATTACCACCTTTTACCCAGGAGCAGCACACGTGCCTCATGGCATCCACACAGCCCACCTCCAATGCACGCACCTCAAAGCAGAGGACCAGATCTCCACACCCAGGAATGCAACAATGTTTTCCCAGGATCCCATAGACCTCGCCTCTTCCCCAAGAGATTTATAATTAAGCCTGCGAAAAATTAAGAAATTAATATAAAAGTTGCCATGTTGCCATTGCTTTTATTATCCTTTAATTTACTAGAAACATTTTCACACCACCCCTGGGGAGTAAGTGCAATGCAAAATTGCTTACATCGCTCTTAAAAGCTGAAGCAAGCGTTTCCTTTTCATCTTCTATAATCCTATATAAAAAAAAGAAGAAAGAAAGAAAGAAAGAAAAAAAAGAAAGAAAAAAAGCCAGCAAGCCTGTAGACCAGGAGCAGCAAATAGATAATTATATCACTCTAGATATTTCTACCCCTGGCTTTTTCGAGGATTCCCCCTCATAACTTTCCACTTTCCTCATAATTTATTTACAGGTGAGGAAGTGATGAACTAAATTCACGGGGCAGTCACCTGTGTATTGATTTCATTATGTTACTAGTGATTCTAAGTGGCTCTGAAATCACCAACAGGATAGAGCTGGTCACAGGGCGAAGTGATGGGTGGGGGGTGAGTAAGGGGTGTACATTCGGTGTGCCCTGTGTGCTAGGAAACCACAGAGGGAGGGGGTGAGGGTTTGGGTGCAGGAAAACCACAGTGCAGGTCCCCAGCATGGCCACTTGGGCAAGTGACAGAAATGCCCTGATCTTTGGTCTCCGAGTGGTTCAAAGTGGGACACTATCAAATCTACCTCTCTCGTTTACTGTGAATATCAAATGTGACAAGCTACATAAAGAGGGGGCATTAATCTCCTGGTGCAAGGATTAAGCTCATGATAACTACCACTTGGGACTACTGATATAGAGAGTCACTCTACAGGACAATAGACTGAGGCAGGGACACCTCGGAGACCATTCTAGCACAGACACTCATTGACAAGTGAGAAACAGCCTGTCACAGTAAAACGAGTTAAAAGATAAAGAGTCAAAAATCTGAGCCCTGACTCTGAAATTAGACTCTGTTTTCTTACTAATAGAACCCACAAAAGTCAAAACTACAGGCTGGCAAGTGGTGGCAACAGGTTTCTACCAGGATCAAAATGGGATAGGACTTGTGAAAGATCTTTGTTACCTGAAAAAGGGTTTTCAAATCGAAAGCAACTGAACTTGTCCCTGGGTCCCTAATTTCTGGCTACAGAATGGCTCCCAGGCTTCTCAACCTGGATGTCAGGTAACACGCAATCTACTAACATAAACGTGGACATCTCTCTGGATCATTAATTTGGCTCAATGATCGGCATAGGAGCCCTAATATGTTATATAAACCGACATGGATATACTATGGGACACAATGAAAGTTTTATACGGATTTGTAAGATAGAGTGTGAGGCTTCAAAGAAATTACATAACACACTACTCAGGGTATATGTATATTCTCTTCTGCCATTAAAGGGCTAACTTAACTAGAAATGCACTCGACATCATCATTGTTGAACATTTCCTTCCTGCACACAAATCTGCCCCACTTCCCCCTCACTGTGCTCCGCAAATTCTCTATGAGAGCATTGGGATCTTGGCCATGTCGTTTTTTTTCTTCCTTGAGAAGTACCAACATCTCTTAATCATTAGAATTTTCACCAAACACTTGCCACCTCTAATTTATTAAAGCTGTTTCAAAACTTTGTTTTGATTCCCATGTCAAATGTCAGCTAGGAAAACATTTTCCCAGCCACAGATAGGCAACGCGCCAAGGAAAGCAAACAAAGATGGAAGACTTCAAGAGTAAGAACCAAACTCTATGCTCTTCTTTAATATACCTTTCTCTGTTTGAAAATGGTGAATGAGCTTTCGGAGAAAAATAAAATATTTCGTTTTTAAAAAAAGAAAAGACGGAGCACCTGGGTGGCTCAGTTGGTTAAGCACCGACTTTGGCTCAGGTCATGATCTTGCGTCCATCGGTTTGAGCCCCACATCAGGCTCTGTGCTGGCAGCTCAGAGCCTGGAGCCTGGTTCGGATTCTGTGTCTCCCTCTCTCTCTGCCCCTCCCCTGCTAATGCTCTGTCTCTCTGTCTCAAAAATGAACAAACATTAAAAGAAAGAAAAGTGGTTATATGCTAACAAGTCTTCATATCTAACAGAAAATCTAATTGGTAGTATCTATGGAAAAACTACCATCCCATTTCACACAGGCACACACACGTGTGCACACACACACACACACACACGCCACTTAAAAAATTTAACACTTATTTATTTTTGAGAGAAAGAGACAGAGCATGAGTGGGAAAGGGGCAAAGAGAGAGGGAGACACAGAATTGGAAGCAGGCTCCAGGCTCTGAGCTGTCAGCACAGAGCCTGACACTGGGCTCAAACTCAGGAACTGTGAGATCGTGACCTGAGTCGAAGTCAGGTGCTTAACCAACTGAGCTACCCAGGCGCCCCATCCCATACCACTTTTATAGGGGAAATAAACTTTTGCAATAACTTTTTAAGTTATTTCAGTTAGAAATGCTTTTGGTTGTAAGTAGTAGAAATCTTGACTGCAAAGACATCCACAAAAAAAGGGACTGGTTTTCACACATAACGTGAGTACAGTGGTAGCCTGTCCTGTCACTGATTCGGTGGCTCTATGATGACAGAGCCAATGTGCTATGCGGTTGTGAATCGGTGATCCCATCCGGACTCCATGAAAGATGAGAAGAAAGGGTAGGAAAAGGACAGAAGCAATACGTGTAGGTGCCCCCTTCTGTGAAGAAATTGAAAGCTTCCGCAGACATCCCTATCAAACTTCTAGTTGCATCTCTTTGACCAAAAATGGTCCTATGGCAACTTTGAATTGCACAGGGGGCTGGCAAAGCAAACGTCTGATTGAACACATTTTCAGCCTGAGCAAATCTGATGAGTTTTTGTTTGTTTGTGTTGTGTTTTTGTAGGTTTTTTTTTTTTTTTTTTTTTTAGGGGAGAGGAGCAGAGGGAGAGAGAGAGTGAATCTGAGGCAGGTTCCACACTGAGCACAGAGCTGGCTCGGGGCTCAATCCCACAACCCTGGGACCGTGACCTGAGCCGAAATCAAGAGTTGGATGCTCAAGTGACTGAGTGAGCCCAGGTGCCCTAAATCTGGGGGTTTTGTAAGCATGAGAAAATGGTAATTTTGCATTTCTGGAAAGTGTCCATCCAGTGTTATGATGAGCGATCAGAGCTCTCAATACTTAACTAACATGAAAATGCCTTAAATGTTTATTGACTTATGTTCTGTTGAGACAGAAGTTATTTCTGTGACCCAAGGGGAAGTGGTGAGCTCTCCAAACTGTAATAGAAAGTCACACCCCTTCTACCCTGCCACAGTCTTGGTGTCTCCTCTTTCGTAAAAGGCATCGTAGTATCTGCTCGGAGGTATTGATTTTAATTAATCACAAGATACAGCCCCCTCAATCAATAGAAAGGTACAGGGGGAAGAAGAGAAGCTGTAAATCACTGTTATTTCTTCCCTTCAGAAAACTTTGCTTCAACTTGAATTCAGTGGTTCTATTGTGCACGGGTACTGCTTAGATTCAACTAATGTGTTCATAATTACACTAATAGCTACTCTTGGCTGAATGCTATTATATCCCAGTGCTTAATCATACTGTGCCTCATAGAGTCCGATAATGTTTTTACTATTTTACTGTATTTTATTATTATTTAAATTTGAAGAGGGGAAAACTGAGATCAAGGATTAAATAACCTTTCAATGGTCCAAATACTGCTCAGACCAGAGCCAATCTCTGGATTCAGGTCTGCCTCTTGCTACCATGTCGTTGGAGCCTATAATAACCATGCTGAGCCTCTAAGCATAGCTTTATGTAGATTATCTCCAGCATGAGAAAAGACCCTTGCATCACCTTCTTCTCTCAGAAGTTTCACCTACATGTTAGAGAGAGTAAATGATTTACCTGCGATCAATGGGGGGAGCAGAGCAGGAATCCCCCCCAACCCCAGATGTGCTTAGTCCCCAGGTCTATACTCACTTCCAGTGTAGCATGCAGCATTCTGCAGCATCACCGAGGTAGAGTGCAAGAAACCAGCACTACGTGAAGGGGTGCAAACCATTTCTTACACAACATGGGGAACACAGCATAGCCACAGAGCACAAGCTCCAGAGTCAGGACAGTGGGGTTCAAATCCTGCTTCCAAACTCAGCCTGTGATTCATGGCATCCTCCTTAAATTTCCAAAACTTCACCTTCATGGCCCCAAAAATGGAGACTGTAAGAGCATGAGGTTATTGAAAGGATCAAAATAGGTCATATGTGAGAAATGCCTAGTATTTCTATATAGGAAGGTACTATAACCTCATGAGTGAATTACTTAATCTGTATAAGCCTCAGCTTTCCCTTCTGTAAAATGGTGGCAATAATAAAATCTACCTTTGATGAGAATTTAGTAAGTACACAGGCATCCAGGGCTTGTAATTGCTCTGGATGGACATCACGTGCTCACTAAATGTCAGCTGTCACCATTGTGGTCGTCGTCATCATGACATCTCTATGAGCAGCCACATCAAATTTCAAAGACCAGTTGAAAACAGAGCATCAGGAAAAAAAAAATTCCATTCTTTTGCAAGAAGCAAGGGAGCTAGCACCACAATGGAGACATTTAGAGCGTCCAAAAGCACAAAGCAATGCACTCCAATGCCAGAAACTTGTTTTTCAAGAAGCTTTTCAAACTGAAGCAGAGGGCACAGCCAAGCCTGGCTAATTAGCTGCACTGCCTTATGCCATGGGGCCCAAGGCATCGCGCCCGGCTGTTGTGTTGGGGGCTGGAGCCTGCAAAGTCAGCTGTAATTGACACCCAGGAGCAGGGGGGTGGCGAAGGTTAAGGGAGAGATGTACTTGGAGGAACCAGGAAACAAAGACACAAGACAGTGCTGAGCGCCTTGCAAGGAAACACTCAGCCACATTGCAGGGGGGAAAGTTTGTTTGTTTGTTCTCTTCTGAGGAAACTGGGAGAATCCTTCTCATGCTTTCTCTCTGGAGAGGTCTTCTGCTCACATGTGTGTTTTCAGACCAGATTGGGAAGCAGGTTTTCCAGGTACAGCAACAAGCCTCAGGTCCTTTGGTCTGTGCTGCGTATGGGAAAAGAGGACTTTCTGTGTTTTTAAATTTTTTCGAAGACATAGCCTTTACTTAGCATTTCTCCATCCCCTTTCAACTCATTTCAAACCATATTCACCCAGAGCTTCCTAAAGCGCCTGGCACTGTGCTTGCCCTAGAGCTGATATGATCGTCCACTGGACCCTGCCGCTGAGAGGCTTAGTGTCCAGCAGGAGGCAGTTTGCCCTGAATTAGGAACCGCAGACAAATGTCAAGCCAACAGCCAGGGATGTGTAAAAGATGCCTCTGGAAACTGGATTCTGAGAATAAAATTAGCTTCATTTATTCAAGGGGAGGGTCGGGCTTGGAAGAAGCAGGGTGGAAGAGAAGGCAAAACAGTATACACCACAGCAAGATGGCACATGCTCAAATCATTGTTCTCTGTATAGCTAAGAGAACATCTTCACCTCCCCACACTTTACTTTCCCTTTATGAAATGATAACAATGCTTGTCTTGTAGAACTGTTGAGAAAACTCATGTAGAACTCCTAGAAAAAGTAGACAGTCAACGCTAACATAACCACTACCACCATCATCATGCCCATTACCTACTCACTCAGGAAGTTCCTAAATATCCATAAAGTTTACTTTAGAATACCCTAAGGAGTATAGAAAGCTGCCTACCAGCACGTGGGTAGAGCTGTTCCCAAGTTGAAGGGCCGAGGAAGGAAACCTGTGGACTCTGACTCAAATTCTGAGCATGTGCCTCAGTTTTCTCATCTAGAGAATGGGGAATGCACACCTCATCAGTGTTCTCCCGGTGTCATTCATGTATGGGCACCAGTTAAACAACTTCCCCCAAGAAATCGGTACTGAACCTGAGTCTACAGACTGGAACAGCAACCGCCATCCTCAACTGCTCTTTTGAGTAGTTTATTTTGTAAAATTGGCCAAGCTTGGGTTTGTAGGAGTTTACATATACCACATCTGACTGGACCGGGGGACGGTGCCCAGAGCAAACTCAACCCCTCATGGGCTGGCCAGTGTTCCAGCTCAATCAAGATATCTTCTATGGCACGATGCTTGGCCGACCTGAGTCCGTTGCCAGGAAATGAGTGGGAAGAAGCCGCCAATAGAGAGAAGGGCTAAGATGGCGTAAGGTCAGACACAGGGCGGTGAGGATCTGGGGAAGGCATGGGACACACTCACCCATGGCACACAGCTTAAGGGACACCCAAAGATTCAATAATCAAGATGCAAAATGTCTAGATGCTGCTTTATTTAAAAATTATTAGTGGAAAGAACCCATGAGGATTAATACCAAAATTCAAAATAAAAATATGATCCAACTCTGCACTTGTACGATTCACCTCACTTGCCCTCCCCTAATCTAACTATCACATCTTGTCATTGTTGAAATTGTTCATACTTTAGGTATCATAGACTTTTACATTAATCTTGGTCGTCTGCGTTGAAATGTGACCTATCTTGATTACCCGGTTCTTAATATCCTCTTAAACACATGTATGCCTCACTCTCCTTACTTAGTCCTGCTGCATGGTCCAGCAAAGCCAGTGCCGGGTCCTAAAAACCTAAATACCTACCAGTTCTCTCTGAGCCTTGAAGACTTGCTCAGGTGGTTTTCTGTTCTTCTTACTCCATCAGGTATTCTTATTTTATGGGGTGACCCTTCCTGCTAGAATTAAGGGCAGAAAGGGAACAGGATTCTTGTGGAGTGATTCTTTTAAAAAAATGGTGAGGATAGAAGATGAGCTTCATTTCTCAGGCAGCTGTACCTGGGGAAGAATGGACTAGGGAGCACTGAATGTGAGGCTGGCGGGGAGATAACAGGATAGGAGGCCAAGGGAGGAATGAGAGTCTTGAAGAGAGAAGAGGACAAAGGAACAGCATAGAGGACCTTTCTGAGGTTTGTGGAGCGGCCATGTCTGGTGAGTTTCAGAGTGAGGATTACAGAAGGAATGTACAGGGGGCTCCAATAAAGGAGTCGTCCTCTCTTGATGCTCTTCCAGAAATGCTTATATCAAAAAGGGATATGATTTATATCACCAGAAACGAGACCATTATTTCCTGAAGTGAAGCATGGGTGCCTGCATTCACACGGGTTATAACGATCTCCGATTAATAAGTGTGGTTAGACTCCCTGAAATCTGAAAGTGACTATCACACACATATTTCAACACACTTGACTCAAAAATCCCAAAAGGGTTTATTTTTCAGTCGATGGCCCAGCTCAAAAAAAAAAAAATGTTTTTTTGATAACTGTCAAAAACAATAAAAAGCCCTCACCATTTACAATATCTATCTCACTATCCCCCGGGGAAGAAAGAAATAAACAGACTCTCCAAATAGAAGCTGGGAAAAAAAAAATCAACGTTAAGCTGCTGCTAGAAATGGGAGTTTTTCAGCAAAAGAGAATTCCTGGTTGTGTCCAGAACAGTCCATCACTTACATATTATACCGTTGGTATCACTGGGCAAAATGCTTCCTGACGGATTGATGTGTTATTATCTCTTAGAGCTGAATTATCTCTGAAATGCCAACCATTATAATAAGTGCTGCTTTTGTCTGAGAACAAAGCTGAGCTTTATTTTGTCTACATGGCCTATAAGGAAATGCATCAACTTGATTTCAAGTACTTATAGTTAATCACTCATTCTGTTAATGGGGTAGCACCTCTGATGCATCACCCCTACACACACACACACACACACACACACACACACACACACACACTTGAAGTTGATGGTCTTACTTATAACTTCATTGAGAAAAAAGAAGCATTCAGACAGGAATTTCCTCACGCAATTGCCAGCAAATGTACCAGCCTCCCTGAGTATCTGCTCCCTGGTTTCCTATGTTCTTATGAATGAGACGCCCTTGCCCCGTTCCTATCAGGCCGGCCCCTCCACTTAGACTCTTCTATTCTCAAGGGATTTGCTCTTGCAATTTTCTGCTTGTTCTCCTGCATCATAAACATCTCCCCTCCTGGAACATTCCATTCAGAATAAAAGTATACTGTAATGTATTTTGCACACCTCTATTTCACAGGAGTATTGTGAAATAGCTAAGGGGTAGAAACAAATGTCCATCAACAGATGAATGGATGCAAAAAATGTGGTCTATCCATGCAATGGAACATTATTTAGCCTTCAAAAGGAAGGAAATTCTGACACAGGCTACAACATGGATGAACCTTGAGGACATGATGCTGAGTAAAATAAGCCAGTCCCAACAGGAGAGATACTGTATGATTCTACTTACTCCAGGCATCGACAGCAGTTAAATACATAGAAACAGAAAGGTAGCATGGCGGTTACCAGAGATGTGGAGGGGGGAAGGGAGAAATGGGAAGTTAAATGGTTTAATGGGAATGCAGCTGTAGACTTAAAAGATGAAAAAGTAACTTCTGGAGATCTGTTTAAAATAATATTAAGGGACGCTTAGATGGCTCAGTCAGTTAAGTGCCTGACTCTTGATTTCGGCTCAGGTCATGATCTCACTGTTATGGCTCTAAGTCCCATGTCAGGCTCCATGCCGACAGTGTGGAGCATGCTTGGGATTCTCTCTCTCTCTCTCTCTCTCTCTCTCTCTCTCTCTCTCTCTATCCCCCCCCCCGCCTTTTCCCCACTCACACACATGCTCTCTCAAAATTAATCAATAAACTTTAAAAAAATAAATGAGGGGCATTTGGGTGGCTCAGTCAGTTAAGGGTTCGACTTCGGCTCAGGTCATGGTCTCATGCATGGTTTGTGGGTTCGAGCCCCGTGTCGGGCTCTGTGCTGACAGCTTGGAGCCTGGAGCCTCCTTCGGACTCTGTGTCTCCCTCTCTCTCTGCCCCTCCCCCACGTGTGCTCTCTCTCTCTCTCTCTCTCAAGAATAAATAAAACACTAAAAAAAAAATGAAACAATATCAAGACTACTGAACCATAAACTTAAAAAAATGGTTAAGATGGCAAATTTTAGGGTTTTTTTTTAAACCATACTGAAGAACAAATGCTACAATAGCTCCCTTGAAAAGAAAAAAAAAATACATCCCTGACCTCTGCTCCCTTCCTCTCTACATGACTTCACAGCAAACTCCCCTGCAAGCCTTGTCTATGGTGGTGGTAACTGGCTCACCTCACCTTCCCTTCTCATCCCAAACCAGTGGTTTTCACCCTAACTCCCATGGAGGCGATTCTTGTAAAGGTCGTCCACGGATCACTACAGGTGACTGGACACGAGCATTAGCCACGTTTCTGCTCACAGCACCCTAGTCCCAACCATCGATGCCTTTGGTCAGGTCTACCACAATGGTTTCATAATCAGAGTCCCTGTCTTCATTCTCTATTCCATGTTCCACATTCCATATAGTAGATGGGGATCCTTCTATCACTGGGAGGTCATCCTGTTGCTCAAAACCCTCCAGTGGTTTCAAGGCACCTGTTCCTTCTACATGGACTGCTCCTCTCCTGATACTTCTGTGGCTGACCCTTTCCTTTCAGTCACATCTCAGTTAATGCATGAATTTCCTAGCAAGGTCTTTTAGGAGAATCCAATCCACAGTTCCACCTCAGGTGCCCTTTACCGCACATCTCCCTATTTTAAATCTCTAGGAAATATCATTTTCTGATAATTCCCTTCCTGTTAGTGGGCTTATAATTTATTGAATGTCTGTCTCCCCCCCCCCACCTTGATTTTAAGCTCCATGAGATTGGGAGGAGGGGCTCTGCTCATCTCTATATCTCAAGGAAATAGTATGGTCCTCATACTCAACAAATACTGACTGAATTTGCTACATATTCCGACAGGGTTTGGGACCCGCTCCTCCAAAATAGGGCACTTTGACATCCTGACCATTTCCAGCTGCAAGAATTTGAGAAATGGCCTGGGCTAGAAAGACTGGATGACCCTGAAGCAGGTCATCAAACTCTCCTGTGGGAGGAACGCTCCCTATTCCAGGAGGAAAGGAGCATCTGTATCTCCAAAGCCAGAGGGACACAGACCGGGATCTCGACGAAGGGGCCTTGCCAAGTTCCCCCAGTTCACTGCACTCAGCCCATCATGTCCTCTACGACTTTCCACTCTTCATCAAACCTTAGTATCACAACACTCATGTTTAACCATTTCTCCAGGTCTTCATTTTTTGAGGACTCCCGTGTCACATAAAACTTGTATTAAATAAATCCGTATGCATTTCTCTCGTCAGTCTATTATTATGGGGATCCCAGGCAAGACTAAGAAGAATGGAAGAAAAAGATGTTTTTCTCTAAATATTATGGCCACAGAAGAGCAGTAAGTGTGTGTGTGTGTGTGTGTGTATGAGTGTGAGTATGTGCATGTATATGTCTCTATGTGTGTATTTGTGTGTATGTCTGAGACTGTGTGTGTCTCAGACAGATGGAAAGTCAAAGGTCCCATGGTCTAACGTGATCCTTTATTACTGGCAGAATCTAGTTCCTATAACAGGCTGAACATGCCAAGTAGTCACTTTTCCCAGACTTCCTTAAAGTTAGGGTACTTGACCCAATTCCAGCTAATGTGACTTCAGGGGAAAAGCCTGAGGGCCAAGCCACTATGTGAGAAAATGAAAGAACATGAACATATCTAGGGTCCAGGTCATTCCTTGATGGCAGTGTTGAGTCGTTGAACTTGGTCTGTCTTCTTATTTTATAAGGACTTCTTATTATATCAAATTACAAGTGCCTTTATTGTGTCTTAACTCTCTGCTTGGGAAATCAATTACAGGCCACTCAGAGCATCTTAAGGAGCACAGAACTGCATGCCCAGTGGTTAGCACAGCGCCTCCCACATGGAGAAAGCTCAAAATTAGGGCCAGGATTAGGATGAGGGACAGAATGGAAGGGGCACCACAAACTCAGCAGTCAAGATAAATGATATATATTTTTTAATGTTTATTTATTTTTGAGAGAGACAGAGACAGAGACAGAATACGAGTGGGATAGGGGCAGAGAGAGAGGGACACACGGAGTCTAAAGCAGGCTCCAGGCTCTGAGCTGTCAGAACAGAGCCCAACGTGGGGCTTGAACTCACGAGCCGTGAGATCATGACCTGAGCCAAAGTCGGATGCTCGACTAACTGAGTCACCCAGGCACCCCTAGATAAACGATATTTTAATGCAATATTTAAAAAATTTTTTTTTACATTTATTTATTTTTGAGAGACAGAGAGAGACAGCACGAACAGGGGAGAGGCAGAGAAAGAGGGAGACACAGAATCAGAAGCAGGCTCCAGGCTCCAAGCTGTCAGCAAAGAGCCCGATGCGGGGCTCGAACCCACGAACCGTGAGATCATAACCTGAGCCAAAGTCGGACACTTAACCGACTGAGCCACCCAGGCGCCCCTAATGCAATATTTTATGAATCGAAATAAATGTAAAAAGTGCACAAGGAACAAAATGTCAACATTTTGACTAAAGACAGACTCTCTCCCTGTCCTAGCCCAGCTTTGCCCTGCTCACCTCATTCTGAGCCCTGCTCTAAAGAACATTTGTTAAGTAAATGCCCAAGCTTTTTTATCTGTGATCTCCAAGTTCTCTGCAAGAACTTCACTGTCCTTCTCAATGGGGCTCAGAGAGGTTAAGTAACCTATTGGGGGGTTCACACAGCTGGGAGTACTCTGAATGACTCCAAAATCAGTGCTCTTAACCAATGCCTTAAAGTCTTTCTGATGAGTGGTCTTGGCACCTCTCAGATCAAGACTGTATTAATTGCTGGAGAGAAAAGGCAGAGGACTCTAATGTCCAGGCTTTGCTCTGATGTCTTCTCTTAAAGTACACTTCCCAAGCACCCACTAATCTGAGCACTGAGAGACTGGGGCTCTCTTCTAATGAGCTTATTATGTGATGCTGACACAGAGCCAAGAGTCATGAATGGCCTCCAGCAGCCAGAAGACCCACAGGTTTTGCTAAGAGGGCACCTGGATTAACACATTTTGAGGTAATGAAGGTATCATCCAGTTTACAAGGTAATAGGCAGTGAGGAGGGAGAGCGGGCCAGCTGCTTTGAGAAAAGGAGCCTGGAAGTGTGCTCGATGCCGAGCCGGCTCCTGTGGGTTCTGGGAGTCCTCTGGGATGTGTGGTGTTCTGTAAAAGCAAACTGATACTGGCAGGATGGGAGGAATCTATCACTCATACCCTCACATCCTTCCGACGGTTTCCCTCAAACTCCCTCTTCTAAATCTTGATGACTCCCCTAAGAAAATGCTACTGGAGAACTTTTGCCAAAGACAGGGAAGAGCCTTGAATTCTCAGTTAGGACAGGGGTGGTCAGAGGTCCTCTGGGTTTCAAGCTGCATCAGACGGGAGCATAAAAAAAAGTACAATGTCTGATTAAGGGGGAAAAATAAGGAAAGAAAAAGAAATGCGTTCATCGTTTCCATTGCTGCTAATTTCACCAGGCTGCTTTTCAAAGATCCTTCTGGGAGTGACAGCTTGCCTGGGGGTCTTTGCTGAGTTAAAGGCATCGTGGAGAAAAGGCTGTCAGTCACTCTGGACTGAAAGGGAAGCCAAAGCAGACCCAAGGAAGATGAGGTCCCAGGCCCGGCAGCCAAGGCACATGGCCCCTGTGCGGGAGGTGCAGAGGGGTAAGCACAGAGCAAGGGACACGTTCCAGTGGCTCCCTCATGCGTCCCAGGGTCGTGCCCAACCACCTCCTAGCCCCGGGAACCCACACTGCTTCCTTAGGAGAACAGACGGTGTGCTTTGTGCAGCCATCAGCAGAAGTGCCAACCTCTCTCCCAGAGCATTTTCATCCTTCTGGCACCCGGGGCAGCTGAACAGTTGGTGGGAGGCATCGGAGCAGTGATAAGGGGCATCTTTTTTCAGACTGACAGCCCAATTCCTCAGAAAGTGTATCTGCTTGCTTCTAATCCCTCTCTCTCAAATTCATAGTTTTATAGGTTGGTCACCTGCTGCTGCCCACATGTTCCCGGGGGATCCACAGCTCCACAAGCAGGAGGGCACAGACTATTAAAGAGGGACTATTTGCGCCAAGATCTACTGTGTCCAACATCTTGGACCTGGCATTCAAGGACAGTGACAGAAGTAATGAACAAATACTTTTCTGTTCATCAGCGGGCTGCTCTTGGCATGGAAAGGCATGGCCAACAGGGAGGCAGATGAAATGTAAAGCCGTGTGGAGGAACACATATGTGGGTTAGGTCACTCAACTGTTCAGTGTTTCTGTGTTCCTTCTACTATTCTCAAACCTATCCACTGCCACCATGCTGGCTCAAACTTCATTTTTTCTTAAGTCCTGGCCTTCCCATGGACTCCTCACTCCTCCTCACCTGTTTCCTTTTCATGGAAAATTATAACCATTCTCCTGCTGATAGATGACAGGCAGGTAGGTAGGTAAGTAGACAGATAGGCAGACAGACAGACAGATGATAAGAGGATACACAGATATATAACAGATGGTAGACTGGATGGATGGATGGATAAGTAGATGATGGGTGGATGTCTATAGGTAGATAAACATATAATAAATTTGATGGATGGATAGATAAATAAATGATAGATTTGATAGACAGATAGATGATAGGTTTGAGAGATACATAGATGATGGGTGAATGTACAGATACATACATACCTACTCACCTACATACATAACTAGGATGGATGGATGGATGGATGGAAAGATCAAAAGATATGTGACAGATCTGATGGATGGATGAACAGATAGATGATGAGCGGATATAGAGATATATGGTGGATTTCATGAACAGATGGACAGAGAGGCAGACTGACTGAATGACAGTGTCTTCTCCCTGCACTTAGGATTCAGACCAGAATGTCTGACTTTGATCCACCTGCATGATCTGGTCCCTGACAGCATCACTGTCCTCTCCCCATCACCTCTTGCTCTGTGCTCCCATGTTTCCCAGTCCACTGGCCTTACTTTTCACTAACTTACCTTTCATCCTTCCTAATGCAAAGCCATTGTCTAAGCTGACCCCTCGCTCTGAATCTCCCCTCTCCACTCCCTCCCCTCAGCCTAAACAGCTCTTTTGAGTCCCAGCTCCTTGGATGGCAAGGGATACCCTTTCCCCCTCAGGTCAGGCAGGGACACTTGTTAATCCCTGCTCACAGGGCCACACACCTTCCCTTCCAGGGCCACGGAAACTATTTGTTTAACGTGTAAATTTTCTGACGAGACTATGTGACCTCTGAGAGCCACAAGTGGGCCTGAGGCCACTGACCCTTATGTTCTCAGACCCTCGAGCAGCACCTGGTAACTTGTGATGTCCATTCAATACATGCCAGGCCTGGGGCCTGATGCCCTGTAAGGGCCTGGGGACAGAGGAGACGAGGTGGCCACCTCACATACGTAGAACATCCTCTAATAATAATGTGGGTGTGTGCTCACATCAGAGCCATAAGTTCCTAGTATGAACATCCGGCTGGCTGTTGAAAATCCTGTGATAGAGTAAACACTGCTCCTCAGAAAGCCCAAGTCCTTATCCCTAGAGGAAATGCATATCTCAGATTTCCTATGACACCCCCTATTTTAAGCACGTATGCCCCACTTGGAGGCCCTACCCCTACCGATTAAGAACCTGGCAATGGAGCCCCACAGCTTGAGGCTAATCTCACCGCTGCTGCTATCTCCGCTATCTCTCCTCTTCATGTCTTTGTGCAAATCTCCCTACTACCTCAGTTTCTTCATCTGTACAGTGGGGTCAGCAACAGCATTTACTTCAGTGCAGACTGTATGAGTAGCTAATCAATACAGGAACACAAGAGAAAACCTGTTATGCTGGAGAACCACTAGGGACCAAAACATTGTCATTCTCATCCCCATTTGGTTAGATGTTACTGTCACTCTACTCATATTTCCAAAAAAATCAATGAAAACTGGATTCATCTATTACTGGTCATTCCAGCCCCGAGCTCCCCCACGTTTTATACCTGAATAATTGAAAAGCAGTGATTTCCTTATATGTTTTTAATTTAAAATTTTTTTTAATGTTTATTTATTTATTTTTTTTTTTGAGAGAGAGAGAGAGAGCACGAGTTGTGGAGGGACAGAGGGAGGCAGAGACCAAGAACTGGAAGCAGGCCCCAGGCTCTGAGCTGTCAGCACATAGCCTGACATGGGCCTCGAACCCATGAGCTGTGAGATCATAACCTAAGCTGAAGTCGGATGCCCAAATGACTGAGCCACCCAGGCACCCCAGTGATTTCCTTTAAATTAGCAATTTACCCTCCTCAAAAGACACCACAGGGGCAACTCTATAATACAACCACCCCTGGCCAAAATCCATGATGCAGAAACTGGACAAAACCTACTTCACACCCCAGGGAGGAGCCTTGTAACACTTCCAACTCCCACATGCCAGCGAAGGCTGAAAGTCTAGCGATGATGAAGTGACTCCTAATCGTTTCAACTATCATTTATTAAACACCTAATATATGCCACATACTGTGCTAAGGGCTTTGCATTTGCTGTCTACGCTACTCCTGAGAGTTAGGGATTAGCCTGGGTCACCCTTACAGAGGAGGAAACGAGCTTAGAGACGTTAGACTCTGAGTTACCCAGGATCAGACAGTGAGGAGTTGGTGAGCAGGGATTTCCACCAGGCTCTTTCAGACAAATGCCCTCTTAGCTTTAAGCTTTCCAAACAGTCCTGCTGAGAAGTCCTTAAATGCTTCTCAACAGGAATTCTGTCAACCAAAACGTTAAGTTTTAACTTTCCATTGATTCATCTGCTCCTTTGCAAGGGGATCATCTAAGATATATCCAATTACAGACCCGTGGTTCAGATAATTTGTGTCACCACCACTAGCTTGACAGAAGTCCAGCTCAAAGCAAATCACTGTGATTTCTTGTGACGTTTTCAAAATTCTGAAAATGGTTCTGGGACATCCTTTGTAAACTTGAGGACCACAGTTGAAAAAAAAGTGTCACTGTGAAAAGACCCTGAGATGTACTAGCTCTATGCTGGCATAACTGTTACATTTGATGGTTGGTACCTCTTGACACAAAATTATCCAGTAAATGACTTTAAAAAAAAGGAGGTGGGTATACAAGGCTGGGGACCAATCCCAGGCCAGAACCCAAGCTCGTGCAACCAAGGCTGGGTCCCAGCTTCCTCAACGAAGAAAGAGAGAGAGCTCTGTCTGTATCAATTATTCTGGGCATTTCACACAATGATTGTGTTCCCATTCCAAGTTTTTTTTTTTTTTTAATTTTTTTTTTTCAACGTTTATTTATTTTTGGGACAGAGAGAGACAGAGCATGAACGGGGGAGGGGCAGAGAGAGAGGGAGACACAGAATCGGAAACAGGCTCCAGGCTCTGAGCCATCAGCCCAGAGCCTGACGCGGGGCTCGAACTCCCGGACCGCGAGATCGTGACCTGGCTGAAGTCGGACGCTCAACCGACTGCGCCACCCAGGCGCCCCCCCATTCCAAGTTTTAAAGAGCTGAAGTCCTGGCTGGGAGTCAACACTGCTGTCTTCCCTAGCCATGCAAGTTGCAGAGGAGTCTGGACAAAACCCCCCCAGCCCCACACCTTATCTTAAAGTGTTGATCTGAATTATCTTTATAATACTTTTGAGCTCTGAATGTCTTGAAATCAGAGACCACACACAGAGGGTGTACTAACCAGGGCTCTTTCTAGGGGTTAAGGCATGGGAACTGGATTAACTAATTATATTAAAGGAAAAGTAATGCAGATGGTAGTGAGTTGAATTGTGCCTCACTCTCCCACACTTCAAAAAAAAAAAAAAAAAAAAAAAAAAGATAAGACCCAGTCCAGATAAGAGAAAGGAGGGTGGGTCTGACACACAAAGGAAAGCAGGCCTTGTAGAAACAGAAGCAGAGGCTGAGGTTACCCTGCCACCAGCCCAGGAACATTTGGAGTGGCTAGAAAATGGAAGAGTCTAGGAAGCATCCTCCTGTAGGACCTTCAAAGGAGCATGGCCCTGCAGACACCTTGACTTCAGCTTTCTGAGCTTGCAGAACCATGAAATAATACAGTTGTGGGTTTTAAGTCACCAAGTTTGAGGTAGTTTGTTAGAGCAGCCCAAGGAAAACTAATGTAGAGAGGAAACTTGCATATCGTCTGGGGCACCCCCGGCCATTGCTCTCAGGTGTCACACACTATCTGCCTTGCTCAGCTCTCTCGTGCTCTCTACGCCTTGGTCTCTGGCAGGTTCCCCCCAGGAGGTCACAAGACAGTCATAAGCCACAGCTCAGGGTCTACACCCTACCAGCTTCACAGCCCAGACATGTTGTCTTTTTGGCCTGGCTTGGGTACTGCACCCATGTCTGAACCAATCTCTGCATCCGGGAGGAGGCTGTGCTGACTGAGGAGATGAAAGTCTGGCTTCCGCACCTTCCCCTGGTACCAAGAGGTAAAAGGGGGCAGTCAGGGAGACAAGATGCTGGTCTTCTCTCCAAGGCAAACAAAGGGAGTGTAATACGTGACTTATAACATGAAGTATATATTTGGTCTTTGTCTCTCCTTAGACACAGAGCTCCAAAATCCCTTGGAATTTCCTAAGAGATGAAAAAGAAAAAAGTGCCTCACATGTTAATGAGGTGACCTCTGAACCCCACCTGAGGATGGGGCCAGTTGTCAGGAGAACCAACCTTGTGTTTAGAAGGATGACCTTTTAGTCTCATCCACTTGACCTCTGGGAGGGGAGAAAGGCTGGCAGTTGAGTTCAATTACTAATGGCAATGACTTAACCAATCATGCCTATCTAATGAAGCCTCCATAAAAGCCACCAAAGATGGGGTTGAGAGAATTTCAGGGTTGATGAACACTTGGAAAGGGTGGGTGGGTGGCATGTGGGGGACAGCATGGCAGCTCTGTGCCTTTCCCATGTACCTTACCCTACATATCTCTTCCATCTGACTGTTCCTCAGTTACATCCTTTTATACTAGACCTGTGACCTAGTAAGTGAAATATTTCTCTAAGTTCTGTGAGATGCTATAACAAATTAACCCCAAGAAGGGGTCTGTGGGAGGCTCCCATCTATAACTGGTCAGTCAAGTGCAGAGGTGGCATTCTGGACTTGCAACTGGCCTCTGAAGTTGGGGGATTGTGGGCAGTCATGTGGGACCAAGACCTTAACCTGTGGAATCTGATGCTATATCCAGGCAGACAGTGTGAGAATTGAGTTGAATCAGAAGACATCCAACTGGTGCTGGAGAGCTGCTTGGTGTGAAGCAAAAAACCCACATATTGCAATTTCCTGGAATCATTTTAGGGGGCAGAGAGGAGACGAGTCAGGAAGGGAGAAAGAAGGGGGTCTCTCCTGCAGACAAGTGTGGTAAGTCTGGGTGGGGCTGAGAAAGGCCCAGAGGAAGGGATGTAGGAAGGAGACAGCACCTGAGGAGTCTCTGAAGCCCTGGGGCCACAGGCATGTGGAATTAGTGAGACAGAAAGAAGTCATCCCTAGAGATCAGGCCTCGAAATGGAATTTCATTCCAACTTCTGCAGCCGTCCCTGCTGTGATTAAGTTTAAGATACAGTGCTTAGAAACTCGAAATGGGCCTTTCTGAAAATCCATTCAAATTTGACAGTTATCAGATGTATTGAAAACAATAGTTTTTGAGAGATTAAAAACAGAGAAAGTTGAATATGCCCGGGCTCTTTCCCCTCCTCATAAACACGGCTTCACAGAATCTGCCCGTCCCTAGAGCTTAGCACACCGAGGTGCTTTTAAAATACAATCTGAAACCAAGTGAGTATTTCACAGATGAAAAGGCGTGTGCTTCCCAATCCACGGTATCCTGAAAGGGTGGATTTTAATTTCCGAAAAGACAAAGCCGAGAGAGAGAGAGAGAGAACGCCTATCTTTGTGCACTTAAGAACTATGATATTACTTAGATGGTGAAGTTTTATTCTGAAAAATGACTGTCAATTATGATTAATATTCTCCTTATAATTAATTCAAAATCTTATTAAAATCAAACTTTTATAACTTTACGTATAACCGTGCTGCCTATGTCAGGATGGAGAATATGCCTTGCCATTAATTTTACCTGTATCATTTCTCAGTTCTCAAAAAAGGCAATAAAAGATACCTCCTTGAAAATCAGCAATGCCGGGCCACCCTCATCTCCATAATGACACAATTTTCAATTCACGCCTCATTTTCATTAATGTTTCTGGCCATAAATTTTTAAGCATATGATAAAAAATTTCTGAAGCGGCATAAAACTAACATGAAGAGAGAGTTCATTAGCATGTGACCCTAATTAGAAATTCCATATTAACTCCCCATTTCTACTTGTGCATAGCCAGTGTCATCACATCTCTATTCTAGACGTGACTTCACGTTGTTGGGAGGAAATACTCCTTGTGGTTGTTTAATTCTTCGGCTTTATTTTTAAAACGATCCATGTTTTTCCTCTGTTATTGAATAAGTCAACAGACAATTGTATCACACGACGCCTTTTGTGTCACAAATTATCCGGAAGAATTGTGAGAAGGTCCTTGCCCAATGCTTTATTAATGATACCAGATCATAAAAGGGGGGGAAATATGCTGAGTCTGTCTCTTTTCTAATGTTGGGTGATAAAAATGCTACTTCAGGATTCAGAAGGTTAAGTTCTAATGTGTATTTTGAATAGAGTGTGTTGGAATAATTGCCTCATAAAGCAAAGCATTGCCCGCCTGCTAATGGCTGCATAGTGCAGGGCTCAGCAAAGACGGGCAAGCTTACTGGAAAAAATGCTGTGCCTCAACTTTTGTAGCCCTCCCATATTAAGTTAACTTTCCCCTCCCCTTGCTTTTCAAAAAAGGTATAAAATCCCATGGCCCGTTCTGCAGCACAGATGAGCTACTGCCTTTAACACTGGTGGGAGCTAGTTTTCAAAGATGTAGCCACCCCCCCCCACCATGATGAACCGTGCACCCCTCTATCTTCAACCGTGATTTATGTCTTCCCATACTGTGCTTGGGCCGGTCCTACATAATCAGCAGCACATGCTGGAAGTGATGCCACGTGACTTCTGAGGCTAGGTCCTAAGAAGTCTTGAAGCTTTTACTGGAGTCTCTTGAACGTGCACTCTGGAGAAAGTCAAGGGCCACTGAAGGGGTCTGGCCAGTGTGAGACTACCATGCTGTGAGGAAGCCCAAGCTGTCTACACGGTGAGAGGTGCCTGGTCATCTATGAGTTCTTCCAGCTAACCCAGCACAGATGCCACACGAGTGAGAAAAGAAGTCATCTTGGATGCCCAGCCCCTTCCAACCCTCTGATGATTCCATCTCAGCTGTTCTCCGACTGCAACCACAGGAGAGACCCCCACGCAAGAAGTGCCCGGTTGAACCCATTCAACCCATGGGACTAAGACAGACGGCACAGAATTGGCTTTCAATAGCAATATTTTGGTAGGATAAAACAGATAACTAGAATAGCATCATTCCATCAATTTCAGGCAAGGAAGGGAAACAATGGATTTAAACCACTCATTTCTCTGTCTCTCACATGTGAGCAGAGGCAAGAGTCAAACTGCCCCCATTAGTCCTTGGTCATAAATTCTTCTTCCCCCCACCATCTTTACTCCTCAATTAGAGTCTTCAACTCTATTTATTTAAGAAGAGCACTTAGAAATCCAGCATGCGGTCTCTTGACAAATGCCGGTGAAACTAGAAGAAAGTCAAGCCTACTCATTTTTCCTTTGAGATCACGCTTGACCCAGAAAAAATATCAATGCCAAAGGTTTGGCGGGAGGTGGATAATGAAGGTAGGAGATGACAGGTGAGGAATCCACAGGAAGAACTTCTAAAAACTCATCACTTATCCCCTTGCAGTCTCACTCCTCACAGCAAAGGCCCTACTCCTACAACTGTCCCCAAATGCCACAGGTCCTGCCTCCTGCACGATCTCCCATGTATCCTCCCCACCCTGGTCCTCACTTTTTCCATCCATCCCCTAATTTGCCAATTTGGCCAACTCCCTCTTAAACCCTGGCCTCTGCTGCCCTTACTCAAATTTTCCAAGGAAACTGAAGATAACTAACTTGATCTTACAAGTGTCCTCATCCTCATTAAAAAGGGGGCTTGGGGTAGAGAAAGATGGCAAATGTTCTCTCTTATTGCTGGCACGTGAGGAACAGAACGTAGCAGCCTATGACACCAATATTATGCTGAGACGCACAAAAAAGGACAAAAAGTGCCCTTTGAAAAAGCAAGCAACGACCAGAGCTAATGCCACAAGGTTCACACTTTGCTTAAGTGTGACTATTTTATTTTTTTTTATTTTTTTTTAATATATGAAATTTATTGTCAAATTGGTTTCCATACAACACCCAGTGCTCATCCCAACAGGTGCCCTCCTCAATACCCATCACCCACCCTCCCCTCCCTCCCACCCCCCATCAACCCTCAGTTTGTTCTCAGTTTCTAACAGTCTCTTAAGTGTGACTATTTTAAAGACCTCTAACCGGGGCACCTGGGTGGCGCAGTAGGTTAAGCGTCCGACTTCAGCCAGGTCACGATCTCGCGGTGCGTGAGTTCGAGCCCCGCGTCAGGCTCTGGGCTGATGGCTCAGAGCCTGGAGCCTGTTTCTGATTCTGTGTCTCCCTCTCTCTCTGCCCCTCCCCCGTTCATGCTCTGTCTCTCTCTGTCCCAAAAATAAATAAACGTTGAAAAAAAAAATAAATAAAGACCTCTAACCAGTGGGAAGCAGAACAGAAATCTCATAATCAATGAGTCCAGGATGCAGAGGGATGTCTGTGTACATGCGTGTGCCTGTGTGTGTGTGTACCTGTTGTGTGTCTGTGTGCATGCAGGTGTGTGTGCACTGAGTTTAAAGATGAAGGAGGGAAAGAATAATTTATCAATGACTTACTAGGGTATACCTGGGAACTTCTCTCATACTAAATTTTATCCTCATGACAGCCTTGTAAGGTTGGAAATAATTAGCCTTCCTGGCTCTGTAGGTGGGGACAGGATTCAGAAAGAAGAGGTGACCTACCCAAGGTTATAAAGCTAGCAAACCACAGAAATGGGGTTTGAACCCCTCCAACTGCCTCCAAATTTGGTTCCTAAATTGGACCATGTTTCCAGATCCTCTAGAGATGCTGATCTCTGGGGCTCAGTCTCACACCTCAGAGTCAGCCTGGGAATCTGTACTTGTAGCCACTCCCCAGATGAACCAGACAGATCTGGGAGAACCACCCTACAAAAGTCCTTCATCTCTGGGCCTCAGTTTCTCCATCTGCACAATGAGGTGGTTGTGGGAAGCTGTTCCTAAGGTTCTTGGCAGTTCAAACCATCTAGGTGACAATTAACACTGCATGGGGCAGGGGGCAAAGAGTGAAGACACTAACAACGTATTCTATCTTAAGTATCATATTTTTATTAAAACAGAAAAACGTTTCAACAAAATTACGTCTTAAAAAGAGGTTTGTTCCTGCCTGACAATTTATGGTCATGTAATTTTAAAAATGCCAATCATTAAATACAAAAGAGCGACTCATCTATGCATGCCAGAACTATTAATGGATGGGGGCATGTTATCGCAAATATAAATCAACTGCTCAGATCTTAAAATGCCATAAATAAGCAAGTCTCTATGTCAAAATTGGTGAGATGGCCAGAATCGCTTTGCTGATTTATTACACACCACCTTCATAATCAACACCCTGTTGATCTGCCTCTTTCTTTTTACATAAATATATGAACAACTTTTTGACATCAAAATAAATCACAGCTACTTGATCTAAAATCTAGCTTCAAAAACGCCTGCAGAGGTGACTGACACTTTAGGTGTCGTCTGTTATTTTGTGTTAGAGCCTTGTGGACAGAGAAGTTTTATTTCTTCCTTGTCGTCTTTTGAGTGATATGTGGACTTCACTCGATATCTCGTCTCGACTTTGAGTACAACCTATTGGATTTGTAACAAAGTAAACACTTTTATAAATTACAGGTTACTCTTCCGTCATAAGAGGGATACAATTCTGAGAAAAGAAAATCTTTACATAAATAATTGTCTTTGGCCACCAATGTGCAGAGACAGATTCAATTAATCCATCCAGCCACTATTCCTCTCTGTTGTATCAGGTGCAGACTAGTTTTGATATCTTGATGTTCAAAGCCAAAGCTATAAAATTAATCATTATCCTTTATGTATATAAAGCTGTGTGTGTGTATAAGTGTGCATATTTGTATATACCTTGTCCAAGGAGAACAGTGTGGTCCACATGTTAAAAGTTATTAAATAATGCTCAGTAGAGCTTGCTAAGATCACCTGACTCAGAGGATTCTGATTTATTTTTGTTCTACTTGTTTAAACTTAAGTAACTTCATTTGCAGGAGCACCATGAAAACAAAAGTCTGAAAGCACTGGACATACAAACCCAGCTTAGCAAGGTGAAAAGGAATAATTGTAGTTATTTTTCTCCACTTAAAAGAGGCACACACCTTCATTTGAAAGGACTTCATTTTTTTTTTTTTTTTAGGATTTTTTGGCTTGGGTTCTCCACCTACAGAATATAAATAATAATGCCTAAAAGACATGGCCAGGTTAGGGGAGGATGTATAATTCAACCCATGCTGCTTTTTCAGAATTTAATTTCCAAACGGTCTAACTTCACTACTCTGACAAAAGTGGGACTTTACTTTTTTGCACATGTAAATTAAGAGAAGTTTTTGCAGACACCTGCAGGGATCAGGAGAACTTTTACCTTTAGGCTGCTCTTTTAGAATCAGAAATCTACAGAAGCGAAAGCAGAGGCTCTGTTCTCTCCTATAAAGACAGCGGGGAAGGATTTCTCTATCAGAGGTGCTGTGGGGATCCCTGACGACAGCTATGTGCTCTGCATAGTACATCTGGGGAAATGGCTGCCTCCCTGATTCCATGGGGTGGAAGTGACACTGCATGTAAGACATCTGACTAAGCTTTCCCTCCTTTCATCTCTCACCATGATAGAGACCATGTAGAGAGATGGCAGAGAGAGAGAGAGAGAGAGAGAGACCTGAAGAATCCCAGTTATTCTAGCTCTGCTATAGACTGAATATTTGAGTTCCGGGAACTTCTTGTGTTGAAACAGAACCCTCAGTGTGCTGGTATTTGGAGGTAGAGCCTTTGGGGGAGGTGAGTACATCATGAGAGCGGAGCCTTCAGGAATGGGGTTAAAGCCCTTATCAAAAGAGGCCCCAGGAGGGCCTGGGTGGCTCAATTGGTTAGGTCCCTGACTTTGGCTCAGGTCTGTGCTGACAGCTCAGAGACTGGAGCCTGCTTCGGATTCTGCGCCTCCCTTTCTCTCTGCCCCCCCCCATTCATGTGTGCTCTCTCACGCTCTCTGTCTCTCTCTCTCAAAAATAAATAAACATTTAAAAAAAAATAAGAGGCCCCAGAGGACCTCCTCACCCCTTCTTCCAAGCAAGGACGCAGTCCAAGGATGCGTATGAACCAGAAAGTAGGTTCTAACCAGGCACCAAATTTATTGGCACCTTGATCTTGGACTTCCCAGACTTTACAACTGTAAGAAATATATTCCTGGGGCGCCTGGGTGGCAGAAAGTAGGTTCTAACCAGGCATCAAATTTATCGGCACCTTGATCTTGGACTTCCCAGGCTTTACAACTATAAGAAATATATTCCTGGGGCGCCTGGGTGGCTCAGTCGGTTAAGCGTCCAACTTCAGCTCAGGTCATGATCCTAGAGTTCGTGGGTTCGAGCCCCTCATCGGGCTCTATGCTGACAGCTCAGAGCCTGGAGCCTGCTTCAGATTCTGTGTCTCCCTCTCTCTCTCTGCCCTTCCCCAACTCCTGCTCTCTTTCTCTCTCAAAATTAAACATTAAAAACATAAAAAGAAAAGAAAAGAAAAGAAATGCATTCCTGTGGTTTATAAGCCACTCACTCTACGGTATTTTTGTTAGCAGCCTAAATATACCCACATGAGCTCCTATTCTTTGAGTCCTCCAGCCCAGAGATGTGAGTGAGGAAGTCTTCAAAACAACCCCAGGCCCAGCTCTCAGGAAGCACACCAAAAGCCCTGAGTAAGAAATGCCTACCTGCACTCACAGAGTTGCCAGATTCTTGAGCAAAATAAGTGAATGCTATTATTTTAAGCTACTGCATTACAGCTGTGTGTTAGGCAGCTGCAATTAGCTGGAACACCCCAGAATTAATAATGAAAGATCACCCCAGTTTCCGGCCCACAGGTGGCTGAGCAGAACCCCTCAGAAAGTGAGTGACTTCACAAAGAGCTGAGATAGGTGCTAGACCTACTAATACCTGTTGTGATAGAGACCTTCTGTCCCAGGACTGGATGAAAGTCATGTACCCATGTTTCACGGTGCCATGTCTCTTTCCTTTCCTGTGCAATAGCAGCTGACCAGGGTAGTCCCCCCAGATCACCCTCTCTCCTCATTCATCAAATAAACCTACACCTTGCCTCTTTCTTCATCACGGGAGACAGATACAGACCTTTTACACAAGGCACACAGCACCTGGGTATATTCATCTGGCCCTTGAACAATGTGGATTTTTTACAATAAATACAGTCCAGCACCGTAAATGTATTTCCTCTTCCTTATGATTCTCTTAGTGTTTTATTTTCTCCAGCTGACTCTACTGTAAGAATATAGTATATAATACATATAACATACAAGATATGTATTAATACATGGTTTGTGTTATTGGCAACGCTCTGGTCAACAACAGGTGAGTGGTAGTTAAGATCTGGGGGAGTTGAAAGTTATACTTGGATTTTAGACTGTGCAGGTCAGTGTCCCTAGTTCCCATGTCAAAGTCCTGAGTTACTATCCTTGTTCTCAGTATGAATACCATTAGTGAGTAGTGGGTTATGTGTGGTAAGTGGGAGACAGGCATCTAGACAAATAAACGTGATTCAATGGGTTAATATGATTAGACGGAGTTGTGATATATAGAAGAGCATGTGGTTCTGCTTAGGGAAAAGTGGGTGTTCAGGGAAAACTACCAAAACAGAAGACAGAGCCAGATTTAAAGAAAGAATAGTTCAGCAGGCAGAAGGGGTAAGAATGACATTCTGTCCAGGTATGGCCTGAACACAAGCACAAGAATGCAGAAAGGAATTAGAAAATCCCAGTATTAGAGATTCAACTGTGTCCCCCCAAAGTTCATGTTGAAGCCGTAACCCCCAACCTGACTGTATTTGGAAACAGGGTGTTTACGGAGGTAATTAAGGATAAGTGAGGTCATAGGGTGGGGCCCTAATTCCATAGGACCAACGTTCTTAGAAGAAAAGGAATAGGGGCACCTGGGTGGTTCAGCTGGTTAAGCATCTGACTATGGCTCAGGTCATGATTTCAGGGTTCATGGGTTCAAGCCCCTCATCAGGCTCTGTGCTGACAGCTCAGAGCCTGAAGTCTGCTTCAGATTCTGTGTCTCCCTCTCTCTCTCTGCCCCTCCCCCGCTCACACACACACTCTCTCTCTCTTTCAAAAATAAATAAACATTAAAAACACTAAAAAGAAAAGGTATTTCCTCTTCTGGATCGTAAGGACATTTTCTCCTCCATAGAGAAGCCAACAACAAAAATGGAGGATAGAGAAAGGGGTACCTGATCACATTGTGACATCTATTCACCATTCCTCCATATGTACATATACTTGTATATAGGTGTCAATATTTGTGCTTAAGGTATATGTTTGTTTCCTACTTCTTAATGCTACTTAGTCTAGAGATGACAGGAAATACTGCCCAGATTTCTCCCTTTCTCTCTCAGCAGGTTTACACCTTATGACAGGTTTAAACATACATTTTCCACCTTCCTTCCCTCACCTTATCATGCCCATGTCAGACATTGCTAATCAACCCCTGGACAATTGACCACTGAGCCTCCCTACCCTTATTTCTCAACAGAGTACTGGAGGCAGCCACTACTCATCAACCAGATTGGGCCCTCCAGAAGAAACTCTTTTGCCCTGCCTGCATCATTCCAGTCTTTCCAGGCTGGCTTCCTGACTGTCAGTCTCCAAAGTAAATGGGTGGCTTCCTTAAAAGGAAAAGGCACCTGGCAGGGGGAGGTTAGATATTGTTTCCAACACCTGGCTTCACAGTGAGAAAGCACATGTGTATTTTTTATTGGTTCGTGATCTATTCCCTCTCAAACCCCCAGGAAACTGGGGTTTAGAGAAGTAATATAGCTTGCTGCAGGGGACAGTGACAGAGTGAAATTCAAATCCAGTTCTGTCTGGTTCCAAGAAGGGTTTTCATTCCTCAAAGGCAAGCAGCAGCTAGCCAAGAGAAAAGACAATGAGGATCCAGGGCCATTCGTGTATGAGAGGATCCCTCCCATCTCACATCTCCTTCTGCTTTCTTTAAATGTGTCCCTTCATCCTTCCTAGAACATATGTTCCCAGCTGGTTGAAATAAGGCCAGTTGAAGAGAGAGACTCCTTTCCCCCATCTGTCCCATCTCTTAGGGAACCAGTGAGAGTGATTAAGATTTAAAGTCTCGGGCTGCAAACTCACACTCAGGTGTCCCTGTAATCTTACCTTTTAAAGACAGTTACATCTCATCCCACCAGTGGGAAGGGTGACCTTACTTCAAAATAAAGGCAAAAAATGGAAAAAAATAAATAAACAAGAAAGAGAGACTTCGATTCAGCATTTTGGCCAATTCCTAAAAGACAGCCAGAGAGCTGGTGCACAGTCTTAACCTCTGTCCTCCACACGAGGAATGCCACTCACCGGTGGCATTTACTGAAACTCCATGTGCCAGGAAATGTGCAAAGAGCTTAACAGACACTATCTTGTTAAATCCCTGAAATCATTCTCTAAATGGGCACTGACATCATTGTCTGGAATGAGGAGCTTAAGGCAAAAAAAAAAAAAAAAAATTAAATCACTTGCTCAAGGCAACACAACTAAGAAGTGACAGTCTGGAATCCAAACACAACTCAAGGGGCTTCAAAACCCAAATTCAAATAATCACTTTTAAGGTTTCTGAAGACCAGGTTTCAACTATAAGGAGCCTAGAGGGAGGAAGGTTTTCAGGAAGCATCAGTGGGGTGGGGGAAATAAAACAGGGAGGGAAGGCAGGCTGTTCAAAGTCCATTAGGAAGCCGGTTGACAATGTGGGTGGAGCTTACTTCCATCACAGAACTCAGGGAGTAAGAGAACAATGCAGGCTTTACAGCAAGGGTAAGCAATAGAGGGCTGGTATAAGGCCAGCCAGCCAAATCTGGCCCACTGGTGGGTTTTGTCAATAAAGTTTTATTGGAACACACCCATGCCTCTATGTTATTGTCCCTGGCTATTTTCCTGTTACCACGGCAGAGGTGAATAGTTACATCAGAGACCATATGGCTCCCTAAAATATTGGCCATATTTTGTCTTTTACCGTAAAATACTTGCCAATCTCCATCTCAAGTTATCCCACCTGAGAGGCAAGGAAGCTGGGGTATTTGTATACCAAATCCTGAGTCACACATTAAAGACTACTGGGCAGGGGTGCTCTAATTCCTTCCAACCTAATGTTTGTGTGGGCAGAACCAGCTCCAGAGACTCCAAAAGAACTTCAAACTGAAAGACACATGTAGAAGTCAAGACAGATTGTCTTGAAATGGTAAATGCCTATCCCCACGGGGAGTGGGGCAGGGTAGCCACTAGCGGCCTTTGTTCCAAAAGCAAACTTGTAAGTTGCAAGCTGGTCGCCCGTAAGCCACAGATTTGAATTAGTTTGACCATACTGTTTTCCAAAACTGTGAATCAGTAGAGTTCCCATTTTAAAAACCCAAATATTCAGCTTTTCTTAAAAAAATCAGAAAATGTGGCACCACTGGGCCTCTATTCCTCTATGGCCATTTAGAAACGGCATACATTGCTGGGTCATTACCACGTTCCCAGCTTTGACAGATTATATTAACTGCATGGCCCTAGGTAAACTTCTGCGTTTGAGACCTCTGGTGTGCAGATTATCACCATCATAACAGGCTAAGAGAGGTTACATGACTTGCCCAAGGACATGTGACAAGTAAGGGGCTAAGCTGGAACTTTGCTGCCAATTTGCTTTCCTAAGCAGTCTGAGGTCATAGCTCCCTTTTGTCCAGACTCTCATCCCTATGTACTACACCCCCACCTCTGCATGACCCCAGTAAAAGATCTCTGGGTGCAGAGTTGGCCTCTGCTCTGTCCTCACAAAGCCTGAATAATGCATTAGAGAACATGGGATGCAGAATGTTAAGATAAGAATAAATACTGCTAAAAGTCATGACCCTTTCACCCAAGAGGAGCAAAGAGCACTCAATACAGCAGTCAGCCTTCATTCTTATGGACAGGAGAGCTGAGAGCTGCAAATTCACCCCGTCCCTCCCCAGGAATCAGCCACCACCAATCAATTGGAGTTGCTAATTGGATTCTGACAAATCATATTCAAAGCCCTCTATCTCTCAGGGTTTTCTCCAGTCTGCACGGATGAGATGCTCCCGTGCAAGGGGGCCATGGGGCTAGCAGTTTATCCAAGTATACAAAAGGGCAGAGAGGTTGCACAGGAAACCACAGACGGCCTAAGCCAGGGAAACAGTCTGGGCTCTTGCACTCTTGGACTGGAATGTATAGCCAGAACTCCTAGAAAAAATGGACAGTGGCTTAAGATTTTGTCTGAGGTCTAGGAAACCCAGGCTCTTAATGCACACATTTCCCAAGAGAAGATCTTCAAAATACACCAGAACCTGATCACTTACTATGCTTCTACTGCTGCCATATGGTCCAAGACATCATTACCTATAAGGATGTGAGAGAAACAAAGTGGCCCGAAATAGAGCTTAAAACAGCTCTGACCTGATCGATAGATTTGGGGCTCCAGTAGAATAAAATGCTCTGCAGGGATGTCCCACATTAAGGTAAAAGGACTAGCCTTTTTGTACCTGGATCAGCCACTGACTGTCAATTGTTCCCCCTATCAGGATTGTGTAATCTCTTAGGCAAAGCAGGTCAAAACTATTTGGTCAAGGGCAGGGCTATGAAGAGGGGGCAGCTGGAAACCATTAGCAAGCAACAAGCATAGCAGCTGGGGGACGGGCACAGGAGCTCAGTCAAGGGGATCTGAACACCAACAGCATCTAGCATAAGGGATCTCACTTCCAGTTCCCTCCGTCGGGTCCCGGTAAGAAGAGCCATGGGGAATCCAGTTTGTTCATCCATTAAATGTGTCATGAAAGGTACATGGTGATTCTGAGCTTCCATTGTGAACCCTGACAGAAACCTAGAATGGTGTGCTTTGACAGGCTTCCAATTGTTAGCGCCATTCAATGCCCACCCAAACGGACTGCCCTCCTCAATCCAACTATCTCTGATAGTGACTGGGAGACCATATATAATGACTATAGAAAACTGTTTTCCTGGGGCACCTAGGTGGCTCAGTTAAGCATCCGACTTAAGCTCATGTCATGATCTCACCATTCGTGAGTTCAAGCCCCACATCCAGTTCTGTGCTGACAGCTCAGAGCCTGGAGCCTGCTTCGAATTCTGTCTCTCTCTCTCTCTCTCTCTCTCTCTGCCCCTCCCCCGCTTGTTCTCGTTCTGTCTCTCTCTAAAATAAACATTAAAAAAATTGTTTTCCTGCTAGAGAATCTTTGCCGAGAGAGTCCCTAACTGTTGTGTCATCAGAGACTCCCTAGTTTCAAGTACGCATGTAATTCAGACAATACCCCAGCCTTCTCTTTATCCCATGCAGCCTTCAACTCTATCCTAGCATCCCCCCTGCCCTCACATGTCCACTGTATCTTGTTCACCGAAGAGCATGCCTTCATCTATTCTTGCCTGCATGGTGCTTCCATGTCAGCGTGATAAAAGTGACAGTTTCACTTCACAGCTGCATCTCCTAGGAGACAGGGATGCTGACAGTCAGCAGTATTAAAGCACATCCTGATCTGTCAGACCCTCCTTCTACACAGTGAGTGTAGGTTCATCAGCCTTTGCTCTCTGTGTACAGTTACTACTTTTCTCAGACCTACCAGACCGAAGTCATTTTTCTACATCCATCCACCCTTTTCTCATGAGAAATACCTCCAAGACAGATCCACTTTATAGAAAAACTCATCCTTATAACACCTGCTGGTGGTGGGGAGGGGGAGTGGTGTCACTGAGCAGGCAGGAAATTTCTTGCTGAAATTTCAAGTCTCACGGGGGCCAGGAGCAAAAACCTTCAAGAAATTCATGAGCACAGTCCCCTACCGGCAAGGGAGAAATGGCCGAAAGTTGATGATGCTTCTGCTGTACGATAAAGAATTTTCACACATGGTTAAAATGAAGGGCTCCTTAATTTTACAAGTGAGAAAAGTGAGGTTCCACATGCTGAGTTTCTGGCTGAAAGTGACACAAATTAAAATCAATTAATTAAAGCCCATTTGAACCCAGATCTGTCTGGTTCCATAAACTGGGAACTTCATATTATACTCTGTTCCTTCAAATAATGGTGGGTCCACTGATCAGAGAGCCACCACAGACACCCTTCAAAAGACAAAAGAAAAAAGAAAAAAGAAAGAATAGGAGAAATGCATATAATGAGATGACATTTCAAAGAGGATTTGATTATTGATACATGCGTGCCTGCGCGCGCGCACACACACACACACCTGCACACACACACAAGTCCCTGAATATCCAATTTTTTTTGGTTCTCTCCAAGAGAATGGATTAGATTTAAGGAAATTTCATTAAAGGTTCAAAGAATTATTCTTCCTCTCATCAATATTTACCTGAACCATCATTATCATCACAAGCTCATCAGCTTTTGCTGTGTGGACAGAGAGGAGATTAGGGAAGCTTTAGCTGGTCCTGAATCATTACGACCTGGGAATTATCTGAGGGGAAATGGGCACTGTGTCTGAGCCTTTGCTTTGAAAGATCTCATAAATTTCAGGTTGGTCACAGAAACTACAGCAGTCCCTTCCCGAAGGGGCAGCAACTGGGACCCCACACTCAAGCCCCTTTCCTTGCTCCACCTTTTAATTTTTTTTCAATGTTTATTTAAATTTGAGAGAGACACACACAGAGCATGAGCGGGGAAGGAGGAGCAATGAGAGAGGGAGATACAGAATCTGAAGCAGGCTCCAGACACTGAGCTGTCAGCACAGAGCCTGATGTGGAGCTCAAACCCATGGACCGCGAGATCATGACCTGAGCTGAAGTCGGACACCTAACCGACTGAGCCACCCAGGCTCCCCATCCTTGTTCTACCTTTAAAAAAATTGCTATAGAGGGTATAAATTATGCAAACTTTAAATATTACCCATGCCATTTTTACTGTCTCATTTAAACACGAGTTTTGATTAAATAATATATTTATGGAGTGGAATTCAGTAATAGACAGTAAATTACTGGGAGCCGTGACGCTTATCTTCCATCATCTATATGAAATCCTCGTAATGAAAAACTCTGAAACTTGGTTAAAATTCCATGCAGAGCAGAGCACACTGGTTAACCTAGATAAAGACTGATGTTTACGATATATATAGTAAACATCTGTTTTATACATGTATAAAAGAAGCTAAGTAAAACTTTGGGCCCAGTTCTACATTATTTGTGACTCTAGGTAATTTATTTGGTTGTCACTTCAAACAAAATTGGTCCAAAATAATGACTCACGTTACATTCAAGACTGGAATATTTGTTTGAGAAGGGAAGACAACAGCTATGGTTTTCATATATCAAATTTCAAAACATAATAGTTAAAATTTATTTCACTCCCATGGAAAGAGTATGCGGGTGGTAAGGAAGCCCCGAGTCTCATTTCAGATATACAGTTAACAGTGTGACATTGGCAGGTGGCTAACTTTTTCTGGGTCACTGTTTCTTCAGCAGGTAAGATGGCAGGAAAGAGACAAAATCCAGTCTAACGCTAGTGTTCCAGAGCTCACCACATGTCAAGGTAACTTCCAAGAAAAGTCACTATGAGAATAGTTACAGCACATTCCAGGACAAAAATATTTATTCCCCAATTCTTTTTTTAAAAAAGTTTTTATTTACGTAAATAATCTCTACACCCAACATAGGGCTTGAACTCATGACCCTGAGGTCAAGAGTCGCATGGCTCTACCAACTGAGCCAGCCAGGTACCCCTCCATTCTCTATTTCTTGTTTTCCAACCCAGAGGAAGCTCTAAAACACACAACTGAATATTCCCACATAAGCAACCCCAATGAATACCCACATGTAACCAGAGGAAACCAGAAAGGAAACAAAACCCCACTGAGTGTCTGGTAATGCTAAGAAGGTAGGCATTTTCATTTTCTCTTTACCTCTCATTTCTTCATTTCTCCTTACCTCTGCTTACCAGATCATGGGTGAGGCTCAGAGAGTTTAGGTGCCAAGAACAAAACCAATGACAAGAACAGAAACAATCACAGTAGTAGCAGTAATGTTCTAAAAGCTTTCTTGGTTTAACCCTTGTGATGACTCTATGATGTGGAGTGAGCAATCATTTGCATTTAACTCATGAGGATGCCAGAGAAGAGAACAACTAACCTAGTGTCTGGGGATCCATGGCTGCTTTAATGGAGGTGTTCACCATTACAGAAAAGGAGGGAGACATACTTTATTCCTTTAGTTTGTGTATCACCCTGTCTCTGCCCAGATTCGTGCTGGATATGTACACAAGAAATATACATATCATAAGCAAAGCTAGGGAGCAAGCCGAACACTGGCCACATAGGGAGCTCAGGAAAGGACAAGGTCCTCTAAAATGATCTAAGAAGGTACTAAACTCTGGGCAGAAACTAGGTAAGAGAAGGTCCCTGGATATTCCATAGGTAAAAGTATGTGTCCCCAAACTCAGCAATTGTGTGTGGTGAACTCCTGGTGAGAAGAGTAAGTAAGTAAGTAAGTAAGTAAGTGAGTAAGTAGTGATGACTTAGACTGCTGTGGTGCTTTTAAAACGTTTTCATGGAGTGGCACCTGGGTGGCTCAATTGGTTAAGTGTCTGACTTCAGCTCAGGTCATGATCTCACAGTTTGTGGGTTCGAACCCCATGTTGGAATCTGTGCTGACAGCTCAGAGCCTGGAGCCTGCTTCAGATTCTGTGTCTCCCTCTCTCTCTGCCCCTCCCCTGTCTGCACGGTCTCAGAAAAAATTAAATGAACATTAAAAATTTTTTAATGTTTTCATAGAAAGCCCTTATATGTATATTATTTGAGGAATAATAAATTTGCTCCATCCTGAAATCCATCTCTAATTGATTGGTGGTGACTGCTATAAGCAGCGTCAGGCAAATGACTATCTAATTAAGCTACATTCATGCTCAATAAGGAGGAGAAATAATCTATGAGTGATACCTGCCATGGGTGCAGAAGAGCACCCAGGGGTCCCATAGGTGCAAATCCTGCCTGTGATGCTCAGAGTGACTCTGAGAAGGACACAGGACAGGAAATATCAATTGCCATATTACAACAATGAAAACCTGAAGTCCAAAGACAAAATGCTTTGCATGTGGAGTTAGTGAAAAAGTTTTGAGATGGTGCAGATGCTCAAATTATTAATCCACTCTTTCCACTGTCTTCTGACTCCAGAACTATGAAACTCCAAACAATGAGAACAAGGCAGAGTTTAAATTTGTTGTGGAAGCTTTGGTCTTCAAAGACTTGAAGCTGGGTGTTAAAAGCGGTTGACTGTCCCTAATGGGTCCATCATAGCCTATGAAGTGGATTTAGAAGGAGGCAAATATGACTAGTCCATGTGCCAATAATATATAAAAAGCAAAGGTCACAGCTACTCACTCAGCTCAGAACCTGACAATATACAGTTCATGGGAAGACAGCGTATGCTTGGAATTATTTCCAATAATTTGGACAAACTCAGTCATTTTCAGACCAGGTAGATATCTGTAAAGAAACATCCCATTTGAGTGTATACACACTTAGCATTTTTATGATGGATTTGTCACCAGCTATATTTATCTACAGGTGTTATTAATATAGATATTTGCAACCAACCTGGGATGTATGGGATAATTAGCTAATCTGGGCATTAAATTACATTTCTGCCCTAGAGAAGTGAATCCACAAACTTTTTTGTGTGTGTTTATTTATTTTGAGGGGGAGGGGGCAGAGAGAGAGAGAGAATCCCAAGCAGGCTCCACACTGTCAGTGCAGAGCCTGATGCGGGGCTCAATGCCATGAACCGTGAGATCATGACCTGAGCCAAAATTAAGAGTTGGACGCTTAACTGACTGAGCCACGCAGGCGCCCCCACAAACTTTTTAATACTAAATTTAAGTAGTTCAAGATGCCCATATACAGATTCCTTTTTCAAGGTGTTGAAGAAGCTTCTTCAAACAAGTAAGTCAACAGAAGCTGTCCTCAATAGCTCTGTTGCTCTCAGTATCTCTAGTGGTCTCATCATCACTACCAGCCACCCCCCATTTCCGCAGATAAGTGAACAGTCAACGCTCCACAACTCCAAAACAGTAAGGCCCATATTAACGAGGCTTTCCTATAAGAAATCCAATGTACTTTTTATGACGTCTATCAGCCAAATTGGTTAGATATTTCATCAAGGAAATATCTCGTATGTGTGGTGGTTGTGGGGGAGGGTAGTGAATGAGAGAAAGAAACCAGGTTAGCCATGAGTCGGCAATGGCTGAATCTGGGTGACGTGTACGTGGGGATTCATTATGTACTATTCTGTATTTTTTTTCATAGACGTAATTGAAATTTTCCACAATAAAAGTTTAGAAAAATATCATTATTTCACTAACATTTAAAAGGTAACATTATCGGCTGGTAAATCTTAAAAGTTTCAGAGATCAGCTTAAAATCAACTCTAAATACCACCTTTTCTGGTCATTACATGCTTTAAAAGGGCAATGTTCTTTTTTTTTTTTTTTAACGTTTATTTTTGAGACAGAGAGAGGCAGAGCATGAACATGGGAGGGGCAGAGAGAGAGGGAGACACAGAATCTGAAACAGGCTCCAGGCTCCGAGCTGTCAGCACAGAGCCCGACGTGGGGCTCGAACTCACGGACCGTGAGATCATGACCTGAGCCGAAGTCAGACGCTCAACCGACCGAGGCACCCAGGCGCCCCTAAAGGGGCAATGTTCTTATCAGCTTTGCATTATCAATATAGCATGGAATTAAGAATTTAGCAGTGGGAGATTCATATCCTATCTGTAGCTGTGTGGTTTTTGTTTTTTTAATTATTAATTTGACATTATCCTAAGACTTCATTTCTGTATCTATGAAATGGGGGTAATAGCCCTATTTGCCTAATAGTGAAACTGTGTAAATTTTATACGCATGTCAAATGCTTAGACTATAGTATCCAGGAAATGATGAAGCATAAAAAAATGTAGCTCTTAATATCCCCAAATAATTGTATGTTGCTGGACACAGAGTAGGGAGTTAGTCAATGTCGGATGAACAAAGTCAGTAATAATAACAGGACAAACATGAATAAGTATCCAATTAGTTGCTATCTAAATTTCACAAAGTCACAAAAAAGTTTTTGTTTGTTTGTGTTTGTACATCCTCTCATTGGGAGTCAGTTCAACAACTTGATAATTAAAACAAATATCCTGTATTTCCAACAAACTTAGTGGCATAAAACGGAAGGCAATTACTCAACTCTGATTTAGGCTTAATATGCAGCATGCCTTAATTTATTCTAATTTAATATTCAAAAGAATATCCTTAAGGTAATATCCTTCCACAGCTTGTAACGGCTGCAGCACACCAAATTAAGGCCAGCATCCATCAAGTGCACGAGAGCTGAACCCCCAGAGCAGAAAGCAAACCTCAGATCTGAGGAAATGCCCGGAGTCAGCCTGATGCAAGCAAAACACCCTTGTGCATTGAGAAGACACCCTCTTGCCTTTATCCAAACTTAGCTCATTAACCCCCAGATATGCAATCAGTGCCTGAGCGTAAGCAAAGCAGACATATTTACACATCAGCGCAGATTGGTCCCCAGTCACACAAACCCAGGGGTTCCATTAACAGCTGATGTACAGGATAACATCCCTCCCGTCAAGGATCTAGACCAGAGATATCCTGGCCCAGAGAATCCTGCACACGTTTACAGCATGCACTGGGGACAAGCCCACACTCTGCCCGCCAACCCACCTCGTCTCCTCTGCGAAGCATTTTCTATACTTCTGGTTAAAACAAGGTAGACATCTCACTTAGCTGCCACTTTGATTCTCAGAACTGGTGGTCCCACTTTGAATAAGACAGGTCAAATTCAGAAACAAAATGTCAACAAGATCGTGTGTGTGTGTGTCAGGGTGTGCGTGTGTGTGTGTGCGCACGCTTACACCCACACACGCGCTGCAGATAAAGCATGCATTTCCAAATACCTAAACATGGCAGGTGATTATATTGATTGCAAATACTGATGGAATGTATGATGAGTTATCCAATGCTGTGAAAAAAAAATTACCCCAAAACGTTTAGTGGTGTAAAACAATAATCATCTCTTTTTTTCAAGGTTACTGTGGGTCATGAATTCAGATAGGACACAGCAGACAGATAATTTTTTTTCTACCATGCCGGGTTGGTGGTGGGGGGGGGGGGGGTGTCTCAGCTGGAAGACTTGAAGACTCGGGGTACAGTCCGGGAACTGGAGTCATCTGGAGGTTTGGCTGAGCCTGGAGGCTTTGCTTCCAAGGTGTCTTACTCATTTGGCGAGCAAGTTGGTTCTAGCTGTTGGCAGAAGGCCTCAGTTCCTCCTTGCATGGCACTTCCACAGGCTGCCTGAGATTCCAGGCCCCAGGGCTCCTTCTCTGAGATTTTCACTGGACACCATGCTGATGAAACATAGCAATTTGCAATTTCCACTAATCTTTCTTTCTTCCTCTTAAATTTATTATTTGAATTGTATAGTATATACATAACATAAAATTTGCCATCTTATCCATTAAAAAATTTTTTTTAATGTTTGTTTTTGAGAGAGACAGAGAGATGGAGTGTGAGTAGGGGAGGGGCAGAGAGAGAAGAAGACACAGAATCTGAAGCAGGCTCCAGGCTCTGAGCTGTCAGCAAGGAGCCTGATGCGGGGTTTGAACTCAGGAACCGTGAGATCATGACCTGAGCTGAAGTCAGACGCTTAATCAACTGAGCCACCCAGGCCCCCCTCTATTTGGTCCATTCTTAATGGTACAGTTCTGGAGCATGAAGTGGATTCACACTGTTGTGCAAACATCCCCATCTTCCAGTAGAGAACTTTTTCTTTTTTTTTTTTTTTTCATTTTGCAACACCCAAACTCTATACCCATTAAACATGAACTCCTACTTCCCCTTCTCCCAGCCCCTGGAAACCACCACTCTACTTTCTGTCTCCATGACTTTGGCTACCTAGGTACCTCATGCAAGTGGAATCATACAGCATTGTATGATTTGACTGGCTTTCTTCCCTTACCATAACGTTTTCATTGTTCATCTCTGTTGAAAGATGTGCCAGAATTCCCTTCCTTTTTAAAGCTGAATAATATTCCATTGTATGGATATAACATATATTTGCTTATCCAGTGATAAACACTTGGGTTGGTTCAATTTTTTACTTATTGTGAGTAATTCTACTACATACATGGGATAACTTGGAAATCCGGCCTTCAGTTCTTTTGGGTGTATACCCAAAAGGGCATTGCTGAATCATATGGTAATTCTATTTTTTTTTCTTCTTGGAAGAATGTCTACATTCCCACCAGAAGTACACAAGGGTTCCAATTTCCCCACATCTTCCTTAACACGTATCTTCAGTTTGTTTTTCTTTCCGTCTCATCATAGTCATCCTAATGGGTATAAAGCCCATGTCTCCTTGTGGTTTCGATTTGCATGCCCCTAATGACTGGTGATGTTGAGCATCTTTTCATATGCTTATTTCCATGTGCATATCTTCTTTAGAGAAATGTCTATTCAAATCCTTTGCCCATTTTTGAATCAGGTTTTTTGCTTTTTTTTTTTTTTTCACTGCTGAGTTTCAGGAATTCTCCATATAATACAAGGGACATTAATCCCTCGTCAGATATGCGAGATAGTATCTCTTTTCTACTCATCATTCCCCAGCACAGAGTGAGAGGCAGACAAGGAGCCTCTCCTCACTGGAGAGCAGGCAGTCAACCAGCATAACTAGCTGGGGGAGATGGGCTTTGGGAGAAAGGAAATATGCACAGATGCTGATGAAACAGAAGAGATACCTCACTCTGTTTCCCCTGCTCCTTCCTGGGCAGGTTGGCAAGAATCAGCCTGATTACCTACAAACTGAGGGGTAAGAAAACACACAGTGGGCATTTTCCTTCAACTGCTTTTTCTGTTCCCCATAATAAGGGCTAAAGTAGTGTTTTAAAAATGTAGGTCAGGATGAAAAGAGATTTAACTTTTAATGTTTGAATTAAAACAGCATGAGCAACTTCTTTGAATACAATAAAAAAAGCTACAGGATATTCCCTGAAACAATCATTTCTAACTATTTTCCTCTGCATTTCATAAATAATAAATGCGTTAAAAAATAACCCCATAGTAACACATTCTCTAATATACTAGTTATGCAAGCTGGATATAACTCTAAGAATCCCTAAATGTGAGAAAAATTGAATTTGGTGGTACTTTTTTTAAGCTAAAAATTAAATTTCCCCGGCACCACGCAGACCTTTTCCCTCACAGCTATAGTCATAACTGGATTTTTAAGCCTTCTGAAAACATTGTGGTTTGCAATAAAGCAAAACACTGTGTCAAAAATTGCTTAGAATACAGAAAAAGCATGTTTCTGATCTGGACCACAGGGCTGCTGTCTACCTGGTGGAGGCATCCACATGGGTCATGGCTGTCATCCTCACATCGGTGACAACGTGTGCATGGGGCCTCTGACCCCGCCCCTGGATTCCTATTATGAGTTAAAAGTATGAGCTAAATTCCTCTCAAGTTACCAGTGAGGTAGGTTTCCCAGCTTCTGATCCCTAATACAACACTTAGCACTCACTTCTTCTTATCTGTGATGAAGTTAGGCACCAAGCAGTGGTGAAAACACACCGGGCTTCAGAGCATGGAATGCATTTGCTCTGAAGGTAGTGGGGTGTCCCAGAGAAGAGATACGTTTAATAAAGTACTGAAGGGTTGCAATGCGGACCTGTGAATAAAACACTAGAGAGGGGATCAGCGGAGGCAGGCGGCTTTCCTGGCTTCTCCCTAACTCACTGGTATCTGCTCACTTGAACTGCAGCACCCGTGTGTGTGAACACAGGTCCTGCTGCACTGTGAACATGTTTTACTTCCCAGTGATGTGAGATGGCATCCGCTCTGGGGACACGTAGGTACTGTCAGCGTATGCTCCACAGGACTACATTTCTAGGTTTCTGTTGTTATGGTGGTAGTGATGATGTTGGCAGTAAGGGGCTAATTTTTTGATTTTGTGTTATTGTTGTTCTGTGTGTGTGTGTGTGTGTGTGTGTGTGTGTGTTTTCATACTGAAGGAAAAAAAAAGATCTCTCTCTCTCTCTCTCTCTCTCTCTCACACACACACACACACACACACACACACACACACACACAACTGTTTCTGACTGGAATACTTCATGGTTTTTCCCATCCTACTCTGACCTCATGTTCCCTTGGTCATTCAAGGGCTATTTTAAAAGATTCTTACCTAGAAATGCAAATCAAATGCACAAGAGCTATCATCTCACACTTGTCAGAGTGGCTAAAATAAAAAACACAGGAAACAACAAGTGTTGGTGAGGATGGGGAGAAAAACAAACATTGGTAGGAATCAAATCCCACAGCAGCCTCTGTGGAAACAGTATGGAGGTTCCTCAAAAAAATAAAAATAGAATTACCACATGATCCAGTAACTGCTCTACTATTTATCCAAAGAATACAAAAACACTAATTCACAAGGATATTTGCACCCCTATATTTACTGCAGCAGTATTTGCAATAGCCAAGATACAGAAGCAGCCTAAGTGTCCATCAATAGAGGAAAACAAAAAGTAGTGTGTGTGTGTGTGTGTGTGTATATATATATATATACGTGTATGTATATGTCATATATATATATATATATATATATATATATATATATATATGTCATGGAATATTCTTCAGCCATAAAGAAGAATGAAATCTTGCCATTTGCAACAACATGGATGGATCAAGACAGTATAATGCTAAGTCAGTCAGAAAAAGACAAACACCCTATGAGTTCACTCGTACGTGGAATTTACTTTACGGAACAAAAGAAACAAAGGGAAAAAAAGAGACAAACCAAAAATCACACCCTTAACTATAGAGAACAAACTGATGTTTGCCAGAGGGGAGGTGGATGGGGGGATGGGTGGAAAGAGGAGAAGGGGATTCAGAGTACCCAGATTGGGATCAGCAATGAGTGAGGTACAGAATTGCTGAATCACTAAATTGCACACCTGAAACTCGTGTAACACTGCAGGTCAACTATACTGGCATTAAAATTAAATAAAAAAAAAAAAACTAAAAATAAAGATTCCCACTTGGATGCAATGCCTCTAGAGACCCTGCAAGCAATGGGTGTGTGTGTCCAATATATCCCGATCCAGAGGGATTTACAATCTCCTTGGGCCAACAAGTTGCCCCAAATAAAATGATCAGGAGAGACATCAGTCTTGTTTCTGAATTCCAGGTTCTCTCCCCAAGTGTGACCTGAGTTGTATTCTGCCAGCTCATCTTTCACTGTCCTGCAGTTCTCTCTCCTCTGTAAGAGCCACTGGCTGGGTCTGGATATCAGGACTCTTTCCTCCATTCTTGTCTCCCTCTTGCTCCAGATGCCCTCCGCCCCTAATCTAATGGTTCCCAACCTTGGCTGTGAGCTTTTAAAAATCCTGATGCCTGGGGATCCCCAGACCAATTAAATCAGAATCTGTGGGGGCAGTACCCGTGCATCAATCTTTTCTAACACTCCCTACGCGATGCCAGTGTGCAGCCAACGCTGAGAACCCTAATCACACACACTACGAATTATACCATCTGTTGAAGGGATTGAAAGCAACAGAGTAAAAAGCAGCAGCTCCCAGACAGCTGGGGGTGCAAACAAAGTTGGGGAAATCATAATTCTAGAGAGGATGGGGTGGGGGTGAAGAGCTGCCATAGCAAAGCACCAGCTTGGGGGACAGCGCAATATTATAGTTGACGTTGCAACTATTCTAACTGTTATTACAGATCACATTTGATTATTATTTCCCACACTGAAATAATCTGTTGCAGGATCCACATAGTTCTGTTTCCTGTAGAATTAGGTTTCTGGCTCTACAAATTGGCTCAATTCAGCAGAACAAACATCCACCATGAGACTTCAATGTTCCAGGCTTTATGAGGGCTCTAAGTTACAAAGATGATGAGCCCTCTATGGTGCCCTAAAACTAGCCCTCCAGGTGCAAGGAACCCAGGTAATAATGACATCCCCGCTGTTGTTATTTGACCAGTGACAGGTGGGTATTAAGCTTCTATGGTAAGTCAGGCACTGTTCTAGGCAGAGGGGACACAGCAGTGAACAGGAAAGAAGCAAAATAAAAATCTCTATCTCGATCCCTATCCCTATTCCTATCTCTATCCTTATCCATATCTATCTATATCATCGATCTACACTTGGCTTTGATCCTTAAGAAAAGAAAGGAAGAGAAGCATTTTTGAAAGAGATCAGACTATAAATTTGAGTTCGATTTGCTTCACTAGGGCATGGGGGGACTAACAGTGTGGGCATCATTGGAGAACTTGTTAGAAACTCAAAGTCTTGAACTCCACCCAGACAGACCTAACCGTCAAGGTGATACAGATGCTTACTCAAGATTGAGACTCACTGGTCTGGGAAGTGAGAAAGGGTTCCTGGAATTAGTATTCAAAGGTTCATAACAATAGGTCGTAGATTAGCAGCTGCTGGAAACGCAGGCTAAGAAGCTGCTGGAGGCTTGGGAAAGTAGAGTGAGAACAATCGCATCCCAGCAACCACAAAAAACAAAACACACACAAACAAAAAAAACACGGATTAGCACCTCCTGGGGGAATACCTGCAAGGAGAATGCACGGAGTCTAAATGAAAAATAAAAATAAAAAAGAGCCATGTGGGTTTTTATTTATTTATCTGTTTATATTTTGTATCGGCATGGGACAGGGAACTCCAGATTGAAACCCTACTTTTAAGAACTCAAGGGACCCAGAAGAAACATCTAAATGATGAGTCCCCGAGATGTGTATTCTCTTGTACCTGTTCTTAAAGGAAGGAAGAGCTAAGTGGCATCTTTACCTCAAATATGCACAGATGTTCCTTCAGAACACAGAGCTCTGTCTTCTGCCTTTCAAGACAAACAGAGTCCTTGGTTCCCCACGAGAGAAGAATGGAGGAGCACACAACATGAGTTGTCTTTCTAAAGCCCCCAGGAGACCTCCCTATTTTCCAAAAAGCCCCCCAGGCCCACAGCTAAGGCCACCGCATATGTCATTAACTTTATCTACTTGACCAGGAGCTGGAGAAATTCCACCTGAGGCACACCAAGGGTGAGGACCCAACAGAAATCCTCTGCATGCAGGGGATCCCTGTTATAAATCTCAATGTGCTGTGTTATTGGCAACTGTAGACTAGGAGATCATGTCAGTTTTGGTTTACAGACAAGGTGGAGAGATCTGACCTATAGGGCTATGGATTTAAGGACGTCTTTAGGTTATTTACCAGAATAAATGAAGAAATGAATGAATGGTCAAACAAAATTACATAGAGAAAAGGAATTATAGAATTGTCTAAAAACCATATAACTGTGTAAGGGACTCACTCACCACAGATCATTTCACTAGGCTTATTTTATTCGCATTTCCAGATAATCATGCCTGCATGGCGAAGATTTCCCATTCTCTGCTTGTCTGCCTGTGTTTGTTTAAAATCAACTTGATACATTTACTATCAAATACTTGATAAAATACAAGCCCTTAATACATTCTATGCCCTGCACTAAGCCCTCTGAGGCCACTGTCTCAAATGCCGATGCCCCAAATATTGACTGTCTACTGTATGCCTGGCTCTGCCCGCTGGGGATTTGTCAGTAAATAAAATACACTCAGATCCCAAACTTACATTCTAGTTGGAGTGTGGAAGAGTTGAGACAATAAATAAGTGAATAAGTAAACACAGAACATATTAGATGACAAGTACTATGGAGAAAAAGAACACAGGGAAGGGGATGCAGACTGGGGAAGGGAATGTCTACCATATTAAGGCCAAGAGCTAAGCACTTGTATTATATCACTTTGTAGATGAGGAAATGAGGCTCAAAGAGGTTAACTTACTCACCTAAAGCCACAAGGCTAGTAGGTGGCAGGACTTTTGTTTGAATCCATAGCATGCTTAATTACCAGGCTCTGAAATCTGTGCTACTGACCGATACCTCATCCCCTACTGTTCCAAGTCTGGAAGGGGATTGTGAAGGGGCACTGTCATCTTCCAGGGGCCCCTGTAGATCCACTCTCTCTGTCCTTCTACATTCCGGTCCCTGCTCTGGAGGATGCCAGCAGACATCATCAACAGGACACAGCTCCTTACAGCAGTCTATTGTGTTGTGTGGATGAAGAGTTCAGGCAAGTCAATGGAGAAAAAAAGGAGACCAAGGAATTTATCCCAAAGCTTATCTTGGGCCAGCTACACCCCTATCTCTTTCTGAGTTCATTCTCTCTCATGCCCTCCTGGCCTAGGGGGGATAACATGTATTTTAACAGCCCAGAGCACTGAACTGTCTCTGGTTTCTTTACACCCCCACCCATAGACTTATAAGCAATCTGCTTACTAAACTCTCCTTAAATCAGATGATTTGGGTATATTCTTATTAGCCATCACCAACAATGGCTGAGAGGAAACACAGACATATAAGCTCCCTTGTTTAATGTCACAGAGGTACACCTGGAAATGGGAATGTTAACAATATTGGTCCATTACGGCACCATTATAAAAAAAAAATCCCTACTGAGATGAATGCTGGCTTCCTAATTTAATGCCTAGGCACCAGACAACAAGGCAATTGGGGGAAGCTATTTTCGCTCTCTCAGAGGCTTTCAAATGTTTGGAGTGTTGGATGCTATGAGGTTAAAATGTGGCCTAGGCTTCCCCCAACAGTCATGTGGCCTACAGTGGCTATGAAATTCTCATTCAACAGCTAGCAAGTAAATGAATCACAAGTTAATTTATCCTTTGAAAAACAAGCGAGCTCTTTGCCGGGAATCAAACACAGACACAGGGAAATAAATGATGTTAATTGTGGAAAAACACTGCAAGGAAAATAAGCAAAAAAGATTGGCAACCACCCTCAAATTTAGGAAGAGATTTCACAGTCTGCTATGCAGAGAGCAGAAGAGTATATTCACTGCCCTGTGCTGGCTGAGGTTCGAAAACTCAGCACACACAGAGCAGCACTGAACAAAATACAGTAGCCACCCCCGTTCTGTGGTTTCACTTTGCTGATTTCAGTTACCCACGGTCAATCACAGTCCAAAAACAGATGATTCTCCTCTGATATGCGATCAGAAGGTCAACAGTAGTCTAATGCTGCTTCACAAGGCCTATGCCATTAACCTCACCTCATCTCGAATAGAATATGCAGGCCTTTAATGAAGTCAAGATTAACATCATCATTTCCCAAATAAAGAATTGGCACTAAGGAATATAGGACACTTAGCCAACGTCACACAGGCAGTGAATGGTGCTTGCGCTTAAAGCAAGGCCTGACAAGCTCTAAAGTCTGTGAGCTTGACCACAGCCACATCTGACATATGGTACTCCGTTCGTTGAAGAGCAAACTCACCCAGAAACCCCAGAATCTCTCCTTCATTGGTGATTGTAGAAGGCTGAAACAGTGTCTTCCAAATGATATGTCCAAGTCCTAATTCCTAATACCTATGCATGTGATCTTATTTAGAAATAAGGTCCTTGCAGATGGAATGAAGTTCAGGATCTTGAGATGAGGTCATCCTGGATTTAGGATGGGCCCTAAATCTAATGACTAGCATCTGAACAAGAAGAGAGGACACACAGAGACACAAAAGAAAGGTCATATGAAGATGCCGGTTGAGACTGGAATGATGTAGCCACAAGCCAAGGATGCAAAGGAATGCCCCGAGTTGCCAGAAACTGAGAGGGAAGCATGGGATGGTTCCAGAAAGAACCAACCATGTCCACACCTCGATTTTCGACATCCAGCCTACACATTTGTAATAGGATACCTTTCTATTGTTTCAAGTCACCCAGTTTGTGGCAGTTGGTTATAGCAGTCAGACTGTCTCTGTTGTCCTAGGTGCTTAATTAACTGCTAGGATCTAACTTTCTAAAGATCAACAAAAACAGGCCATTTAGGTCCTGAGGAAGCAAGAGAACTAGTATAAAGGGCTTTGGTTTAGGCAGAAAAGTAGAGATCTCATCAGGGCCATGTTAGGGATGATCTCAGCCAAAAAAAAAAAAAAAATTCTGGGTGTGTCTGTGAGGGTGTTTCCAGACGGGATTAAGATCCAAATGTGTAGAATGAGTGAAGATGGCCCTCTCAAAAGCAGGCAGTCATCATCTAGTCCTTTGAGGGTTTGAATAGAGCAAAGGAGGCACAAGAAGGGGGATTTGCTCTCTTGAGCTGGGACATCCATCTTCTGCCCTGGGACATGGGTGTTCCTGGTTCCTGGCCTTTGGACTCACATTGGTATCTCTTGTTCTCAGGCCTTTGGGTTTGGACTGGTCCTTTCTGGGCCTACAGCTGGCAGACAACAGATCATGGGACCTCTCAGTCCCATAATCCTGTGAGCCAGTCCCTCATAATAAACTCCTTCCTTCCTTCCTTCCTTCCTTCCTTCCTTCCTTCCTTCCTCCCTCCCTCCCTCTTCCCTCCCCCTCCCTTTCTATCTATTGATAAATCGATTGATCATTTTTCTTCTGGAGAACCCTAATTTCAATCATCAATACAGATTTCTATCCCCCGACTGTCAATGAAATCAGCAAGACTTTCAGTTATTTACTGGAAGATAGTGTTTCTTTTTAAAAAAGCTTCATGGTAGCAGAATTTCAGAGAAGTGTTTCAGATAGTGGACTCTGGACTGCAATTGCAAGGTTCAAATCCCAGGTCTACCATTTCCTAGCTGTGTGACACTGAGAACTTTACTACAACTCTCTGTGCTTCAGTTTTTTGGGCTTTGTTTGTTTTTCATAATGGTACCTACTCTACAGGGCTGTTTGGAGGAATTAATTTGAAGAAATTAAACTATGTGTGATTAACAGGAATCACCTAATAAACATTAGCTGTTGTTATTAAATGGAAAAATGGTATTTAAATAGGACCCCTTATAGCCAGTTAGAGTGTTCCCCAGCTTCCTCTTCCTCCTTTGCCATCTTCTATTAAGGTGAGGACTAGTTCTGCATTTGCTGCACTGAAAATACTAACTGAGAATGCCTGTAGCCAATGCTCATGCATACTTCCTGGCATGATGAATTATTAAGCATAATAACAGTGTGAAATTGCTGCTTCATCTTGCCCACATTCTGAGGACAGGGAACAATGTCTTTCTCTGGGAGGACCACAGACCACTCCCATCAGGTGAGATTCTTAGGGATGTACAGCCACAATTTTACAGGGAAGGCTAAGAGGGCTTGGGAAAATAAATACATAATTCATTTTCATGTCCCTGGTGCCACTCACTCATTAAACGGTGCCTCTGGACATCAGGAGGGAATTGCAACATGCAAGTTATGAACTGGGGTATAGGCAGATGTTTATTTAATTAATAATTAATTTGATTGTATTTAAGATGGTTTTGCCTGGCATTTATGAAGTCTTCCTACACTGATGGTTTATAAATATGAGTAGATACTGGAATCACCTGCTTAGCTTGACAAAAATTCAGATGCACAGGCTCCAAGGCCCAGTGATCTGATTCAGCTGGTCTGGGGAGGTGTCCCCCAAAACTCACATTTTTAACAAATCCTTAAATGAATCTTGTGGAGGCCACCTTAAGACCCATATTGAGAAACAATACCCTACAGAGATACCCAGGTCTCCTGGGTCCCTCTGCAGCCTTGCTCCAGCTTCCTTTACTTCCTGGTATTTTTCCAGGATTCCTGACGAGGGATGAATTAAGTTCTCTCCAGGACACTCTTCCGGGATAGGCAGCTGAATGTCTGTGCCGAGGGAGTGGGGCTCTGAGGTTGTGAAATATTTCAACCTGGTATGCTGCAGTTTGGCAAAAGTAATGGAGAGAGTCAATTCATCAAAGTGTACAGTCCCTACTTCAAGAAGAGCACATTCTATCTGGAATTTATATGAACCCTCACTTGGGTGCAGAAGACAGGGAGGGAGGCTGTATTAGATCTCCCCAACTCTCATTTCAGGAGAGGGCTGCACTTGGGGAAATGAACATGATTAGCATTGATCTTCCTTTGGGGTAGAATATCTCTACCAACTAGCATGCTTCCTTTCAGATTTAAAGGAGGAGACACAAATGAAACACATCAAGGACGAAAGTAGTTGTGAATTTTTTTATACACTATAGAGCTACACCTCAGGTTCAGAAACTCTATTTCACGTGTGATCTCATATACTGGTTTCACCAGACAGGCTCAGTCACCAGGTGCAATATCCTTTGTTGAGTGTGTTTATTACAAATGAGTACCCTAACAACACATAACACAATGGAACAGCAGTCAGGACAGGCTCTTTGCAGCGAGAGTAGGGACCAAGGCTATAATTGGGGTTTTCTATGTAAACATAAATCAGAAACAGAGATTCAGTCCATCCTTAACTTGGGGCCTTGAAAACAAAGGAAAAAAATAAATTCATTTGCAAAAACCAACAGGTGGAAAAGGAGTAAGAATGCTAGCTTTTTTGGAGTTACTCACGAGTCAAATGTGAGATGAGGTAGAATAGAATTGACTGACCAGAATTTATTTTGTATCGCGGAAAAGCGACGTCTAGAACAAGTAGAAGGCCAGTTGGAATCTTGGGGTTGTTGTTTCAAAGACTCACAGAGATCCCTGGAATCTAACGTGATAATCATGTAAGGAGAGATGGAGAGGGTAATACTTACATTCATTTTATTATGTGCTGTGCATAATAATAATCAACTAATCAAAAAGGATGTATTGAATAAAGCATTAGTAAAAGTCAGCCAAATCTGACTTAGAATCCTGGGTATACTCTTTACACTGGCTTTGGGGGCCTAAACATCAATTTCTTGATCTGTAAAGTGGAGACAATACATATTCTTAATAATTGTTTGTGATATTTCTTAAATTGTATATGTGCCACCCATGGTCCTAGAGATGGTGGTGGAATAGCAATTGAAAAAAAAAAAAGTGTTATTTAATCAAAAGTGTGCTAGACTGCAAGACCCAGCAGTTCTGTGCCTAGGTATATATCCAAGAGCAGGGAAATATACATCCACACAGAAGCTTGCACAAAATGTTCATAGCATCATTATTCATAATAATAAAAAAGTAAACACAATTCAAATGTCCATCGGTGGATTAAAGGTTAAACCAATTGTGGTACATCCATATAATGAACTATTATTTAGCCATGAAAAAGAATGAAGTATTAAAGATGCTACAATATAGATAAATCTCAAAAACATGATGCTCATCAAAATAAGCCAGACACAAAAGATCATGTGTTGTTCCTTTTATATGAAATATACAGAACTGGTCAATTCATGGAGATGGAAAACAGATGAGAGGTTGCCCAGGGAATGGGGGGAGGGGGAAATTACTTAATGCCTGCAGGGTGTTCTTTTGGGAGGGGATGATGATGTTTTAAAACTACAGAGAAGGTGGTGGGAATGCACTCAATACCACGGAGTTGTGCACATTAAAAAGGTTAATTGCATGTTATGTGAATTTCACCTCAATAAAAGAGTACTGATGAATGGGTTATTGTTTAGACTGAGGCTATAGTTTGTAACTGCTTTTTAATGAGTCAATTTGAGGGAAAATATCAAGGAAATAATAATTAATGTGGTATGTGTCACTCACAAAAGACATAATGGTGACGCTTCACTGATCAGCTTTTAGGAAACTAAAATTCATTCCCTTCCTAAAAGGTACAGTGAACTGCATTCCTGGAAAAAAATGGGCAGGTACCTCCTTAGACTACGACACACTGAGTGGAAACCATTAAAGCCCCTTCTCTGATAGAGCTCCAACAAGCAGAGATGACCAGGGGCCTACTCAGCTGGGAGGAGAACAAGGAAGCCAGTCTCAAGGCACCTGCTGAAAGGTAGAGCTAAACACCAGGGCCTTGACCAGGAGTGGAGTGAGACTCTGCCATTAGCTGCATGACCGTGGGAAAGTTCCCTCAGAATGGACTTCGTACAGCCTTCATCTCTTGACTGCTCTGGAGCCCCCCTCCGTGGATGAGCAAGGCTGACAGTCATCACCCTGGATCTGCTCTCTCCCTGGCCATGCCACTGCCAAGATGATAATTTGCATATATTATCCCCTTTATTGCTATGACAGTCATGTGAGGGGACGGCTGTCTTGATCCCTGTGACAGTGTGATCTATAATAGGAAATATATATTTGGTCTTTGTACATATCTCTGGCACAGAGCTCCTAATACAGTCTTGGAATTTCCTAAGCCATGAGACAAAGATGTCACCTGTTATGCTAATGAGATAACTTTTGGACCCCACCTGAGGATGGGGGCTGGTTGTGAGGAGCACTGACCTTGTGATCAGAAGGTTGCAACTTTCAGTCCCACCCTCTCATCCCCAGGAAGGGGAGGGAGGCTGGAGATTGAATTCAGTCACCAATGATGGCCAAGGATTTAATCAATCATGCCGATGCAATGAAGCCTCCAAAAAATCCCAAAAGGGCCAGGTTAGGTTGCGGAGCCCAAAGAGGGGTCACAGTCAGTGTCTGAAGGGGGTAGGGAAGAGTCTTAGGACTGAGCCCTCTACCTGTGGGATCTGGTGCTGTCTCCAAGTAGATCCTGTCAGAACTGAGCTGAATTATAGGACACCCTGCTGGAGCTGGAGAACTGCTGGGTGTGAACACCCTTTCCCACCACGTCGCAATGGTGTGCAGAACCTTAATCCCCTTTTGGCTCAATCCCCTAAAAACTGAGGTCCAGAGAGACTCCAATGACATATCAAAGACAGTAGCTGGAGGTAGAACTCAAGAGTGGTCTGTCTGTTCTCAACCAGGGCAACACGGCAAAGAGGCCACATGCCCTTTTTAATGACTTTCTCAGCTTCTTCCTCTTCCTCCTTGCTCTGACTTCTAGGTTTCAAATAATTCAAGTCAGATCATTTCCGAGTGAACACTGTAATGGGAGTTGGGACACCCCAGCCTACATAACCACTAAGGTCCCTCTAAGCCCTGAAATTATTATTATTACTTTTTACCTTTGTACTCCAATATGCAGTGAACATTCCACCGAGGAACAAATATGCTAAACTCAGTGAGGTCTTTTAGAAGGAAATTACAATCTGGTCTGAAATCAGAAATGCACTTATTATGTTCATATTTCCTTCCCAGCAGCATGCAGACACATCATTCCAAATATTTTAGCACTGGATAGATTAGACATAAAACAAAAGATGGGTTTCTAGCCCAGGCTGCAACACTATTTTTGCTTAATGTTTCTGGCCACGTCAAGTAGAACATTCTCATAAAGTGCAACGTATACATTAGCTGGGGAGTATAAATCATCCATAATTATAATATCCTTCACCCTGAGAGGCCTTTAGTGTTTCCTTTATAAAAGTTACACAGTGGAGACCTGCACCTGGCTAATAGATCGGCCCTCCCTGAAAATACAATTACGCCACATGCGGAGTTGGGAAGTAGATTTGCATGCCTGCTGTCCCTGAGTTTCACACACAGTGGCTTCCCACTATGGTCTTAACCACTGGCTGCCTGGAAGCTCTCTGTGGAGGAGAGGAGGCCGGGGAGGGTGGGGCCTGCCCAGTCTGGCTTGGAGCCAGGGCCATAAACGGTCTCTCAGAGAAAGACCCAGCGGCCACAGGGTACCCTGAGGAGCCTCTGAAGTGCAGTCATACAAGAAATCCCGGGTCCTCAGCGTTTGAGCATCTCTGGGAAGGGCTGGGGATGCTGCTGACTCACAACCTCTCCTTCAAAGCATCGACTGCATGCCAGACACCGTGCTGGGGGCTGGGCGTGCAAGGGATATGAAGATGGGCGGGGGGTTAAGGGGGCTCAATGTCAATGTCAAAGTCTGGTGAGGGACACCGAGAGAAAAGACAGTATCACACAACACAGTGGGCCTGCCACAGCAGACAGCGAAAGTGAGTTTGGACCCAGTGGCCACTTGCCTGGGTCTCAAGTTCATACAGGTGTTGAATGGGAACCAATGGCCTTATACCAGTGCGTAGCATTGCAAAGGCTGTAATTGTGGAGATGAATTAAAACTGCTACTTTAGGGGCGCCTGGGTGGGGCAGTCGGTTAAGCGTCCGACTTCAGCTCAGGTCACGATCTCGCGGTCCGTGAGTTCGAGCCCCGCGTCGGGCTCTGGGCTGATGGCTCAGAGCCTGGAGCCTGTTTCCCATTCTGTGTCTCCCTCTCTCTCTGCCCCTCCCCCGTTCATGCTCTGTCTCTCTCTCTGTCCCAAAAATAAATAAACATTGAAAAAAAAATTAAAAAAAAAACAAAAAACAAAAAAAACTGCTACTTTAGGGGCGCCTGGGTGGGGCAGTCGGTTAAGCGTCCGACTTCAGCTCAGGTCACGATCTCACGGTCCGTGAGTTCGAGCCCCGCGTCAGGCTCTGGGCTGATGGCTCGGAGCCTGGAGCCTGTTTCCGATTCTGTGTCTCCCTCTCTCTCTGCCCCTCCCCCGTTCATGCTCTGTCTCTCTGTGTCCCAAAAATAAATAAATGTTGAAAAAAAAATTAAAAAAAAAAAACTGCTACTTTATCACAATTAAATAGGTGGTCAGAGAATAGTTTCTGAAACTCTGTTTTCTGCATTTCTTTATTTGTAAAAAAACCACCAATTTTCCACCATGATTCTCTTGGCAGGAGCCCCTTCTTTCTGGGTTCTCCTCCACCCTTCAGAATTCCATTCCTCACCTGGCAGAGCCTGCTGGCTGTCAGTCGAGCATCCACTGTTACCTTCTTTCTTAACTTGGTAAGTTTCTAACTTTTCCACAGAAAAAGGTCTAACTTCCCAGCATGCTTGCAGCTCTGTTTGCTGCAGTCACTCACGTGACTTTGAGATGGTAGCAGGAGTTTCCTAGTACAGTTTTAGCAGCAAGCACTATGGAGCCACATATAAAGGGAAATGTGGACACAGAGACAGACACACGGACTGGGAGAACAAACACTGTATGAAGGTGGAGACAGAGAATGGAGTGATGCAGGTCCACAAGTCAGGAATGCCCAGGACTGCCGACATCCACCAGGGGCCATGAGACAGAGCCCAGTGGGACATCTGTCCCAGGAGAGGCATGGGACAGATTCTCCTCCAGAGCTTCTGGGAAGAACCAGTCCAACCCACATTTTGATCTGCTTTGATATCAGACTTCTGACCTCCAGAACTTTGAGAAAATAAATGTCTGCTGTGGAAGCCTGTGGCTTTCTTTGTGGTACTTTGTTATGGCATCCCAGCAGACTAATGCACTCTCCAAGTTTCTAAGTGTCCAGTTTTATTTCTCTTTACTAACAGAGAGGATTAGCAAGTGTCCCAAAGGTGTAAAGACTGAGGTGTTCTCCTTCAGGGAAATTTAGGTACAGCAAAGAGAACAGAAGCAGAAATTGCCTCCTCATTTTGAGACTTAGGGTGCATTTTTTGCCAGCACTGGGTCTTGGGTCTTCTTGTGATCTCTTCACGCCTCCCCACCTCCCCTTTAGGAAAATACTATTGTTTTGGAATGAGCACTAAACTTGGACAGGGGGTGGGGATTCCTGAGTAAAAGCTAAACCTTTTCTGTTACTTTGGGGGGAGGGTGAAGTTGAAAAAGTCATATATTCCCTTTGCTCTTAAAAAAATGGTCTGTTCCCAACTCCCGAAATCATCCTGGGAGTTTGGAGAAACTGCACAAACTGCAAATGTGGATTATCATCCCATCTGACTTCTCTTAGCATTCTTCTTTCCCCGTTTTCTGCCTAAGTCTGCTTTTTCTGCTTCCTGGAGTTATAGCAAAACCCCACCAGTGTGCCCAATCTGCACGCCCCCAAGGTTTCAAGCTGCCTCCGGTGTGGTCTCCACACATTGCATTCTCTCTTTGGAGACTCATGACCCCCCGAGGCAAGACTAATGAACAGAAGGTAAATAAACCAAACAAACAACATCTTTGCTTTGAAGAGAGATCTGTCTGCAGAGCGCTACGAGAAATCTGGAAATGCCTCATGAAGTTTGTTAAGCAAACAAAAACCAAATCCTGCCCAAACATCATTAGTAAAGTCGTCAAGGTAAAAGCAAAGGCAGACAATTGCACGGGGTGATCAGGGCACACAGCCTCAAGTGCATTCCTTGCGTTAGACAGGCGGAAAGCTGTCAGCCACAGGCAATAAAGAAAGGGCTAGACTTAGGGGAAAATAACACAGAGAAGAGTAAAGCCAGCAGCAGTCCTTATAATACCTCCTAGGTACCCAGCACACGGTTGGCCAGGCACAGAGCTGTCTTCTGCTCCCCTGTCCTCACTACATGATTTCTCACCCTCATTTTGCAGAAGTGAAGGATGAACTTGAGGAGATCATTGTGTCCCATGCAATGCCACTCAGCTTGTAGGTGTCAGAGCCTGAACACAGCCCACGTGTGCTGGCTTCAAACCCATCATGCAGGATGAACAGCTTTAGAGAGTGATGGAGGCAGAATACTGCCCACCAAAGATGCCTACATCCTAGCCCCTGGACCGTGTGAATGTGTCACCTTACCTGGCAAAGGAACTTTGCAGCCGTGATTAAGTTGAAGATCTGAAGATAGAAGTTTATCCTGAATTATTCAAGTGGGCTCAAAGTAATCACAGAAATCCTTACCAGAGAGAGGTCAGAGGTCCAGAGAAGAAGATCAGGGGTCAGAATCAGAGATTTCAAGATGCCACACTGCTGGCTTTGAAGATGGGGAAGGGGCTGTGAGCCAAGTAATGGGCGCCTCTAGACACTGGAGAAGGCAGGAAATCAGATTCTTCCCAAGAGTCTTCAGAAGAAATACAGCTCTGATGATATCTTCATTTTACCCCAATGAGACCCATTTTGGACTTATGGCCTCCAGAACGGTAAGAAAATTCATTTGTGTTGTTTTAAATTACCACTAAATTTTTGGTGATTTGTTAAGCTGTAAAAAGAAACTACTACAGAAAGGGAGGTCTGAGCATGTTCAGAAGCAGATGAGGCACTGACAGCAGCCACATTTGTGAGTGCTTAGCTAAGCCTGTGTCTGGAACTGTTTGAAATTCTTTACATGCATGAACTCATTCTATTCATGCAGCCGGTACTGCAACCATCTTATTCTGTAGATGAGTTAGCTGGGATAGAGAGAAGAGATTGCACAGTGAGTAAATGGGGTGCATAAGGACTTGAGACAAGGCACTCTGACCTCAGAACCTTCCCACTTCGTGTGTTCCATCCTACTCTGACACCTGGAGGAACAACTTTCGGGAACAGATGGGATAGGATTCACTAAACCATTTCAACCATTGAGGGTCTGCTCTGTGCCAGACACATGGCACATGGACAAGTACACTCTGTGCTCTTAAATGTGATTTGGGAGCAGAACTGGATAATTCATGGGTCATAGGCTGCAACCTGTAAACACCATCAGAGGACTGGACACAACTGGGAGAAGAGGTCATGCTCCAGGGTCTTAGTGAGTAAGCTTGAGATTTGAGTGAGGAAGGAAGAAAGGAAGGAAGGAAGGGGAAGAGGGGAAGGGAAGCAGGCTCACACAGAGGGAAAGGAGGTGCAAAGGCAGAGAGAGTCCTAGAAGAGCCAGGCACAGTCAAGCAGTCAGTCTGGATGTGGCGGTTTTATCCTAGAGGGTCTGTCCCAAAGTGGTGGAGAGAACCCAGAAAGGCTGGAAGGCAGAAAATAAAATGTCAGATCTTGGACAGTGCAGTGCTTGGGAAAAATAACAGCTATCAACTACGGAGTTGGAGAGAAGTGGATTTTTATGGGTTGAAATGTGTCCCCCCACCCAAAGAAATCGAAGCGCTAACCCACAGTTCTTGTGAATGTGACTTTGCTCAGAAAAAAAAAAGGTCCCTGCAGATATACAAGTTAAGATGAGGTTTTAGGGTGGTTCACAATCCAATACGACTGAGTCCTTATGAACAGGGGAAGGCTGGACACAGAGACAGACACACACACAAGGGAAAGAACACCGTGGGAAGATGAAGGCACAGACCGGGGTGATTTCCCCTACATCCAAGAAACCCCAAGGGTCTCCAGCAAACCATAAAGGCTAGGAAAGAGGCCTGGAACAGATTCTCCCTCCCAGCCCTCAGAAGGACCCAGCCCTGCCGATGGCCTGATCTCTGACTTCCAGCCCCAGACTGGGAGAAAAGACATTTCAGTTGTATAAGCCACTCAGTTTGTGGTACTTTGTCATAGCCACTCTAGAATACTGATACATGGACACAGAGGATCTCTTGAGAAGACCATGGCACAATACTCCTCAAAGGGAAATCCACTGGGCACTGGGAACAGCACAGGACATAGACTGGAACCACAGAATTAGCATCACTGACTTTTTGTCGCAGAGGAACGCCTGTTGCGAGTCACGGGAGTACACAGAGGAGACGGAGACACTAAGATATTTTCCATGTTTGTATTGAGTTCTGCAAATTTTTATGGATCTTCACCTCTGACGTAGGTTCTGTGCAAGCGCCCATGGTTAAAAGATGAAAGAAAGAGCTGCAACTACCCTCAATGAGCTCAAGTCCGTTAGGACCGCTGGCAATTTACTGCAACATTCACTGCAAATACTCCCAACAAAAACATAAGGAAAAGTTTCTAGAGATTAGAGTACGGTTATGTAAGCGGACTTCATTTTTTTATGCATACACTGTTATTTCAAATTATTTTGAAATAAAGCCACATTGCTACTGGCCAGAGGCTATTTTCCCATAATTTTCCTCTAGCATTGTTTATCCTGTATTTTTTTTGAGTTTTGAGGTTATTACCAAGTTTCCAACAATCATTAGGTTGTGCCTACCACATAATTGAATACAATTTTATTACCCCAGCAAACAAACATAAATATTTAATCCTTATGCTCCACCTGACAATGTATATTTTGGGGGGGGGGCTAATAAACTGCTTTTTGGGGTTGCCCATAGGGTCGGCCCCTTCTGCAGATTTGCTTTGGCATTTTCTCCGATGTGCTATTAAGCACATCAATGCCACCTGCAGTCCTAAGTGGGGCATTTTAAAGAAATAACAGAGCAACATGTTCCATCCAAAACCAAGTAGCAGGTGGCTCACTGATCCTGATACTATGGAGCGGTCTGCCTGACAGGCAGGAGGCCCAGGCTTTCTCCAGAATGCTGCCGAGGAACCCTGCAGCCTGGATCCCAACAAAGTTCATCTTGGAAGCATCAATGCCATTCAGAGAAAGCGTGTGGACACTGACCCTGCTTCTAGGGAACGGCAGATAGTGCTCAGCTATTAATAACATGAGGTGGAAACAGCATGTTTCTTAGGTGGGGGCTGGCTCCGTCTGCTGGCCGAAGACACAGCCCCCATCCGGGTGTGTGAACTCACCTCAGGCATTTGTGAAACACTTTCTAGTATGGATGGTTAACCTGCTGCCTGAGTCTCTTCCCCTTTCAGCAGTTAGGGAGAGTGGTGCCACAGGGGGAAGAATCTGAATAAAGAGAATGTTCAACACAGAGCGAAAGGATTTGAAAGGGTAACCAAACAACTTCTCTTTTTGAGTTACAGTCGCATCTGTTAGCCGGGAAGCAGTGGCCAAGGAACAGTTGCTATTTAGCAAAAAAGGGATGAGCACACAGAGCTTGAACACCCTGCCCAAATGTAAAAAGTGCTAATGCTGCAAAATAGCCTTATTGGATTTTTTTTTTAAACAGCACTGACTCCCAGGGAAGAAAGTTACACCAAGTTTATTAAGTAATTCAATTTAGTACAACTTGAAGGAAGCTTCTAACTCTTTTACCATGCTAACAAGCACAGCGCCTCTGACACACTGGCTGCCAGGAAGTTCCATCCCTACTGTTTTTGTTTACCCAGCAAATTGTGGTTTTGTTGTCTGAGGGAATTGGGAACCGGGGAATTTGTAGAAAAGTGTAATAGAGAGAAACTTCACCAAACACAGAACAAAACAATTCTTCTGTAACAAAATTAACCACTTGGACTCCATCCCTTTTTTAAGCTCCCTGCAGAATGAATGGCCTCCAGCGGGGGAGCTGGCCTTCCCAGCAGGTGCAAAGCAGAGGGTCCCTGAGAATAGAGAAACGTCAAGGAGAACCCGAGGGTTGAAAGAAGATGCTTCCCCACACTGTAATCGGGTCTAAGATGGATGAGTTTCATAAACTTACCACTCCAGCCTTGCAGAGACAAGGTTCAACAGCCGAAGTCCTGGAAATAATATTCCAGGACATACACACTTATGTATAATGCATGCAGTGTGTTAGGATGGGGCTTACACACACACACACACACACACACACACACACAGAGCTTTCATTCTGACATTAACAAATTACTGGGAAATAAGTGGATAAAACAAATGTGCTATATTTACACAATGGAATATGATTCAGCCTTTAAAAAGAAGGTAATCCGGTTGAATCACTGTATGGTACACCTGAAACGAATACAACACTGCATGTTCACTAATTGGAATTAAAATAAAAAAATAAATGAAAACAAGGTAATCCTGCCATTTGTGACAATGCAGATGAATCAGGAGGACATTACGTTATGTGAAGTAAGCCAGATATAGAAGGTCACATGCTATATGGTTTCACTTACATAAGTTATCTAAAACATCCAAACTCAGGGAGACAGAATAAATAGTCGTTTCCAGGGGCTAAAGGGAAGGAGAAATGGGGAGTTGTTCGATGGGTATAGGCTCAGTTATGCAAGATGAGTGAGTTCTACACTTCTGCTGTACAATTTTGTGCCTGTAATTAACAACTTAAAGTTGCGCACTTGAAATTTCATTAAGAGGGTAGATCTCATGTTAAGTGTACTTAGAAAAAAACAAACACAAAAGCAAAAAAAAGCAAAAGGAAACTTTCAGAGGTGACAGATACACGCATTACCTTGATTATGGTGATGCTATCATGGGCAAATACATATGTTCAAACCCATCATTTCATAGATGTTAAATATGTCCAAGTTTTTTTTTTTAATATATCAATTATACCTCAATTAAGCCATTAAAAATTACCCAAGAAAGATCTACACTGCACGTGGGGAGGAGGCAAATAAAGACATCCCACTTTCTGCTCTAAGCCCCTGAGGGCACCTCAACCCGGTGCTGCCTCAGGTTGGGGCATTCACAGGCTGTATTCTGTGAGAGTGTGGTCGCTCCCTGGAACTCAGACACTGGCTATTGGGATGTGATGTGCCTACAAATGGGCCCAGCCTCCTCGAACAACAAACATCCCCCACGCATGACTTGATTTGGAAGCTGTTCACTTCTGGAGTCTACCCTCTCCAAGTACTGAGTTCCATTAGTTTACAATCCAACACTGCTGGGGATGTACCCGGTCTTGTCTGACTTAGCAGTACCCACAAGCATGAAGCCCCTCTCCCTTCCTTCTCTGACCCAGTCTTCGTTTCTCACCTGTGTTTGCTCTGCTGTCCTCAAAACTTTCAGTTTAATTTTTTTTCATTAAAAGAATGTATTTTAAGTTTTTGTATCTTTTTTTAAAATTTTTTTTAATGTTTATTTATTTTTGAGACAGAGAGTCAGAGCACGAACAGAGGAGGGGGAGAGAGAGAGAGAGAGAGAGAGAGAGAGAGAGAGAGAGACAAAATCGGAAGCAGGCTCCAGGCTCTGAGCCATCAGCCCAGAGCCCGACGAGGGGCTCGAACTCACGGACCGCGAGATCGTGACCTGAGCTGAAGTCAGACACTTAACCGACTGAGCCACCCAGGCGCCCCAATGTATCTTTGAGAGAAACAGAGAGAGCGTGAGTGGTGGAGGAACACAGAGAAAAGGAGAGAGAGAATCCCAAGCAGGCTCCTCACTGCCAGCGCACAGGCCGACACAGGGTTCGAACCCATGAAACTGAGAGCATGACCCGAGCTGAAACCAAGAGTCAGATGCTTAGCCAAATGAGACACCCAGGTGCCCCTGTCCTCAAAACTTTCTAAAAGGCATCTCTTTATTTGAGCCGTAGATAAAGTTAACAGCAGGGTATCTGAAGGAATGCCCCCAGGGACATTTACAGAAGCTGAATGAAACTTGGTGCCAGTTTATAGGGTGAGTCATTGTGGGGTCCCTTTGTGGTAATCACATGGACCTCACATCTCATCAAAGTGGTTCTCTCACAACATGTATTATTCCACAGTGTTCACTGACCATGAGGTATTAGGGAATTCAAAGACAATTAAGAAATGAGGGTAGACCTCAGTGATATCTTAAAGTTCAAATGGGATCATGTTCTCCATCTCTGTTAACATCAAGCAATGGCTTCCTACTCCCCCTTTCTCTATAAGCACCAACCTTCTTACCCAGCCACTGGTTTGGCGTCTGGTCCTGCTGACCTCTTGAGATGTAGCAGCCCTTCCCTGCATTGAGCCCTCTGGGCTCTGACCAAACTGGCCTCGGTGCTTCCTGAAATGCTACATGAACCCCCTGGCACTCAGATATTGACAGATGGCTTCCTTCCCATCTGAAAGCCTCCTTCTCTTCTCTTTGACAAAGGACCTCTTCGCTCACCCTTTTCATGACAGTTTCAAAGTCACCTCTTCCAAGAAGTCTCCCTTGAAGTCCTGGGCCAGGATCTTTCAACACAGACTTTCACAGACCCATTTCGTTTTGTAAAAGCTGTCATAGTGGTTTGGAGTTACATATTAATCATGGCGATACTTTTCTTTGTGTCCCTCTTCCCTGCTCTCCTGTAAGCTCCATGGCCATTATGAAGTAGAAACTGTATCTTTAACATGTGGCACACAGTAGGTACTTTCAGTCAATTTCTGATGAACGACGCAATAAACGAATGCAAAATAGTGTACCATCTGGAGGACAATGCTAAATAAAGCCTGTGTTTGGTGCACTTTCTTGCTGCAGTATCCCGATGGCTTGGTGGGTTCCGGGGTTCTTTTGAAGCCTGGCTTGCATAGAAACCACTTATTGGGCCTTCTCATTATGTCCAGGAAACTTTCCCCCCAGATAATGCCAGAGTTGCAATGGTTTGTACAAACTCAGAAAAACCAACAAAGTTTTACCATGAAATCCATATTAACTGAGAATAGGTTTCTACTGTTACAAAAGACATAATGGGAACAAGAAGAGGCAATGATACAGAAAACTGGAGTTATGTAGAATTCCACAGATTGATTTCCAAAATTCAAGACATCAAGAACCACACAGAGCAGAGCAATTAATATCCCGAGTACTCAAAGCGCCACCTACCAAGTTGCAACACTCTGGGTTTTGAGTATGACACCTGATTTTATGTAGACAGATATATGCCGACATTGAGTATGCAACTTTATATTTCCATATGTCAGGTAAAGTACAACCTTAAGCATATTCTGAATAATTCATTCAGGCAAAGGTCTGATAAACAGATGTCTGTAATGCGATAGTTCTGAAGGTGCCATTTTTCTGACATGAAAAAAAATCCCTGCTTAAAAGCCAGATGGCAAATAAACCCCAGTTCATCACTTAGGCTCACACGGGGAATCCCAGCACATTTTTCATCAATTCCCACTCTATATTTAACGCAGTAAATATAACAGTGAAGTATTATGTCTCTTCCTTCTCAATCCATCTCAACCACGAGTGTTAATCTCTACTGGGTCTGAGGCAGTGTTTACTCCAAATAAGCAAATGAGCTTCCATGTAACAAATTATCTCTTTGCAGAAACAACAGAAAATTCTGTATGCTCAACTGTTTTAGTTTATTGAAGATTGCTAGAAACAGATTTTGCAAAAATGTCTATTTTTCCCCTGCAGCCTCTCACAGAATAATTGAGGAGTTGAGCATTCCATTACATAAACAAGAGCCTTATCTGGATTTGCTTAAATAGATATGAACTTGCTGTCATTCTGGGTCAGGGATTACAGTCTAAGGGGCAGACCATGCCAGGCACCATTTGACTACTTGGGCTCTGGTTACAGTCTTCTCTGGCTGTGGCAGGTGTCCTGTTAGTTCTCTCGACTGCACCCCACCAGGTGGGGCATTTCTGGGATGGAACTTCTCTTGACTTGCCATGTTGCCAAAATGTGCCCAGGGAGAGGGATGGATTTAACTAAAAGTGGTCAAGAAGTGATTCCATTCCCTGGACTGCAGTCTGATCCTTCCTCTTCTCTCCCTTTCTCTCTTCCCTTCTAGACACATCTACCAAATACCCAGGTTAGACACTGGGTTGGGAGAAATGAATGAGCCAGTCTGATGAGGGGCACTGTCAATAGATAATTTACAATACAGGGAAGTGAGCACAACTAAGGAGCGTACAGTGACCATGTTGAGAACAAAACGCCTAGCTTTACATGATATGGAAGGGTGGGAGGGATGTCAGGAAGTCTCCCTGGCTCTAATGAGCCTTACGGAAACCTCTTAAATTGCATTCGTGCAATAGACAAATATTTTCCTAGCACCTATCATGTGCAAGATGCTGGGGATAAAGCATTGAACAAGACACTGTCTCCTACATGCAGCTACCATGTCAGCGAGGAAAGCAGAAATCAAGAATAAAAACACAAGTGGCTAATTATGAACTGCACTGTGTGTTGTGAAGGAAGAGGAGAGGATCTTATAAGAGAGTAGACACAGGACGCCAGTTAACACAATGGATAGGAAAGTCATTGTGGAAGAAGCCATATTGATTCTGAGACTTGAAGAATGAACATCACTGTTGGCCACGTGAAGTAAAAACAAGGGAGCATTCCAGGCAGAAGGAACAGCATGTGCTGTGATGCTGAGCACATTTGTAGGACTGGACGGGGGCTAAAGCAGCTCTAAAAAATGAGTAAGCGGGCACAGCATACAAGTGTGCAGAGCTGAGCAGAGGCCAGGCCATGCAAAGCCATGCAGAGGAGCTCGCTTTGGTTTTCAGAGCCACGGGAACCCAATGACAAGCTATAAGACTGAGAGCAGGTAGTGACAATCGGATCAGAGGAATCTTTGAAAAGATTCCTCTCCCTAATGATGGGTAGAAAGGAGCCTAGAGTGGCTACAGAGAGATCCACAGAGGATTTTTTGGCCATTCAGGTGGGAGATGATGACATTTTGGACTAGGATATCAGTGGAGAAGCTGGTGAGAAATAGACACATTGAGTATATATTTTATAATGAGATGTTTTAACCTGCTGAAACAAGAAATGAATTATTTACCAGTATGTTTCAATTCACCACACAGCCTCCTTCTAACAACAGCAACAGCATCAGTAACAGCAACAAAAGAAAAACTAACTCCTACCAATCTTCTGTGTACCAGGGACTATTCTAATAATTGAATGAATATTAACTCATGGAAATCTTCCCAATAACCCTAACAAGTAGGTACTATGAGGATCCCCATTTTATAAATAAGGAAACTGAAGCACAAAGAACTTAAATAACTTTTCCGAGGTCACACCCAACTGTTAAGGTCAAACATAACTCAAATGCCTGGGGCTTTTGACCAAGGGCACAGAAAGCTCTCCCACTGCTAACTTCTCACCTGGACGTGGGTATCATTTACTGACAAGATGCCAGTGCGTGCCTTTGGCTCCGTATTGCAATTAAAGGGTGTATATAATTCGTATACAGAAGTATATTGCAATTTATTCACATACAAGTGGAGCACAGGCATAGGCATTTAGTACCAGAGGAGCACAAAATCAAAGAATTCTGCACTGAACTCCCACATGCTAGGCAACGTGCAGATACACTTCCATGTAATACTCATGAGGTGTGTATTTTTATTCTCCCCACTTTACAGATAAGGAAAAGGAGGCTCGAGGTGTTCAGTAAGTGTCCCCAAGCTCTTACAACTGGTCAGAGATGGAGCAGGGATTTACAACCAGGTGTCTCTGCCTACAAACAAACTCACTGCACCCAAGAAAGAGCAAGCGGCCGACCCAGTGCTCCCGACAGGACCACAAATAGCCACAAACCACTGATTGAAGATTGAAAAATTGTAATGCTTCCAGTCTTGGTGAGAATTCTGAACACAAGAGAGAATCAATGCCTGGGGCAGGATAAAGTGCCTATTGCCAAAGAGACAAAGAAATGCAAGGAAACCCAAAAATATACACAGGAGAGTGCACGTGCGCGCGCGCACACGCGCGCACACACACACACACACACAGCAGAAAAATCTCTTCCAGGAATCCTTGTTTTTTTCTTTAATAGCCTATTTCTCTTTATGTTACTCTCATTGACATGAGCAATTTATATATACTGTGTAACTTTGATGGCAGAACCCCTGTTCTCTGTTTTCTTTGTGTCTGTACTTTGTTTTTCAGTTTGTCGCAATAAATCTTTAATATGGATTGAATTATGAGTTTTAAATAATTGATAGAGCTGATTCCAAATGCTTCCTACCACAGTCATATAACAAGCTGAAACTTTGCAGGCTGGGGTGCACTCAATACCCTCATATTCTCCAACCTTTACCCTCACCTGTCTCCTGACCCCCCACATCCTCAATATAGTCAGGGGTCACAGCTGGATACAGAGCTTGATGACAGCAGGTTGGTCATGGGTTCAAACTACATAATAGGCTGTGAGCAGTCTTAATGGCATTAGCTTCAACCTCAATTATTATGTATGATTTGGCAATAAAGTGGAGGCCATAGGCATGGCATAGAAGTTATTCATTCAATTCATTTTTATTGAATACCTACTAAGTATCAGGCATGGAATGAGCTTTGGAGAGACAACAGTGAGCAAAAGCGGTCATAGTCCTTTGTCCATGCGGAGCCTGTGGTTTCGCTGGGTTACAGATGTTAATTTGAAAAATCACAACACCAAAACAAAATTGTAATTGTGTTAAATGCTATAAAGGGAGAGACGTGGTGCAGTGAGCGCACGTAACAAGGAGATCTGACTTGGTCGGATCACATAGGGTGGGAGGATGTCTGAAACGGCCCCAGGGAATCTGGGACGCAGAAGACAGGGGGCTACAGATAGGAACCTGCAGGGCCAAGGAAGTCATATTCATGATTTGGTCATTTTCTTAAATGCAGTGGGAAGAAACAGAACATCGCATTTTAGTCTGGCAGGGACATGGCCCAATCAATACAAATGTTTTCTGCTCGAGCTTAGAGATAAGAAGTGGGCTTTTGGAAGCAGTTAACCTGGGTTCGAATTTCCACTTACTCTCTGATGGTTGCATCAGCCAGGGCAAGTCATTTATCAGCTTTTGTTTCCTTATGTGTCAAACCGGAACAGCTCCCACCCCTTAGCCCCTGCACCAGGTGTGGTCAGCACTCAGTAAGCAAATGGCAAATGTATGGAAAGCTCAGCTCTTGGCACAGGGTACTTCCCACAGGTGTTCTGCTGCTGCTGTTGCCATGGCCGCTGTTACCATAGTGATTTCCCTCTAGATGGGTTGTCAGCTGCCCTCAGGGGTGGAGTACCCTTTCTTCACTTTCTTTCATTGAATGTGTTTTTGAAAATGTTACCTGAACTCCCCGTCCATTTCTCACGACTCTTGCATCGATATCTACCGTTCACCAGGCCCTTTTCTATAACACAACCACCATAACTGTACTTATTCAGTGTCAATTATACCCAAGCAGTGTTCTAAATGCTTTAGACACGCCATCTCAAAATTACACAGGAGGACAAGTACTACTATGATCTTCATTTTACAGATGGGAACACTAATCCCAGGGGGTTTAAGCAACTTGCCCAAAGTCACACACATCTGAGAAGTAGCACAGCTGGGACCTCAATGTGCCCTGTGGCTCCATAGTGCTCACTGCCAATAGAGCTCACCCCTCTTTCCTTGGAATGCAGTCCCCCATGTGTGTATTCTCATGGGTCTCCTTAATCATCTTTTATTTCCTTTATCAATCCTTCTTCTCTTCACAAAACACCGGTGCTGTCAGGGATCTACAAATCTGGATCTCCTCCCCTCCTTTCCCTTCTTCTCCTTCTCTTCCTTCTTTTCCTCCTCCTTCTTCTTTAATTTTCTGAACATAAATTCTTCCCCTTATCAGTCTCGAGGAGCTGTCTTGTAGAAGCCATTGGAGGAATGGGTAGATTGCTTTACAAACCCTTGTATATCCAGCAGGGAAACAGACATTTAGAACAAATGGTGGTAGAGGCTGAGGAACAGGGTAAACCAGTTGGTTACTCCACTCTTTGAATCCCACTCCACATTTATTGAATCAAGATATTCATGGGGTGCCTGGGTGGCTCAGTTGGTTAAGTGTCTGACTTTGACTCAGGTCACAATCTCACAGTTCATGGGTTGGAGCCTGATATCAGGCTCTGTGCTGACAGATCAGAGCCTGGAGCCTGCTTCAGATTCTGTGTCTCCCTCTCTCTCTGTCCCTCCCCTGCTCATGCTCTGTCTCTCTCTCTTTCTCAAAAATAAATAAACATTTAAAAATTAAAAAAAAAAAAGACATTCAAGGGAGGAGGCCTGGTTCTGTATTTCTTTATTTTTTAATTTTTTTAAAGCTTTTATTTATTTTGAGAGACAGAGGGAGGTGGAGGGCAGACAGAGAGGGAGAGAGAGGTTCCGCACTGTCAACACAGAGCCCTACATGGGAATCGATCTCACAAACCATGAGATCATCACCTGAGCCGAGATCAAGGGTCAGATGCTTAAATGACTAAGTCACCCAGGTGCCCCAGTTGAGCCACCAGGCACCCCAGTTCTGCATTTCCTTTAAAGCTACCAGGGGATTTGAGAAATTAGGAACCAATGGGATATATAATCTTGGAGGTTTGAACTTGGCTCTTTCAATCCTAGAATGTCATAAAAGTAGATAATTTTACTGATATATATCATATTCTTTGATATGGTGCTTCTCTGAACTGAACTTCTAAGGATAAGAAGACCAGGTGTTTTGTTTTGTTTTGTTTTGACAGCGTTAGATTACTCTAAGGTTTGTTTTGTTTATTTTAATTTTTTAATCTACAGCCAGCATTTAAAACTGGTGAGAAGTCATGAGATGCACTGACATTTTTAAGTGGTGATTTTCAGCGTCTTTGTTAGTTCTGGAAGGGAGTATGTTGCAAATTCTAGATGGAAAACATTTGGAAACACTGAGACATTTAATTTTAGCTGAGCGAGCCACATGTTACTTATGAAACATCTATTTTGAGAACTGCAGCAGAGAATTAAACCCGACACTTCTTATTCTGGTCTACTACCTTCACTGATAAACAAAATAAAATTACAAACACAGGGAAAAATGGCTTTTAAGGATACTAGAAAAAAAAATGAAGGGGAGCTTCATCTAAACTGATGCAATCTGATTGTAACTGCCTCCCCCCCCCCTCTTTTTAACAAAAAATCTTTAGTGAATTCATAAATATTTTAGTGGAATCTAAGGTGTCAGTGTAAAGTTTCATGAAATTGCATTTAGTACCCCAAATGGTCCAGTGTTTGGAACTGGATTCCAGAAATGCTTTTTGTCTGGGATCATGCTTTGGTAGTACTGATAGCTGGGATGGACAGAAGGATGTGAACAGAAATATGAGATAGGTCCCCAGGCCCAAGATAAGAGAGGACATGAGCCTAGATTCGGGAAGGAGCTCTCCCTGTTGGAGAATGAGACACCGCCTGTACTGGAGCAAAAGAGATATTCTCCAGCAATTTGTGAAGTTGAGTCAAAGTCACTCAGGGCACAGTGCCATCTGGAGCACTGAAAGGGGCCTGAGTCTCTCTCTTTACATGAGAGACCTTGCCTGTGGACAGGGGATCTGCAAACACACATCAAACGGCCTCTCGGAAATAGAGGCATCTTATGAAATGGTGTTGAAGTGACTGATGCTGGCTGTGGCAAAAGAAGCAGTAATGGAGGATGAGACGCATACCTTGGAGGAGGAAGAAAGGGAAGGAAACAGACAAGGCTGAGAAGACAGATCTATAGATGATAGATAGACAGATGGATTGAGAGCCAGACAGAAGAGACAGAGATTGCCTATCTCTGTATACCTCTCTTTATCTATCATCTATCTGTCTATCTAACCATCCATCCAACCAGCCATCTATCCATCCAAAATTATCCACAAGGAGAGAAACCGTATCAAGAGCTGTGTTTTGGATGTTAGTAAAGATATCACAACTCTTGGTAGTTACCATGTTCCATCTAAAACTATCCTCTGGGTCAGTTCTCTCTCCATCTTTGAGAACTGACCCTATCAGATGACCTGAATTCGCCACCCCCACCGCCCACCGCCCCCCGCCCCATGCAGTCCATTCCACCGGCCCTGCAATATTCAGCATTCATTTTGTCTTTAAGTATGATTTTTAGGTGTCCAGAAAGAAAATTTCTCACCAGAAGATACATTCACTTCGGCCACTATGGTAAATGCAAATGACCTAATCCACTAGAAATATCACCGAGACTATATTTTAGCTTCCACGTTAATACAGGGCAGGCTTGGGCATCTCAGGGCAATGCTATGTCAGAGGATCAGGTTTATTAGTCCCTGTTTTCATCTTGTATAGAAATCTGAGAAAAGGAGTCTAAGGTTGTGTGGCTAAAACTGACTTTGGGCCTCATGGACCCAATTTGCTTTGGGGTTCTGTTCCATGAGCTAAGCGTTATTCCCTGGCTGTCCATACTTACAAGGCAACTCTACATCACCCAGCTACAAGAGTTGGGATTTATATAAAAAAAGACCTTTCAGTGAATCAGGTAATTACTGAAAGGGTAAAGTGTAAGGATATGGAAAGGCTTTTTTTTTTTTATCTTGTGTTTTTATCGACGATTCCCTTTCTTATATCGCACTCAACAATTTAAAACAAGAAACTCAGCTTCCCACCGTGTTTGTCAACAGTCCTTGCTTTGCAGCTAATAACCACCCAACTGGCCACACGTGGTAAAACAGGGTTTTCTAGCTGATTCCATTCTGCAGACGGTGAGCTCCTGACAATGGCATCTAGGAGCTCCAGGTGAGGCAAGCAGCCTCTAAAGTGATCTCTAAGGTGAAAGATAATGTAGTTCAGAGACAAAGCAGGAGCCAGCCCCACACATGCAAGAATGCTTAAGGAACATGTAAGCAGAGCAAGATGAAGTGAGAGGAATTGGGCAGGTGAGCAGGAAAATGCAAACACAAAAGACCATGAGGGGAGGCAGAGGCAGAGGCAGAGGCAGAGGCAAAAACACACACACGTACACAAAGGGAGGGAAAAACAGAGACGGGGACTGATAGAGAGAGGGGGAAGGAGGGAGGTGGAGGGTCGACTTTGAGAATGCACATTTCTGATATTCTCACTTCCGAACTAAACACTACAAAGCCCTGTGGACTTCACTGTCAGTGTCTGGATATTCAAGAGACTGTCCTTGTCTCCTTATGATAGGCCCTCTTCTAATTAAGCAATATTTAGAGAAATCCTGTTCCTTACCATCAAAGAGCCTTGTCTGAAATACATCCAATTGCAAAGTTTTATTGTTAAAAACCTGAATGCTTGCAGGAGCTGAGAGTTTTCCTTGGCCAAAGGCTACAGATTTTGTATAAAACTGCCATGGGAAAGGTCACGAGGAGAGCCCCTAATCACCCACCAAATGCCTTATGGACATGGAGAAGATTTCACTGTATTTAAAGGAAGTAAAGAAATGTTATCTTGTCTGCCTGGCAAACTCACACAAGAATAACAGAAAATTCCAAGTAAGCAACACACAAGATTCCGTTTTTCAGTCTATCATTAAGCAGGGTCAAAATGCAAATGGTAAAAAGGATTAGCATGACTGCGTCTCAGAAAATCAAGCTGCTGGGAAGAAAAGCGAGAAAAAAAGGAGGGGGGGGTGCTGTCTTCATCACAGGGCAGAGCTTGCTCTCCATTTACTGGCCACAATGGTACCAGACAAATACACCAGACGTGGGCTGGCTTAACCTTTACTCTGTCGTGGGCAGCAGGATCTTGCTGAGACGCTAGGTTTAAGACAGAGTGCACTTTCATGCAATGTTGCCTTTTGCCTTCAGAAGAATAAGAGTAAATGTTAAGTATGTTCAAAAACAAAACAAAGCAAAACAAACTCCTCCACAATACTGCATTAACAGTTTGTTAGAACTTGCAGAGATTAAGCAAGGAAACTAATGCTGCTGGGTTCAGCAATCTGGAACAACCGTGTTGACGAACGTTGTACGTAAAGCACTGAAAAAATTCAACCTCAAAGGTAAAGAAGTGGGAGACTAACAAGTAAGACTAGGTTTGGAAGGGTATAGCTGATCTCCCTCCCTCCGATTCACTCTCTTCCTCTCCCTCTCCCTCTTCGATTATCAAACGGTAGTGGTGGGTAGAAGAAACTTGGTTTGGGAAATCAGGCAGACCTGGGTTTGGTTCCTACATCTTCCATCAATTGGCAAGTAGATGAACTATTCTTAAGTTTTCATGTCCTCATTAGAGACAATGTCATCCATCTTGCTAGATCCCTGCAAGGTGGAGTTCTTGGGGACCTGAAGCATCTAGCAGAGCTCCTGGTTAATATTCTGAAATTTGTAGCTGCTACAAACATTATTGCAGCCATTATTATTAATAATAAAAATGGCTGTATTGGCACCTATAATGGAACGCATCAGCATGCCCTCACTGAAAGCTGCTAATGAATGAATGGTTGTTGGAACCACGCCTGGCTTCAACAGACAAAACATTCATTAGGTGACAGAGGCCCAGAACAGCGAACTGGACCCGGGCTACTGTCCTCAAAAAGTTCACGGTCTTGAAGTCACAAAGAACCAGGTGAGTCAGACAAAAATCTAGGCACCAGACACAGACACAGGCAAGCAAGGGTCTGTTGTCAAGGTTTTTCAAATCCCTACCTCCCAGACTTCATGCTTCCTATTTAAAATCCCATCAAATCTGCTAATTGTTCTTTTCACTGACACCAAGGTTTCCAGTAACTTCCAGTAACTCCAATAGGACAGGAAGTGGGTGTAGAGGATTAAAAACTTTAAATCAGAGGGTGGCAGGGAATATAGGTGCTGCCCTTGTTCTCTACTTGGAAGAGGCTAACAACACGGAAAACTACTTCATCGATTTGGCCAAAAGACTGGATGGAGGAAAAAGTTCCTAGATGGGAAAGAAAAACACTGCTGTAATCACGAACACCATCAACAATGACCACAGTGATGAGTCTCTACATCTGGCTATCATTTTACCATCCAAAAAGCCCATGGCTTTCATAACAAATTTTGTAGGGTACAAAAGCTCTAGGGTTTTTTCAAATTTCAATCATTTGCTATGTACCTTTAATTTTTGCCATATCCCCTTAGTATTAATTACTTGATATTTTTCTATATCTCTTGTTACACTAAATATGATTTATTTTGGTGGGGGGCACCTGGGTGGCTCAGCTGGTTAAGCATCCAACTTCTGCTCAGGTCATGATCTCACAGTTCATGAGTATGAGCCCTGCATTGGGCTCTGCACTGACAGCTCAATGGAGCCTGCTGCGGATCCTGTCTCTCCCTCTCTCTTTCTGTCCCTCTCCTGCTTGTGCGTGCGCTCTCTCTTTCTCTCTCAAAAGCAAATAAACGTTATTTTTAAAAAACCTACACGATTTATTTTTTTAATGTATAAAAGCAACTACTAGCATTAATGGGGAGTTACTATACATATATGTACAAATAACGTACAAATCAATCTTAATATATTCTAGGTATGACTGTTATCTCCTAAAGTCTGTGGATATGAGAAGCTTTTTCATTTGTTCATTTTGAATGCCATAAGATGCATTAAAAGGGAACTAATTTTATATACTGAAGACCACCTAAAATAAACTTGCAGAACTCTTAAAATCTCAGCCACCCTTTAGAAAATGCTGGGTTTGGGAACTGGTATGGCTAGCCCAAGACCATCCAAAGCGATTTCAATATAGCTCATCAGGTGTTTATCAAGCAGCCAGTAGGTATAAGGCTATACAGGAGGGGCTGGTGGGGTGAGGGTGGGCTTGCAGAGGTAAATTGGGAGTTCTCTCCTCCTCCAAAGTCTCAGAGACTGCTTGGGAGTCAGACAGTAAATGCAGCACATACTAAACATTATTGTTCAAGACAGGTTAAGTCACACCACGCTAACAAACGACCTTGGCATGTGGTTTACAACAAATGCTCACTTCCCTTCTTGCTGCACATCCATCTTGGGTCACCTTCAGTCCTGCTCCAAGCCCTCTTCTCTCTGGGACTCCAAATCGACAGAGCATCCCCTACCTAAGACATCAGTGGTCTCACTGTGGGGTGGGGGGTGGGGAAGAGATCAAAATGAGGCACACACTGACTCTTAAATTTTCCACTTGGAAGTAACATGCATCATTCCACTCACAGGCATTGACCAAAGTAAGTCATGTGGCCAGGATGGCAGGAATGGGAAGGGAGCACAGAACCCCCTGCAAGGGAAGACATGCAGGGAGGGAGGGAGGCTCGCAAAGGAGCAGTGAACATTTTGAGTAATACAACAGCTTACCAAGTATTACAGTAGGAATTGAGATTTGAACCCAGGCTTTTGGGAATTCTGGCCCGTTGTGGTATCCCCATTACCAGCCTGTCTCTGCAAGAAGAAAACTACAGAATTTGAGCAAACGCACACACTTCTCTACAGAATGGCTTGCAATCTAAGCAGAATGACCAGGTTGGATACACTCATATACCTAAAGCAAGTTACGGGGTTCTATGCGCTTGACATGCAATGGGATTCAGGTGGTAAAATGATTCTTTTAACCAAAGAATAAGAATGCAGGAGAGCACCACAAGCATTCCCAGGAGCCCACCCCTCCTTTTGCTTTTCTTAAGGGTCCTTCAATATTAGAATATAGGGGACTTCTGGGTCACAAATAATTTAACTACTGACCTGCAAGGAAGAGCAGGATGAACCAAAAGACCTCTAAAATGCACTTCCAACCCTGTGGATCTGTGATATTTTACCCAGAGGACAAATAGCAAATAAAAACTATGTGCAGATAAAATTTCTTGGGTAGACAGATAGTGCAATTGCAAGGGAATTTAATTTCCCCCTGAACCAAAAATGAAACCCAAGACAATAAGTGACTATATAAAGAGAACATTGCTTCCTAAATGTTGACATCAGTAAGCTCTTTCCACTCCAAGTTTGGATTTTTACAGGAAAATGAAAAAGTTTTTGAACAGCTTCCGCCCTTCCTGTTTGCACCCCCCATCTGCAAACACATCTGAGACTAAGGAACATGGACTGTCAGGACATAAATCTATAAAGCATTATTGTCCCTGATTTTCTTTTGATTTCTTTTTATTGGTTTTACAGAAGTTAATTATTTTTTGGTCAGGAAAGAAAATGTACAAAATGTGACAATGACTGCCTAATGTTCTTGGATTCTAAATAAAGTCTGTTCTTCAGGGGAAATGGTTCCTAAGCTTAGGAGACTCATTCAAAATGGTATTAATTCCTGGGGAGCATCTACCCCAAACCAAACACACAGGCAATACCCTAAACTGAGTAGGAGCTGGTAATAAAATGATGATTCTAGAGAGAGAGCCAGGAAAAAGAAATCTTTCAAAAATAGCTTTATTGGCTTCACAAAGGTCTTTATGGCGATATGGCAGAACTACAATGTGTGTGTGTGTGTGTGTGTGTGTGTGTGTGTGTGTGTGTGTGAGTATGTACAGATGATGGATGAATGCATGGATGGAGAGAGAGAAAGAGAAAGAGAGAGGGAGAGAGAGAATCATCTACTACACATATTGAGTGGTTCCAAGAATAGAGAAGGCCAGAAAAGACTACACAAAGTTTAGGGAATGACCATTGCTTTTCAGGGAGGCTTCTGTTGATATGTATGACCTTATTCTCTACTTCTCAAAATCACACCGAACCTGTAACCAAAGTCAAAGTTTTCACCATTAATGGATGGCCTTTCATCACGCCACCTCACTTTGAAACATCTTCAGTGGGAACACGGATTTTAAGCTTGGAGGTAGCTACTGAGTAGTCTCCTCTCAAGTAACAGCACTTGAGAGTTGGGAGCACTTGAGGTGTTGGGAGCAAAGGGATACAAACAGTACAGAAACAGTAAGAACAAGAACAGCAAAGCCAACAATAAAAATGGAAAAGAAGACCATGGGTGTGGGGTGGGGCATGTTAATTTTGAAACTTCAGGGAAAATACAACTTAGAGGAAAAAAAAAAGAGGAGAGCAGGTTCATTGGCATATCAATGGTAATCAAAATTAAAGGAGTGATAAAACTATGATAGATAAGAAAAGACCATTTCTTTGTTTTGTTTTAAATTGACTAGAACAGAATAGTCCTGCTTCAACAGACAACTGACCACACTGGCTAACAGACCTAAAGTGAGGAATTTTCCAAAGCTTCTTTGACTTTCATTTCTTACACACCACATGTCATTGATTTCTAAGGTAATCACTTTTTTGTGCATTTTAGTATTTTGGAAACTGGGATGCCTTTTATAATTAATGGTGGGATATAATTTATTTGCATTTTTTTTCTTTTCTCAGTGGTAACACACACACACACACACACACACACACACACACACACACACAAGATACTTCACCTGACAGTCAACAGCATTTCTGATGCATGTAATCCAGTTAAGAACTTCTACTTTCCTCAAATAAATGTGATTTAAAAAACTGTATTAAATGTTTATTTTCTTGAGAGAGAGAGAGAGAGGGAGGGAGGGAGAGAGGGGGAGAGAGAGAGTGTACAAGTGGGGAGGGACAAAAAGAGAGGGAGACACAGAATCCAAACCAAGCTTAAGGCTCTGAGCTGTCAGCACAGAGCCCAATGCAGGGCCTGAACTCGTTAACCTCCACATTATGACCTGAGCCGAAGTTGGACAGTTAACTGACTGAGCCACCCAGGCACCCCTCAAATAAACATGATCAAAATTTTTTTTAACACTTCATTTATTTTTGTGAGACAGAGAGAGACAGAGCCTGAGAGGAGGGGGAGGGGCAGAGAGGGAGGGAGACACAGAATCTGAAGCAGGCTCCAGGCTGTGAGTTGTCACCAAAGAGCCTGATGAGGGGCTTGAACCCATGAACCATGAGATCATGATCTGAGCCGAAGTCTGATGCTCAACCGAATGAGCCACCCAGGTGCCCCAAATATATATATATATATTTTATGGGGTTAATAAAGTCACTATGTGTTTTCCAATGTTGCACTGAGTAAAAAGGACCACTTTCTTGAATTTCTTAAACACTAAGAATGACCATGCTGATGCTGACCCTAATTCACAATGCCGGATCTTGCAGTGAAAGCCTTCACATCAACAGGAAAAGTCCCACATATCAAGAGGCAGGATGGAGCCCAGCCCTTGGCAGAGTTTGTTTTGGAAACTCTAGATCAGTTGTTTGCACACTTGGGTACACATCAGCATCCCTGGAGGGCTTGGTAAACACAGATACCTGGGCTCCAATCCTAGAATTTTTGACTCGCGGTCTGTCTGAGGTGGGGTTGCAGAATGTGCGTTTTCTACAACTTCCCAGGTGATGCTGATGATCTGGAAAGCACACGTGGAGAGCTGCCTCTCCAGAGTGAGGATGGCTCTGTGGTCACCAGGACATCAGGAAAGGAGGGAGAGGAGGAGACAGAGCTTCAGACTCTCCCCACTCTGCTTCAGTCAAAGCAGTCTTGGGGCCCCTGGTTGGCTCAGTCGGTTGAGCGTCTGTCTCTTGATTTCGGCTCTCATCCTGATCTCATGGTCATAACGTTGAGCCTCGCATCAGGCTCCACACTGGGCAAGGAGCCTGCTCAGGATTCTCTCTCTCCTCTTTCTTTCTGCCCCTGTTCCCTGCTCACATTCTCTCTCTCTCTCTCTCTCTCTCTCTCTCTGTCTCTGTCTCTGTCTCTGTCTCTTTCTCTTTCTCTCAAAATAAATAAACAAACATTAAGAAAAAACCAGTCTTGGTTTTATCTGCCTCTGTATCAGTCTCCATGAGATTGCATATTAAATAAGTCTTGCTGCTTAAATTTTGAAGTGAAAATCACTACTGAAATAGAAAGAACTGACATTTTAGGATAGGACAGATCTGAGCTGTGATGCCAGTTTCATCATTTAGCACTTAAAAATAACTGCATTTCAGCTTTTTTTTTTTTTTTTAAATCTCTCTAAAGTGGAGGTAAAAAGACATAGTTGAGGTCTGGAACTAATGCATACACCACCCTTAGCAGATAGAGCGTCTTTCATATGGTAGGAGCTTACCACGTTGTAGCCAGTGGTAATAATAAGAATGGAGTTCGGATCCCTGAAGGCAGAGACGTTTCTGTCTTCACCCCTTCTGTAAATGTGTGTTCACTTGCAGTGACCGAGGACAAAGCAGCTGTTGTCAACTGACTCTGGAACAGCCTGCCAGTTCCCCAGCCCTGGTTAATCAAGGCTCAGAGCTGCAGTTGGGTCAGTACCCAGAGTTTTTGGAAAGCCGGACGCACACTTACTGCCTCACTGCCTCTGGGCCTCTGGCATCTGGAGCGCGGCTGATCGCCAACTAGCCAACAATCATGCCCTGTGGGCAGAGGGAGCCTCCGAACCAGCTTCTGTCTGCAGCAGCTCCATTTGGTTCAGGACCAGACGCCTCTCTTCCTCTGCAGTTCTTTACAGGTGCTTGCATAACACAGCTGCCAGATCCTCGGTGTCGTGTGCTTCTGCGGATCTGTTTATCACGGGCATGAAAAATACCCCCCCTTGTGTGCGACTCCCCAGTTTTCACTGTTCCCCCATCTGCTCGGTGCTTGGGAACGCAGCACGTGGCATTATCATTTTTACTTAGGGTAAAGATGTTCCCTTCGAACTTAAGTCTAAGCTTTTATTAAAAACATTTAACATTTTGGCTACCACAAAGAACAGCACTCACTTCTAAGAGGAAGAAAAGGGGGAAAAAAAGAAAGGAAAGGAAAAGAAACCTCTCATTTAAACGTGATTTCAGCTCACAGCATCTATGAAGTCTATAGACAACTTTTGGGTGCTATCATTCTAAGAAACTATTTTATCTCATATTTGAACAGCCTGGATGTAGGAGGGAAGGCTTCAATACTAACTACAAAGATAGAAATCTATTGCTCTGAGTTCTCAACACAGAGCTGAACAGCTTGAGGGTGTTATTTCAATATTTTCCCTCAAAGGTAAGCTGAGTAGTTACATATGGCATCTGCCTTAGGAAAATCCTTTTTACACAACAAATTATAAGTAAATATTCTTGCAGATGAGTGTCTATAGGAGAGAGACTAGTGAAATCAAATAAAACTTTTCCAATGACTATGAACCAACACATTAATTAAATTGGTTGGTCTTTGAAATTTGTGACTTTAAAGGCTGTGATTTAGTTGATTATATGCCTCTATTAAAAATCGACCGTATTAACGCATTCCAATTCCCAGAGGCTCCAACAGTATAGCATTAAAGCAAGCAAGAACAAGGTCTATAACAACTTTTTAAAAAGTCCAAAATGTAGGAAAGTGAGATTTCTAAGCTAAGCACTTTCTATTGCTTGGGTTCAGATCATAAAATGTATCTTTAATATAAATGGCTACATCCCCACCTCTGCCTTAACGACCTGCTTGATATATACTATAGCCATTCATATTAATTACATCATTAATAATGGTTTCTTAGAGAAGCCATCTATGAATACAGCAATGTCAGGAGACATATGGGTCATCTAGACTATCTGCAGATCAGCCTTAAGGAACTAGATCTTTACCTTTAGAAATGGCCATGTATTGATGGCTAAAACAAGAGGGGAATAGGCTTTAGACCTCCAAACTCAATTCATAAATCCTGCTGGGTCTCCTACACAGTAACAAGGGAGAAGAGGGTGCTTTGGCATAGTAGGGGTGGCCATGAACTCTGAAACTGCAGAGAAACAGAGAATGAGTTCCCCCCAAGAATGCCACCTACACTCTGGTCTTGTGTTTCCAACTCTCTGGGGAGCTTGTCTACATGGCTATCCGGTATTACTTTGGACTCTAAATATCCCAAACTGAACGGCTAATATGGGTACAACCAATGGCCACATGCCACATACTAGATACTGAATTGAGATGTCTACATTCCTTATGTCATTTAATTGTCATAAATACTCCTGTGAGTATATGGAAGTTCCACTTTACAAGTTGGGCACACAGAGAGTCAGAGAGGTTAAGTAACTTAGCTGAGGTCACACCGCTGATAAGTATAGCCAGGTGAAAAACATAGAGGAGATCAGGTGTTCATGCTGCACTCCCCCAAGGTCCTTCACACCCTCAAAATATCTTCTCCTTTTCCCTCTCCACAGTGGAGACTGAAAAGTGTTCGGTTTTGCTGGACCAAAGAGGCCAGGAAGAGAGTAGTGGCTAGAGAGAATTAATGAGGCATCTAGGATCATGAGCAGCTTTGATTTTCCGGCTAAATAATTTAGGTCTTAACCTGCAGGGAATAGGGAGTCACTGAAATATTAAGCAGGAGAACTGACATCACCATTTTTCCAGCAACCCAGTCCAGAGATGTTGGTGATTCTGTTGGTTTTTTTTCTCCCCCTCTATTATGTTCAATACAAAACCAAATTCCTATCTCTTAATGAAATGTCAAGGAACCAGTCAGGAACCTGGATCTGAATCCTGGCCCCACCAGCAACCCTAGTTGTGTAACTCTGTACACATTTCTTTAAGCCTCAGTTTACTGTTCTATAAAATGGTAATGATAAAACAACTACCATATAGGTTGTTTTCAGGGTCAAGTGACTGACAGCCCATAAGGTCATGTCTGGCCCACGGTAAGCACCAGTGAGCGTTACAGGTTGAAGTGTGCCTCCCCAAAATTCATACATTGAAGCCCTAATTCCCAGTGCTTTGGAATGTGACCTTATTTGGAGATAAGGTCTTTACAGAGGTAGTCAAGTTAAAAGGGAGTTATTAGAGTGGTCTAATCTAATCTGACTGGTGTCTGTATATGAAGGAATTTGGGGCACAGACATATACAGAGGGAAGACATATACAAGAGAAGAAAGTCATCTACAAGTCAAAGAGAAAGACCTGGAACAGATTCTGCCCCTGGCCCTCAGGAGGAACCAATCCTGCCAAAACTTAGATTTTGGACTTCTAGCCTCTAGATCTGTGAGACAAAATTTTGTTCAAGCCACTCAGTTGTGGTACTTTGTTTCGGCAGTTCTAGTCAACTAATACAGTAAGTGACAGGTATTCACTCCTTCTCTTGTTCTCTCTCTACCTAGGTCCAGTCTCAAGAACCTTAGATCTGATTAATGCTCAGACTCCTCCTGTCCTCCATGCCTGTGAGCCCAGGAAAGCAAATGGGTTTCATTTGGTGAAGCAGTTCTGCTCAGCTATAGTCCCCACCTGGAGCACTGCACTGAGAAGGATGGTGAGGCCAGCCCAGAATCAGTGGGTAATAGTGCCCTAATGATTTGCATTATCTACCACAGGCATAGAGGGGTAGGGGGAAGGTATGCAATATGTACTTTTCAAACCTGTTCTAGGCTCTCATTGGTGTATTCATCCTGAAAGACCATTACCACGTTAAGCCTCCTAATGTAGCATTTATATCTTTTCATCATTCTGCTGAAGAGCTTAGAGGATCTTATTTCTGCCAACCACATAAGATGTATACTCTTTGGCCTTGGGAAACTGTAAAAATATTTAGGCAATGACTCATTCATTTATTGCAAGAACTAATAACACCCTCCCCCTAGAACATCACATGGCCTAGGACCCTCACCTTCCATCTAGGTGTCACCACTGCTAGCCTTACTGGGGTTCATTTCTTCCCTTATTCTGCCTCCTGCAGGTCACATTTTTGAAGCTTTCTGGCCTATTAAGTTCCACAAGCCCTCCAGCTCCCATTTAAAAAGCCCCCACAAGGCTATCCACCGGGCCAGCTTGGGGAGGTGCACACCCATCCTAGACCAACCACCAATGCAAGAGAAGAACAAACACTGATTGGCTGGGCCAAGTCACATGTTCATCTCTGTGGCCAGAGCAGTGGGATATGGTAAGAGAGGAAGGGATTCTGCAAATCAGGTTGTGGTCAAAAGCAATAGAGTTTCTCTCTGCCTCCCTCAACTACTCAGCCAACCTCATTGCCCATTTATTCCCAATTTTCTCTCCTCTTATCTTCCCTCCTATGCTTCCTGGCATGTGGCTGTCCCAGGTGGGAAGGTTTGCTCTCTGTTATCCCCTAAAGGGTTCACACAGATTTAGGTAAACATTCTATGAGCAGATAGCTGTGAATCTATCACCAGCTAATGGTGAGAAATAACTTGGTAGCTTAGAAGACTACCATGAAAATCCCTTTAGAGTCGATGGACCTGGAAGAAAATTCAGTTGAGTGGATGGAGGGAAGAAAAAAGCACTTCGAGTATGAAAGATCCAGAATATGTTAGAAGGTTAACAGATAAGCAGCTGGAAAGAAGTATGGCTGATACTGGGCAGATAAAAGGACCGGATTGGCAAAACTTTACATAATAATCTCTTAGGAAATCATCACATCTGAGTGTGATCCAAGACTGCACATTCACAGATAATTTAACATATCGCAAGCCCCATTTGTGAGTTTAACACTGAATAGAACAGAGAAGGCATATAAGCTTCCACTTCACAGTCAACTCAGAAATTGGTAGTGGCTTCCGGGAACATGGTGTTAAGAAGGATTCAGAGGTTCCACTTACTTGCAGAGAAATGAGTGCTATGGTTAAACAGAGAGGTATGGTATGGGTAAGTGGAATAATACAGCTGGGTTTTATTTTATCCTTCTAAAACAACTGTTGACAAATTGTTGTTTTGCAGATAATAGTTGTCTAAAAAAGGACAATGGAGAGCTATGATAAACGAAAATGAATAATCTAATTAACCTATCCCTAACATTGTAGTGTGCATGCCAATTATAATTAAGATAGTGATGGGGCCCTCTATAAATGATATTCACAAACATAAAAGAATAGTTTTCAAATGTAAAGGGAAACATCTAACAATCAGGTGCCACACCATCCAAGGACTATCAACAAATACACAGAGGAATCTGAGGATGTTTCTGCTTCAGAGAGGGATAGAACTAGAAAAAAGACAGGAGTGGGGGTGGGGGTGGATAGGGGATAGAGAGAATGAATAAAATTAGTCATGGAAGATAAAACTTAGGGCCTGCCACATCGGGTTGGCCTTCAGGAAACCAGGCTGACATGGTAATAACTAAAAATACTAGAAGCCAATTCAACAAAACATCAATCCATTGGATAATAATAAAAATATTTTAGTGAAAGTTATTAAAAGTGTTAATATTCTTGGGGCACCTGGATGGCTCAATCAGTTAAATGCCTGGCTCTCAATTTCAGCTCAGGTCATGAACTCACAGTTCTTGAGATCGAGTCCTGCCTTGGGCTCTGCATTGACAGTGCAACGCCAGCATGGGATTCTATCTCTCCTCTCTCAGCCCCTCTCCCTACTTCTCAAAATAAACAAATAAGTATTTTTTTAAAAGTATTAGTATCCTTGCAACTATTTTATCAATGATTTATCAGTCCCACTCAGATGAAGGTCAACTTATGATACATTCACATTTCAGACACTTATCATTACAATATACTCAATGATTTATATGTAAAATCATGAGAAGAGAGAAGGAGAGAGAGGAGGCTAGTAGTTCGTTGGCTTTCTGAGAACGTCTTACAAGCCTGGACTGACATACCATGATCAAAGGATTTAGTAATCTGGTCTCTGCTTATTAGTGATTATATGACCTTATACAAGTCATTTTCTTTATCTGAATTTTTAACTTCCTTATCTGTAACACAGGAGAAAAAAAATTCGACTTTCCCTCTAATTTGAAAAACGCATTGGAAGAATTGTCAGACATGGCTTTTCATGTCTCTTTGCCCCTTAAACCCATTTGTATATATTTGTCTAGACACTCATTCCATAGTTTGTGAAAAGTCTAAATTGTTTCTTAAGATTTCTGCAGATTGCCAGATCCTTACTGTCTCAAGGACATACCCCGTTTTTGCCCTCACTGTGTTTTTATTCTTTTCTTTTCCTCTTGTTGTTATGGAGTTGCCTTTGAATTACAATTAACCTTAACATGAAATACATTCCCTTTCCTTGACAACATACTAACAGTTCACATAAGAACCCTTATGTTCACATAAAAACACTGCATGTATGGCAGACTGTATCAGTCAGTACAAGTCAACTAAGTCAACTGTGTAACAAATGACCCCAAAATCTCAAGAACTTAGCAATAACAAAAGCTAGTTTCTTCTCATATGACATGCCCATCATGAATTCTGTGGAATGGAGGGAGAAGAACTTGCCCTACTAAGTCTCTCAAGGACCTGGTACAAAGAAAGAACCATCATCTCAAGTATTTCTAGTCACTGTGCCAGAGGGCAGGTGGGAAAGAAGTCTACAAAGATTTGCATCAATAAAATGTTCCAGTAGTTGTCATTTTTATTTATGGCTCAGTAGCCAGTACCAGTCACATGGCTCCATTTAAACCATGAGAAGGCCAGGAAGTGCCTGGCAGGAAGGTGAAGCAGAATATGTGGTGATGAGCCCTAATGGTGCTCACATACTATTGTGTATGGTCTACTTGTGTTTACACTGAATCAATAAAAACACTTCAAACTTTAGGCATTGTTACTCTGAGAAGGGCATTCATACACACCACCATGTTATTCAGCCATTTTTTCTCTTCTACTCTCCCCTCCCCTAATGTGACTTGTAGCCCTACCCCTCTAAGAAGCAAAAACATCCTCAAATTTCACTTCTTTGCTTATGTAGACCAACTCAGCTCTCTGCAGCCTTTATCCTCTGACTCCATTCCAAACTGCTCTTAGCTAAGTCAAGGCTCTATGTAAGTTTTGAAACTAGCACTTGCAAGAGCCTGTCTAAGATTTTAGTGTGGAGCCAAAGCCCCTTCCCTATGTCCTCTGAGTCGACATTTTGAAGACTGGAAGAAGTCGGTTAGGTGGGGTTAGGTGGATTATTCTCCAAGTTACACAGCCAAGTGTTACTGTATACGTGGAAGCAGTGTATACTGCTTAAAGTCCTGTGGAAATAATTCCTACCATTTGGGTAACTTCTTTGAAACTCTAGTTTTCTCACTGTAGGAAGAGAATAACAACCCTGATTATATCACCATGGCCTTGTGCAAGAAAACGCTTTGTAAACTCCAAACAGTATGCAAGCACAAGGAGGAATACAATTGCAGACAAACAAGACTGCTGTAGCACATTCAGAAGTTTCCCCAAATTCCAGGCACTGAGCTCTGTCACACTTATGTCCTTCTGGTTACAGTAAGTAAGCATTTTATGGTCTGATATCAAGTGGAAGTCAAGCTTCCCTACTCCTCAGGTTCTGTCTGTCTCTGTGATTTAATAATACAGTCCATATTGGGAGATGATACAGTTATGTCATTTATTAGAGAATTGCATTTTTGTGTTCTGCTAAAGGGAAGTAAAGATTAGCTCTGCCAGATGCACACATAAAACTGGATAGAAGCACACCTCCAAGTCAACACATCCATCTTTCTCCAGGACATGTCGGCATGTGGAATTTATGAAATATGGACTGTATTAAAAATGTTAAATGAACTTTTTAAACACAACCGGTGCAGACACAAAATCTCCTTTCTTCACTTGTTTGTTTTTGCTTACTGTTGGTTGGTATTATTTTTCCTCAACTGGACTCTCTGTGCTTGTTAAGCATCGGTAAATGGCCAGTTATGAGGCAAACACAAAATATACGTATAAATATTTAATAAGAAACGATAGCAGAAATATAGTGTGCATTTGTTGCTCCACTGGAAAGCTATATTCATTATTCTACAAATTATTCTCCCATAAATATTTCAGAAACTTGAAAAAAGGTTAGAATAGTGTACCCAGTGCTTGGTACGTTGAAAGGACTTTTGCATTCGTACTATGATGAATTCCAATCCTGCTTTCATTGCTGAGGTCTGAAATCTATCTTTTAGTCAGTTTTAGGAGGTGGAGTTATTTCATGTTTTGTCATACTGCCCACATAAATAAGGAAAAAACACCAATTAGCATATAGGAACTATGGTTCCTTCTTGATCAGAGGGCAGACTAACAACTTTCTTGGTATCAGACATGATTAAGGAATAGGACTCTCACTGTGAAAGGTAGTCTAAGATAGAAAAAAAAAAAAAAAAGACAAGCAGTCTTTTTATCCTGGCATAATGCATCATAAAACCCAGCCTCCTCAGCCCATTGATTTTGATAGGAGTGATTTATTTTTTAGCAGACAAATGTTTATTGAGTGCCTAATATGTGTGAGGCACCACACTACATGCTGAAGATAAACAGTGACCAAGAAGAATATGGTTATTTTTGATATCACTGAATTTCTAAACAGTGTCTTTATTTCTGTTAATTAACTCTGCATAGAATATAGTCTTATTTAAGGGACTGAATGGTGTTAGCACTATTCTCTTTGACGGTAGAAAAGGCTGACAAGCTATTCAGTGTCCAATGAATATGTCAACCAGGAAGTAATCAGATGATTCTGTGAGTATGCCCAAGGAAGACTGGATGTGAGAGATGGATGATGGATTGTGCTGGTGGTTCTTTTAGGACTACAATGCATGGGAGCTTATGATCATCAAGAAAACATAACTTCTATGTTTAAAGTATTTTCATCAGATGTGGACTGATTCTAACTTTCTTTTCTGAAAAGCATCAAGGTGTTAATAAGGCTGTTTTCCTTAACCACAACCTTGTTTTAGCCATAAACATAAAATTTACAGCCCTTGTCAGAGCCTTGAGTTGATAGATGTTTCATGTAATGGTGACTCTGGGACTCTCCACTTTCGTGTGAGTCATATGGAGTGGCCATGCATACATCCAGCACCTCAGAAAGTACTTCCAACTTGAATGACATGGGTCTTAGTGGACAGGAGAGGTCAAAACCCTAAGTATGAAGGAGAGATCAAAATGTAAACATTTCTATAAGGACCTTCTCACTCCAAAGTGAGTCATGTCCCTTAGATAACTAAAATGGGGTCAGAGATACTGATAGTTCCTGCATAACAGTAATGATAATGTCATCATCACCAACAGCAACACAGTAGTAATGACCAAAATGTCCATTATGTGCACAAGCATTTTAGGCATTATATGACTACATGTTTATAAGCAGTTTGCCCAGGGTCACATTCTTGACTGATGATGAGGTTACAACCTGGATTTTGAGTCCTTTATTCAAATCCTTACTCAAACAGTCCTTCCTGTTTTTTCAATTCCCTGACCACATCTCATTCCCACTCAATGCTCCTCCCCATTATAAGGCCAATCTGGAATCATCTGTATGATTAACGGCATGAGCTATAAGGTCAATCTTCTTGGTTTCCCATCTTACATACTATACTTACACTTCCTGCCTATGGGACTCTATGCAAATTACCTAACTTTTCAAAGCCTCAGTTTCTTCAACTGGAAAATGGGGGTAATAAAGAACACAGTGTTACTGTAAAGATGAAACAAAATACTTCATTGCATCCTATTTTCATGGTGAACATGACAATGGTGATGAGGATAGTGATCACGACCATAATGGTACCACAGCACCCAAGATATTTTCCACCTAAATCTATGAATGGAGAGCATCTTACAGCTGATATAAAATCTCAGAGAATCCCAATAAAAACTACATGTCTAATGTGTTTAACTCAATAGTTTATGCAGCAAATAGGTTTTTTTTCTTTTTTTTTTTTAACTGAAAATAATTACAAGAACACAGCTATAATTCACTGTCATAGCCTTGAGGAAGCCTCATGCAATTGAAGAAGATACACATAAAACTGTGATAAATTGAAAGCCTATTTGAAATATGTAGTCATAGTGAGCACTTCTTATTTAATTGCATTCTGCTTACATAACTAAAAGACCTAAATTAAAGCATAATCATGTTTCTAATGATTTTTCATTCTTTCCCCCCTCCAACATAAGGAGGCTCAAGGTGTTAAAATAGTTATGCTTTGGGGCTGAGATAACTAATATATAAATTAAACATATATTCATACACTTATTTCCTTAAATAAAATAAAGAAGCAAAAATTCCCATTCCTAGTAATTTATTCCTTCTTCATGCTTCAGGAGGAAGACTTGCTATAGATTTTTTCCAATGCATAGAAACGAAAAGTTTCTCAAGGAAGTAATGCCAGGTACATATTTCAAAAGTTTGGGTGGCTTTGCATAGCCTCCGAAATGCTGAGAATATAGAACACGCTCCAGTATATCTAATTATCTTTATGAAATCTCTCAAAATCAATGGCATTATACTCAAAACCAGCTGCAGCCAGGGAAGTCAAACAGAGCAGAGTGTCACTGAGGTTACTGAGAAGTATGGCTTTCTTCTTAATAGCACTATTTTTATGGAACATGGAATTTTTGAATCATCATATTCTGTTAACTCTTTTAAGAACCCAAACAATTTAACCATTTTGGTTGAAGAAATCAGTTCAACTCTATCTCAGTATATTTGGCCACTTTTAAGTCCTTAAAGACAAAGAATCCCTGGTTTTGAGAAACAACTCTAGATCTAGCTCACAGGGATAATTTTAGTACTAATGATAGCATGGAGCCAGTCTACAGGAACTGTTGCTGTTGCAGGAATATTCAAAGTACCTGATTATTAACTGGATGCCTTGGTGTTCTTACAAACGCTCTTTTCTCCTCTTGAAAAATTATTCAAATATAAAGAAGAATTGGCTTTCCAAACAAGCAAATTCTTGGGAATTCAGGGGACCTAGAATGTGGAAGAGATGGGCTATTTCAGCTGTTTTCTAAATTAAATTTTAAAGAGGGCGCCTGGGTGGCACAGTCGGTTAAGCGTCCGACTTCAGCCAGGTCACGATCTCGCGGTCTGTGAGTTCGAGCCCCGTGTCAGGCTCTGGGCTGACGGCTCGGAGCCTGGAGCCTGTTTCTGATTCTGTGTCTCCCTCTCTCTCTGCCCCTCCCCCGTTCATGCTCTGTCTCTGTCCCAAAAATTAAAAAAAAAAAAAAAACCATTGAAAAAAATTAAATTTTAAAGAATATTTTATGAAGTGTTAAAAGCTAGTAGGTAAAGAAGCTTGGTCATAGACAAAGGTGAAGGAAGGAAGGAAGGAAGGAAAAAGTGAGAAACAAAATCATCTAGAGCTATTCATCCGGATAAAAGTGATTTATTCATTCACCCAATAATCATTAAGTGCCTATTCTGCTAATGCTGAGCACAAAATGGTGACCAGGATAGACATGGTTCTGTTTTCATACAGTTGCCGCCTGGTAGGGGGGATTCAAAAATCACGTTAACACAATATTGGGGCAATCCCATGGGGTTGGGAAAGGACAAGGAGGGGTATTTAACTGAGAAGATTCCCAGAAGGAATGATACCTATAATCTGAAGGAACAATAACATTAACTTTATAAGACAGTTTTAGAGACACACACGCTGCAGACAGAAACACAGATATATACACAGACTAAAAGACTGTGGATATGTGAGAAAGTGATATGAGGCAGGGATACAGGACAGGGGAGACAAAGCAGAGACAGTAGCTTGAGGGCCAATGATAGAATTTTAGACTTGATCCTATAATCAGGGAAAGAAATGGTAAGAATTTCAGCAAGAGCGACTGATCAGCTTCCTACATTAGAAATCAGCATTGTGGCTGCTATATGGGAAGAGACTGGTGACGGCAAAGCTGAAGGAAGGGAAGACCAGTGAAGAGGAGATCACAGAATTCCAGCAGAAGGAGAATGGAGAGAAGTGAAAAGATTTAAGAAATATTTAGCAGGGGCAGGGGCATCTGTTGGACTCGATCATTGGATGTGAGCAAAGAGTCAAGAGCAAGTTACAAACACAGAGAATACAACTTTGGTTGGTTCAGTAAAAAACAAAGAAACACAAAATGCTTCCTCAAACACTCAGTCAAAAGAGTGTAAGAAGAAAAATGATGAAGTCAACTGGTCTACTGGTAAGGCTCTGCCTAAACACATGTGTGAATTCATTCATTTACTTTTGCCACGTTTAATGAGTGTCTGGTAGGCATTTGGTACAGGGCTTCACCCACTTAGGTCCAAGTCTACAAGAATATGAACCCCTCTGAATAGAAGGAGAAGTAGAAAAAATAATCCTGAATTTTTTACTCTCTTTATAAATGAGTTTTAATTCATGCCTCTCGAAGTTAGGGCCTTTTATTAGTGACTGTAAATCTCAGAGAAGACAAGAAGTCATGAGATTCTGAAATTGCCTTATAAATTAGTTGCTGGTAGTGTAACAGTGGTTTAGTTTGTTGAGGGGCTGGGGTGGAGAGGGATTTTGGTGTTGAAATAATTACTGAACATTACTGAACCAAATAATTGCTCTGTGCTGTAAAATTACGGTTATGGTAATATTCCCATCATCATTTGTTTTGTTTCTCCTAATCTAAATTATGATTTTTTTTGGTTATTGCTTTGCAAAGCTACAATATAACAGTCAAACCTGAAATTAAAACCAGCCTGCAAAAGTTATACAAGGTGATCCAATATGCTCGGGTAGCAATTATTCACGGCAAATACTATCATGAAGCTCTTAAATCCTCATTGCAAAGCTAGCTGGATGTGCATCAACTACAACCGTAGATATTTATAGGTATCAGAGGTGAGGTATGAGTATATGGAACAACTAAAATGCAAAGGAAACATCTGAAAGTCCAAGGGGACCATCTTGGGATCTCTGTTTCAAACAGTGCTAGATCTCAGTAGTGCCCATGAGGGAGAAGGCACTGATCTTCTCAAGCAAAACCCAGGGGAAATCCATACTCTCTCCTTGACTGTCCTACCCCATGCTGCTAACTCTCTTTGCTTTGTCTGTGAAATTCTGGACAGAACAATGTCTTCCAGACAAACACTGAACTTCTTCCTTAGCACCCTATGAAAGCAGAACACTGGGTAGTCTAAGAGTCCTATAAAAAAAATCATCACTGTGTTCGTCGTCATCATCATCATCATCGTCAACCAAAAAGAAAGGAGACTGGTAAATTATCAACGTGATAATTTTCAAACCTGTAGGATTAACTCAGAGGATGATATGACTAAATCGTACAGCCTCAACATGTTAAGTATGTGCCTTACTTTGTAGATCTTAATATTTAGTAAGCAGGCTCCCAGATATTGAGAGGACATAAGCAACTCCTGGGTTGAATGTGTGCGCTGGTTTGTGTTTAGTGGGTAAGGGAAGCACCCACATTCTGAATTTCCCTCCTGAATTCCTGTGGAGGAATCAGCTCCTGTGACTTCAGAACCCACCTGCATTAGGTAGTTAGTAATTCTGTGTAGCCTCTTATACATTTCTAGTCATTCAAAATGGAACTCTAAAGATTCATATGGCTTTGAAAATTTGATGATTGTTATGTCAGAATTTGTTTTGAGAAGGATAAAAACCCTAATCCTGAAACATCAGAATTAAGATAAAAGGTTCTGATTATAGTTTTTCTCCTCTCCTGTTCTCTAATTCCCCAGGTTTCCTGTGCACAAAATTCCACATTAATCTCCGTTTCTTACACGGTCCAATGTACTCCAACAGCTTTTGTTCCTGGAAAGAGCTTCTTTCTGGCTTGTAGAGAGCCCCCTGCTAACTGTGTCTTCCTATTACAGAGAGAGAGAAAGAAAGAAAGAAAGAGAGAGAGAGAGAGAGAGAGAGAGAGAGAGAGAATATGAATATGAATGGTCTCTCTTCCTCTTCTTAAAAGGGCACTTATCCCATAAGGGTCTCCCATCTTCAAGATCCAATCTAAACCTAATTATTTCCCAAAAGCCCACTTCCAAAAACTATCATATGCAGAGTTTCAACATATGAATTTGGGGGGACACAAACATTCAGTCTATAATAGAAGGGCTCTGAAAATGTTCAATCAATGGCCTTAGTGGCAGACACACAAATCAAGGTAAACATGTACTTCTGTTCCACTTGCCAACTTAGCTTCAATGTCCCCAAATCAAACATTATTCAATTTAAAAGAAATGTTTAAAAAGGAAAAAAAGAATCAGAAATCAGTGAAGATGAAGAGTTGGCCTGAATCTTACTTTCCTATTTTGCCTTGGTTACTTACTGATTTGAACACCAATCGGTATCCAGGCTTACAGAAATGCCCCAGGACCTGTATTCCCTTTAAGTTTATAGGATACCTATCTGTCCTGTTTTATTTTCTGCTTATTTCTACAAACTACTCCCTATGCCCATCCTCTTATCATGGTAAATCATTCCCTGTGTCCACTTCTGGAGGCTGGTCAGGACCTATCTTTATTTCTATGAATTACAGGTCCTGGAGGCTGCAACATGTAGCATTGCAAGACTTCAATGGGAAAATCAGAATTAATATTTGCTAATGTGAAAACAGTACTTACTATTTCACAGATACTTTGATGAGTATTTCACACATATTATCATACTTAATTTTCTCCACACCAGTATGGGGAAAACATCACTATATTCCCACTTTTTAGATAAGTGACATACAGCAGTGTTAAATAACTCGCTAAGCTTCTCCGAAGCAGCAAGTAGGGATATCAGAATCCAACTGCAAATCTGACGGATCCAAGATCAAGGATTTTTAGTCTTTATATTTTATTACTCTAAGAAAGCTATTATAAAGTGACTATATAATTTATCAATCAAACTGGGACACTTGTGAGTAAGAGTGGGCATGCTAATAATTACACCAGGATAAAGGTATCGAATAGGGTGGGTCCTGAGAAAATCTAAAGCTGAGGGCATTCTGGGTAATTGATACGTAGTAACTGGAAAGTATGTATGTATTGTATATATTTCCCTTCATTGCCTTCCTCTTCCTCCTCCTTCTTTTTGCCTTTCTTCTCTTAATCTTCATTAGTTTCTCAGAAATGGGAAACTCTCCAGCTGACAGAAAGTTCTGGGTTACTGGGGGGTCGGGGATCACTAAAAAGAGTAACTGCCTCAAGAGAGTGATTCCTTGTACAAAACCACATTCGGGAACCAATGACGTTCCAGAAGGAGCATTCCCACCCCCATGCACGATCAAGAGAAAGTCAAAAGTTCACTCAGCTTCCCCTAAAGTAGCTTCATGCTTTTCTTTACAAGACTAAAATGGGAATTCACAAACATCTGCATTTAGTACATCTCCAAGCTAAAACCTGATTGCTTTACGGGAAACTCCCTTTGGAATTGTTCCTGCTGGTTAGAATGCAATCATCAAATACAAGCTCATACTAAAAGCAAGTCAGTGATTTTTTTTTTTAAACCAGATAATACAGACTCTACCTAGAGGGTTTTCTTTCCCCCTAAGTTTAAAACAGTGTGACCTTTAGATATTTTCAAGAAGTTAATGATCCTTAAGGACCTGTTTCCTTATTTGGATCCTTTGTATGCCAAGCTGTATGCATACAAAAGTCATAATCTTGGAAATCCCAAGCTTTTTAACAAAGTCCTTTGTAAAAGACATGTTTTGCACTATCTATTTTCTGTTTAACCCAAAGATGGAGATGAAAGGATAAGCATACATGGAGATGATGGACAGGATTTGGAATCTTTTCTCCTCCTTTTTAGACCCATCAGTAGCTTTTCATTATTATGCAACTATTGATATATTTTTTATTGGTTCATCACACCTTGAAACCTGAAGTCCATCAGCCACCCCACGCACAAAACAGAAAGTGGTAGAAGGTGGTTTACATTTCATGAAGCATTAAAAACTAATGAGAAGAGATTGAAGTCATAAAGAACCATCAGAGACACGGTGAGCAAAGCCATTTTTTAATATAAAGAAAATGCATATTATGTAGAAAAAGGGACTGAAGAAGGAAAAAGAGAAATGGATTATTTTATGCAAAAGTATTGCCTTCTAGCTTCTATTTCCATCCTTTTATTCCCGTATTTACCCAGAAATATTGTGCTAGCCAATATCACTCCCTCTTTTCTTCCTGACGCCTCTTTCAGTGTATTCTTAACTTGATTTAGACATTGCTCGAAGAGAACAAAATGGGTTAGCTTTTTCATGTAATGTGTTAACACTAAGTTACCTGAAGGCAAGGAGCCTGTCAGAAAGAAATGGGGACTTCACACAAAAAAGAGAGAATTTAGTTGTACCTGAAATTTTTCAGTGCACAATTGTCACCTGTTCCATTTACCAATGACACAAAGCAAACCCACTTGTGAAAAATACCAAAATAGTAAATAAGAGGCAAAATTTGAGAAGCTAGAATGATCTTATTAATGAAAAAGATTATGGAATACTAGGTTGTCTTCATACCGTGAGGAAGAATAATAAATTTCATGCCCATAATATCTTATTAAATAAAAAAAAAAATTCTGGGCCACAAAATATTATCTAAAGAATGATGTCAGCTATTATCTCTAACAGCTGGCAGTTCCTAAAATATAGTCACTAACCATGTACTGAGTAAATGTTAAAGTAAATCTGTGTTAGGGTGTGTGTGTATACAAAAAAAAAAGTGATACCATTACAAATGACTTGTCTTGTGTTTTCTCTATTTTCCATATTATCTACAATGTATACATACATATTATTTAAGTCATTAGTATAGGTATTTGTAAGACTCACCCCAACAGTGACACTGGAATTGAGGATGATGGTTAACCTTAGATTCTGAGATGCTGAATTTATTACCAAAAGGAAAAACCCAAAATGTGCCTCTTGTTTTGATGAGAATTGTTTACATAGCATCAGAACTAAGGACTGGACTCCCAACAATGATTTGGAGTAGTGAGTGCCTCTGTTTGTATTTTCTTTTTTTATTTTTTATTTTTTTTAATTTTTTTTTTTCAACGTTTATTTATTTTTGGGACAGAGAGAGACAGAGCATGAACGGGGGAGGGGCAGAGAGAGAGGGAGACACAGAATCGGAAGCAGGCTCCAGGCTCCGAGCCATCAGCCCAGAGCCTGACGCGGGGCTCAAACTCACGGACCGCGAGATCGTGACCTGGCTGAAGTCGGACGCTTAACCGACTGCGCCACCCAGGCGCCCCTGTTTGTATTTTCAAACACACCTTACAGTAAAAATAAATTTAAAAACAGGTTGCACATAACAAAGTTTTCTAGGCGGCAACCTTTCTTAAGGATTTCATGCGCTATCTAAAGGCTTTAAAAGTCAGTTCAGAATTTTCCATCATGAACAAAACAAAATACACGACTTAGATCACTGATTCCAAATGCACTCCTTTGACCCACACAAGTTGTAATGATGTGTATTTTAGTCCAGGATAAAAAGAAGAGAGTAGGGGATTTTGAAACTAAAGCTAAATTTTTAATTAAGCTTTTTTGCTTTTATTTTGAGATAATATCCTTCCTACACTTTTGGGTCTGAGAATGTTATTACTTTCCTAAAATGCTGCTAATTTTGTAAAATGTCTAAACTTCTTAAAACAAATAGTCTCCCTAAGTGGTACCCTATTTGCTGCTATTATTATTATTGTTATTACTATTATTATTATTGAAATGTGTTCTTATCTTGAAATCACTAGGTTGGATGACTAAAGAATAAAGTTTCATGTCTACTTTCTTGTTTTTGAACTCTCAAAGTAGAAGAGTTTTATTTTTGGAGTAAAGTCTAGGAATCTAGTGATTTGAGAACAGAAAATAATGAATTATTTATGTGCTGGGACAAGATTACTGAAATAGTTTCCCTGCAATGACCCGTCCTGTCTGTTAAAGAGAATCCTGGCTTTGTCGTGTGTCAGTTTTGTATTCTACCCACCCCGTACTCCAAGGCAGGTTCAGTCTTTGCTGAAGGAGATCGATTACAGGCTCTGCAAGGTATAAACCTGGACAAAAGGAGGAGGGCTAGAAAGAAGAATGTGGGAGGATTCTGTGAGAGAGAGGAATGAAGAAGCACAGGTGTGAAGAAAACAAGAATAGACAGGTAACTTTTAAATAAATATTCACAACACTGGTGAAGGTCTTGGGGTCTCATTTTGGTTCCAAGACTTATTTGCTTTCACATACCCTCCTGACTGTACTACATGGCTCCATTCCCCCTTATGGCTACCGCTGACTTGGGTAGCGAGAGGTCCTAACTTCCATTTTGTGCCTAGGGTCAGTTTTTACAACCGAAGTCTTGGTATTTTGATACCCTTCTCTCTGTCGTACTTCGACTTCATCTTACAAAGAAGATAAAAAGGGCACCAAGAAACAGACTACGTCTCTAATGACATTTCTATTTATTCACACAACCAAGGGAATAATAGTAGTTGGTACCTGACCACAAGCTCTGTCATATGTTCTAATTGTGGAGGCAACATAACGAACTAAGAGGTGGTACAAGGCTAAGCTTACTTAGGTTCTTCTTCTACGGGCCTTTTCTAAATGTCAGGAATGAACTTTGAACATGTAGTCATATATTCTAAACACTTAGTGAGTCTTCAGTTTCTTGGTTACTTATAAGCATCTTCATAAATGCATCTTGCCCACTCTTCTTGACTATTTTCTCTGATCTATGCCCAGAGGATGCTTTGTCTCCAACCTTGATGGTTTTGCATTCATTCATTCATTCATTCATTCATTCATTCATTTAAGTTATTATCTTTTTTTTTAGAGAGAGAGCACAAGGAGGGTAGAGGGGCAGAGGGAGACAGTGAGAATCTTAAGCAGGCTCCACACTCAGCACAGAGCCCGACAAGGGGCTCAATCCCACAACCCTGGGATCATGACCTGAGCTGAAATCAAGAGTTGGAAACAACCAGCTGAGCCACCCAGGCACCCCTGGATTTGCCTTTAGGTTGGAATGTTTTGTGTCATGTCCTGGTGTACTCCAAGAACAAATCCAGGCAAACCCTCCTTTCTCTTTTGGGGTTTGAGTCCCTGCTAATTGGTCTTCCTCCATCCACCCTTCCACAAATAAGCTTTCGAAAGCTCCACTGCTCCCCACAACATAATACTATATTGAACATCTTAGAAGGACTCACCAAACCCTTTCAAAATCCAGCTGTAGCCTATTTTTTTTCAGGCCATCTGTGATCATTCCCCTTCCACCTCCAGCCCCGTTCATACTAAGGTACTCCCTAATTCTCAGATGCATCATTCACTTTGTTGATGCCATTTCGACTGGAATACTAACTCTTTTCTGCCTAGGAATCTCTTCATTATCTAGGATCCAGGTCAAAAACCACCTCCTTTCTGCAGGTTGCCTCTGCAAGACAGAGTTGTTTGTTCCCTTTCCTGTGTTTCTGCAATATTGCTAAAAACTCTGCCATTGTGTCTCCTCAGCGCATTGAACAAAAGAGGGTTTTTTGTTGTTGTTTCTTGTTTTTTTGTTTGGTTGGTTGGTTTTAATTTGAATTTCTTCTTCTATTTCATCAAAATCTACATGAGGGCCTTCCAATTGTCTTTCCACAGACCAGCAAAATCAGCATTTCCTGAGAGTTTGCTAAAAAGGAAAACTCAGGGCTTCCCCCAAGACTTGCTGAATTACAACCCCTGGAGGTGGCCCGAGAATCTCTGTCTTCTTAAGATTTCCAGGGGATTCTTATGCCCAACAGGTCTGCAGAATAAGGACCAATGCTCATGTAACTTTATATCCCTAAACATGACACACACAGCAAGCCCTTGATAACCTTGAAAGTGAAATTAAAAGCTACGTTTTTTGTGTGGAGTTTATCCTTTTTGAACCTCTTCTGCAGTGTAATGATATGTTCTCATCAAAATTAGTTTTACCCTGCTTTTTCCCGTCAGTATCGACTGGAGCTTATTGAGTTTGCCTGACACACTTCATACTCCACATCACAGCTCTTGTCTGATCCAAGGCTCCCCAATGCACATTTCAAACCTGATCCCTCTACAGATCTCCTGCTGGTGCCAAGGAGAACACGTGTTAATGTTAATGGCATTTGGGGGCAGGGAGAAAGTGCAGGCTAGACAAAAAACAGGGACACCGGCTAGGAGAGAGGGAGAATGCATGGACTTGAAAATGCTTTTGTCACGTGTTTATTATCAACGGTGTTTTCAAGTAGCTGCTAAGTCTAGAAGACACCTAAGCTTCTGAAACACATCTGACCTCATCATACACACTGAAAAACAGAGGAAGGTCCATGCGAAGTCAGTAACATTGCAACAGAAAGACCCAAGAGAGGGGTTGTTAGCTGGAACGCCTTGGTGGTTTAATATGAAATGAGAGCCTTAGTTGCTAACACTGAATCTGCTCAGTTAAAGGAATATTGAGAGTTGAAGCAATTATCCCAGTAATTGAGTGGGGAAGAAAATCATTTCTTTTGGAAAAGAGACCCATGCCTTTCAATTAGCAGTTTACATTGATCAAAGACATTAGGGAACAGCTCCACTTGTCCAGCTTTTGTCTTATAGACCAAGAGTACTTCGTCACTTCACCCATCTGCCCCAATCTTGCCAAGACACTGCACTTAAAATGGCCCTTGTTTTTGCACAAAACCCTGAAAATGATCTGGGTTGCATAAAAGCCTGAAAATAATCTGAAAATGATTAGAGTCATCTAATCATCTGAAAAGAAAGCAGTCTGATGCTCAAAAAACAGTGCACACACACACACACATACACACAGCATCTTGGATGTACTTTTTTTCTTACGTAATATATCAGCCATAAAAAATACAGAAGATGCTACAACAAACGCCATATGTCCACTTTGCAGCTTGCAACATAAATATAACAAACATAACTGAATCTCTCTCAGTTGCTCTCCCTGATTGCAACTCTTTCCCCACTCCCCAAAAGAGGGGGCTGCACTGCGGAACTCAGTATCTCCCATCCAGATGCCTCTTTCTCTTGTTTTACCATATATGCAGAGAGCCCATGAGAATATATAATATTTTCCATATTCAATAAATGTACAAAATAACATCATACTCTATGTCTTCTTCTGCAGATTACTTTTTGTGGTTGTTCAATATTCTGGTTTTAAGATTTATCCATGCTGATACACCGAGGTCTAGCATAAGAGTGTTAAGTATAGCATGGCAGTCCAGACATCAATTTTGCTATGGTTATTTCCTATTTCCGTATTGATGGGCAATTAGTGTTTGTTTGGTAGATTGTTCTCTTCCCTTTGCTTCCACAATGGTAAAACTGATATTCGTATATGTGTCCCCTAGGGATGAATGTGTGGGCACCTTCAACTTTCTGTAATGTTGCCAAGTTGGTCTCTAAAGTAGTTGCATCAATATACAACCTCCTGGCAGCATGTTATAGTGTGCACTGACCCCACGTCCTTGCCAACACGTGGTGCTGTCTAATTTTTAATATTTGTCAAGTTGAAGAGAGTAAACTAAATGCCTTCCAGAGATGCTTTACAGAGATGAGTAGTCAGCACCCCCAGCAGAGGACAATGGGGTCTATTAGAACAGAGAACATTCGGTCATCAGATATATTAAGTAGTATCTTTCTACTGGTAGCATTAAGTGCCTAACATTGTGTCTGGAATATGATGTATATTCAGCACATATTGGTTACATGGATTCACTTGAGCTATTGCAGATGACTTGGAAAATAAGGGAAATATCTGCAAGAAAAGCTGTGAATAGCCAGCACAGGACTATTCTTTAGAAAAGAAAAAAAAATGCAATTCCAAATATTCTTTCTTCACTTAACTCAGCAATCCAGCTTGTTCCATCAGGTACCCTTGTGGTTTTAACTCATACACTTTACAGTCAATGAGCAAAAACCAATTCCACTCCTCAAATTCTTCTCACTTACTATTCAGCTGTCTCAATTCATTAATTTGCTTAATCAGCCCTCATCAATAACACTTCTCTCCATCGCAATCCTCTCCCTGAAAGGAAAAGCAAGCTCTGAATACTCAAAAGTGTGAATCTATAAAGAAACAAGAATGGCTGGGGGAAAAAAATACTTGTATCATGCCTTTTGGGGGATTAAAATAACTTCATATTAACATGTGTGCTATTATCAGAGGTCAAGGCTGGAAGACGTTTTCTCATTTTGCTGATATTGTAGTCACTTAAAAATTGAATTAAATGGTTACAACATTTGGTGACTAGCTAATGACAATTCTATGGAGGGTCATAGGTATCAACACAGAGAGACGTTTCCTGGCACTGCAAGATGTCTGAAACATACCCGATGAAGGGCGGCTCATCTCAATTCAGAGTTCTACAAGCAGCACAAGAAACACATACATTTGGGAAACTTGTCAGTCCACTGGCCTTGGTCTGTACACCTGAATAAGAGTAAGCACCCATTCTTAGAACTAAGTTTTTTGGTGAACTGATGGCCAATAAGTAAAAGAAAATATGATCTTTTGAGTCAATGTAAACCCTGGCTAAAGGATCATAAAATGCAAGGTTCCTTGTCTGTTTGTGGAGGGTGGTAGAGATCTGTGCACAGAATCTTTGCATCTTTATTATAAAAAGATAGCAGATATCAATAACAGATAACATGTTGGTCAATGGGTGATATGAGAACAAATCGTACTCAAAAGACGACATCTTGGTGAAGAAGAAATGTCATGTTATTAAATGGAGGAATTTGAATTTCTAGCATTTTGTTGTTTAGAATGAACCACAAGCATTGGTGATCCATTTCCTTCTCCAACTTCATTCCTGACCCCATACATAAATGGGTACATATCACTGTGATTTGGTCAGTTAAACTGCAATATGTCAATATGGTTTAAACCTACTTCTGATGGAAAAAGCCAGAAAACCATATTGCTGTGCCTAAACCCTTCTTCTGTAGAAATTATGGAGCTCCTACAAGTCTACCATTAACAAAAGAAAGAAAAAGAAAAGGCAACAGCAAAAAAAAGAAGGCATCCTGGATCCACTCTCATTTTAACTGTAGCTGAGATGAAAATCCCAATCTAGATGTGATTATTTACCACCACTTTGACAAGGTCGCTTTATGAGTGAGGTATCTCATCCTTCAAATATTAAGTCACAATTACAACAATAATTGGGATATTCCTATTTCTGGTTTGTTACACAAAAATGTCAATGAAAGGCTCTAATCAGGCTCATTCTTGGCATGAACATGTGTGCAAAGAGGAGAAAAGCCTTTCCCTTCCCATAAACTGGTTTAGAATCTCCCTCTTAACTCCATCTGACCTAAGAGAAACCAGTATCGTCTTGATGCTTAAAAATAAAATAAAATAAATGCATTGAATTCTATGGGATAGGCTCATTAGCTGGGGACTTGACAGGTTGCTAAATGGTAACTCAGAATGAAGAGCTACAAACACACTATAATTAATTACCAAAACAGGCACTGCTTGGGCTAAAGCTGAGGCAACAAAGTGCTGACGGAACAAAATTCTCATTCCACTGCTCTCCCTGCCTCTCCCAATTTACAGGAGAATGGGAAATCATGAACAATTGATACACTCCGTTAGCTGCTATCACAGAGAGTAACTTTCCATGTAGCCTTAGGGGTATCTTACACAGTTTAACACTGAAAATAAAAGGTAATGTTCTTGGCAAAGAGCTAGGGGGATTAAATTTGGGAGGCTTGAAGCAGCCTTGAATTGTAGTCAATAAAAAAGGGACCAAATAGTAATTTTGTAATTTAACTGTGCTGGTTATGCCCAATGAGTCAGACACTTGTGAAATAAACCATGTAAATAGAAAAATGGCTTAACTCTTTCTGTCAGTACACATGGTGTTTCTCCCATGCTTCCTGGGAGTGGGTTCTCTGATTCAATAAAAATAATGTGATTATGTAGATGCTACCAACAAATCTTTTAAGAGAGTTCTTCAGTAAAGGTGTTGACTTCTTCTTTGAGATTCTTGCTGCTATATTTCAAGATGAGGAAGGCCATGAATATGGTGGAACATTGCTCTAGATGTCAACATATAGAGGGTCAGAGTCCCAAATCAGCAGGAGCTGGAAAAAGTCTTGTTAAAATCGCAGAATTCTTGACTACACACAAAAAATCACTCTTCAGAAGCTTGTGTCAGGGTTTCTGCGGGAACCACTTCACAAACAAAATAAATAAGGCAATGAGTCAACAAAATAATGCAACTGACCAGGATTTTCAATGATTTATTCAATAACTAACTCCAGGGGATACCCTGGATAACTCCAGGGATAATTCCCTCCCTACTCCTTCTTTCCTTCCTTTTTTTTTTTCCTTTCTTCCTTTTCTGAGGGCCACCTTACAGCTGAATTGATGTTATCCAAATTGACAGATTTAGGCATTGGCCAAGTAATGGACTAAGAATCAAAATGCTTAAAATACAGGTAAACACATCTCCTTCCTGTTGTGAGTGGTGTTTTCTGACAAATGTATCATTGTAACTGCTTCATGGTAGGATGTTGTTGAAATAATTACTTTGCTTCCTAAGTCAAATTTTTGACCACACCAAACCTCTTGAAAAGTCAGGAATATATAAATATTTCTATCCCCTGACCTGACCTGAAACACTCTTTGGAGAATATCCTTAATGGAAAATTTTTGTGACTTACCCCTTTGTTATTGGGGGGGTGGTGGAAATCATGACCTTTATATCCTGGATATAACACTGGTAACACTGTAACCTCAAGCAGGGGCTCCAAGGGGACATACTTACTTAGAATTCAGAGAAGGTTTCAAAATAGTATTAATTGGAAATAAAACTCCTATCTCACCATATTCAACAATAAAAGAGCTGCTGAAAAGATCTGAGGAGGAGGGGGTTATCTTGATCATTGGAATATTTATGGCAACTGGCACAGAAGCTGGTTCCCAAAGCATATTTGGGGAAGTAACAAAAGGAAGGAGGGAGGGAGGGAGGGAGGGAGGGAGGGAGGGAAGGAAGGAAGGAAGGAAGGAAGGAAGGAAGGAAGGAAGGATAAAAGAAAAGAAGAAGGGATGAAGGGAATTCATTGATTACTCAGTATCCTCTAAAGGTAAAAGAATTCCCTAGGGTTAGTCAATCAGAGGACTCCAAGCAACGTATGAAATGCAATCTAGGTTTCCATTATTGAGATGTCTCTCCAAATTTTAAGATCTCTTATTCTCACTCTTGTTTTGTGTAACTGCCTGCTGAAAATCTTGCTTACTCTGACTTGGCAATCTCAGACCCACAGACTAGAATTTTGGCCTCCTTTCCTGTCTCTCCTTCCCTCCTGTACATATTCACTGTGCCAGGCTCTGTGTTGGAGACAAGGGGTCACACCTTAAACAAGACAGGCATAGTTACTACCCTCATGGAACTTACAGTATTGCAGTGAAATCTGGTATTTGCCTACACAGCATCCTTTCCTTCCTTTGGGATCATCCCTCTCTCCTTCCAGGAGCTGTTCCTTCCCTTTCCACTATGGAGTAAACCCATTCTTAGCCAGCAAAAGTCAGCCCAGGCATTGGTATCAGATTCCAATCTCAGTGATCATGGTCGTCCTCTTCACAGATGAACCAGGACAAGGAAAGAAAGGCAGTTCTCCCTGGTAGCAAGGAGGTAAAATATGAGGTTCAAGAAATGCTAGTGTCCAGATAAAACAGGAAATCTGAGTCCGGAAAAGGTAAGAAGAAATCCTACTTTTGCTAAATCTCCTATTCCTCGTGGTCTTAGAGGTCTAGCTATGCCACTGGAACTCCAGCAATTAGGATCCCAGATCTTCCCATATTTATGTAAGACATTCCTCATTTATATAAGCCTTTTACTAATTAACCCCTTTCCTCTATACAGGTTCTGTCATTTGTACCCAAAGATTCCTGCCTAATACAGGCATATTGATCATCTCTCCTTACGTTCCCTAACTAGCGAATGGCGCTAATGGTATATGTCTCTCCTTGTGTTATGGAACCCACAGAAGATTAATAAGACGGATGAGATGAAATGCTCTGTCTAAACCCCAGAAACCATTACTGAGGCAAATAAAAGTCAGACACTCATACTTTGAGTTGCTTTTACAGTACAGAGCAATGGAGTTTTGTAAAAGGAAACATTATCACATTTGGCTCCAAATAAATGAGGATTTCTGGAAGGAACAAAGACTTAACTGCCTGAGGTCTTTCCTTCTTTCTCCCTTCCTTTCTTTCTAGCCTGCAGACTAATAGCTCATTACAGAGATGACTGTCTAAAAAAATAAAAGTTACCTAGACATGCAGGCCACTACCCAGGAAGAGCTAATTATTTGCATAAATCATATGGATCCTGGCCCTGGCAGTATTAACCATTTACGGTCCTGATCATCTGTCACCACACTGTAATGCCAGTCATCTGCTGGGGCGGAAACTACCCCATGGTAGTTTCTTCAAGTGAGGTCAGGGTGCAGCTCCTCTCTGCATACGAGACATTATCAATGCAATGACATGCCTCCTGGAAAACAAATCCAACCAGGGCGATAAATTGCCACAGGTTCCCAAAGTAGCCTCTACAGACTGAGCACATTTGCTACTGGTCACGCAAATGGATTTCATCACACTACTTCATACAGTGCTAGGAAGCACCCATTTGCTAACACCCCTCAACCATTTTTGACCCAAATTCTGAGAGTGTCCACCACCATCAGATTCTTGAGTAAGCTGGGGACTGACCTCACCATCCTCCATCAGGACAATTTGCCTTTTAAGCCAGGAAGTCCGATGGTTAGGGAAAAGGCAGCAGCAATGGCACCAGTAACTATCCCCTCTCTGAACTAAAATTCAATTTGATGGGAGCTTAAGGTATGCCTACAACATCCATAGTTACGTCAAGACCATCATCACCACCATAGCAACATCAACAATATAATAATTATAGCCAACATTTGTTTAGCACTTAACTATTTGCCAGTTGCTATGACAGGAACTTCATATACATGATCACTAATGTTCACAAATTCCTAATATTATCCCCCTTTTGCAAAAGGGTAAACAGAGGTTCAGAGAAGTTAAGCAATTTGCTCAAGTTCACACAATCATTAAGCAATGGAGAAGGGGAGAGGGGCAGAGGATGAAGGATGGCCCCATAGGCTTTCTCTGGGTCCCCTGGAAATACACCAGCTGGGACCAGTGGTTTGCCTTCCTCCAGTGGGAGAGACTACACATGATGTCACCCATAGGCACTGTGCCCAGCATGCACCTTGCCTGGACAGCTAGACTCCAGACACAAAGATTTATTCTCTACTTGCAAGGCTGTTCTCACACTTACTGCAGTAGGCTGAAAAACAGCTGCCCAAAGATTTCAGGTCCTAATCTCTAGAACCAGAAGTGATATCTTAGAAAGAAAAAGATTCTTTGCAGATGTGATTAAGTTAAGGATCCTGAGATGGGGATTATCCAGATGGTCCTATATCCAATCTCAAGTGTCCTTATAAGAGAGAGACAGATATACATAGAAGAGAACAAGGGAGTGTGACCACAGAGACAGAGATGGGAGTCATGCAGCCACCAGTCAAAGACAGCAGGCAGCCACTACAAGCTAGACAAGGCAAGGAACACATTCTCCCCTAGAGCTTCCAGACAGAGTTCAGTCCTGACGAGACACCTTGATTTGGTCCCAGTGACATTGATTTTACACTTTGGCCCCTAGCACTGAGAATAAAATTCTGTTGTTCTAAGCCACCACGTTCATGATAATTACTTACAGCAGTCCTAGGAAAACTATGCACTCACCCTGCCCCCACCCCCTAAAAAAACCCAGAAAGCCAAAGGGGTGTCAAGACTTTCCTCCTAGAGCCTTCGTACACAGTACATCCATCTGTGTCTGGTCCAGAATGCGTCTGCACAGAAAGTCAGAGGACAGGATTGAGGTGGGGTGGAGTGCGGGGATCCCATAAATTCTGTTCTTTACCAAACCACGCTCTGTGTTTGCCACAACTCTTTGCCTGATATTGGATCTTGGATTTTGCCCAAGTCTTCCTGACACGAGAGCTTTGTTCTTGCCACAAAAACATGAGGATTGTTGAGAGAATGCATGCAAAGATAATTAAGATCTCCAGAATAAAAGCTCTCACGATCTAGAAGAGGAGCAGACATCTAAATTTGAAAACTTAATATTATGCTACCACATTTTAAAAGATTTCTAAAAACTAATTTGTTATACAAGTAGATTGTTAAAATTAAACTTTTTTTATTCTGAGATAATTGTAGATGCATATGTAGTTTTAAGAAAGATTACAGAGAGCTTTCACATACCCCTACCCTAATTGACCCCATGGTAACATCTTGCAAAACTTTATGACAGTATCGTCGCCAGGACAGTGACCTTGACACAGTCCATCCACTCAAGGATCCCTTGTGTTACCCTTTTGTAACTACACCTTATCCCTACTCTACAGTCCTCATGCCTGACTTCTAGCAACCTCTCATCTGCTCTCCATTGTCGTAATTTTACCATTTCAAGAACGTTATATAAATGGAATCTTATATTATGTAACCTTTTAGGACTGACTTTTTTTCACCCAACATAATTCCTTGGAGTTTCATCCAAGAAGTTGTGTTTGACAATAGCTTGTTCCTTTTTACTGCTGAGTCGTACTCCATGGTGTGGATCTACCAAAGCTTCTTCAACCATTCAACCACCAAAGGACATCTGGGTAGCTTCTAATTTTGGATTATTACAAATAAAGCTGCTGTGAATGTTTGTGTACAGATTTTAGTGGGCACATTTTTGTTTTTCTGGGATAAATGCCCAAGAGCACAAGTACTGAGTTGTATGGTAGCTGCATGTTTCGTTTTACAAGAAAATGACAAAGTATTTTCCAGAATAGCTGTAGCATTTTAAATTCCTGCCAGCAAAGCATGAGTGATCCTTGCCAGAATTTGGTGTAGTTGCTATTTTCTTATTTTAGCCAACAGATGGGTTCTTATCAGTGTGTAGCCATATACACTGCAAGTCAGAATGAAGAAAGAGAGAATCGATGCAAACTAGTAACATCAGGAGTAAGCAAGCTCATGGAAGGCATGGAGAGAGTTGGGATCTGTTGAGGCTGGTAAGGAAGGTGATGAGAGGTATGTCAGCTGGGTGGGCATTGATCTGGTCTCATTTATTTCTCCATCTTTCTCTCCCTTCTCTCCCCTCTCATGCTGTCTGTCCTCCTCTCAGGTTCTCTACTCAACCAGGCCTTTTCCTTCAGGAGATGCCACAAATAGTCCCTTTTGTTTGTAGCCCTCCGACCCTCATTTTCACAGCCTGTCTCGTCCTCCTCCTTTTAATCTTAGCTTACCCATCACCTCCTCAGAGAAGCCCTCCAAGACCACCTTGCCTAATTAGATCTTTCTCCCACCTACTCTCATCTTTATTTTCTTTTGTGAGACACCCTATTTTATTATTATTTTTCACTGAAACTGTCATCGCTTTTAAGTCTACAATAATTTGTTTGCTTTTTTAAAGCCTCACACCAGACAGTAAGCCCAAGGCAGAAATCAGTACTGCTTAATTTACAGGACATCACCAGGCTCCAACTGAGTCACTGGTATCTAATAAGACCTCGACAACAACAATGGAACGAATGACCGGATGGGAGGGAAGGCTGAGGGAGCTCAGAATTTCACTTTATGATCCAAGGAGCTAAATGCTTAATGGTAGGTTCCTACTAGCCTAGTTGAGAAGGTGAGTATTATGAGGAGGTAGAAGGTGGATTTCTCTATTCAGTTGCGAGAAAAACATACCATTTGTCACCCATGCTCACCTATTAAAACCACTAGCGTGTGCAAGATTCAAAGGTAAAGCCTGGGGTGTTTCTAACCCAAATAAACTTCGTATTCAACTGAGAGATACACACACAAATAATTGTAATACAAGGCAAAGAGATTAAGGAGGACAGAAATAAAAACAAGAAAGCAAGGGCAGAAAGCAGAGGGGGAGCAGACTTTCTCTGGAGTAAATGGGGTGGCTTCTTGGAGGAGACGGCATTTGATCTGGATTTCAAGGAGTCGTGGGATGTAGACATGTAGTCATGGCAGAGAGGCATTTCAGTTCTATGTAAAGCATGAAGAACATTATTTTTTCCTCTTTTGTCAAAATCTATTCATCTTAAAAACGAACATAATTCCTGTCAATGAGCAGACTACTATAGGAACTAACTTTAAGGTGCCCCAGAAAAGAATTCTTCAGTTTTAAAGCTCAGTACTATCAACACACATCTCTGATGCTGGCTTTCCCTCACCACTCCCCTCCCCCCCGCCCCCACCCCCTCACCCCCAGTATCCCCCACCCCCACCCCCACCCCCCACCCCCCCACCCCCGCCCCCTTCAGCAAGCTTGTTAGTTCCTTTGTTTCATCCTCTGGAGAAGGTTATATCTGAATAAGAAAAGAGGAATTTGGGGAAGGTCTCATGTGAAGAAAGCTATTTAGTTTTCCCTAAATTTGCAGGTTCCAGAGGGCAGAAGTTTGGCTAATGGTGGTGGGTGCTAAACACGCCCAAACATGTGCACAGACCAAGGTGGAGTTAGCCAGGGCGAGAAAGCCTTTGGCATTTCATTGCTGCCCTGTGGTTTCCTGTTCCCTTTTATACACAAGAAACTGTGATCAATGAATTTGGGTCATGGTCCCTGACACAGACCTCTTTTCCTTAAGTCTAGAAGTTTCTCTTCAAATGCTTTCGACTGAGGTCCTTCTACTGTGGTCTTCCACTTCCTTTCTTTTCCTTAGCTAGTCCCGTGCTACTCCACATTGGGGAGTTTCTTTCTATGTAGCGGCTATCTCTCTCTCTCTCTCTCTCTCTCTCTCTCTCTCTCTCTCTCCACCCACCCCACCCCACCCCACCCTCCGTGCCATCCATCTCTATTTATTTAGTGCTACCTAAACAGATGTGACCAATAGTGTTGAAAAGAGCAGATAATACTGCCTTCAGCCTTGGACTGGATGGAACTCTGTTGCCTGCTGGCTGTGTGGTCAACAAAAATGTTTTGTGCTATGTTGGCATCAGAGTGTGTTTTTAAAGAAATTTTGTATTAGCGGGCAAACATTTAAAAATTGGAAATTTTACATTTGGAAATTACAGATGCCAGACATCTCTGGGCAAATGAGAAGTTCAGGCCCACACAGTGCCCATTTTTCCATGTGGTCACAAAAAGCACGAGTTGCAAGGTTACTCTCTTTGAACAGCTACGAGCTCCCCAGTTCGCCATAATGTCAGCCACCTGCTAAGTCACTCCATTTGGAAGCTACCATCAACTACAGTTTGTTTGGCATTAGAAAAGTCTGGGGGAAGTAACTTGGTTTGTTCATTCCTTTCCAAGTATAATTATATTATTAGGCTTAATAATATACATTAATTACTTCCACTTACTACAGTAATACGTGATTGTTTTAAAACAAAGAATATAGACACATAAGCACACATAGTTTGATGAGTGCTCTAATAAGAGCAATCACTGCTGTCTAACAGACACGTCAGACTTGTGGGGGTGGGCTGTGGTGGACTCCATTATGGGTACCAGGTCCTCAAACCCCGTGTTCATGCCTTTGGCATGTAACTCTGCAGCTGCCCTGACTGGCAGTGGGATACACTTCCCTATATCTTGACTTTTGCTTCAACTCTAGGACTTGCTCTGGCCAATAAAACGTGGGCCACAGTGATAGAGCAAGAGCTCATCCTTCTGTGCCTCCCTGTTACCAGGGAAACGATGGACAGCCAACCAGCATTTTCAGATGGCTGTTTCCCCAGGTCTGGGCTCCTGAATGAGGACACATAGAGCAGTCTCGAGCCATCCACTAAAGAGTGAAGAGCCACGTTGGGCTGGACACATAGCATGAAGCACAGTCACCCAGCTGAGCCCAGCCTGGGAAACCAGTCCCCAGCTAACCTAGAGAGGGATGAGAAATACATGTTAACTGTACGTTGTGTAAATGTTGTCGTACTTATGCAGGGATAGGTGATTGACATCATGGTCCTGGAACTGGAAGTTTAAGATGCCATGTTCACCAGCTGCAGCACAGGTGTGGGCCCTCTCATCTGGGAGAGGGGCTGATTAAGGAAGTGCAGAGAAACTTCTAGGCTCTGGGAAGGAGAGACACTTCACTTACAAAAGGAGGCAGAACTGAATTTATTTTGCAGCCATATGACTTGAGACCCTCTCCTTTTCTGCTATAAGTGCACAGAAAAAACGGAATTGCCTTGCCTCATAGACAATGGTAGAATTGCATCTCTTCAAAGACCACCTCTTTTTTTTCGAGAAATAATTTACAGGCAGCCGTACTCTCTGTAATTTTCTTCCAGGCTTTACTAGAACTTATGAGTATGCCATCCAAGATCATGCAGGCTTATTAAAGCAGCCACTTACAAATGAATAAATAAAAAATAAGGAAGTGGCCATCTCCGATCAAAGACAAATGACCTAATTTTGTTAGCGGATCGTGTTGTAAGGTCAGCCTTATTCTCCTGGATCCCGGCGAGCATTACCATTCATGAAATTTTATTGGTTATTTGACGTCTGTAGATGCTCAACTATTTCCCCGATACATGATTCATAGGGGCAAAGGTCCCTGAGCATTTCCACATCACAGCTCCGGTCTCACATTGAGGCGTCTCTCTGAACTGCTCCCTTGATTCTTCCCCCACCTGGTGTGTCACACGTTTTATATTCCATTTGCTGGGGGCTTATTGTTCTCTCCCTGATTATGCCCCTGCTGTCGTCTCATGGAACACAAGAGAGTCTGTTGTTTCCCCTTGTCCCTGGACATGACTGGAAAAGCCTGGTTTTAAGACAGCACAGCTTGCTGTGTGGGGAGCACCCTCTGTTGTCTCAGCCAAGACCTGCGAGGTATCCACCTTTGCTGATGATATAGAATTGGGGATCATCAGGCATATTCACCTAATAGGAGGTGAAGCTGCCACAGAAACTCAGAAACAATGCACATCTCATTCCTCCTCTCCATTGTTTAGTTCAACAAATATTTATTGAGGGCCAGCTGTGTAGGAGGCCCTGACCTGGGCGAGGTGTGTAATATAAGCACGGAGCACATGGACTTTACTTTCATGGGCCTGGCATCTTGGTGGCAGACAGAAAATATGGAAGGACACAGATTACAAATTCTGAGTAAGTAATGTGGGCCACATTCATTGCCTGATATCAAGGATACCTAAGTAAGGAGCACCTATCCTCATGGTAAGGTTAGATCAGTCTATTTGAGAAGGTAACATTTAAGGTAAGGAAAAAAGAAAGAATGAGAAGGAACATTCATGCAGAACTGGGGGCTGAGATCATCACAGGGAGCGGGGGTAAAGAACAGGTACAGAGTCCCTGAAACACTAAAGAACATTCCTTATTTGAGGGCTGATAAAAGACCAATGTGTATAGTGGCTGGGGGCATGGAAGGATGTGCAGGGCCTGTGCCAGAGAAATGGGGGCTGGAAAGTCCACATGAGATCTCTGAAATGTACCCCAAATACAATGAGAAGCCACTGAAGGGTTGTAAGCCAAACAGTGATCTGATGAAGCATATGACTTAGGAAGGTTCTCCGAGAAACCATAAGGAGAATGGATCATAGGGGCAAGGATAGAGCTACGGAGAGCAGTTAAAAGCCATTCAGCTATGTGAGGATGAGGTGATGGTGGCTTAGATGGAGAAGAGAGAGAAAAAGTAAATGAGAATGAAAGCGAGGGAGAGAGAGAGAGAGAGAGAGAGAGAAGAAGAAGAAGAAGAAGAAGAAGAAGAGAAGAAGAAGAAGAAGAAGAAGAAGAAGAAGAAGAAGAAGGAGGAGGAGGAGGAGGAGGAGGAGGAGGGGGAGGAGAAAGAGAGAGCAAGTGAGCAGTGGGCAAATAATTGGGGAAAAGTTTAGACCAAAAATGGTCCATCCTTTATTAATGGTGAATTGTGGACAACATGAGCCCAGCAAGGTTTGTGATTTGCACTGGATAGATGAGAACATGGGTGATATTTTTTTTCTTATTCTAACGGACTGAAGACACATCAAGGGGTTATGAAGCTAATGAGAGAACACACAATACAGGAAGGCTCTACCCTGGGATTCAGATCCTGCTTCTGTTACTTACTGAGCAGACTAGACAAGGATACAGTCTCAAATCCACCAATTTAATTTATCTCTATGCAAAGAGGGGCAACCATGAAAGCCTTATTATTTGAAAGTAATAAAGCCACCCCAAAATTATAGAATACTTCCTTTCTTTATGGGACACGTGTTTTCTTAACCACTGCTTCTTATTCAAGACCAACCACAACCACTCCATCTGACCCCTGTTCCTTGGTTAGTGCAAAACTTTTATCAAACTTAGTGAAAGTTTCACAAGAGGAGGAGAAGCAATTTTCCAACCATTGTTTAAATGTAAGAGACATCCACTCTACCAGAAAATTTCACCCCGAAATCACTTGTTTAGAATGTGTTTTCAAAAAAACTGGAAAGGAAATGTTTTTCTTACATCCATATGAGATGATAGATGTTAACTTACTGGGGTCATCATTTTGCAATATATGTATGTCAAGTCAATATGCTGCATGTCTTGGGTGGCCGGGTGACTCAGTTGATTAAGTGTCTGACTTCGGCTCAGGTCATGATTGAGAGTTGGAGCTCCATGTCAGGCTCTGTGCTGATAGCTCAGAGCCTGGAGCCTGCTTCAGATTCTGTGTCTCCCTCTCTTTCTGCTTCTCACCCACTCACACTCTGTCTCTCTCTCTTTCTCTCTCTCAAAACAAAACAAAAACAAAACAACACACATTTTAAAAATATGCTGTATGTCTTAAATTTCTACAGTGCTGTATGTCAACTGTATCTCAATAAAGCTGAGAGAAAAAAACAAAAGGGCAGAATAGAAATGCACAATTCAATTTTTTTCTATACATGTGTGTGCACGCACACACACACACAAGTATACATGTAGAACTAGGTCAGCCAAGTTGTCCCAAGCAGTGAACAGTCTGTAAGGGGCTGGATTAAATGAGAAGGAGATAGTTTCCTCTACACATGCAAGAAGTAGTTGTTTTTGCAAAGATGGGCAGGTGGTGCCTTTCTGATCAGAAAAAAAAAAAAATTAGAATGATATATACCTTTCTGTATTTAACGAAAAAGACATGTCACTGAAATGATACCACGTCTTAGATGTTTCCTGAGGTTATTCAAATGGCTAACGTTGAGTTGTAATTTCTTATGCTAAAATAATTGCACTGGAAGAACATTTGAACGAAGACAGTCCTGGCTTGAAAAAGAACACTAAAGCCGCACCTTCCAGGGTGGGTGCAGGTGGGAGGCCATCCACTACCTGGAAGGCTCAGGTGCCCTGATGTTCCCTCCACTGCTTCCCCCAAAGGGTATGGCACTCCTTACTACTCAAGACTCAGCAGTAACCAAAAGTATTGGTGAGAGTTTTGAGAGTAAAATTAGCTAAGGAACTGTGGGTGGACAGCTTGCTGGAGAGGACGCCCATGGTAAGACTTGTCTCATTAGCCTAAGGTGAGACAGCTCTGAGAACCATCAAGAACTATGGAATTACTGACTCTATAATTCCATGCATACTCCATGAGGGTTTTACCTTCAAGCAAATAAAGGGAGGTGAGGAAAGCCCTGGATAACAGGATGAAAACTAAAACACCTTGCAGTTGCCTCTTGTCCCTTTCAACATGAACAGGGGTATTTCAAGTGGATCCCTGTCTAATACTCTTGAAGGAAATGCAGTTTTGCTTCCTGGAAACATCAGTGTGTAAACTAAATTTCATGTTCTATTTTAGTCTCACAAGGAATTCTCAGAAGAGCCCCAGTGTTATGGTCAGTTGGGATATTACAATTGCACTATAATGTTATAATAGTGATCATAATAATTATATTGTAAAGAAGGCTGCAATTACACTCAATAGTTCATGAAGGCAGAATAAGCATAAAAAATCCATAAATGCAGGAACCAATGAGTGAAAGAATGAATGAATGAATGAAGGAATGTCAGAGATGACATTATAGATCCTCACACCCTAAAGTTGTTTTTGCATTTTTAGAATTAGCTTTGAAGGTATTCCTTATGATTGATGAATTGACAATGCTCTATTTTAAAGTTTATTTATTTTTGAGAGAAAGAGCATGAGCACGAGCAGGGGAAGGGCAGAGAGAGAGAGAGAGAGAGAGAGAGAGAGAGAGAATACCAAGAAGTATCTCGGCTGCCAGTGCAGAGCCCCACACAGGGCTTGATCCTACAAACCTGAGCCAAAATCAAGAGTTGGATGCTCAATCAATTGAGCCTCCCAGGTGCCCTGACAATGCATTATTTTAAAGAAATGTCTCCTTTTATTCTAGGCTTTATAATGATTCGTGCTGCTTTTATGCACCTTAACTGACAAAATGGTGCTTGATCACTGTCGTGAAAAAATAAACTCACCGAGGAAGAACCAGGTTATTTTAAAAGCATGGATAAAGGCTTTAATTTTTAAGCTGGGTGTTAGATTCACGGATTTTTGCTCTACCATGCTTACCAATGTGTGTATTTATTACAGATATTCTTTGGTTTATATCAAATCTTACCTAATTAAAAAAAACAGAACTGGCTCACCATGTGTTAAATATAATAACACAATTAAATATAATAATACAATTTGAAGGCCGAGAAACGTAGAATGGGAGGGGAAGATGTCCGTACTATCCAGCAAGAACAGCAGTACAGCCACGATGGGTCGGGTTATAACCGTGCACTTTTTAAATCCCAGTGTTTCAACTGCTTAATTTTCTCTTTGATAGTTTGCATATTACAAGAAGAATTGTTTGCCTCCTAACATCCTGGTGAACAGCAGCTTAATTAAAAAGAGGAGAGTTTGCAAAAACACAGGCTGCGTGTCTCAGAGCTAATTGAAATAGCTACATAGACCCCAAAAAGACAAGTTCAATATCGTGGAAATACCAGCAGGGCTGGCATTTCGGTGTTCTCAGATACCCTCCTTGTCTGTCTGATTAAAATTTCACTTGGCCTTTCTGTCCATAATAAAAGAAACCTATTTGTGCCCAGAGCTGTTCAGCAGACGGCAGACGCATGTTAAATTTCAGGGTGTTTATTGAATCAGCTGATGTAGGGCAAAGTCGCAGCCGAGAAAGCCTCATCAACCTTTCTGCAGGGACAGAGTCAGTGGGGTTAATGGTGGCGTGTGATGCGATCATTTTCAGACTGAGGCAGTTGTGTTGAAAATGATGGATGCAACCCCGTTTTTATCCTTAAAAAAACAGGGTGCACTAGCTTGCATGGTGCTCAGTAATGAACACTGTAAGGACAGGTGGATTCTCAGCGCCATTTTCAGTCTGAAGCACCGGGGAAAATCGAAAGTGGCACCTTTTGGTACACCCTTTCCAGGTATGTACATGTGCATGTCCCTAATTGAGAGCACCTGAGGGGCTAGGTAAATGTGTTGCTACTGCTACTAATAGGATTGCAATAAAGACAGTTATTTTAAGTACTGATGAACACTTAAAAGAAACTGATATTTAGCGAGCTTGCATAATACCCCACATTCCCTCATCTGCATATTATTTAATTAAAACTATTATTATTCTCAATTTTGATGAAGAGAGCAAGACTCAGATGACACAAATCATTCCCAGGGAAGGCTCAGACACAGGCAGTCTGAGCCCAGTGCTCACAGTCTAACCCATTTTATTACACCATCTCCTAAGGAATTAGTACCACATAAGGCATGGTTAGTTTGTAAGAGGTTACCAGTGTTCATCCATATCTGGTCCCCCTATTACTTCTGGTCACTCAAAGACTCTTGAATTTGGGTGAGCCAGGTGACTGGTTTCAGCGGGGGCCTTGGAGTGGAAGTCACTTCCATCATGACAGGCCCAAGAACAGCTGCTCGGATTGTGTAACCGCAAAATGGAAGCAGCCCAGATCCAGAGATGCCTCATGGAAGATACCTACGACACTCTTATATGAGCGAGGGATACACTTGCAAGTGTTAGGACGTTGAGATAGATAGTCTGCATTTTAGCTAGAGCAGCCTAATCTGATTTTACAATTATTTAAACTCAGAAAACCAATGTTCCTGAAGAACTTCACACTGAATTATTTGCAAACTATGGAATTCTAATCTCTGCACTGCTTTGGAGGAGGTTAACCAACACCTATCATTTACAACTCATCTCTACCTTATCCTAGGATTACTCTAGAAAGTGCGTAGGGAGCAGTGTTCCTCTGTGAACAGCAACATGGGTCACCTAGCCATTGAGCCAGCCATCTTTCCATCCATCTAGTATCATGAAGGCTCTCCTGTGTGTCAGGCTCTGTGCTCTGCAGTGGGGATTCAACAATGAAAGCATGAGGGAAACACAGTCCTGCCTTCAACATGCTCTCCATCTGACGACACAGACCACATAGTGTTATTAGTGCTGCTGTGTGTAACACACTTCTATGATTTTCACTTGCTTTCTTTTTTTTTTTCACTTGCTTTCTTAAAAATCTTTAATTTCTATCCAAAATCTATAAAGAACTCACCAAACTCCACACCCTAAAAACAAATAACCCAGTGAAGAAATGGGCAGAAAACATGAATAGACACTTCTCTAAAGAAGATGGCCAACAGGCACATGAAAAGATGCTTAACGTCGCTCCTCATCAGGGAAATACAAACCAAAACCACACTCAGATACCACCTCATGCCAGTCAGAGTGGCTAAAATGAACAAATCAGGAGACTACAGACGCTGGTGAGGATGTAGAGAAACGGGAACCCTCTTGCACTGTTGGTGGGAATGCAAACTGGTGCGGCCGCTCTGGAAAACAGTGTGGAGATTCCTCAAAATATTAAAAATAGATCTACCCTATGACCTAGTGATATTACTGCTAGGAATTTACCCAAGAGATACAGGAGTCCCTGATGCATAGGGGCACTTGTACCCCAATGTTTATAGCAGCACTCTCAACAATAGCCAAATTATGGAAAGAGCCTAAATGTCCATCAACTGACGAATGGATAAAGAAATTGTGGTTTATATACACAATGGAATACTACGTGGCAATGAGAAAGAATGAAATATGGCCCTTTGTAGCAACATGGATGGAACTGGAGAGTGTGATGCTAAGTGAAACAAGTCATACAGAGAAAAACAGATACCATGTTTTCACTCTTATGTGGATCCTGAGAAACTTAACAGAAGACCATGGGAGAAGGGAAGGAAAAAAAAAAGAGGTTAGAGATGGAGGGAGCCAGAACATGAGAGACTCTTAAAAACTGATAACAAACTGAGGGTTGATGGGAGGTGGGAGGGAGAGGTGGGTGGGTGATGGGTATTGAGGAGGGCACCTGTTGGGATGAGCACTGGGTGTTGTATGGAAACCAATTTGACAATAAAATTCATATTAAAAAAAAATCTATTGCTCAAGTGGAAAGGGAACAGGTAGCAGATACCATTACTTAAAAAAAAAACTAATAGCAATTTTTGTTACTGTTTGCAGCTATGTTCTTCTGCCAAAATAAACATGGCTGTGTTGTGCCTCGCCCCAAAAAAACAATCTTTAATTTCTAAATGCTTTGCAATGAATGGGTGCTATAGTTTTTTTTAACGCTTATTTATTTTTGAAGGGGTGGGGAGGGAGGGGCAGAGAGAGAAGGAAACACAGAACTCAAAGCAGGCTCCAGGCTCCACGCTATCAGCACAGAGCCCGACACGGGGATCGAACCCAAGAACTGTGAGATCATGACCTGAGCTGAAGTCAAACACTTAACCAACTGAGCCACTCAGGCGCCTCAGGTGCTATGATTTTAATTAAGAAACAAGCACAAAGAACTGTATTACAGGAGCAGATGAGCCATCGTGGAAGGCCACACAGGATAAATTAGGGACACAAGAAAGAAACAATCTGTTATATCTGGAAGAGGTTGAGAGAAAATCTGGAAGAACTTCATGGAAGAGACATCCCTTAGGCTGAGCCTTGAGAGTGTTGAAAGCAGATCTAACTTCTCCAGGCACCAAAGGTTCCCATTTGGAAGTGCCAGTCTGGTCACATCCCAAGACTAGCTCACATCGAAAAAAAGGTTTAAAGTGACAGAGACGTCAAGATACCTCTGAAACGAGCTGAGCAGAATCTTCAAACAAATCAGGAGTCTGCTGGGAGATGCGGCAAAACAAGGTTAAAACCCTATGGGGTTTCTGGTTGCTTCTCTTACTGTGTGTTTTAGTCCCTAACTTCAAAGTTGCCCTTCTCTTAATTCGGCTGTAGAGCTGAAATCCTTAACTATTCCATTGTTTATAAAGCAGATGCTAAAGAGAGGATGGGGAAGGCAGAACTGTGGAACAAAGTCTTTTCTTCCAGAATTAATGAGGAAACAAAAATGCCTAACATAGTCATGTTTTATCAGGTATAGTTCAGTCATTACATATTGTAAATTGTACAAGAGAAATCTGTGGTTCTCCCACATTTCTGGAGGGTGCTGGGTGGCAGAGCTTGGCTACCTGTTCCTAGGCAGGTTTCCTTTTCTGGGAGGGAAAGAGCCTGTGTTTTCCACCTTCCCACACAGACACTGCAGCGGGTGTGGCCATGTGACTGCTCTTGGCCAGTGGAATAGAAGTAGAGGGGCAGCTCTTTACAGTGTTCGGCTTGGTCCGGGTGATCCTTCCCATCCTGGGCAACCACGATGGCTGAGCCACAGACGGAAGAAGCCTGGGCTCCTGTATCATTTCACAGAGTGGAGCTGCCCAACCATCGGGAACACCCATCTTGAGCTACAGGTAAGGAGACTTCTACTGGCATTATGTGAAGGCAGTGAGACGTGGAAGTTTGCTACTGAAGCATGTATCACTTGAACACCAACCCGATCCCTTTCTTCTCCTGATTATGTAGAATGTAATACAGAAGAGTGCATGCCTGCAACATGGTTTGCTTTGAACTTCGGAAACTTGCAAAGGGGAAGAAAAGAACCCACCACCACAGACTGTGTTTGTGGAACCTGGTCCGTATTGCTTGGAGATAGAGCCATCTCTACCGGAGAGGTTGGGCTTTTAAAGTCAGCTGACAAAAATCAGCTTTGGCTTCCAGGTGGACAAGGCCAGACAGACCAGAAAGACCCTTTAAGTATGGGTCTGGAAGGCAAGGATACCTGAGAGATACATGCAAGTGTTTTCCTAATAGTCTCAGGTCAAATAAAGAGGATGCCCAGCTTTAGATATTACTTAGAATGATGGGGGACAGCATCCTCCCCTTGCCTCACAATCCCAAACAAAATAAAACCCTTTCTATCAAGATTTAAGAACTAACTGCCTCCTACCGACCTCCTCACATTCATCAATTCATTCATTCACAGGTACTTGTGGAGCATTTGCTCTGTGCCAGGCCAAGCTCTAGGCATCCTTCACTCTCCCTCCCCCAGACTAGTCTGTTCACAATAGCCAAAGAGAGATTTTCTTAAAATAGTTAAAGGGTTATGTCTCTCCAATCCTTTAAATTCCTCCAAGGGCTAAGCAGTGTCCAAACCTCTCCATGCCTTCTTGCACCCCTGTTCCCTTACTCTCTGAGCTCCAGACATACTCGTCTGTCAATTCATTGAATGTGCCAAGCTTCTTCCCTCTCAGGCTGTGCCTCTGCATCATTACTTCTTCCTCTGTCTTCTATCCATTCCAACATGCCCATCCACGCAGACATCAATCCTTCACAGAGGTGTTCCCTGCACCCTACTTCTGAATTAGGTCTTTCCATTATAATTTTCCACGGCAGCTGGGGTTTTCGTCTCATCACACTTGTCACGGCTGGCAGCTGTGTCCATCAACAGCCAATGTTGACTGAGCACTCATTCCATTCTAAGGGCTGATGGTACAATACGAGGAAGACAAAACCTCTGTCCCTGTGATGTACCCCTTCTAGAGGGAAACAGACAACACATCTGCAAACCAGCAAGATAATGACAGAGTTATAAGGGCAGTGAAGGCAATAATCAGGATGACTGGAAGGGTGCCATTCTAGACTGGATAGTCAAGGAAGGTGTCAGTTAAAGTAAGTCTTGAAGGATTCACAGGAGGCAGCCATGGGGAAGCTTTCCAGGAAGAGAGGAATGAGTGCAAAGGCCCGGTGGCACAAATTGGCTTAGATAGAATATTCAAATAAGAGAAAGGAGGCTGGTATATCTGGAGCATAGTGAACTAGGGAGTAGTAAGTGGTAAGCAGGTACCACTCAGCAGGTAAGCAGGAATTACACACAGACTGGTGTGACTTTATGTTTAATATTTGTCTCCCCAGGAGACTGAAAGCCCTGGGGGATGGAGAGGCAGGGACACGAGTTTGCTTACCACTCCATAGTCAGGGTCTAGGACAGGACTTGACATTCGGTTGGGACTTTAGTTACTGAATGAATGAATGGACACTGCAGCCAGGCTGCTCATTTCAGACGGAAGCCTGGCAACTCAAAACAGGAGGAACTGATACAGAAGCTGCAAAGATAGACACTTTTCAGGGATGGAACACGGCAAATGGAGAAACTTATTTTTAGTTGGTAAAATAATTACAGCCGTATGCATTCAGGGCGGAGAAGAAGCAGGAAGAAGCAAAGAGGTAAATAGCTTGGAGACCTTCATTCCATGAGCTGTTTCTGCAAGCACCCCAACCTCTGAGACCCCAGGACATTTATACTAAGCAAGAGGCATAAAATTAGGCAGCATCTCAAGATAATACCCAACAGGCCTTACATTTTATTGCAGTCAACCACTGCTGGGTTTTGGCACCATTTTCACTGCAAATATGAGTAATGCAGACCCCTTAGTCACTATTAAGCAGCAATCTGGGGAAATCATCCACTTCCAATAATCCATTTCTCTAATTTAGAACACTCTGAAACCACATAATGAATAATACTGTCGCCAACTCTCCGGTAATGACATATGACATATGTCTGCAATTGCTCTTTTCAAGATAAATCCCACTGTGTTGTTCCCCTCAGAAACTCCTACTTACTTATTCACGTGGGTTCCTCACACACAAATACAGTATATTCATTTCTGGAGGTGAATTCAGGAACAAAGTCAAATCCCTGGCTTTGAAGTATCAGGGAAAAGTTTTATTCTCACATAATAAATAGCATTAAGTTTTGTCTACAAATGCTTGATTACTATGTGATTATATTCTTAAGGGCAGACTGTCAATTAATTCCCAAGCGCCTTATTTAATTAGTGACACCATCCCGTGGATTAGCAAAATCTTCCCGTTTTTACCACAGCTATTTTATTCCACCCCCTTTTATAGAGTGTTAGGTTCTCTTTTAGGAGTAAGACTTTGCTTTTCCTAGTCCCTTCACGGCATAAATGATGCTCCCTCAGCACTCACATCTAGATGATTATAAAACTCCCCAAGTTCTGGGTCTTGTTAGACCTACTGTCCCCTCTTCCCAAAGATGTGGAAATGGAATGAAAACATTGCCCAAAGAAACAGCTCTTTTCAAACCCAAGAGATGAACGAAAGGGATAAAAGTCATGAATAATGGAACTGAGTTGCTAGTTATCATCTTTGTATAAAAAAATGCTTCACATTTCTCCATTTGAGGACAATCTCCGCAACCCTGACTCAGAGTGAAAAGTAATTTCCCTGGCTTACTCACATAATTGTATTAACCGCTCACCCCACTCTGGATGTAATGATCAGGAGGGTAAATCTCTTGTATCAATCTCTTATTGATAAGGGAAATATATTAGGCTACATTAAAAACGTATATAATAGGCATTTGATTTAGAGGATTTGCATGGGCATAATTACATGGTTAAATATGTTTCAGGGTATTTCTGTTTTACGCTTAGATAATAGAATTGAAATATGTTAACTCCGTAAAATCCAGAGAATGTGGATCATCCAGCAAGGCACTGGGAAAAGCCATGGAATCTAAGAAAAGACAGTCTGTGAATTTTTACATCTTGGACCGCAAGACTTGGGTGAGCTGAGAATATACTTAAATTCTAGTGAAACTTAACCAAGATTTAAAGTAAGACTAAACTGTACTGGCTCCTCTCTCATTTCCCACCGCCAACAGTGCTAATGAAATTATAACGAGCAGGACTCCTGCAAATAAAGCGAATCACAGTGACAGTGGAGCATTATGGATCTGCCCGGCTCTACTGTAAGATTGAGTTTGAGATGAATTTGACTAGAGGCAGATGGTGAGACACACCGGGGAAAGGTTTAGGTAAATCAAAGGGCTATACAGCACCTACATTTGGAGAATTTCTTAGGTGCTACAATTAAAAGATCTCTGGATCCACAACACGCTGCCTTACCAGTTTTTCCTGGTAGCTAAAAAGGAAGAGAAATGAAGAAAATGCCGTAGAAATCCTGGGATGAAGATCCTAGAAACACGAGCAGCGGGAAAGCATCTTCTATGCCAATGGTTCTCCACCAAGATGATTCTGCTCCCCAGGGGACAAAGGAAGCAGCAGAGCTACCAGAGTCGCCTGAGTGCTGTGCAGTCATGGCAGCCTTTACCTCAATGACTCTTTCCATCCCTTACCATCACTTTGAAGGAACTCATCCTCCAAAGATGATCAGAACGGGAAGAGCGGGGAGTCAGCAGACAGCAGTTTCTCAACGTCTGCACTGTTGACGTTTTGGCGAAGAGAACTCTGTTACAAGGGCTGCCCTATGCACTGTAGGATGTTGAGCAGAATTCCTGGTCCCTACCCATCGGAAGCCAGTAGCACCCACCCCATCCTCCAGTGTGATACACCAAAATGTCTCCACAGACATTCCCAAATGTCTTTCAAAACTAGAGTTTCTATGACATATTTCTTCATCGGGGTATTATCACACTTTGTTAGTTATTAAAATTCATACAAAAATAGGAAAATGAAGAGGGGAGTGTTCCCCTCATCAACCTTTATTCTAGGAACTGACCAGGAATAACAGCTGTATATCATTTTAGACTTTCCCCATTATGCACATTACAATGCACACACAATCTCTTTTTAGACACTGAGGTCTATAACATTCGTTTTTTTTTTTTAATAATTTTTAACTTTTATTCATTTTTGAGAGACACAGAGAGACAGAGCATGAATGGGGGAAGGACAGAAAGAGAGGGAGACACAGAATCTGAAGCAGGCTCCAGGCTCCGAGCTGTCAGCACAGAGCCCGACGTGGGGCTCGAACCCACCAACCATGAGATCATGACCCGAGCCGATGTCAGACACTCAACCAACTGAGCCGCCCAAGTGCCCCAGATCTATAACACTGTTTAAGAAAATATATTTATAGCACATACATGGTCTTGAAAATATCTGTGTTCATTAGCAAAGAGAATACTTTTCATATTAGTACGCATAAATTAACCTTATTCTTTTTAATGGTAGAGTAGTATTTCACTGTATGGATGAAGTGAAATGTATGTAGGCAATGCACTGATGGCCTTTTAGCTTCACAGTGAATTTACTTCCTCATATATTCTTGCTCCCTTGTGTATGTATTCATGTTGATTAAACTCCTAGAAGTGGAATTGGTCAGGTTTCTCTTTCTTTAATGCATTTTTTTTTTCTTTCTTTCTGACTGCATTTCATTAACTTCCTTTCAAATGGTTTCCTCTTTTGGGCAAGATGACACCTACCATTTCTTTGGTTTTTTCCATTCACTGGACAATTACAAATGAAGACTCTCCAAGGGCCAAGGGGCAGTACTAGAATCCCATCTGTGAGTCACTGCCCTTCCTCCTCAAGCTACACTACTTTCTGGTTTCTGTCCCATGCCCCATGCACCCACTCCTCTTCTCTGCTGGGTGTTTAGATCAGCATAGTTGAGAGTCTCTTATTCATCTTCTCAAGCGTCTATAGTATGTCAGTAGTAAGCTATACAGTGGGGAGGGATCGATGAGCAAAACGCAGACAAGATTTGTCCCCGATGAAGCACATAGTGTACTGGATAAAAAACAAAGGTATTAATCAAAACTGCTCTGAAATACATGTAAAATTACAACTGAAATTATGGCCACCCAGGAGAGGAGCCCAATGCTCCATGAGGGATGACAGTGGGGCCTGACAAGGCCTGGGGTTTCAGGGCAGGCATTACTGAAGAAGCAGAAGTTTACCTGGGATCCAAACACTAGGGAAGCCTTACCAGGTGAGGGTGAAAGAGACAGTAGAGATGTGGGGGCTCAGCCTATGCAGATGCCCTCTGTTGGGAAGGGAGATGGCCCTTGGAGACCAGAAGGGATCTCAATCCAGGTGAAGGATCGGGGGGAGGCGGCGTGTAGTGAAGAATGACGCTGGGAGTGAGGTGTTCAGAGCCTTGCAGGCTGAGTGAGGGCTTTTGCTTTTATCTGGAAGGCCTTGGAAAGCAGGGGAGTGGCATGGTCACACTTGGGCTTTGAAAAGATCACCCTGCTGAAGCGTGACAAATAATACTCAGGAAGTCACTGGCTGTCACCATACAGAGGCCTCCATGAACTGAGCAAAACTTCTCTTCCTTCCCCATAAGCACTTCTCCCTCACTGATAATTCTGGGTCTGATAAGGGGCAGAACACGTTTTCCCATTTCTTCTTTAATGGATTTACTTTCTTCATCTGTGACCACTTGCTTTTTGGCCTGCCTTGAAGAGCATTTTCAGGCCTTTGGAGTTCATATTGAAAGGAAGCGCTTTCAGAGAAAATAGGATTAAAGAAGATCCTAGGGTTTTTGTTTTGTATTGTTCTAATTAACCTCTAACAAGGGAATAGATTAATTTTAAAATGTTAAAACAAACAGTGTCCTCTTTAGAAGGGTATTATATCTTAACATGACTGGTGTTAAATTGGAGGTAACTAATAAGCGTGTCCAGAGAAATCTTCACATTTTATCTACTTAACTCTGGCCCCAGACTGCTTTCTCCCCAAACTAAAAAGTTAGTTTATAGCATGCAGAGCAATCATATTTTAACCTTATCAAATATCCCCACATATTTCTTCCACCTGCTCAAAAATGGAACATCAGAGATTTAGATTTTATTTGGAAAATTCCTTATTCATCATACGGAAACACATTCCATTGCATTCGAGGAATTCAATTTAAAACTAATTTATCTTACATTAATGTTTAAATTCATGAGATTCCACATAAAGTCATTCTTGTAGTGTAATAAATTCAGAGTCAATATGATAATTATTAAAACAGAAATGAGCGTGAGAAAAATAAATCGTGTGGTCTTAGGGTTAGTTCTCTCTTTCCCTGAGCTCTGAGGCTTGAAGCAAAGGAGAGAGAAAAAGAAAAAAGAGAAGAAGAAAAGGCAGGAAGAGGGACAAAAAGAGAGGGGGAGGGGAGAGGGGAGAGGGGAGAGAGAGAATAGCCCAGCACAACCATTTATTGAATGCTTTACACTATGCCAGGCAATGTGCAAGGCCTCTTCCCATCTGGAAACCTCACAACAACCAATGGGAAGTACTCAAGTGATAATAAAACAGCTAACAATTAGTGAGCAATTACTATGAGTCATTTTACATGCACTAACCTGATGGACTCAATCTTTACAATCTGATATGGTGAGATTACCCCTGTCCTCCCCTGGTGAGAAAAACAGGATGGGCAGACATGAGACAAAGAGGTCAAGTTGAAGTACACAGCAAGTAGGGGGTGTCTATATCAGAGAGCTCCCCACTGATCTCAAAGTCCTGGTCTGGACTGCAAATCAGAGTTCCAGAGTAGGACCACTGTGACTGCCTCGACCATCTGGGGCTCCCCCAACCCCTCGTATCTAGCGGCCATCGTCTTCCTGATTCCTGTTACATTTTCTTCTCTTCGCATCAACTGCCCTACCTTGCTCTCTTGCAGTTTCTTTCCTTGTGTTCTCGATCGAGGACTCATGTGCTCTGCAGGAATACAGTGAATAAATACTAACTGGGGAATGATTGTGCAATTTTAAAAAGGAAGAGAAAAATGGAATTATAAAATGCTTTACATATGCCAGTATTTGGACCTTTCCTATCAAAACAGACTATTCCAAGAGCAAGAATCCTTTGTGGTCTCAACTTGCTCGTCCTAAGCACATAACTACTTTTCCGATAATTACTTTCCCTCATCACCCTACAAATACCCAATAATTTCTGACTTTTGCATTGATTCTTGCATTTTATGAGTGTGTTTTAAAACATCTACAACTACAAAAAATAGTAGTTTCCAACAGGGACAATTTTGCCCCCAGGGGACGTTCTGCAATGTCTGGACATATTTTTGGTTGTCACAGCTAGGGTGAGTAGGAGGTGCTACGGGAACCTAGTGGGTGGGGCCAGGGGTGCTGTTAAACATCCTACAACACACTCAACAGGCCCCCACAACACATAGTTATCTGAGTCCAAATGTCAGTAGTGCAGGAGTGAGGCTGAGAAACCCAGATCTAGGATGCACTTAAATTTGCTGCTGACGGTTTTACCTCCGTGAAAAGAGAAGAAACAAAGGACAATATCACTTTTTAACTTTCACTTCTGAACGGTTAACAGTTTCTCTATATAACCCACACATATTACTTTTGGAATATTATTACAAAGCTTACAAAAATCATATTAATTGTTTCAATGCTTTCTTTAGGAGAAGGTTAAAAAAAATGCTTAAGCGAAATTTTTCAAGCAAGGCAAAACAAAGAGTAAATACGAGAGAGATTCTTTTCAAGGTAGTGGGTGGTTCGGGGGAATCCAAAGGGGAGTTTCCTTTGACAGGGACCTGAGCCATGTTCTCTTGTCAGTACTATGCTGGCAAAACAAGGCAACTTTAACCTACAGACTTTTATTATTATTTGTTACGATGGTTATTAACAAAAACAGAGGAGGTGTGTTTCATACATTAATGAAAAAAAAAAACCCAGAATTTACTACAAATCGCCACTTTGTGTTTAAAGCAAAGTGACATCGTGAGCCTTATTAGTAAGACAACTATTTATATTGTTAAACTTTCTTCTAACAATTCTATTACTTTTCTTAATGTTTGTTTATTTTTGAGACAGAGAGAGAGAGAGAGAGAGAGAGAGAGAGCGCCACTTGGGGAGAGGCAGAGAAAAAGTGGGACAGGAATCTAAAGGGGGCTCTGGGCTGACAGCAGAGAGCCTGATGTGGGGCCCGAACTCTCCAACTGTGAGATCATGACCCGAGCTGAAGTCGGATGCTTAACCGACTGAGCCACCCAGGCGCCACTGCCCCCCCCCATTCTATTACTTTAAAATGAAAAACGTAGCAAAGATTCGGAAATCCAGATGAAAGAGAACTACACGATTTATCCTTGCTTTCATTCACATGGCCAGCTCCTTACCCTTAGGATGCAGACCAGATGCCACCCCAGGTGCCACCTCTTCCAGGATGCTGCTCCTTGCCCTGACTGACTTGGCATACCTTCAGTGTGCTCCTTTCTGTAGTATCCTGCCATGATCTCAACTCCAGTCCACAACACAGAGCTCTATATTTCTCTGTTTCCAAAGCCAGGGGTGTCCTATCATCCATTTCTGCAACTGCACCAACTACAACAGTGCTTGATACTTAATAGATATTCAAAACATCGACTGACTGAATGAAAGAGTAAACACACACATGTGAATGAAGAAAAGGAACAATAATGGCTTCTACTGACCCTAAGAAATCAAGAATAGGGAAATTCAAAAGCAAGGGGGAGAAGGGAAGATATACAGACAAAGAAAAAGAGACATAGAATACTCCCTTATGGGTAATCTGAGGTGGGTGGGGAGGGCAGGATGAAGACAGGTGGTTAAACCTAGGTCCCTGCCCATCCTGGGGCCAAATGCTGGTCCTGTCTTTGACCAGCCAAAAGCTTGACAAAATAACCATTACCCCTCAATGCTCAGTTTCCCATCTGTAAAATGGAAGTAATAGTAGTAAAATCACGTAATGATTATGAACATGAAATCAGAATAATGCATACAAAGCACTGAACAAAGTGTCTACAAGTTGAATATTAGGGAATCATTGGTTTCTTGGCTATGAATTCTAACGTTTATCAGAACACTTTTCGGTAGCAGCAGCAGCACACTCATTAATACTAATGCATGCCCTTTGTGTGGCTGACTCTGCCAGCATTTTAAGGCACAAAGAGATCTGAGACTCAGACACTGTTCTCAAAGGCATGACCTAGTTGCAGAGTCAGACCATACTCCCTTCTGTCCCGTGGGGGTCTTTTCACCCCCTCTCCCTTCCTCCAAGCCTTAATTTCCAGGAAAAAAAAAAGCAGCACTTGGACCTTTAAAAAACACACCATAATTTTAAGTGTGAATTAGCATGGGGTTGTATAACCTCATACCTTATGAGCAGCTTCATCTGCCATAACTTAGATTGTGATGGGAAATAAAATGCAAGCACGGCGAAGAGCTCACTGTGCACGGCAAGACATGTTTTATCTCTAGCCACGAAGTGGAATTGCATTCCTGTTGCGAAACCCAGATTGATGCATGCGTTTTATTTATAACCCTTCTCTCAAAGTTCCTCCAAGTTACAAGTTAGCAATGAAAGTTTGCAGTGGCTTTTAAAAGGCCTGCTGGCATCCTCCCTGACAGCCAAATTCTTGCAAGTGACAGTAACAGACCACAGGATGGCTGAGAGTCAACAGGCATTGAAGAATGCATGTGGCCAAGAAAGAATAATGGTGATGGACTGGGAAAGGCAGAAAGCAGAACTACGGACCATGGATCTTCAGGCTAAGTCTGCCACACCAGCATTCCAAACAGACTGTCATCCATCCGCTGGTCCTTCCCTCGCTCAACATTGCCTGCACTCTGAGCCTGACGGGAGCCCCATTCTACTGCCATCTTCCCCTTCCCTGCCCATCTCCTCCAGTGGCTACAGAAAAACCACAGAGAATCACTCAGCTGGTAGTGCCCTCAGTTTGGTGACCCCTTCTTCATCAGATACATCCATGCTGCCTTATCTGGCCACATAAAAGGTATGCTAGCCAAGAACCATAAACCCCAAACTAGTAGAAACAATCAAACCAAAGATCAAGGCTGTAGAAGACAGTCAAGCAGTTCTTCCAAGAGTTCAACATAGTGTGACCACATGACTCCACAATCCCATTCGTAGGTGTATACCCCAAATAACTGAAATAAGTGTTCAAACAAACCACACAGCCATGGTAACTTCTGTGTGTCTACTATTGACCAATATATTTACTCATTTAATCAATAATTCAAATGTAAGTGAGCACCCACTATGTACAAGGGACTATGTCATTTCCACTGGGGAACACAAGCTTTGTGTTTAGCTAAGTGAGACAAGACTGCCAACCACAAGAAGGAAAATAATGTCTCTAGTGAAATAAACAGAATGTCAGGACTCATACGTGTACAAGAGTCAAATATCCAATAAAAACTGACCACACCCAAAACATAGTTTCTTGGATCATCAAACTGTAAGTCTATGGATGGTTGGATTCAGACACAGCTGATTCAAGTGGCTTATACAATAACGTAGGAAGGGTCTGCCTGTCTCCATGTCTTCTTTCTGTTGTCTTCTGTGGTGGCTTTCTTCTCAGATAGGTGCCTTTCACACCAGAGAGGTGGCTACTAGAAATCCCAGACTTTCATTCTGCCAGCTCAGCATCTCTGGAGGAAATAAAATCTCTTTCCCAATAGCTCCTTGTAAATTCCTGAAAGTCAGTCTGATCGGACTAACTTGGGTCACACATTCCTGGGCCAAGGGAGGAGGAAAGGCTCTCATGCTTGCCCCTGAAATTGAGTCCACCTATGACACAGAATGACAGTGCAGGAGAGGAGTTCTTCAGAGAGAAAAAATGAAGTATCTCCCAAGAAGAAGGTAAAACAGAAGCTGGGCATGAAAAGCAATAGTGGTCCGTCACAGAGGCCAAACGATACACGTTGTATTGGGTAAAATAAGAGTATATGGTAATGTTGGAGAAGAAAAGAAAACTGGAATTTAAATATCACAACAACCTGCGTTATGTCACATATATGCGAGCAAACCAATCTAAAACCTCTCAATGGTGTTCAACAATAAGCATTTTTATAGATATTGCTGTATCTGTGGGTCAGCTGCAGTTTGGCTGAACTAGACTGTGTTTGGATCTTTACTGTGATATGGGGTGAGGTCAGATCCCAAACCACCTGGGGCAGGTGGACTATCTAGAGACCATTATTCTGAGAGTGATCAAAGAAATACATGAGGATAAACCCAACTGCACAGCACTTCTAGGGCCTCTGCTTAAATCATGTCTGTGAGAAGTAAATGAGATGATTCATTTTCAGAAATACCAAATAAAAGCTGTGCTGTCTAGTTAACAGTAGGTTTACAATCTACTGGAAATAGGTACACTCCCCCGAAACCTCCGCCAACATACACACACAACGGAGAGTCCCAAACCCTTAGACATTTCACTTCCTGGTTCTTCTTCCCCTCTTCATTTCATGGGCTTATTTTTCACAGGATTTACAATGAGCAGGTGCCTAAGAACGAAAGTTTCTGCATCACCTCAAGGAATGTACGCTTGTTCCATTCAGACTACTTTTTGCTTTACATGAGCATAGGTGACTTCTAGGTAAGGCTGTAATATCTGCAGTACTCAGCCAATGAGGAACCAGGGAGTCACTTGCACGCTAGGAGATAAATTGTCTGCTGTACCTGACCCGAGCATGCCTGTCTATCAGACAACAGCTCTTGCAAGAAATTTGATTAAAGCCTTGCTTCACTATGCTCTGAGTCTCCATGTCCCGCCTTTTATTGGGGTAGTGGGTTTATTTCTCACAATGTCTTCTAACACTGCATCGGTCAAATGAAGTCAAATGACCAAGACCAGCATAAATAAAGACAAGAGATATATGTCTGGTACTCCAGTGAGAAGAACATGGCAAAGGTCAGAAAGAGAGGAAATGATGAAAATTTTGCAGGCATAAAACAAATATACCTGGACATCTAAGATATATTTATTCCCATTTTGGAGACAAGAAAACAGACAAGAGGGTTAGCAACTGTTCCAAGATCATTTAGCAGAATGGCAGAGCTGGATTTAAAACCGGGTCAACTAATTTTAAAGCACAATAATGAGACACAGTAAGATTCTTGGCAGGTGGTGCAGGAATAGGGTATGAGGCAAAACCTCAGAGAGGGCACGGCCCCTGTTGTCTGATATGAATCATATCCAAAGAGTACCTTACGAATACTGAAGTAATTGTCAACTATAAAATTTCTATAGCCAGAAATAAAAAAAAAAAAAAAAAAAACCTCATACACTAGAATTGTGCTTAGAGCACCAACCTTCAGTGGGGTCTACTCCAAAGTAAGTTTTAAAATTGAATTATTTCCATCGTGAGACATACAAGAAGGTGATGCCTATAGCTGACAGCTAAGCAGCACCCTCCTACATGAAAGAGGTGTGCTGGTTAAGTGTGTTTGAAGTTATGACAGATTAAGGCGGTCAGAAATGTGTTACCTGGGCGTCTGTTTTCACTTTAAAATCTCTGGGAACAAAGTTCCTTGCCTTCAATCATGTGGACAGTTTGATGTATTACAGATCCAGTCAACAGGTCAGTCTTTGCTCAGAGTCCCTACTCAACAGTATGTACATACCTTGCCACCTCAAAGCTTTCTTCCCCAGAGCTAGGACCTCCTTCTAAAGCCAGAGCCACTGAGATTTGAAGTCCAGTTCATCAGTGGATAAAAAAATGTGTGAGGATAAACTAGGGCCAGTCTTGAACCAACAAAACCCAAGACTGACTTCTATCTAGAAGGCTTCCTTCCTCCTTTCCTTCCTTCCTTCTCTTTTTTAGAAGACTTTTTCAACAGACAGAGATGCTATGATTCTTTTAAAGTGGCACAATACTCAGAAAGGAACCCTTCTCCCTAAAGTACTTCCCAATCTTAATATTGCTAAGATTCTAGATCTGAAGATCTTCAAGCATTTTATTTCCAAAGGCTCAACATTGCCCTTGGCACGAATGGAATGAAATTATTTTTCTCTAATTACATCCATTGGCATAGACACAGCATTGACATATTTGGTGATGATTGAATTTTTTTCCTCTTGAAGTAATTATTAAAAGAAGAATATTAGGTAATTAGAATTAGAATGAGGTTTGGCTACAAACAATAGGAGAGCTTTTCTTAGCACTAGAAGCAACACAGAATAATGGCTGCTGACCTGGTGTGAATCTTGCCTGTGGCAAGTCATAAGTGGGTAGCCTTGAGGAAATCACTTAATGCCTCCAATATGCAGCTTACCCATTTGTAGGAGGATTCAATGTGCTATCGTACGGATAGAGACTGCACAATGCCTGCCAGAGAGTTTACTGGACTGATGGCTCAAAGATGCAAAGAGACCCAGCACTCATTTACTTAATATCTTTCTATGGATTCCCTGTTAATAGGACACAACCCAAGAACCTGAGTGGCCCTGCAACTCCCATGCTGTGGCCTTAATGTCTCAGGTTTCCAAGACCTTTTCAGATCCTGCTCTCCCTTCCTGAAAGTCTCCCAATTTAACCTAGTGAGCCTTCAGATATCTTCTCAAAAATATCAATTCCTTAAGAAAAACTCCCTGCATTTGCATCCATCCTCTCTGGTTTCTTTCTTTCTTTCTTTCTTTCTTTCTTTCTTTCTTTCTTTCTAGATTAAAACAAAAACAAAAAAACTTTAAAGTAATCTCTACTGATGAGGGAGCATAAGACAAGTTGAGGGCAAAACACAAGCTAGTATACCTGTCCCCCCTTCCTCCACGTGGGATATGTGTGGTATTCCTCAGGCACTCCTGGCTGCCCAAGTACAAAGGAAAGGAAAAAGGAAAAAGGAAAAAAGGTAAAAGGAAAAAAGGAAAAAGTAAAGGAAACAAACGGTTAACTGATAGAGATCACATTCATACAGGATATGAGTCTCACCAGTTTACAAATGTCTTAGTAAATTACAAGAAAAAGGCAATCTTATCAATTGCCTAATCTCCAGAAACCTATGGATTCAGTTTCCTGGAGCTCTAATATCTCCTCCCCTCCATAGTGATGTGGGGAACAAAGGCAAAAAGGAAATGGCAAGTAAAATTAAATTTCTTTATAACCTGCAGCCCATTGACAAATACTTGAAGCAAATATAGACTATAACATATCTCCAGCAACCCCCTACTGTCTTAATGTTAATGCCTTACTAGAGGGAAAACAATCTTAGCTTAACAGTACCAAGACCTCAGGTAACTTAAGGAGTCCTCTCTACCATATCAAAGTCCTTCTGGAGGCCTTCCTTTTGCCTTTACCTCCCCCAACTCCATAGTGAGTCACTCTTCACAACCTCAGTACAGCTCTTCCTGACCATCTAACCCCATCATCTAACCTCATCATCTGTCCCCACCATCCATCTTCATCAAACCCCATCATCAATACCCGTCATCTATTCCCATCTAACCTCATCGTCTATCCCCGTTTAACCCCATCATCTTTCCCCATCAAAGCCCATCATCTAACCCCATCATCTATCCCCATCAAACCCCACCATCTATCCCCATCATCTAACCCCACCATCTATCCCCATCAAACCCCATCATCTATCCCCAACATGGGGCTAGAAACTACAAAGCCAGTAGTCACATGCTCCACCGACTGTGCCAGCCAGGTGCCCCAATCATCTCTGGTTTCTGCTCTCATGGCCCCAATGTAACTTCCCTTCACAGCACATATTAAAAATGCCAATTATTGAATTTACTTATATAATCCTGTCCCCTAACACCCCCCACATTAGAATCCAAGCTCCGTGAAGCCGGAGACCCTGTCTAATGTGCTCCTTAGTCTGCACTCATCACCCAGCATAGTAGGTATTCAAGAGTTAGTTACTGAATAAAAACATGGAAAACAATGTCACAGAAAAGAAGAAAGAACACAGGATGTGACCACAAATTCTACTTTAAATAACTTCCTTGCTTCCAACTTAAAGAGCACAAAAGGACAATTCTGACTCATTTATTTAGCTCACCACCCCAACCCTGATTTTCCCTCTAGGTTATTACATCACAGAAGAAAATAATAATTGCTATTATGTTGATGATTCAATGAGATCTTCTCATAATATTGGCCGGTTTGGTGTGTTGTTGTTTTGTACTTTTAAATAAGCTCCCTATGTGGGCTATTAAATAAAGTAGGGACAAATGAGAGAAATTATACATCTGCTTTTCACTCCAGGACAAGTTGTTATGTTTGTTTGAATCTAATTTCCCCTTGTATAGATCACTGAACCGCACCTCAGATATTGCCATTACCAAGATGAGAGTGTTAGTGGTTAATAATTTGCTGGGTAACTTCAGGGAGGAAATGCAACCAGTCTGGGCCATTATTTCTCTTCTTTACATAACAAGGGGCTTTGGCTGAGCTGAAATGGAGGCCTTGAGAGTACAAACACCTCCTTGCTCTGCCCTTTTCTGCACTCCTTCCAGAATGTTCTTTCCCAAACTCTGCCTGTGCTTGCTACCCTTGACATGCTCAGAAGGTTTTATTTTATTACTAGAGAAGGAGGGAGATGATTTTGATAGGGAGTGGGAGTTTGGGGCTCGCAAAGGTGATGAAGACATTGAAAATGGAATGGAAATCACATCTACTCCCTGCTCAGTTCCTTCCATTGATTTGGAACCACCTGTGGATAGAGGGGTTTAGATGCAAAACATGAAAGATCAACTTAGTATCAACACAGGCAAAGCTAATTTGGGGGCAAGGTGACAAATGATAGCATAGAGATGGAGAGATGACAGTTTTCTGTCTCTCTAAAGAAAACCTAAGCAGTGTCTGGGGGCCCAAAACTACAGCCACAGGAGGCATCCAAAGGTGACATCTGGGGGGCGCCTGGGTGACTCAGTCAGTTGAGCTTTCTACTTCCGCTCAGGTCATGATCTCAGGGTTCAAGGGTTTTTGAGCTGCATGTCAGGCTCTGTGCTGACAGGTCAGAGCCTGGTGCCTGCCTCAGATTCTGTGTCTCCTTCTTTCTCTGCCCCTGGCTGCTCGCACTCTGTCTCTCTCTCCCTCAAAATAAATAAACATTAAAAATATTTTTAATTAAAAAACAAAGATGACATCTGGGAGTGTACAACAGAGTTCTCAAGATAAGTAGCAATGGTGAGCCCTGGATGCAGTTATGTAGGTGTGGTCAATTAGAAGCTGGCAAAGGAGGTATTTGATACATGGAATGTGGGCATAAGTGACACACCCTTTCAGAAGACTGCCAGGCATAATTTGGATACTTCTTTGGGGACCATGGAAGCTTGCTTTTTAGTAATAAACCAATGATTTTTTCCACAATCATAATTTTGGTATATAAAATAATTGTGACTTAATTTTTAGCCATAAAATGGTAGGGCCTGGACACGTACGTTGCATTTTTTTAAATAAGAGTGAAAAAAATTATAGTTTTTTTTCACAGATCTCAGCATTGTTTGTCTGCATGACATTGTGTCACCTTTCTGAAATACAATTTTATAAAATATCCAACAAAAAAGAGAATGGAGAGAGAGAACCTTTTAAATTCCTCTTTTCCTTCCCTACTGTTCCAGTCTCAAAAGAAAGACAATAAGGACTTCTGGAAACATCTTAACTCTGACATGACTGGCCAAGAACGCAGAGATTTTCTGCCATTTTGTTGTGCCCTGTCTTCCATGACCCAGATTGGGAAACCTTCTCTGGTAAAAGCAGGATGCACAAAGGAGGGACCAGCCACTAAATCTCCAGGTAGGACTGGGCTAATACTTGTTCCTGAAATATGCAGACAAAATCTGGGCATTAAAAATGGAGCCAAAACTTTTAAGTGCAAACCAGCACGTTGCTTTCCACGTTGTCATTTCTAAGGTCCTGCCAGTATATACTACCAACAGGAGAAACATCCATTGTGAACACACTTCCAAACAAAACAGGAAATGCAAGGAGCTTCTTGATATTTACAGGCATTCATTCTAACAGGAGGGAAGATAATTTATCCCATGAGGGCTTACATTGAAAAGTCATTAATTAATTTTAAATGACTTTGCTTTGACAGTATGTTCTTCGTAAAGGCTACCTCATATGGAGACTGATGAAACAAAACTTATATATCAATACAGGAAAAAAAAAAAGCAGCAAACTTGTAATGCATGATTTGTTTGGAGAAGTACCACGGCTGACTCCATTCATGTTGAGAAGAACAAATATATACAGGAAATTCTGGTCTGCAACCTGTTTCAGTAATTTCTCCCATGTCTTTTAAATGTTAACACCCAGGTTGTTAATCTTCCCCAAACTATAAAAGGCCTTGCTAATTTTGGAACCTTATGAGGACTAGCTACATAATCACTTACATACCTTTTTCTCCTAAACTGAACAAGTGGAAAATCTATGATATTCATGGAGAGAAAAAATACTCTATTTAATGAAATATTCCTATTCTATACCATTTAATAAAAGATAAAAATTTTAAATGTTACCCGGCTAAAACCTAATCATATTAAAAGAAGAGATTTTATCCAATACCATTCATCATCTTGTCCAACATCATTGGGTCCAATTCTATAATCATAGAGTTGAATGATAAATCTACTCCTCATCTTTTTTTCTCTTTTATTCACTTTAGTGATATCTCAGGCTTTTCCTGCCCTAAGTCAATTCCTACAAAAGCAGCTCTGTGCAATTCTTTTCCAAACCCCAGTACCACTTCTCCCAGAGCTGGGAGTCCTCAGTAAAAGTTACGTCACTCAGTAAAATTTTGTTTCCAGTATACGTGTCTCAGCCACAGCATCCCAGGGACAAGTACTCTGGTGTTTTTGCGTTACAATGTCATCCTAATTCGTTCTGTGTATATTTTATAGTTCTTACAGGAATTATTTAAATCCATTTTGGAGTGAGATGTAGTGAATTATCTGGTAATCCTATGGCTGCAAGCAATAGAACTTGTAATGGGTTAACTTCTAAAAGGGGTGGAATGGATTTACAGGCAGCATATGGGATAGTTACAGAACGACAGGTCATAGAAGAGTACATTAACGCAGAAATAAATACCATTGCTTCATCATTAATTAACCATTCTTCTAAAGAGTCAGGATCCCGGGGCGCCTGGGTGGCTCAGTCGGTTGAGCGTCCGACTTCAGCCAGGTCACGATCTCGCGGTCCGGGAGTTCGAGCCCCGCGTCGGGCTCTGGACTGATGGCTCGGAGCCTGGAGACTGTTTCCGATTCTGTGTCTCCCTCTCTCTCTGCCCCTCCCCCGTTCATGCTCTGTCTCTCTCTGTCCCAAAAATAAATAAATGTTGAAAAAAAAATTAAAAAAAAAAAAAAAAAGAGTCAGGATCCCAAGGGGGAAAGAACAAGTGGCCAGGCATAGTTTTCATGCCCATCTCATCACCATACTTGGTCAAGGAAACACACAAAAGCTATGTGCATGGCCCCAGGGAAACTATTCATCTTCTCAGAAATCTTCACTGACAGGTCCATTTGGAGCCCAAGGTGGTGGAGAGATAACTTCTCCAAAATAAAAAAATAATTTTAAATATAACGAAGAGGGTGCCTATGTGGCTCAGTCAGTTGAACGTCAGACTCCTGGTTTTGGCTCAGGTCATGATCTCATGGTTTTTGGGTTTGAGCCCCCAGTCGGTCTCTGTGTTGGCAGTATGAAGCCTGCCTGGGATTCTCTCTCTGTCCCTCTCTCTCTCTGTCCCTGCCCCACTTACATGCTTATGCACGTACACATGGACTCTCTCTTTCTCTCTGAAAACAAATAAAAAAGCTTAAAAGAAAAAGGAGGGAAGGCTATTAGCTGGAGAGCTAAACACAAAAACAAATCTATTTAAGTTGTACGGACAGACACAAATATGCCAATGAGGGTGATGGATCCATAATCCCTAATTATGTATATAAAGGGCATATTTGCTGTTAGTTACCATGATGGGAAATTAATACTGTCAAGGAAGAAAAGATAGACACCTATTTCTTTTCCTGGGACTCCCTCAGAGCTGACCATATTCCATTATTAAAAGAAGAGAAGCTGAGAAAGAGAAAGATGGAGAGAAAAAAAGAGGAAAGAGAGAGAGATCTCAGAGACACAACCAGGGGAAGAAGCTCTGGATGTCTGATCATATCAAGCTCAACTAAGGACAAGCTGGTCGGCTCATCTTGGTGGTGTTTATTCATTTAGACAAAAGCAACTCTCCAATTTCACAACTTCCAGAAAGGCACTGGGCTGGTGAATTACACTTGGTACGACAGCACTCTTCCAGAGAATTGGAATGAGATTTTTGGCAGCTAAAGTATTTTTTAAAAGCCACTGCTTTCTATGATTGCCCCCATCTCATAAATGACTCTGTCGCTGAGAATGACCAATTCAGAGACAATGCAAAACTCTTTCGCTACAGCCCTACAAATCTCATCTAAACTTCTCAAATTTCAGTTTGTTCTGCACTATGTTCCTAAGGACTTCTGATGGGGTAGCAATTCTGTACCAAGGTGCATGCCACTTTTGGTTTAAGGCTTTATATACAACAGAATAAAGTCTTAGGGGCACAGAAACCTACTAACCTCTGCCTTCTATATGAATCACACTCTCTGATGCAGATGTGGAAGAGAATGAGTTCTGGAGCGAGACGGACCTCAGTGTTACTTTCTCTACTTCCTCCCCATGTCCTCAACCTCTTATAAAATAATGCCCAGTGTACTAATTAGACAAGTGGTCATAAAGAAAGTGTCTTGCACAGTTCCTAGTGATTAGGGGAAATATACGTTAGATTCTTTTATTCCTTTGGTTTGGGAGTATCTGACATTGTTTACTACTAACTATTTTACAATCTGATTCACTTGCCTTAGTATATACTGCAAGTGAGTGATTTTCTATATCTTGGAAATTCTCTATCTTATGTCTTGGAAAAGATGCAAACAGAGTTAAGAGTGTTTGTCTTTGGTAAGATAAATGGGCATCCTTGAGGGCAGGGGTTAGAAATTAGATCTACATGAATGTATTATCTTCAAAATTTTTAATTAAATCAAAATAACAACAAAACCCACTAATTCCAAAATGGGATGATGCATTTGGCAATCATTCCCCATCAAGCAATATTTACTGAGTGTCCACAACAGCCTCCCCTCAAGAATCTCAGAGAAAAGCAATGCTGTTGTCCTTTCAGCCTGACAGATACTCATTGGAGAAGCATGGGGTAAGCTCATGGGGATGTAGTTTATTCACCTGAAGAAAAGGAAGACTACTTCCATAGCTTTTAGGAAAGCACTCCTGCAAAAGGAGAATTAAAAGGCTACTTCAGTAATGTAGACAGAAACAGAAGGCAATCAGGGCTAAGATAATAGTAGCAAGGAGGGAGAGAAAAAGAGGTAAAGCAATTCTGAAAGAAGCATCAGGAGGATGTAGAGACTACCTGTTGGAAGCCACCTGACACCTCGGTGGAGTAGCCATACTCAAGATGATGGACGTATCTCAACATCATATGTGGGGAAAATTCAGAGCAATTAATGAGTGCATGAACTTGTGGCCCAAACCCCAAACTCAACCTCAGTGTTCTTCCAGAATTTCCCATTTCAGTGAATGGCACCACTACTCATTCAAACACACCAGAAAGTCAAAAGTCATCTTAGATTCCTCTTTCCACAAATGCCCCTTTACAAATTGATCCTCAATTTGTCTGATGGTATGCCTTAGATTTGTTCAATCTGCTCTCAATTCACTTCTCTCCCTCACTCCCAACACCTTAGTCAAAGATGGCATCACTTTTTTTTAAATGTTTATTTATTTTGAGAGACAGAGAGCGAGCAGGGGAGGGGCAGAGATGGAGGGAGAGAAAGAAACCCAAGCAGGCTCCCCCGGGTTCGTGCAGTCAGAGCCCAATATAGGTCTTGATCTCACAAACCCTGAGATCATGACCTGAGTCAAAATCAAGAATCTGATGCTTAACTGACTGAGCTACCCAGGTAACAAGGCATTACTTCTTGTTTGAACTACTGTAACAGACTCTGACTGGTCTTTCTGTCCACTTTTTAAATTCATTTCTCACATAGTAACCAGTGCTTCATTAAACACACACACACACACACACACACACACACACACACCATCAAGTTATAGAGATGCTTTTATGGTAATACAAGTTACAAAAAGATTTACTCATTAATACAAACTTTACCATTCTAACACAAATCACCATCAAATTTGGTTCTATGAGAACAAGGGATATGTCAAAAAACAAAGAAACAAACAAAGAAAACAAAAGCATGACAACATTTGCAGGGAACAAACACAGATTCCTTAACAATGACTTTTTTTTTCAAAGACTATCACTACCTAAGGGGGTGAACACATACAAATGGTTTTATTTACTCTTCAGAATAGACCCTGCAAAATTTTCTGAAACTCATGTTAGCATATGAATTTGAAAAGAATGCAAATGCATTTTTAGAGCACTATAATCTTTCTGGATTTTCCTTAGCATGGGACAGTTTCCCATTCTACCTTTCAAAATACTGGCTTTCTGAATAATATTTAACTAAGTATGCAATACCATCAGGCTAATATAAACCTTTATAATGGCTTTCAGGAAAGAAAAGTACTCATAAAAACCTTTAAAACAAATACTAGCTACAGAAGAGCATCCAAATAATTAATTCACTAATTATCATCATATATTGTGACCTTGACAATTCTATAGTAATCTCTTTCTAATTAATTCTATTCTAAATCATCTAAATCTTCTAACTGGTTCTTGGATGGGTCATTTTTGTGAACCATATACTTCTCCAAGATGCTAGATGGTATCTTATATAGTTTATATTATTAGCAAGGAAATATTATTAGTACATGAATATTGAGTTTTTCTCCTCCCAAGCCCACTAAAGATAATGTCCTCCTTCCCAGCTTGGTTTCTGAAAATGTATCGCTCAGGCAAAAAAAAAAAAAAAAAAAGCAAGAAAATTTATTGCTCCAACTACCACAATGGGTAAAAAAGAACAGGAGAAGATACTATGTTCTTGTTGAAAAAAGCCAAGCTTTATTTACTATCAGAGAAAGGGCAAGTTGGAAGGGGAAAACAATGGGGGAGAAAAGGATATGAAAGAGCTTCCCATGGCTTGAATGTTCGAGTCTTGGGAATTGGTTTCCGACGGTAGGAGCGGACAATGGATAGAGGATGTAAAGAGAAAATGGGATGGGTAAAGAGCACTTTAAAAATGTTTTTAGCACACATTAATAACATACTTGCTCATTTGTAAACATCCTTCCAGAGATGTCAAGAAATGTGATTTGCTCTTAATGTTTGATGGTCTATATTTCTTTTAATGTGACTATAACTGAGACAAGAAGTTATTGAGTTTGGCTTTTTGTTAAAAATAAACATTGAGCAATAGAGAAGAGTGAAATTCCCCTGGGAAGCACCATGGAACTCTTTCCAGCTCATTTAGCTGGCTCACTGTGGACACGTGTGTCTCATGGCCCTCTCCCCAACCTCCACCCCAATTATGGGCTTACCTTTGTGGCACCCTAAACTTACAGGGCACTGACTTTCACTTAGACATGACAAAAAATTTATCAGGTCACCGTGAACTGGCTTAATAGTCTTTATATTTGCTGACTGTTAAGCTATATGTGTGTGCTTGTTGCATATTTATGGTAAACTGTAAGATTCCCAGTGAAAGGAGCTGGTATAAACTAAATGCAATTACATTTTCAACACAGAAGCCTGACCACGACCAAGAGACTTGTATAGCTTTATTTCAATTTTAGGTGCCATTTGTATGTTCTCGATGTCAAAATTACTATCACAATTCCTAGCTATTTAACATTAGGGTGAAATACATATGAATATACAACTTTAAATATTTCTTGCATGTTTAATCTTGCTACTCAAAGTGTGGTCCATGACATTGGCATTGTCTAGGAGCGTGGTGGAAATGCTGAATATCAGGTCAATCTCCAGATGTACTGAACTAGGATTTGCACTTTTTTTTTTTTAAGTTTATTTATTTGAGAGAGCACATGCGCGAGAGTGAGAGAATGTGCTTGGCTGTGTGGGGGAGGGGCAGAGACAGAAAGGGAGAGAAAGAATCCTAAGCATCTCCACTCAGTGCAGAGCTGGACATGGGGCTCCATCTCATAAACTGTGAGATCATGCCTGAGCCAAAATCAAGAGTTGGATACTTAACCAAGTCAGCCACTCAGGTGCCCCAGGATTTGCACTTTTACCAAGATCTCTGCGTAATCCCTCTTCATATTAAAGTTTGAGAAGCACTGTTTTAGATGAGTCACGCTTTCATTTATACAACAAATATTTATTGATTGTCCACGGTGTTGTCAGATGCCATTGAGAGACACTCAAACAGGGGCAAGATGGATAGTGAACTATTTTCAAGATTTCCACTTGAAGAAGTGAAATAACTTCTAACTTCATGGCAAAATAACCAGAAGAAAATGAAAAATCCCTCCATTTGGTATTCCATTTATACAGAACCACTCACTTGAGATTTTAGTTTAAAAAGCTATTTTGTCATCCACTAGTTTCTGGAGACCCTGAGTTAGTATTTTATCCAAAAGGTAAAGAGAGCCTTTTTAGTTAAAACTGAATGGTCCATGGATCAACTCTGGTGCTAGTTTAAAAGACAAAATTCTGCGGAGAGAAAGGGAAAGAACTGAGAAGAATTAGAATGAGCGGGTTTCCTGAATTTGCTCTTTGACGAGCCTACCAATTTACTACTATGCCCTCTAGAAGCTTGTAATTTAAATGCAGCGCATGGATGAGCAGCTTTTCCATCCCTTGGAAGCTTGTCACAAATCTCCAGAACCTACCCATACCTACTGAATCTGAATTTGCATTTAACAAAATCTCCAGGTAATATGTAAACATATTAAAGACTGAGAACGACTTCCTTAAGTTATGGCATAAAGAACAAACATGTAACTCCTTGACTTCTGTGGGTGACTGCCCCTTCTGCCTATCCCAGGACAAAATTGTTGTCAGGATCCTGAAGGTTTTTTTAATTATTATTATCTTTTTTAATGTTTATTTATTTCTGAGAGAGACAGAGCACAAGAAGAGGAGGGGGAGAGGGAGAGGGAATGAATCCAAAGCAGACTCCAGGATCTTAGCTGTCAGCACAGAGCCTGATGCGGGGCTTGAACCCACAAGCTATGAGATCATGACCTGAGCAGAAGTCAGATGATTAACTAGCAGCCACCCAGGTGCCCCTCCAAGATCCTGAGTCTTAAGTGCCGGGTACTAAAACTGCAACAGCCTCCGGCAATGAGGATGGTCAATTATCCTACACTGTTTTCGCATTCAGATGCTAGATTGTGCGCTCCCAAATTCCCCCCTTCTTCTCTTTCCCCCTCCCAGGACAGCATCAAAATAAACTCATTCTTGGAGGAGCCAAGATGGCAGAACAACATGAAAGTTTTTTTGCACATTGCGTCCATGAAATACAGCCAGATCAACACTAAACCATCCTGGACACCTAGAAAACTGATTTGCGGGTTAACACAACAATCTGCACAACCTGAACCACAGAACTCAGCAGGTACGTGACGCAGAGAGGTAAACTGGGGGACAGAGAAGCCGCAGAGGGTAGGAGTTGTTTCTGCTTGTGCAGAGGGAGAACGGACACAGGGAGAGAATTCGGGAAAAGCAGCCCCCCCCCCCCAAAAGCAGCTGGAGAGACAGGAAAAGTGGAAACAGCCGCCGGGACTGAACTAAAAAGGGAGAGGAGAAAGAGAGGGTTTAAATTCCATTAAGACTCTATAAACGGGGAGCACAGAGTCTGAATCTCCTCGCCTCCATACCTGGTGGTGCTCTGGTGGGAAAGGTGAAGCCTGGTGCTGGATGCGTGTTGTGATTTTGCATGATCCCTCCAACGCTGCCGCTACACGATCGCGTGAACCTTCTCTGGGGCAGGCTGGCGCCCAGCCGCAGTCTCCGGCGACGGCAGCAGCAGAGTCCCGCGAACGTTCCCGGGTGAGGCCCGCACCTGGCCATTGCTCGGGGAGACCCTCCCGCAGGGGATCTGAGCGGGTCCGAGCCGCGGTCCCTCCGAAGTGAGGGGTGGGGAAACACAGCCTTGACGGAAATAAAACTCAGGAGGGAGGTGCTGCCCGGCAACCTGATGGCTTGGTCACAGACAGTGTAAAAGCAGGAGCGGAGGAAGCCAGAGACAAAGGACGGGAGCGTGACTGCTGGTCGGGGAGAGCAGCTACACTGCTACACTGGGTAGTTGTGCGACGCCATTTTCACTATTCCTGCGCATGCGCATATATACCTACAAGCGCCGCAACAATCCACCCCAGGAGGCTAAGCAGCGCCATCTAGTGGAGAACGGAGCTGTTACGCTAAGCCCCGCCCAACCAGGCCAACGTTCTTCAGGAACACAAGTCTCTCTGCCTGCTTAGTTTACGGACTATACAGTGCTTCATCGTTTGACTTCTTTGGGAAATGTATATAATTTCAATCATATTTCAATCTGTTAACTGATCCATCTATTCAATTTTCTTTTTTATATCTTTTTTTTTCCGTTTCTTTTTCTTGAATACAGAAAAAAAATATTTTTATTTTCAATATTTATTAAAAGGGGCGCCTGGGTGGCTTGGTCGGTTAAGTGTTGGAATTCGGCTCAGGTCATGATCTCACTGTCTGTGGGTTCGAGCCCTGCGTCGGGCTGTATGCTGACAGCTCGGAGTCTGGAGCCTGTTTTGGATTCTGTGTCTCCCTCTCTCTCTGCCCCTCCCCTGTTCATGCTCTGTCTCTCTCTGTCTCAAAAATAAATAAACGTTAAAAAAATTTTTTTAAATGTTTTTCTTTATTTTTCTCTAGTATATTTTTTTACTTTTTTGTAAATTTTTCAAATTCTATTTTACTTCCATCATTTCATTTTATTCTATTTCAATGTATTCATTTTCTCAAATTTTCAAACATTTTCCTTTTTCTCCCTATTTAATCTACAAGCTTCTTTGAATAACCAGATGAAAACAAAACTAGAATCCAGCATCATTTATTTGATTTTTTGTGTGTGTTTTTAATTTTAATTTTTTTTTTACCTTATCAGTTCCTTTTCTCCCTTCAAAATTACGAAATGAAGGAATTCATCCTAAAAAAAAGATCAGGAAGAAACAACAGCCAGAGACTTAACCAACACAGATACAAGCAAGTTGTCTTAACCAGAATTTAGAATCATGATAATAAGAATACTAGCTGGGGTCAAAAACAGATTAGAATCCCTCTCTGCAGAGATAAACAAAGTAGAAACTAGTCAGGATTAAATCAAAAATGTTGTAATTGGGCTGCAATCTCAAATGGATGCTATAGTGGCAAGGATGGATGACGCCAAACAGCAAAAGAGAGGACAAACTTCTGGAGAATAATGAAGCAGGAAAAAATAGGGAGACTAAGGCAAAAGAGCACAATTTAAGAATTAGAGAGATCAGTGACTCATTAAAAAGGAACAATATCAAAATCATAGGAGGGGCCCCAAAAGATGAAGAGACAGAAAAAGGGGTACAAGGGTATGCAAGGAAAGAATCATGAAAGTAGCAAGGGAAAAAAAGACCTTAACCTACAAGGGGAGATAGATCACATTTGCAGCAGACCTATCCACAGAAACTTGGAAGGCCAGAAAGGAGGGGCAGGATATATTCAATGTGCTGAATCAGAAAAATATGCAGCCAAGAATGTTTTATCCAGCAAGGCTGTCATGCAAAATAGAAGGAGAGATTAAAATTTCCCAAACAAAAATTAAAGGAGTTCATGACCACTAAACTAGCCCTGCAAGAAATTTCAGGGGGACTCTCTGAGGAGAAAAGATGGAAAAAAAAAAAAAAAAGACCAAAAGCAACAAAGACTAGAAAGGACCAGAGAATAACACCAGAAACTCCAACTCTACAAGAAACATAATGGCAATAAACTCATATCTTTCAGTACTCACTCAAAATGTCAATGGACTAAATGCTCCAATCAAAAGACATGGGGTAACAGAATGGATAAGAAAACAAGATCCATCTATATGCTGTTTATAAGAGACCCTCCTGAGACCTAAAGACACCTTCAGATTGAATGTGAGGGGATGGAGAACCATCTATCATGCTAATGGTTGACAAAAGAAAGCCACCGTAGCCATACTCAGATCAGACAGTCTAGACTTTAAAATAAAGACTGTAACAAGAGATGAAGAAGGGCATTATATCATAATTAAGGGGTCTATCCACCAAGAAGACCCAACAATTGTAAACATCTATGCTCCAAATGTGGAACACCCAAATAGATAAATCCATTAATCACAAACTTAAAGAAACTCATTGATCATAATACCATAATAGTAGGGGACTTCAACACCCCACTTACAACAATGGACAGATCAACTAAACAGAAAATCAACATGGAAACAATGGCTTTGAAGAACACACTGGACCAGATGGACTTAACAGATATATTCAGAACATTTCATCCTAAAGCAGTGGAATATACATTCTTCTCCAGTGCACACGGAAGGTTCTCCAGAATAGATCACATACTGGGACACAAATCAGCCCTCAACAAGTACAAAAAGACTGAGATCATACCAGGCATATTTTTAGACCACAACACTATGAAACTTGAAATCAACGACAAGAAAAAATTTGGAAAGACAGCAAATACTTGGAGACTCAAGAACATCCTAATAAAAATGAATGGGCTAACCAAGAAGAGAGGAAATTAAAAAGTACCTGGAAGCCAATGAAAATGATAACACCACTCTGCGTTGCAGCAAAGGTGGTCATAAGAGGGAAGTATATAGCAATCCAGACCTTCCTAAAGAAGGAAGAAAGGTCTCAGATACACAACTTAACCTTACACCTTCAACAGCCAGAAAAAGAACAGCAAATAAAACCCAAAACCAGCAGAAGATAGGAAATAATAAAGATTAGAGCAGAAATCAATGCTATTGAAACAAACAAACAAACAAAAAAACCAGAACAGATCAATGAAAGCAGAAGCTGGTTCTTTGAAAGAATTAACAAAACCACTAGACTGCTGGATTGGAAAGACAAAGGAAAGGACCCAAATAAATAAAATCAAGAATGAAAGAAGAGAGATCACAACCAACCGAGCACAAATAAAAACAATAATAAAAGAATATTATGAGCAATTATACGCCAATAAAAAGGGCAATCTGGAAGAAGTGGAAAAACTCCTAGAAACATAGAAACTACAAAAATTGAAACAGGAAGAAACAGAAAATTTGAACAGAACCGATAACCAGTAAAGAAATCAAATTAGCAATCAAAAATCTCCCAAAAAACAAGAGTCCAGGGCCAGATGGCTTTCCAGGTGAATTCTACCAAACATTTAAGGAAGAGTTAACACCTATTCTCTTGAAGCTGTTCCAAAAACTAGAAATGGAAGGAAAACTTCCAAACTCTCTCTATGAAGCCACCATTACCTTGATTCCAAAACCAGATAAAGACCCCACTAAAAAGGAGAGCTAGAGACCAATTTCCCTGATGAACACGGATGCAAAAATCCTCAACATGATATTAGCCAACCAGATCCAACAATACATTAAAAAAATTATTCACCATGACCAAGTGGGATGTATACCTGGGATGCAGGGCTGGTTCAATATCCGCAAATCAATCACTGTGATTCATCACATCAATAAAAGAAAGGACAAGAACCACATGATCCTCTCAATAGATTCAGAGAAAGCATTTGACAAAATACAGCATCCTTTCTTGATAAAAACCCTCAAGAAAGTAGGGACAGAAGGATCATACCTCAAGATCATAAAAGCCATATATGACAGAGCCAACGCAAAATCATCCTCAATGGGGAAAAACTGAGAGCTTTTCCCCTAAGGTCAGGAACAAGATAGGGATGTCCGCTCTCGCCACTGTTATTCAACATAGTATTGGAAGTCTTCGCCTCAGCAATCAGACAACACAAAGAAATACAAGGCATCCAAATCAGCCAGGAGGAGGTCAAACTTTCACTCTTCGCAGATGACATGATACTCTCTCTATATGGAAAACCCAAAATATTCCACCAAAAACTGCTACAACTGATCCATGAATTCAGCAAAGTGGCAGGATATAAAATCAATGCACAGAAATCGGTTGCATTCCTACACACCAACAATGAAGCAACAGAAAGAGAAATCAAGGAATCAATCCCACTTACAATTGCACCAGAAACCATAAAATACCTAGCAATAAATGTAACCAAAGAGGTGAGAAATCTATATACTGAAAACTATAGAAAGCTTAGGAAAGAAATTGAAGAAGACACCAAAAAATGGAAAAATATTCCATGCTCCTAGATAGGAAGAATAAATATTGTTAAAATGTTAATACTACCCAAAGCAAACTACATATTCAATGCAATCCCTATCAAAATAACACCACCATTCTTCACAGAGCTACAACAAACAATCCTAAAATTTGTATGGAACCAGAAAAGACCCCTAACAGCCAAAGCAATCTTGAAAAAGAAAACCAAAGCAGGAGGCATCGCAATCCTGGACTTCAAGCTGTATTACAAAGCTGTCATCATCAAGACAGTATGGTACTGGCACAAGAACTGACACTCAGATCAATGGAACAGAATAGAGAACCCAGAAATGGACCCACAAACATATGGCCAACTAGTCTCTGACAAAGCAGGAAAGAATAACCAATGGAATAAAGGCAGTCTCTTCAGCAAGTGGTGCTGGGAAAACTGGACAGCGACATGCAGAAAAATGAACCTGGACCACTTTCCTACACCATAAACAAAAATAAACTCAAAATGGATGAAAGACCTAAATGTAAGACAAGAAGTCATCAAAATCCTTGAGGAGAAAGCAGACAAAAACCTCTTTGACCATTGCCACAGCAACTTCTTCCTCAACACATCTTCAGATGCAAGGGAAACAAAAGCAAAAATGAACAACTGGTATCTCATCAAAATAAAAAGCTTCTGCACAGTGAAGGAAACAATCAGCAAACCTAAATCCTAAACCCGTTATGGAACGGGAGAAGATATTTGCAAACGATATATCAGATAAAGGGTTAGTATCCAAAATCTATACAGTTAGTATCCAAAATCTATACAGAACTTATATAACTCAACACCCAAGAAATGGGCAAAAGACATGAATAGACACTTCTCCCAAGAAGACATCTAGATGGCCAACCGACACATGAAAAATGCTCAACATCACCCATCAGCAGGGAAATAGAAATCAAAACCACAATGAGATACCACCTTACACCTGTCAGAATGGCTCACATGAACAACTCAGGCAACAACAGACGTTGGTGAGAATGTGGAGAAAGAGGATCGTTTTGCACTGCTGGTGGGAATGCAAACTGGAGCAGCCAGTCTGGAAAACAGTGTGGAGGTTCCTCAAAAAATGAAAAGAGAACTACCCTATGACCCAGCAATTGCATTACTAGATATTTATCCAAGGGATACAAGTGTGCTGTTTCGAAGGGACACATGCACCCCAATGTTTACAGCAGCACTATCAACAATAGCCAAAGTATGGAAAGAGCCCAAATGTCCATCGATGGATGAATGGATAATGAAGATGTGGTGTATATATATATATACACACACACACACATATATATGTACACACACATATACACACACACACACACACACACACAATGGAGTGTTACTACATAATCAAAAAGAATGAAATCTTGCCATTTGCAAATAGGTGGATGGAACTAGAGGGTATTTTGCTAAGTGAAATTAGTCAGTCAGAGAAAGACAAATATCATATGACTTCACTCATATGAGGACTTTAAGATACAAAACTGATGAACATAATGGAAGGGAAGCAAATATAATATAAAAACAGGGAGGGGGACAAAACATAAGAGACTCTTAAATATGGAGAACAAACAGAGGGTTACTGGAGGGGTTGTGGGGGGCGGGGGGATGGGCTAAATGGTTAAGGGGCATTAAGGAATCTACTGACATCATTGTTGCACTATATGCTAACTAACTTGGATGTCAATTTAAAAAAATAAATTAAATAAAAAATTAAAAAAGGGGTTCTGTACATTTTCCAAAAAATAATAATAAAATACACTCATTCTTCCTTTTCCTAAGTAAAATCCCCCTTTCCCACCCTTAAGATTGAACAAATAGCCACTGAAAGAGAAACCTGAGATATTAAGAACAAGTATTCCTTTTCCCCCAAACCTCTACAGAAAACAAGTCTTCAGTTCAAACTGCAGATTGAATTACAGTCCCCAAAGCATACTAGGGAACACAATCTAATCACAGATGCTCAGTAAACTCCAGTGCCACTAAATCTACTTTACTTTTACTCCATTTGTTCTATTTATCATGGATTATTTTTATTACCTTGCGCATATAAATATTTTAGTTCACATATACAATTTAATTAATTAAGAGTGCAAAATTAAAGCCACAAAGGCACATTTGTTCCGGCCACAGAAACAAAAGGCAATAGTCACCAAGAACAGATATATGTGTCTTTGAACAGAGACAGCTGTTATCTTGGTTAGCATGGCTGCAGTTAGAATGAGGGGTGTTATCTGGATTTCCTATTTAAACATCAGGGGTCTGGAGTTGTTGCTGCTTCAGAATTAGGCAATGTTTCAGCTCCCTGCCACTCTGAATTAAGGAGTAGAGCGGGCTCTCTTTCTCCCTATGTATTAAAAAGGACCACCTGGTGACGGCCTCCACTCCTTTTGTCTCAGAATGTTGATGATCTTCAAGATCATCGATTCTCAAGCTTTAATCTTTTAGAGAGTTTATCAAAAGTGCAAATCCACAGGTACAATCCCCAGCAATTCAGGAAGTGTGGAGCAGTATCTGGGAACATTTCTCTGAAACAAGCACCCCCAAGGTGATTCTTAGACCCATGAATGCTTGTCTAAGTTTTTTTATTGATGCCGCTGATCACAGGGAGAGAGAATCTTTATTAAGTGCTGACTGTGTGTTAGGCACTGTTAAGGGTGTGGCATGTATTTATAATCTTTCTAAAATCCCTACGAGTTGGAGGTCATCATCACCATTGTCATTATCATTCCAAATTTATAGATGAGGAAGCAATGCCAAGAAAGCCTAAATGTCTTTCCCAAATTTGACCACCAGTTGGTAGAAATAGGGCAGAGACTCAAGCAGAGTGGTTGTAGGGTTCATGGTCTCAGACATTAAACTATGTTAGTTCTCACCAAGCAATTTTGAGAGTTCAAAGTGCATGAAGCCAGGCACAATGGACCCAAGTGGCAACATACTTCAGAAATACCAGACTTGCAGTGTATATAGATGAAAAGGTCCAATTTATTCATAAATTTCTACATCTCTCTCAGGACCAAGGACAATGGTTACAGTGACTAGTTTGCTGTTGATTTTGCTGCTGCTGTTGTTATAGATCTTATTTAAGCATTATGAAAATGCTTTTTCTAATCCACTCTAACATAATGGGTGCAATACTTGCAACATGCCACAGGAATCTGAAATCAGGAATGCGTGAAGTATGTGCTGGAAGAAATGGTATACATTATATAAATTTAACTGTTTCACCTCCCGGCTAATGTATATTGTGTTAAGCTATAAAGCGGCCCTTTCTGGCTCTGGACCATCTGGTGATAACACCTTCACTCCCTGTCTCGGAATGTTTTCACCTTGCTTACATTCATTGCTGTCAAACTTAAATCTCTTAGAGTTATTTGTTTGAGGATCTCATGGACGGGTGTCTAGACTAATAAAAATATCTATCAAAGAGACTCCGAAACAAGACAGAGATTCCATGGCAGATAAAACTGGTTCAGCTTCCATCCACCTTGGTACCAAATGCTGCCACCATTGCTGCTAATCTGCAGAGTGGTAACACAATGCACAGCAGAGTCCTCTACCATTGGAAGGACTGGTGTGTTACTTTATTTATTTGCTCCAGTGGAGCGTCCCAGAGAATGGAAACCTTTCATACTAGCAGTCCAAATCCTCATATTAGGTTGTCCACAGCATCGTATATTTGCCTGCTATGTGATGCCCTGTTTCCTCCCTCTTGCCAAGTGAAGGTTTCCAACTGGAGATGTTGAAAGAAAGATGGGGATCTAGCTTCATTCACCAATGACAAAACAAATGGCAACTGTACAACTCATTATCTTTTCCTTCTCATTCCCCAAAATTATCAGTGGAAAACTCTTCCTATGTATAACTAGAGGATATAGAATAAGTTGGGAGGTAGACATAGATACATCTCCATGGAGAATTTATGATTGGAAATGTGTACCCAGGTGAGGGAGTTCATTATATAAGAACCTGTAGCCCATAAGTAACATCTGTATATATTTAAAAATGACAACAAATATTTTTTTTCAGGATAGAGAGAAAGAGAGGGCACTCCTTTTTGAGGTATCTCTGATAGATACAGATAAAGATCAAGTAGGTAAATGAACAATTCATGAATTCACAAGCAACATCATCTATTGTGTTATCTATAGTGAAAGAGTTGTTCCTCAATCATAGGAAAAGCTCCGGAATGTTGAGATTTGGCAGTGGGGGAGCAGCAGGGGTAGGTGGGTGTTCTAGTTGTTTTAAGCATTTGGGCTCAAATCTCCTTATTGCTTGGTTTAGTCAGAAAATAAATGTGGTAAAATGACATTTTAAAAGTATGGTTTCCTGGAAAACAACCTCATATCCCAGTGGTCTTTAATTCGTGGATTTCACTGACGGGCAGACACATGAGAACATATGCAGCATAAAGGGGATAAGGCAATGGTTGGGGTAATTGGAAGGGAAGGCTGGCATATGTGGACCCTTCCTTATTTTCCCAATGAGGACAAAACTCCCCACGATGATTTATTTTCTGCTTATTTTTCTGTGGACTAGGGAGAAATAGAATAGTGCATCACCAGCCTGCAAATTAGCGTTGGAACAGTCACTGAATCAGATGAGCCTTCAAAAACCCCTTCTGGAAGGCGACTGTGGAGGCTAACAAATTCAGGAGGTATGTGGACACAAGTGGGTAACCCAGAAGCCACAAATTATACCCAGCATGGAATTAGTACCACAAAATATCTGGCCTTCACTATGAATCAATGGAACTTGGATTTCAGAAAAGGAAGATAGGTAAAATAAAACCAGAAGGTAGGTAAAATATAACCCTTTTTTAAGTTTTTTTTTTAAAAGTATTTGTCTATTAGTTTTGAGAGAGAGACTGGGGGAAGGACAGAGAAAGAGGGAGACAGAGAATCCAAAGCAGGCTCCACATTGTCAGAGCAGAGCCCAACATGGGGCTCAAATCCAGGAATCATGAGGTCATGACCTGAGCCAAAATCAAGAGTCAGACACTCACTGACCGAGCTACCCAGGTGACTTCCCCACCCCCACTTTTTTAAGTGACATACGTCATATCAGCTATCAAGAGAAAATGTGCAGTATGAAGAAAAGAAAATTAGGCTGACTGTCCAAAGATGTGAATTTTATCTCATACTCTTTCTAAAACTAGTGATTTGAGAGAAATTATTCAATATTTGAGGCCTCAGTTTGCTCATCTGTAAAATGAATGGGTTGGTCCAGAAGTTTCACCTCCCTCTTTTTTCATAATAGGGGTGGTGGGAGGGAACCCTTGATAATTTCCTTGGACAGCAGTGCCTGAACTAAATAAAATTCATGCACCATCTGCTACCAAAAGAAAAAATTAAAACATGTTTCCCTACATCAACCACATATCCATTTGAAGAGCAATGAATCCAAACTGCTATTATGATTTACATTAAACATTCTGGAATGCACACACTGGAGCCATGAGTGATGTGTGGGGCGGGGGTGGGGGGTTCTTCCACCTGCTTTACATGCCTACAGAATATTCATTGATTTATATGTAAGTCACTGAACAAAATGAGTATTCCGCTAAATAGCCTATGCAAATGACCATGCACCAATCACTTAAAATAATTAGGAACTTATAAAATGACCATATGTAGTCATTATGAATAATTATATTAAACCACAAAGGAAATCTCTCTCCCAGCCCTTTCCCTGAATCCTGAAGGAAATCCGAGCAGTACAGAGGCAGCAGGTAATTAAACAACAAATTTTTAAAAAGTATACAGTTAAGAAAAGCAATTTCCTATAGTTGAGAATGCCTTATGTGTGTATCCATCGGGTTTGAATGTTGTCAGGTTAAAAAAAAAAAAAAAGCCATCCACAGGGCAACATGAGGAGCTTGGAGAAGGCCTGAAACCCTGTGCCTTTTCCAAACAACCCTGAGCTGACTTCTCCAGGAAGTGATGGGGAGCTTTCCAATCTGGGAGTAATGTAATGCTTCACTTCCTCCTATACTTCCGAAACTTGTAGTTCAGTCATTTTAGATGTTAGTTGGCCGTGTGTTGACTCATGTTTGGTTGAAATTCCCTAGCATGCTTCATTACCTAACCAATAAAGCAATCTAGTGGAGTTATTGAATCATACACTGCTTGCTGTATTACCACCCTCTTGTTTTTATTTTGATATGTGATTGCTCCCCTGGACTATTGCTCAAAAGGGAGATGCATGTTTCATAACCTTTAAAATAAATCATTGCCATCATCTACACAAGACCTCCACGCTTTAATACACTGCCCCCTCCTAAACAAAGCAAACAAAAAAAACCCCAAACTATGCATCAGCATCAATGCAAAATAATCCAGGGAACCTGATGTCTGTTGCTGTGTGAGTTTAATTTATTATAGTCTAACAACAGGGTTAAAACTAAGAAGACTCATTGTTTTTATTTCCTACAGAGCAAGTCGCTTTGATTCCGTATTTCTTTCTGGCCTGAGTAAAGCTTCTATTTTGTTCTTGTGAAGAGTTTTTTTGTACTGGGGCAAGAGCTGATATGTTAGCAAGTCAGTCACAATGATCTAGAAATATTTGGAAATGTCTAAAATGTTGAAGCATCCTTGGATGCCAACATTGTCCACTGAGACACTGAGGTATTTCTCCTGGGACAGCCTGGGTTAAAACTGGTAAGGAAATCCTAGCATTCTTCAGGGAACTTACAGAGTCCATTCAATCGCAGTGGAAGAAAATCAAATCAGGACATGAGGGGAGTCAATTTCTCTGCTATCAAATTTACTTTAAAAAATCATATATAAAATCTATGCCTAAAAGGGAGACTTAATTTCTATCCCCATGGATCTGTTAGGATTTCCTTAAAATTACTAATAATATCTTGATAAACATTATACCATTTGACCAATGAGATCATATTACCTGTTTTAAATTCTGGAATTCTTAAAAAATAATAAAGGGTCTGGCTATGGAAATTGTATTGTTCAACTCTATCACAAACTTTCATCAGATCTGGCAGATAATATCCAAATGACTGGTTAACAGATGCATAGCATCATTGCTCCTGTTTCTATCCCCTTCAAGAACAGCCTATTTTGAACTTTGTAGAGTGTCAGACATGGCAGAAATGAAAACCCGCAGTCAGGAAGACTTGACATCAACTTGCTATAGACAGCATCAGTAAATGATGGCTTTTTCCAATCCTGATGTACTGCTAGGTGGCTGAGTACTAGATGGCATTGTGGGAGCTGGGGAAGGGGGCAGAGTTCTGAATATTTAAATGGAATGGATTGAGGGGGAACCAGGAATATGGAACTCATCTATCCACCAGCCTCTCTGGAAAATCTAAACAGGCTGACTCTTAAATACAATTTAAAACTATCCCTCTTTTCCAAATCAGAAAAATATTTTCACCATTTTATATAAATATATGCAATTACAGAATCCTAAAATGATAAAAGAAACTGAAGTATCCTCAGATATTAAGCTCAATAAGGTTTGCCCATCTTTAGATTCTTTTATACCACCTTAATTAATTTTAACATATCCAATATTGCCTAAACTTATAACTCTTCAACAGTATCTTGAGAAGTACCTTGTTTTGTCGTGAATTACTCTAACCATGTACTAAAAATAATGTACATAAAAACAGTTTCTAGGGGCACCTGGATGTCTCACTCAGCGTCTGACTTCGGCTCAGATCATAATCTCACGGTTCATGAGTCAAGCCCCGCCTTGGGCTCTGTGCTGACAGCTCAGAGCCTGGAGCTTGCTTCAGATTCTGTGTCTCCCTCTCTCTCTCTCTGCCCCTTTCCCACTCGCATTCTGTCTCTCTCTCTCTCAAAAATAAACATTTAAAAAAATTTAAAAACGTTTAAAAAAAACAGACTCTATGTTCTCTATTTTTCATTGTGCAATAGAATTAATATGACTATTAAAATTTATTTATCAGAAATATTAAAAATTAAAAATATTTATCAGAAATGTGATAGTTTGTGAAACACAATTCAAGGTAGAATCTTCCATATTTCAAGTAGGAAAACAGAACTCCAGAGAGATAAAATAGTTTGTTCAAAGTCAGACTGTTAATGTTACAGATTTGAGAAAAGAATTCAGACCCAGTCTCAGTCTCAATCTCTTTCTCGCTCTCTCTCATTCTTGTTCTATCTGTCTCTCTCTCTATCTCTTTCTGTCTCTCTGTAGGTGACATATAACACTTATAAAATTACTGAAGCAAAGTGACTTAACACATACAAAGTATGGATGCTGGTTTCACAGATGTCTGACCTGTGCAGCCACATAGGACCCCACCCTCAAAAGGGTACCGCACTTGGTTTAATGCTATGCTTCCGTCATCTTAAAGTTCTTAACAATTTTTTATCAAGGGGCCCTGAATTTTCTTTGTGTATCAGGCTTCACACATTATATAGCCTATCCTATCTAGAGGGGGAAAACACACACACACACACACACACACACACACACACACACACACCTAAAATGAATAATCAATAACCAGCCATACATAATCGATGTATTAAAAAAAGAAAAACAATGTTTACGTAGCTGAGGCAATGAGCTCACTACGTGAGTATTCACTGATACCAAATGTGAAATCTCCCAGCCCAGTCTCCAAACTCCATGTGGATACACAAGAACAAATAAACCATGCAAATTCCATCCCTGTAGCACAATCTGAAGACAACACTATAAAATTAGATAAACTGTGATTTGAAAATAAGCCCCTGTTTTTGCAGAACTATTTCTATATACCCCCATCCTGAGCTCTTGAAAATGATAAGGATAGTCTAGAAAAATGTGGGGGAGGGGCGCCTGGGTGGCTCGGTTGGTTAAGCATCCGACTTCGGCTCAGGTCATGATCTCACGGTCTGTGAGTTCGAGCCCCGCGTCGGGCTCTGTGCTGACCGCTCAGAGCCTGGAGCCTGTTTCAGATTCTGTGTCTCCCTCTCTCTCTGATCCTCCCCCGTTCATGCTCTGTCTCTCTCTGTCTCAAAAATAAATAAACGTTAAAAAAAATTAAAAAAACGAAAAAAGAAAAATGTGGGGGAGAGAACCAAAAGAATATAGGGTTAAGTTTGGACTCAAGTTGGTGCCGGAAAGAGAACATCTGCCATAAACGTGAAAAGGGTGGAAACTAGAGCTGGTGGTTTAGAGCACTCGCTGCAGGGAAGGGACTTAACCATGTGTTCAGAATGGTTCTGAGAGACTGAGAGTAATTACAAAAGGAGAACAAACCTTCAGGAACTGTGAGGAGAAGGTAACAAAAAACAAGATGGAGGGATTAAGGGTTCAGCAATATAAAAGAAACACCAAAGGAAATAACACACAACTCCTGTCAAACCTCCCTGCTCCCAATAAAAAACAACCATTAAAGAAAATATACGTCCCTGTACCAACAGAAGAGAAAACTTGTCACCTTGGCATCTTGTGAGCCACCTCCAACCTTGAAAACCAAAAGTGATCAAACTTTTGAACTGATGATGTCTCCCTCAAATCCTAAGAAAGCAAGCCACAGAAAAACTGTAACACAACACTCCAAACTGAATTAAATATCTTCAAATAAGCATTTGGGAACATATCATACACACACACACACACACACACACTGAATCATATTTGGAAATGTTAAATGCACATGGGTAAGAAACAGGAAGGACTGAAATGACAGTTGTCTGAATTAATGAATTAAAAAGAAGACAAAACAGGGGCACCTGGGTGGCTCATTCATTTACGTGTCTGACTTCAGCTCAGGTCATGATCTAGTGGTTCATGAGTTCAAGCCCCGCGTCGGGCTCTGTGCTGACAGCTCAGAGCCTGGTGCCTGCTTCAGATTCTGTGTCTCCCTCTCTCTCTGCCCCTCCCCGACTCATGCTTGCTCTCTCTCTCTCTCTCTCAAAGATAAATAAAAATATATTTTTTTAATTTTTTAATAAAAAAAGAAGACAAAATAGCAAAATCATATAAAAATATAATCAAAATTATTAAGTGCCCAAGGAAAAATAACAGATTTGAATGGAAATTTGATATGGGCATTAAAGAAAAGCAATAAAATAACCAAGATAACAGCAATGAGATAAAGAAAGAAAATAAGTGAAGCAGACGTCATGCAAAGAATATCCAACTAATGTCAAACTGACGTCCATGGGGAAGAAAAACAAAACAATAGGGTGGAACAAATATTTGAAACTATGATCCACCTTAAAATTAAAAAAACAAAGCACAAAAGTTCAATTAAATGATACTTAGGTGAAAAGGGAAAAATTCAAAAGTAAAATACAGAGCTTTAAAAAAATGATAAACACTACTTAAAATTTAGAATCTAAGGGTCACATTGAAAGCAGTGAGTAGAAGAAAATCCACAGCATGAACGCTGTCAATAAAATTTTTTTAAAAATTCAATACATGCATTAAATTTCAATTCAAAACGTTAGAAAAACCAGTGAATTAAAACAAACAAAAAAGGGTGAGATTCATAAAGACAAAACTAGAAGTTAGGAAAGAAAAAAACGATAGATATAATTAACCAATCAAAACCATATTTTGTAAAATGAAAACAAAATTAACTAAATACCACTTAACGAAAGGAAAATGGGGAGAAAAAGTATAAAAATAAGAAATTACAAGGGAATAACTATGGAAATTAATGTGAAAATCTTGATGAAATGGAGAAAATGAAAGAAAAAATGAAAATTCCAGAGAAAGATGGGCAAAAGAAATAAGAAGAACCAGTATAGAATGCCTCTTAAATACATGAAAAGATGCACATGATATTGAGTCAAATAATCTCCACTTTATGTGCATGAAAAGAGTGGAGCCCACTGAGTGCAATAATCTGCCTAAATTCATATAACAAGTACAAGTAGGAACAGACTGTAATGACTGGCTCCAAAATGCCTGTTTATTTTTTTTTAATTTTTTTTTCAACGTTTATTTATTTTTGGGACAGAGAGAGACAGAGCATGAACGGGCGAGGGGCAGAGAGAGAGGGAGACACAGAATCGGAAACAGGCTCCAGGCTCCGAGCCATCAGCCCAGAGCCTGACGCGGGGCTCGAACTCACGGACCGCGAGATCGTGACCTGGCTGAAGTCGGACGCTTAACCGACTGCGCCACCCAGGCGCCCCTATTTTTTATTTTAAACATACTACCCTGACTCCATCAGCGGTTCTCTTACCCTCAGCATGCTTCAGTTTGTTTTCCAAATTACAGATTTGAAGTAAACAAGAGTTAGGTACTCTTAACATTATAACATTATGGGATAAATCTCAAAGACAGAACATTGCCATTCTCATGACATTATCTGACACCACTGGCCATAAACACCATCTGCTCTGTGTAAATCCTGGTAAACCATGGCATGAGTGTCACAGCTTGGAAAGTGATTTGGTGACATTCATCTTGTCATGTTCTTTTCATGGTTTGTAGTGTTCAAACCCGAAGATCTTTCTCAAAAAAAGCAAACAAACAAACAAACAAACAAAAACCTCTACTTAGGCAACAGGGGTCATGAGCTGATTTATCACTGAAATCCTGATCTACCACATTCAAGGAGGTGGTTTAATAGTGTCCCATGGAAAGTTTCATGATATCTATATTTCTACATAGCAGGAGAACCATTTTCAGACTGGGCACATCTAGGAGAAGTGACTTTTCAAAACTACCCTGTCCCATCATGCAGCTAAAAGAAGAGAGAATACAAAGCAGGACTCAGGCAGTTCGAAAAGGGACTCTGAGTTCTTAGAGCATAAAGACAGCTATGGAGTCCCAGCCTCTGTCAAACACATCAATGCTATTTCAGGATACACGATGGAGACTGGCATGTCCACATGGCATTTTGGAGACATCCTTAGAAATTAGTTGAACACCTTGCATCCAAAGTAGACTTAACATTCAGAGAGGGAGTAACAATTGTTAAAAAATTAGTCACAAAAGAATTAGATGACTCATTGGCTAATGTGGAACCCAAAGGAAATACTGGGGTGATATAGGGGAATTTGGGAAATGAGAAACTATTCAAATAAGAATAGATATGATGCATTAGACCTCAACGACTTGTTTTTCACTAGCTACTTAGTAAGGTAGATTGGATATTAATATTAGAATGTCTCTCTGTCGTACAGAACTATGCTCATGTTAACTTTACAGTATAATAGAAATATAATTCTATTTTAATAGCCTTGGGTTAAGTTCTATTATTGGGGGAGACTAAATTCTGCAACACAGAACTCCAAGCCACAAGGTTTAACCCAATACAAGCTCAATGCTCATTTGCAGGGTAATTGGTGAGGTGCTATGATCATGTAACACTCACTGACCCAATCTCTTTTATCTTGTAATGTGATGCTATAGACTGAATATTTGTGTCCCTCCAAAAATCATATGTTGAAACCTAACCCCCAATGTGATGGTATCTGGAGGGGGGGCAGCCCTTGGGGGATAATCAGGTCAAGAGGGTGGAGCCCTCAAGTATAGGATCAGGATCTTTATAAAAGACCTAGAGAGCTCCCCTGCCTCTTCTAGCATCTAGGACACAGTAAGAAGACAGCAGTCTATGAACCAGGAAGCAGGTCCTCACCAGACACCCAATCTGTTGGTTCTTTGACTTTCAGCCTCCAGAACTATGAGAAATAAATGTCTGTTGTTTATAAGCTACTTAGTCTATGGTATTCTGTGATAGCAGCCTGGACAGGAAAAACCATTTGGCATCATCAAATATGGCTTCCAGAGTCACTGTGATTGGAGACCTGAGGCTGTGAGGGCCACACAGCGGGGTTATGGATAGAACTGGAAGTACACATACACCATTTATATCCACGTTCTACAGTCTAGAACACAGTCACATGACCTCAATTTAACAATATGGAGGGCGTGGATACATGCTACCTGCATGTGTGCTAGGGAGAGAACTTAAATGGATTTGGAAAACATAAGGCATTATTGCTGCTATAGACTTGTTAATACTTTTGTTGTTTCTACATAAAATTCCAAGTTGAAAGAACTTCTTTATGTACTGTTATTGACAAATTCTTGGATATGGTAGGACCAATCTGGCTTTTGCTAGTATGATTCTGCTGACTTGAATGGGAAGATCAGGTAGGCAAGTGCCTCAGAGAATGGCCTCTTCTCTACCCACTTAATTTCTACCTGGGTGTACCACACATAACCTTAACTCTACACACTCAATAAATGTTTCATCAATGTTTCTTGGAGAGCACTCAGCTGGGGCAAGGAAATCATTGCATCCAGTGGAGGCACAATCTACTAGGGATGCTTTCTCCACACAAATTCAAAATTCAAACCAACTGCTTCAATGCTGACATTCCAAACTACGTCCCAAAGCAGGGAGTTTTAGCTGGGCGGGTGACCTGTGAGGTGGGCAGTGCATGACCATCTGACTTTCAGATAAGATCCTTAAGAGTCAATAAGCCTTTTTTTTTAAGAAAAGAAGCTGCTGATTATGCAATTCTCTTCCTTCTGGCCTGAAATGTGCTGTCCTCAAATCAATTTTCCACTCGTAGTCAATAGTGACCATGACTCACACTGTGACCTCATTGTCCACTTTCATTCTGTGTGTCTTGTTTCCAACAGTATAAGGAAAGAGGTGGTTGTAAGCGCCACAATGCATGGGCCCCTCACTCCTGGAAAAAGCCCTTTCCTTACTCTTTTGCCTCTAAACAGAGATCACAACCCTCCTCATGTTCCCCACATGGGTCAGGGAAATGAGACTCTTATTTATTGTTTTAAAGAGGTTTCCTGGCTCACACGGTCTCCTTTTGAGGATCTCTGAACTCTGTCTGAAATGTTCACAGCTACCATTTGTAAATGGACCACGGTGCTTTTGTTTTGGATTGCACCTGCAAAAATATCTCTTTCACTTGCCCTACAACATGAAAATGTTGGCAACAAGTATGTCCAAAGTTAGGAGAAGAATGATGTCAGCTGGAACAATGGGAAATCTCAACATCATGGGGGCAAACAGCACAGACCTTGGTCATATGGGAGGAATTACAGTTAGTGATTGAGAAAACTAAGACCCAGAAGTAAGTCCTGGATCTGGACCCATACTTGAGAATACCCTATTCTGACACAATCCTCCCCATAAGTGAAGAGTACAAATGGCCAGGAGTATACCCACCTGGACTCTGAACACCACTCATATGGAGGTATTACAGATCACAAAAATTTTGACCAAAGTGGATAGGCCCACTCGAGGCCCTGCGTGTAGACTTCTTTCCCAGGTATATTCTCTTCAGGGCTAACTACACCACTCAAGTGTATATCCCCAGGTCCAAGAGCCTGGGTCAAGGAACAGCCACTAGGGAGGTTGGACAGAGCTTCTAAGTCCTGGGTGGGAGGTCCTACACATGCCGGTGAGGTCCCTCACTCATAATGCCTTTTGCTGAGGGGAACCTGGTCATAGCACCAGTTTTAGAGTCTAATAGACTCTAGGTCAAATTCCAAGTCTGCCTCTTACTTAACCCTGTATCTTAAAACAAGCTGTCATTGTACTATTTTGTATCCTCATCTGGGAAAATGGTGATAATAACAATAGCAAATGGCACTGTGGATTCATATTAAAACTGGACAGCTTCTAAAAGTATGAACGTGGAGCATGGAACATAATGGGCATTTGAGATGTGTCTTTTGGTTGGTATTTCTTATTTAGAAACAAATTAAAAAATAGCACAGTTAGTGGAAACCATGTGCCTACATTTTGAAGGTGGTTCTTTAAGTGGTGAAAAGAAATACCAGGTAGTGTGCTTTGGTGATGTTAGGAAGGGAAGGCATTGTACAGACCCAAGTGGCTCTCAGCACCAACTGTCCGGCCTAGATTCTTGCTAAGGGTCCGTACGCTTTTGCATAGCCTGGAAACACTGATCAACTCCCTGCCCATCAACCCCACTCCTTCAAAGCTTGGAACCCAAGACAATGGGACAATTTGCCAGACCAAAGAGATGGCTTGAGAAATGAGGTGGCTTATAGCCCACCATCCATTGTTTTGTTTTGCATCAACTCTTATAGGAGTTAGAAAGGTAGTTGAGGGACTTGTCTAGATTTCTACCTGTGTCATTAGCCTCAAGAAGAAGCCAGACCTGGTAGAGCCCTTAGCTCAGGAATGAAATATAATACCATTCTTAATAATGAATACTTTGGAGGGAACCATGGCCAACTTTCTAAAGCCACATCCTGTATTTCAGAAGAGTGATATATTTTATGTGAAATGCCCATATTTACTTCACTCATAAGTGCAAAAAAAATCAATGTCAATGGCAGCCATAGTTTATCCATGAAAGAAAAATCCCCATCCAAGCAGTTAAGAAATATTGCCTGTGCTATTTTTCAAGTAACTGCTGGAGAGCCCTAGGTGACACTAATGCCAGCCTACCTTTACTTAGCTCTTGGACAGTTCTCTCAACTTGTAGTTATTGTTCTTAAAAAGTGGAATAGATAGATACAGACACACATACACAATTGATATCAAACTGTTGGCCGACATTCACCCATGGAATAGAATGATGGATGTCACTGGTTCAATCCATGACTTATCAGGCTAATTTCCTGTTTCAGGTAAATAAGAGAAAAGAATGCACACTAATAATATTGTTTTAAAAATGTCTCTGGGGGCGCCTGGGTGGCGCAGTCGGTTAAGCGTCCGACTTCAGCCAGGTCACGATCTCGCGGTCCGGGAGTTCGAGCCCCGCGTCGGGCTCTGGGCTGATGGCTCAGAGCCTGGAGCCTGTTTCCGATTCTGTGTCTTCCTCTCTCTCTGCCCCTCCCCCGTTCATGCTCTGTCTCTCTCTGTCCCAAAAATAAAAGTTGAAAAAAAAATTAAAAAAAAAAAAATAAAAAAATAAAAATGTCTCTGGAAGAAAGTTTATTCCAGTGAAACAAATTGCAAGAAAAAAAGATAAAAATATGAATGGGGGGATAAAAATTAAAGAAATTTAGGCATATCAACTAATTGCCTCTATAGACCTCGTTTGGGGTTGAATTCAAGTAAACCAACTTTACAAATATGTAAGATAATTGAGAAAAGGCGATCACTGACTAGATATTTAATTGTCTTAGGGAATCAGTATCAATACTGTAGGGCTAGGTGTGACCACATTTAGAAAACGGACCTGCTCTTTTCAAGATACATACTGAAACATTTATGGATGGAATGTATGGTCTGTGGCCTTGACCTCAAAACACTCCAGGAAAGTGGAAGAAATCAGGAGGGGCAGGAGGTGAAACGCAGTTGGTTGTGAATTAACAATTCCTGAAGTACACAAGAGCCCATTTATTCTCTACTTTGACACCTGTTTGTTATTTTCTATAATAAGGTACCAAAAGACAATCCCGACATAAAATTAATATTTTTATTTACTTACAAGAATGATTACAGAGGCCGAATTGTAATCATTGATTGTTTGCTTGATCTTCAGAATTCAATCCTCATGAAACCATCAGTGTATAACTTTGCACTGTGAATCCATAACACGCTTTCTCAACACTGCATCCTGCTTTCGATCCATGTGTTATTCCACTTATGTTGAAATGACAAGATTTATCCCACACGTTATGAGTTCACACATGGAGCATAAATGTATATTTATATGAGTTTTAAACCGATATTTATTCTGCTGTTCACGCATACATATTACTACCAGCACTGAAATTGGAATTTTGGAAAGCTCGGACGAAGCCATTTCAATATGGATGGAAGTCAGCTTTGGGCAGCTTTGACGCCTCCCAGGAATACTCTTAGTGCAAATGAAATGGGAAGGCTCACCACAAGGTGCAAAATACAAACCACCCCTTGTGTTTTCTCATCATATCCAACTTTCTGGTTAAAAATTTATCAAATCCACCAGTTATGAATATCAAGCTCTATCAGAATGCATGAGATTAAAACATCAAGGTCTACAGATTTAAGAAATTGTTGGGGCGAGAAACTGGATTTTTTAAAAAAAACTGAATAACTTGTGAAATTTCCATTATTCTATCCTTTCTTTCTTTCTTTTTTTCTAATCTGATAGGAATTGCAAACAGACCTGGAAGGTCTAAAGTTGCCTCAGGGAAATGAATTACAAAACAGAATATAGAAGCCTTCCTAATAAAATCATTAAAAAATAAGTTGAGTTTACATGTAGCTGAAAACTGATACCTAGGGTTTCTGTTTCTTTGTTTATCCTCTGGCCTCTCCCTGCCCACAGTTCTTCTCAAGGACACAGTAAATACTATTACTAAATACTATCCACTAGATATAGGAGGAAAATAATTTGTTCATGTGTTCACATGCTAATCAATTACTACTTTTTTTTTAAAGCAACGCTAGAATGTGCATTACAATTCCTCTTTTTTGGGGGCGCCTGGGTGGCTCAGTCAGTAAAGCATCCGACTTCGGCTCAGGTCATGATCACACAGTTTGTGAGTTTGAGCCCTGCGTCGGGCTCTGTGCTGACAGCTCAGAGCCTGAAGCCTGATTCTGATTCTGTGACTCCCTCTCTCTCTGACCCTCCCCCACTTGTGCTCTGTCTCTCTCCCTCTCAAAACTAAATAAAACATTTTTTAAAAACCCACAATTTCCTCTTTTTTTTGGCACATGACCTTCAGCCCTAGATCATATTATAATTTTTTGTGAAGATCAGAATATAGGGAAATAAATATCTGGCATATAACACAGAAGACTGCTTACTATCAGTCTAGCATTTTACTAAATTGAGGATATAATATGCTTAATACAGAATCTCTGCCTTCAGGTGTCTTTCAGATCAATGTGCCATCCATTTGAAAAGAATATATTTCTTCACGTTTATTACAATTGCATCAAAATCACATAAATTAGTTTTAACCTTACAGAGAATTCAGGAACTCTACAAAGATAGTTGTAAACCTCCCCTAAAAAAATTAATATCTGTTGAAACTAAACCACGCCACATGCCTTGTTCATTTCATAACACTAGCAAAAAAAATATATATATATATATATATAACGCAAGCCACTTCTGGTCCCAGGTGGTAACCTGTTGCAGTACCAAATTTAACTTCTAATTTGACTGCATCTACACAGAAAGGTTTAGCACCCTAGTGTGGTTTAGTTGCAGGAAAGCACTAAGTCTCAAAAGATATGCAAAGCTCTAGAACACTGCTGCCGTTGTAATAACTCAGGAATGTAAAGACGGCATACTGATTTGACACGGTAAAGAAAATTCTGCCCACCCAGAGGGGCTGCCGAATCTCCAAATCACCCAGCAACAGTGTAAACCCTGGATTGGATTTGGGCAAGCTCTGTGACTCTAGTGGATCTTTTATGTGTGTTAATTCTACGCGTTTTAAATTTCATTCTTTTCCTCAGTGAATTCTCTTCTGGACTCCTTTTCCCCTCTCATTTTCTTTATTTCTATTTCTTTCCACCTTAATGTTTAAAAACCAACACTCCAGGAAAGTAAAGAGTTGCTTTCTTTTCCATAATGTAGAAAAAACAATGTGTGGCTGTGTTAAAACTTGGAATCCATAAACCTGTAAACACAATCCCTGGTTAGAAATTTCTCCGTCATTCACAGGAGACTTAGAAAGAAGCATTCACTGCCATTTACCAGCCAAGCGAAGACTGGGGGCTTTGCAAATGGCTTTCCACAATAAGGGATTTTCATAAAACACATGGATTTTGTTTCAGAGACTGACTGTGGTTCATGCATTTGTTTATGTACCTTCCTCCTCCCTCACTGTTCTCTGCTTTTGGGTTCACAGCCTTGAAAGCCTCTGAAATGATTATTTAGGTGCTGACTGCACAAAACACAAGGACTGTATGAGTGAGGCCCCAAATTCATGTCCTCTGCAGTGACTGGGGAAAGGAGGGGCTGCCTGGATTGCAGAGATAACCTGTCACAGTCCTCAACCCTTCACTTCCCAGGTGTATAAAAGGAGGGGGCTAGACTCAATGGGTTCTGTGATATAATTAGTCTCAAGTTATTTATTCAACTGATTTTTTTTTAACATTTATTCATTTTTGAGAGACAGAGACAGAGCATGAGTGGGGGTAGGGGTGCAGAGAGAGAGAGAAACACATACAGAATCCGAAGCAGGCTCCAGGCTTTGAGCTGTCATCTCAGAGCCCAACACGGGGCTCGAACCCACAAACAGTGAGATCTTGACCTGAGTGAAGTCTGAGGCTTAACCGACTGAGCCATCCAGGCGCCCCTTATTTGACTGATTTTTAATCCCATTAGTTTTCTTCTCTCTTTGGCAAAATAAAAATGTTAAAATCCTCTCTTTTCACCTTTCTAATCCCAACCTGAAAGGTTTGATATGTATTTTTAGAGGCTTTTTGTCTACACTTTTAAATACAACATCATGTGAAAATATACATGAATAATAAAAACACATACACCTTTTTTTAAGATGAGATCAGGCCATATAGAGCTATAATTTCCAATACAATAGTCATTACTTAGTGATGCTGTTTATGTTTCTATGAATCAAAATGAAATAAAATACAAAATGCAGTTCCTCAGTTTCACTAACCACATTTCAAATGCCCAAGTAACCAGGTGAGGCTCAGGGTTATTATATTGGAAAGCACAGATATAAAATGTTGCCATCATTGCAGAAAGTTCTATTGGACAGTAGCTGATTTATTAATAAATTGGATTTATTATTAATAAATTGGAATTTTGTTCTTCTCCTTTAAAAACAATTCTTTGAGGGGCACCTGGGTGGCTCAGCCAATTAAGTGTCTGACTTGGGCTCAGGTCATGCTCTCATGGTTCATGGGTGCAAGCCGAGACCAGGTTCTGTGCTGACAGTGTGGAGCTTGCTTCATATACTCTCTCTCCCTCTCTCTCCCTCTGTTCCTCCCCACTCTCTGTCTCTGTCTCTCTCCCTCAAAAATAAATTTAAAAAAATAATAATAATAAGGGCCCCCGGGTGGCTCAGTCGGTTAAGCATCTGAGTCTTAGTTTTAGCTCAGGTCATGATCTCACTGTTTGTGAGTTTGAGCCCAGTGTCGGGCTCTGTGCTGATAGTGCAGAGTCAGCTCGGGATTCTCTGTCTCCCTCTCTCTCTGCCTGCCTCTCTCTCTCTCTCTCTTAAAAGTAAATAAAACAAACATTAAATACATACATACATACATACATACATACAATTCTTTCAACAATCCCAGACTGACATCAAGAAGTAAAACTATCAGAATTCACATTCACTGGAAGAGACAAAATTGAGCTATATATACTTACTTTGGTTCAGGAATCATTTTTTTTAAGGTCCTAGTTGTATGGATTTTGATCTCTACCACAGAATGCAAGAGTTCAATTTGTTATGTCATGTACTCTACCAGATTTGAAATGTCCAGAACCTAATGACTACTACATTCTGATATTTCCTTGGAAAGACATCATTTTAGCTGGGAAAGGATAGAGCAGATACATTCAAAAATAATCCCTCAAAAGCTTCTTCTCAAATTTAGGCAGTAAACAATGCCCAGTCTCAGCCACAGAGACTCTGGAATCTTTCAACTGTCTTCCCAGAGTACCATTCTTTGTTCTAATAACTTGATATTTTGCCAAAAGCCCAATACTGGGTGGTTTAAAGCTAGGAAATTAACAAGAAATCAGAAAGCCAAATGAGCATTTACAGGTAGAAAAAGCAAAGTATAATTATCTGGTCTCTGAGGAGCTAATTATAGGCTCAGTTGAAACTGGGAGCATCATGGGAGGACACACATGCATGTACACTTGCACACATACACACAAATGCACGCGCATACACACACACATGCACAAACCCGTCTGTGCCCGCCTCCAAAGAAGCTGGGAGAGGCAGTGCTGCATAAATAAATCATTTGGACGGCTCACTGTTTCAGCACGATCGATCTCCCACCCTTGCACTAGGGTCAGGCACTGCATACCCACAGCCCGCCCTGACCCACAGTTGTATATAAAATATGATATTAAGGAAAGCTTCCCACCAGCCCACTTCTACCTGGGAGGCCCACCATCCATCCATCATTCATTACTCTGTGCCCACGCCAGCACCACCCATAGGCTGAAAACTTGGAGAAGTTAACAGCATTGAAAGGAAGACCGGCCCTCAGGAAACCCAAAGTCCGTGTCCCAGAAATCATGCAGCACCTAACAATTTTTCCAGAGTGTATTTAGCAGAAATTTACTGCCAAGATCCAATGGCTGAAGGAACTCTTTTCATTTAAATTATTTTGATGATCCTATGTGGACATTATACACATTGCTCAGTGTGGGGTTAACCTCTTCTAGCATTTCCAAAGAACACCGAATGTCTAAGAGGGAAGCAAGTAGGGGGGAGGAATAGAGTTGTGTCTTCTGCTACTCCAGGATTTCTCAACGTTGGCACAATGGATGGGTTAGGCCAGGTAATTCTTGGTTATCAGGGGCTGCCCTGTGTATTATAGGATGCTTAGCAGCACCCCTGGCCTCTATCCACCAGATAGGAGTAGTATACCCCACTCCCCCCCTCCAGCTATGACAATCAAAAATGTTTCTAGACATTACCAAATGTCCCCAAGGAGGCAAAACTGTGCCCAGTTGAAAACTGCTGACTTACACACAGAAAGACCACTGCATTATGGCAAGAGTTATATCCTACCTAAGCAGGCGGTGTGCTAGACTTAAGCGTGGGGTATTAGTTTGCTCCAACTGCTGTAACAAAGTACCACAGACTGGGGGGCTTAAACAACAGAAATGTATTTTCTCACAGTTTGGGGAGGTCAAAAGTCTGAGATCAAGGTATAGGCAGGGTTGTTTGGCTTGCAGACTTCTCCCTGAGACGTGACATGGTTTTCCCTGTGTGTTTGTCTGTGCCCTGTTCTCATTTTGTAAGGACACAAGTCATATTGGTTTAGGGCCCACCTTAGTGACCTCATTTTAACTTAATTACTTTTTATAAAGACCTCATCTCCAAATACAGTCACATTCTGAGGTACTGGGGGTTAGTGCTTCAACATGGGAAATCTGGGGGGACACAATTCAGCCCATAACAGGAGGTAATTCCCAGACCTAACTACATGGTTTTTCTAGATCACTAACAACCTTGATGCATTATCTGTTGTAGATTCAGCCCTATTATTCAGAATCGGGTCTTTCTCCTGTGCTCATTCCCTTCCCATTAAAGACAGAGTAATTTTCTTGGCCAGGGATATGGGAGAAAGAATTGAGCATATGTGGCTCAGTCTTGCACCTTCTCTCATTTGCATCTTGCTGTCAGGCAGGGAAAGAACCTCCTGGAGGTTCTGAGGCCTCCTATTAAGGACTGATTTTTTTGCCCCTCCACACGTGAGATTATCTAGGTGGACAAATTTTTTTTCTGGAAAGGGCCAGATACTAAAGACATAGGTTTGGAGGGGCTGTATTACTATTTATTTCTGCCACTGTGGTACAAAATCAGCCTGCCCAGGCAATCCATACATGATTGCATTCCAATAAAACTTCATTACAAAAACAGGCCGGGAAGGGGGGAGGGGTGGGGGTGGGAGGCTGGATTTATCCCAAAGGCCATGGTTGGCCAACCCTTGTTCTAGAACATTAAATACATTATTTTATTTGCACAATTTCAATTGATACAGAATTGTGCAAGTTTAAGTAAAATAAGGGGCATGTTCAGAAGTGACAATCATTTGCCTGATAAGAAAAGCTAAGAGCTGCCCTGTTTTTCTCACCTAGAATTATGAATGGATATATACAAGAATATTTACAGTAACAACCATTTTGAAGTGCATTTAAACTGGATTTTTCTCTCGTTTCCCTTTTCTTTTTACTAACCATGTTGCCTCCAGCTCCGGTTTCTAATTTCTTTCCTCATTAAAAGTCCTGTCAACTCTCGCAAGAATAAAGTTGTTCTTTAAAAATACCCATCTCATAAAAGGCCTGTGCCCAGAAGGCATAAGATAAATAAGAATGTTTCATGAAACCTCCCTCCAAATAACAGACTTATGAGAAAGAACTTGAACTTTGATTTCAAGTCACTCCAAAGAAATCAGCTTCAAACTGGAGGTGAGCATCCTCAGAATGTGTTTTGCAGCATCATTCCTGGCCAGACACTTCCCATTATCTGTAGATGCATTTAAAACACATTTCATCCCTTTGTTATGCTAGCACACAAATCACAAATCCTCAGCAGAGACCAGACCACATGAGCCCGTCTTATTTCAGGAGGGCTATTAGCAGAGAGGGCTATGGAATATGCACTGATAACTGCAAGTCAGAAGCAATCGTCATAAACTGGGGATACCATAGAGGACTCTTGTAGTACGAACCAGGAAGCTGCTGTCGCACTGCCAGCAAGAAGCAAAAACATTGGGAAAAAGTCCAACATTCATTAATAGGGGATTGAGGGAACTATTTAGACACAACCATGCGTACTATTGAATGCTGGGCTGTTGCTAGAAAGAGTGTTTCAGATGAATGTGTACAACATGGAAAACAATCATGATATAATGTGAAGTGGAAAAAGAAAACAAAACAATACATATATGTATGTATGTGCGTATATGTATAATGTATGTACATGTATATATCTATGCATATACATATCTATCTATACATGTACTATATTGAGAGAGGTCATATTTCAACAACATGTTACGTGTGTTTGAAAATATTTATTACATAAATATGTATGAACACAGTTACTCATCTATCCTTTTCTATTAGATATACATACCCACTATCTCTAAATATTTTTGTCATTATATAGAAAATGGATACTACATATAGAAGATTGCTCCAGAAGGTGAAGAACATTTAAAAGACTTGTGTGGGATGGAAGGAGAGTTTTACCTTCCTACATACATTTGATTTTCTTGGAACATTTGTATTTTTAATGGAAAAAAATTAACCCATCCACCCTAGAAGGTAGGGGGGACTTTGAAAATGCTTTTCAATAACACACTTCATTGTTTTAAAAATTATAAAGTCTATTGTCAAAAAAAAAGAGTGAAATGAAGTCCTCATTTTCTCTCTTTCTGCAAACCTATTCAAGGCTCCAGGGACATCTGCTGCTAACAATTCAGTATGTATCCTGAAGGACCATTTTTTATTAAATCAGGACAGATGTTCTTTGGGAAAGACCAATTTCTTGAAGTTACAAATAGATTGCATTGCCCCATAGCAGAGAAGGGAAGGAATACAGCAACACTGTGTCCCACATGCCCCCACACCTGGTCAGGAGGACAGTGCATCTTGAGTTACCACTGAAAACGGTAGAACACTAGGGCTGAAGACTTCTGAGAACCTGAGTGGCCTAAGTCACTAAGTACTACTAACAGGAAAAAGACGGAATATGCACCACTGGGGAATACTCCAGTAATCTCTCATGCTCCATACTTTGAATTATGGCTGGCCATGGTAAGGTATGTTTTGGGCACAGATAAATGATGGAAAATGTGTTAACAGTTCCACTTACAGCTAATTTTTAATGACAGTGCCAGTACAAGACAGAACTTGAAGCATTTCAAGAAAAGGACTCCCAGTCGTCTGAAACTGTGCCAAGAACGGGCAGATGACTGCTTAACAAACACACATATTTATTTCATATTAGAAACAAAACTCCTGAGGGTGACTTGGGGGTTTAACTTAGCAATTATCACTGAGTCAATGTGCCAGTACCCAGAAATGACCAAGGAAGCATGCCCCAGTGGCAGGGAGATGAGACAGAAAACCACAAAAATGTGTACACGTGTACACACACACACACACACGCACGCACGCGCACACAAATTCACAATCACACATTCAATATTCCTCTCACAAGACTAAAATGAAGCAAGTTTGGAGAATATTTTGATAGTAACTTTCTTTTCTAAAAGAGTTGACCTCTCCTGTCCCACTTAGGCAGATCCAGAATAACATCTACACTGTTTTAAAAACATACTAACTTTGCTTATTCTGGTTGTTGTTTTGTTTTGTTTTGTTTTGTTTTTAATTCCAAGAATATCTTAGTCTGATCTCACTCTTAGCCCCAACTTAGTTTTCATCAATGATGGGGTTGTAGCATTTTCAATCTTTGTAGGCAGCAAATGTAACACCCTCTGTTGGCAGATTCACATTCCACCTAAATAACTAAGGAAGGAAATCCATTAGCTCCTTGACAATATTATTTTCCACTGTCTGTACTGCTGCCCATGTCCAGTGCCCTAGCACAATTCCTTGCACATCACTACTGCGGAACTTAAGAAACTCATTTTTCTCACGAATGTCATACTGCTTTCCGTATACTGCCATCACTTATTTTATTCATCAGAACTTTTTTGGAGGGGTTTCAAATAAAACACTCCAACTGGCTTAAGGGAAAAAAAGGAATGTTACAGTTCCTATGAGTTAAAAATGTAAGGATAACTGGATTTTGGCTGAGCTAGTTTTAGGGGCTGGGCACTCAGCCTTCAGGGGAACTCAGAAACAACCAGCAATTCCCATCTCAACATTCTGGGTTGGTTACCAACAATCCTTCTGAAAGTGAGTCTCATTGGTTGGACTTGGGTCATATGCTCATCTCCTAGCCAATCCTTATGACTGGGATATGGAGCTTTGCTAATTGGACAGGATTAGGTAACACACCCAACTAGAACACTAGGCACAGAGTCAGTGCCCTGCAAGTATGGGGGCAGGGGGAGTAATGGGAACGAGGTGGCTCCCTAAGGAAAGGAGAACTATACAACCAGAAGAAGAAAAGGATGCTAGAAAAATGAAAATAAGAATTATGTTGTAAAAAGTCCTTATCATAAGCAGAATTGATTTGTGCTAACCCAAATCCTTCATGAAGACCACCATTTGTGTGAATTCCAATTGTGAATTCTGCTGAAACACCAGGAGGACATTCAAAAGAGGCTCTAGAGATGTGCTGTCCCAGATAATAGCTACTAGCCACATGTGGACATTTAAATTGAAGTAATCAAAATTAGGTAACATTTAAAATTCAGTCCCTTGGTAGCACTAGCTTGAGTTCAAATGCTCAGCAATCACACGTGGTTAGTGGGTACTTTATTGGACAGTGCCGTCATTGCAGAAAGTTCTACTAGACTGTGCTATTCTAGAAACTTCCTCCCGCTACACACACCAAATTTAAAATAAAATAAAATAAAATAGGACATCTGACTGGGGTAGGAAAGGCAAAATGACCATGAAAAGTCCCTACAGGCCATGGATGTTATGATAACCATTATGATTAAAAACAACAGACAAACAAATGCTCAGGTAGGAAAAGCGATGCTTTTCTCTAAACAAACAAACAAACAAACAAACAAAAACCAGGAAGAATTCTTTCTTTTCTCTGTCAAAAGGAGACAAAGAGCATGTACAAAAGCAAACACGATGAAAGGTTAACTAAATCAAATGCTAGTTGCATTGAAAGGCTCTATTTCTTTGTTTCCTTTTTTCCATCCAAAATTTTGCAATAATGAGAAACAGTTACACATAGAATTCTGACAAGTAATTCTTGCTCTGTATGTATTTCATTTCCAGTGGTTGACAGAATGAATTTTGCTGTGTGCAAAGTTGAGTTGAAGTATATGTGATACTTGGAACAAAGTCCAAAAGCTTGGGTCTCTGTGTGTCGCTCCAGCATTCAGTGTTACCTCCCTAGTCTCCATGTTTTACCACTACAGGTATAATTCTGAGCTTCAGTCTCTTTGTACCTGCTCTCCTATCAGCCTAGAGTGCATGCCCCAGACTTCTTCCCATGCTACAGGTTTCCTCATAAACTGCATATCACCAGAAGACATGTTCTGATCATCTTGGCTGACACACATTATTCTCCATCACATACTCTATTCATTTATGTATAATACTTCTAATCTCTAATTATTTTGTTTACTCTTCCCCCCCCCCCCCGCCATTTCCAAGGGGAATGTAAGTTCCATGGGGGCAGGGACCATGCCTGTTCCACTTCCTGTTGTCCCACTGCTGAGTGAACATCTAATAAATACTTGTGGGGTGAGTGGGCAGAGAAAGAAAGCTAGAATCAAGACTGCAGGATAGTGTTCACCAAGCTGTCCTTCCCTACCTGCCAGAAACAGAACTCACGGATCATCAGGTGTTGGTCTGTTTTCCATTAGGAAACAGGACTTAGAGAAAGGATTTTGAGTTTTGCCACTAGGGTGGGACATTTCCAAAACTGCTGTGCTAGATCATTTGTGCACAGCCAGGACAATAGGAGGCGACCTCAAATGCTCTTCTGGCCTGCTTAATTTGTACTCTAGGTCCATAAAAAATAAGATAAAGACTTAAGATGCTCCCAGGAAGGACTTTTAGCAGAGCCAGAACTTAGGCTGACTAAAGAACTCCCACCTTTCTCTCTCCAAAGGCAAAGCCTGGGAGGCAGGAAAGATGCATATATATTTCAGATCCCATTATAAGTGATTAATAAGGTCAACTAAGTATAGTTTATCATCCTTCAGACCATCCTGCTACCTCATTCTTCTGATGGCCACTGTAAAGAAACTTCCAGATTCATCTTTGTTCAGTTCTCATGAATATTTGAAACCATAGGATGTATCCAAACACTTAGCATAGGTTCTTTCCCATACCAGGCACTCAAATATACAAATTAAACGCACAAATTCCCAAAGATATTGTTAAAATATGTCAAAAGATAATTTTCTATTCTCATACATTTTGGTGTACACATATTTAAACATTTAATATCTGCTCACAACCCGTCAGGTGTTTCTAAAATGATAAAGGTACTGCCAGGCTAAAATGGGGAAATATTCCAGTAAAAAGTACACTCTAAAATAGACCTGATACTTGGATGAAGAGCAGAAGAGAAAATGAAATACATGATTGGGAAGGCATTGAAACAGAAAATGGCCATTGATAACTAGTGGTCGCCTACAGTTTGTTTACTAAGAAAGCTATCCCAAGCTAAACCCATTTCCTCTGTTGCTAGAATCCCAAGTCAATCAGGCTAGAGGCCAGAAATCCTGTATCTGCCATTGTATGTGTAAAACCTCCATGAGTAAGGGAGGTGTTGGGGATAGATAAGGATACTGTTTGCTGGTTGAATGGCTGTGCCAAAGTTTGTTGACTGAACACATTGTTCTCCACCAGGAGGGTGATCACTAGTGATGTGCTGCTATATAGCTCTCTACTACAGACCCAGTCTGGGCCAATGGTTTTACCAACGACTTCGCTTCTCACTAACAAGAGCCAACTGTGATAAACCATCTATTGATTAATTCATTTCTTCAACTAACAGTTATTGAACACTTCCAGGTGATAAACATTGAGCTGAGGGCTTTAAGTTAACAAAGATAAAGAGAACAGTTTCTGCCCTAAAGAAGTTCAATTTAGGGGTAGGGGAGAGACAGATATGACATTTCAGTAAGTCCTCAAAACACAGCCCTGGCATATGTTAGGGTATCCATAAATACCTGTTGGGTGAGTGTGGACAGTCCAACTGACACTTTCTATTTGTACACCTGTGTGTGCTGAAGAACTATTTTTCCCCTCTTCCCCCACCTTCACTGGCGAACTCCTACTTGTCCTTCAGGTGTCAGCTTAGATGTCACTTTTTTTTCAGGAATTTTTTTCTTACACTCACTTCACACCCATCCCAGGCAAGAAGGTGCACTCTTCTCTATCTTTCCAAGGCAGCTATGACCCTGGTAACACTTGTTTTTTATTTTGCAATAGCTTGTTTACTTGTGTGTATACCTCACTAGTCCCATGAGGTCACAGTCTTTATTACACATTTTGCATCTCTAGAATCCAACCTACTATGTGGCAAATCACAAAAACCCAAAATATATTATTTAATATGAAGTTGATTGAAGCTCTGGCATGGGGACTGAAGCTTGGTGAGATGATTTTTACAGTTTCTTCTCCCTCTAATATTCTTTGAAGAGAATTCAATATGGCAACCGAGGATTTCAGTCCTTAAAGTTATTGTAGGAGGATAAATTGCAAGAGTCTGTATGGTGAGCCATGAGTTAATCCAAAAATCCAAACCGTTTCTTATGTTTTTACGGTCAAGTGACTTATGATTCCATTGTCGATGGCATTATGTTCACTCAAGTACTATTAACTAATATTTAGCTTCAAGTGCATTAGTAAGGCTTGCTAGACATTTGTGATGCAAAACACAATATTAACAAATTGCCAGTTTACTGAAGATAAAAGTTCAGCATTTCTATTAGAAATCAGGATTCCAAACAGCAATAAAAGTATAATCCATCACTCATTGTGTAGTCGCTTCCTTGCAAATTGTTCTTTTAGTGTTACTTTGTCTAATTCTAACTACAACCCTATGCAATTTTTATTTATTGTGACCCACATTTTACAAAGGAGAAAAGAGATGTCCAGAAAGCTAAGTTACTCTTCCAAAGTTACTTGGCTAGCAGGAGAAAGAACCAGATTTGGACTTCAGGCTCCAAACCTCTTTTTTTAACTTTTACACAATACTGCATCTTAGTGGCTATGAGAATTGTAGAGCTTGAGGTAAAGATAAGCTGGGTGGAGTAAGTGGCCCGTGGTGGCAAATAAAAGTCAGAGACAAATGAGCTTCAGTCTAGAAGTTGGGGTGAGGTATGACTTGAGTGGGAAAGGAGGTATCTGGTTATAAGGAATGGTATCAGTGCTCTGAGTGATTAGCATATGGATAGTATAATAGTAGGGGAAAGAAGACAGAAGAAAACCATCACCTTATGCATAGACTTGAAAAGTAAACCCAATTTAGCATAAGACATGCAAATGCCAGAACTGAGTCTGCTATAGAATATTTTCTTAAACATATATAAATGATCTTTTCAGACAAAAATATTTTCACCAATTATTCCAATGTCAGTTCTCTGAATCACCCAGCTCTTGGGACTGATTAAATAGATTACTTTCCCCCCAACTACCTAGGCTGCAAATTTATTGCTCATTTGCCTCCTTTACCTCTAAAATAAAGTGCAGATCCACCATTTACAATTTGATCAAAGTCATCATGATGAATATTTTTAAGACATTGTCAGACGTGGTTGTGCTGATTTTTAATAATAGCCCCTCACTAATCAATAGATAATTTAATTCAGAAATGTGAAGCTGTAAACTTTAATGCTCTGTTTGGTATTTTCTTATTAATTGAAAAGACGGCAAGTCAACTTTTATGTACAGAGAGAGCTAGGAAGACATATGCATTAAAATCAAATCTTGAAGGGGTGTGGCTTAAGGCAGGTCTGTTTCAGGGACCACACACTGTTAGTATTATGTCCAGGAGGAATGTGACTCTCATCTATACAACTAAGTGACTATAGTCATCTCTGAACCTTGCGCCAAGGCTGGGACTTGACCTAAACGCCTCCCCTCCAGTTATTTTTATAACGTAAGCACAAACCTTGCAGAAAAGAGGTTTTATTCTCTATTCCAATGCATGATCTTATTTAGTTTTACCTAAATCAGTCAAGAAGACCATGGTTGTGGTAAGCCAATGTGGAACTCTATTAAAGATTAACTTATCAAGGAAACTAATAATTCCTTCCAAGACCATTTATTACCTACCTTGTCACATACCACCCAGTCCAGGATGACCATTGCTATCATTGTTTTTTTTTTAAGTATTTTTTTTCAACTGTATGCATTTCCTCAGTTTCAAAATACCACCGGTTATAATAGCAAGAGTCAAAAGACAGGCAATTTATCAAAACCTTCCATTTATCTTAAGAAAAAAAAAAGATTAGAACCATCTTGAGGGCAAAAGTATGGAGAGAGTCAAAAGATCAGTGGTTGTGGGGGTAAGAGGACTGGGGGGCAGGGGGAGGTGAATCAGCAGAACACAGGAGTTTTAGGGTAGTAAAAATACCTTCTATGAAACGATAATGATGGACATATGTCATTACACGGTTGTGTTAACCCACAAAATGTACAACACCAAGAACGATCACTAATGTAAACTATGGACTTTGGGTGATGATGATGTCAATCAATGTAGGTGCCTCGATTGCAACAAATGTCCCACTCTGTAGGGGATTTTGGTAATGGGGTCAGAGGGCTAGGATGTGTGGGCAGGAGATATATGAGAACTTTTAATTGTGCTATGAATCTAAAATTGAAAATGCAGGTTTAAACTACACAACTTAAACCTAAAAAAAATAAAGTCTTAAAAAATATATTGACTTTCCCTCCACTTGGATATGTAACAGAAAAGTAGAAACGAATATTTCAGCAGGGTGTAATGCTCTCCTCTAGCCTCCAAAAACAACTGCCTTTTAAAAATGTTTGCAATTTGTTTTCTGCTTAAAGACATGAAGCGTTAATTTGGGCCATTTAGAGGATAAAGACCCAACAAATCAAAGAAAACAACTCTTATCATTTTAGTGTACGTATATATATTTTTTCTTAACAGGTTCCTACTATCCTTTTCTGTTTTAGTGAAAATACGATCACACTGAGTTTGGCCTTCCCTTTAGCCAGACTTTTCTGTGCTATTGACGATTCTTCCATCATATCACTTTTCATGAACATGAAGGCCACACGTTCACAAAACTCCACAAATACCTTCTCAACTACTCTTTGTTAGATGAGGAATAAATAAATGAATGTGGATTCTAGTGTAGTGTCGTTGATTTAATCAATTTTCTGTTACAGACCATCTGGGTAATTTTCAGTTTTTGCTATTATGGACAACTCAGTAATGCACATACATCATCACAGCCAAACCTTTGCACACGTTCATGATTATTTCTTCAACATAAATTCAGTCAAGGAAAGGGAATGTGCATGTTAAGTCTATTAAAGGCTATCGTCAGAGCTTACACTTAAGACAAGGCAAAAAGATGAAGTAAAACAGGTACTGGATCTAAATAAGACCCTGCACGTGAAAGAAGAAACCCAGCCACAGAGATATTGGGACCCACACTCCAACAATGGGAATGATGGCGACTGTCAGGTGGGCAGAAACTACAAAGGCACGTGCTCACGCAGGGCTGACAGACCTTGAAATGAAGTCGGGGGTGGAGAGAATGAATTGGCAAGGCAGAGATAGGTAACACGGAGTTCCAGGAACTCTACTACATTTCCACTTTCCTTCCGGGACACTCTAAGCACGCTCCTTGTTTCCTAACAGAAGCCTTAACCAGGAGCAAAGAGAAGATCTACTCTTGTGACAATGCGATCAACTCACTGTCCAGAGAGATACAAATTAAAGATCCGTTTCCAGGTCAAAGAAGCGTAAGTTCTTTCCCTCTCCTCCCTTAGAACCCATTACCTTTTTCAGTCCATACACGTTACCGGAAAAGCTTTCTTATCTCATTAGGGTAAAATACACTACCCAGAATTAACTTTTTTCCCCTTATTACTAAGATGACGCCACTTCTCACCCCTTCCCACAAGTTTTAAAGTATCTGTAATCAGGCTCCCTGACAAATGATGGAAGCATTTCATGTAGAATTTCTTTTCAATTAAAACTTAGCAAATCGATGGTGTATCTTGCTGCTGATCCGCTTGAGAATCAAGGATGTGTGGCACTGGTGGCTTGGCGTGGTTTGCAGGTGTTTGGGAACATGGTTACAGTCTGTTCTGAATATTTAAATTGCTCTGATATATTCCAGTCTGGACTCTTATGTCAATTCATCAGTGCCAAGGCTCTGCCTAACATTTTGCTACAAACTGGGTTCAATTGTAATTTGTCAACTACGGCACCCGTTGCTATGACGAATAACTTCAGTCTGGTTAATCTTTTGAACATAACAGCATTCTGCTACTTTGATAAATCTATTATGTTGTGGTTTACATATGCTTTGGGGAAAATTTTTATTGGGACATTTTACACTAAATCATCTCTAGTCTCCACTAACAAAGCAAGTGGAGGGCTGATGCTGATTGTAGCTTTCCAATATCTCAATAATGCCAAATTATCTTGGTTCTCAAAACTCACAAGACACGGGGAGGAGTGTAGTCTCTGAAGTTAAACCACATAGTTTCAAATCACGGATCCAGATGTACTTACATGGGTTTACTACCAAATTTCCTAACCCCTGGTTTTTCTCACTGGTAACATGAAGAGCAGTTTGCAGGGTTCAGAGCGATCATTCATGTAAAGTAGCACAGTGCCTGGCACAGGACAAAGAACCAAGAAACTCAGGACGTTGTAATTTTTTTTAAGTTTTTAATGTTTTTGCTTATTTTTTTTTTAATTTTTTTAACGTTTATTTATTTTTGAGACAGAGAGAGACAGACCATGAACGGGGGAGGGGCAGAGAGAGAGAGGGAGACACAGAATCGGAAGCAGGCTCCAGGCTCTGAGCCATCAGCCCAGAGCCCGACGCGGGGCTCGAACTCACGGACCGCGAGATCGTGACCTGAGCTGAAGTCAGACGCTCAACCGACTGAGCCACCCAGGCGCCCCTGCTTATTTTTGAGAGACAGAGACAGAGTGCAAACAGGGGACGGGCAGAGAAAGAGGGAGACACAGAATCCGAAGCAGGCTCCAGGCTCTGAGCTGTCAGCACAGAGCTCGACACGGGGCTCGAACTCACAAACTGTGAGATCATGACCTGAGCCGAAGTAGGACAGTTAACCGACCGAGTTACCCAGGCACCCTGGGACATTGTGATTATTACATAAAACTTCTGATATGTAAATGATAATACATTATTTATAATTATTGAAAAATAATTTTGGAAGATTTCCACTGTGAATGACAAAGTAAATAAAATTTGCAAAGGGAGTGTGCTGTCAGTGGAGGTGGCCAGGTCCCCAGTGGCAGCCGCCTAGGAAGCACCTCCTTGCACACTGTCATCCCAACAAGGCTGATACGATTGCAGGAGTGGGCACTTATTGACCTCAGCTACCAATTTGAAACTGGCTGTAAATTGTCCCTCTAGGTCTTAACACACAGGATGTTTCTACTTGGGGAAAGTGCATCGGCTGCAGTTTTCAGCAATACATTCTCAAAAAGTCAATTTCACCTTTTGGCAGCTCTGAAAGAATCCAGATTACTTTAAGTATAATAGCCCCGAATAAGGGCAATAGTTAAACGAAGGGAGGGGTAGAAGCTTGAAGAAGGAGTGACAAGCAGTTGTTTTTAATAACGGGAAAATAACACCACAAGAGAAAAATCCTCCTGTATTATATTTACAGCAAAGTGATTAAAAGTTTGGGTTTTTTTTTAAGTTCTAATTCCTTCCAGTAAAAAGAGCCACAGTACTCCATGATAAAAAATTGAAACAATACAATGCCCTGCTGACAGAGATAAATGAAACATCAAAACTGTGGTAAATATTTAAGGTGTTCTGACAGGTTATTTTGGCATTAAAACATTCCATTTCCTGATCCCCCTCCTCTCTCTCTCTCTCTCTCTCTCTCCCTCCCTTTCCCTCTGCCTCTGTCTCCCTGTCTGCCTCTCTCTCCCCCTCCCTTTCACTTCTCCAAAAGCATCTCATATATAAAAACACATTCCCTAAATATTCAATGGTAATGCAACGAATGACAAAAGATAATTGAGGCCAATTTGTAGCAGGAAATTGTATGTGGGGGTTAATGTTGAGAAGGGGGCAGTGGGCGGTGGTGCACAAAGAGCATTTTAATTTTCCTGATGGAAAAGAAGAGCTGAAATTATAAATAAACCACAAGGAAAGGACTTCAGACACTAAATCCTTGACTACAGGTTTTGCAATGTTATTCCCAAGACGGCTTTGCATTCACAAATAAATTTGACTCCAATATAGATGAACTTTTTATTTTTTTCAGGGAGATAATTATATCCAGCACCATTACGCAATTCCAATTGAGTATATTAAGTCGGAGGGAGTCAGCAAAGCATTTCTGGAAATTAATCTAAATAAACCAGGTGAACATTCTGATCTGAAACCTAGAGCAGAGAACCTGCACAGCTTTAGCTGCCTGAGTGCTGAGTTTTGCGATCAATTTATATTCAAAAGAAAACACTATGATGGTAAGAGGTGAAATGATCTGTGTTCACACATCTCAGAATATTTAGGTAAACTCGTGGGTGCCTTTATTATTTTTTTTATTCTGGAGGGTGGTATGTATATTGTACAAACTACCCAGCAATCATTGGGTACTAGATGATAAGTGAGCTCGTAGAAGGCATCCAAATGAGTACCCAGCTCCAAAAGGAGCTATTCTCTTCTCCTTTAGTAATTAAGCATTCAAACCAGTAAACAGCTTGGTTGGAATGATTTTATGACAAATGACCGAGAGCATATCAACCGTAAAACTCAGCTCGGCAAAAATCCCTCAAGCCCAGGAAGCTCAATCAATGTAGAGCAGACAGCAAGCCTCAGCGGCGGCAGCATTCTCTCACTCTGAGCCGCATAAATCCAACGAGGCCAGAATTGCTCTACTAACTTTGACATGAGAAAAGAGCGAGGAGGAGGAGGCAGGCAGGCAGGCTCAGTGTAGGACGTAGGGAATAAAAGGGAGATAAGAAATGCATTGCTGTTTCTCCCTTTTGGTCTGTTGCTTCTTCTGCTTGTGGGAGTCGATGAAGAGGACCAAACTGCACTGTGTCTATCAAGGCAGATATGAGAAAAATTCAAAGAGAAGAAGCAAACAGTCACCAAGACATGGGCAAGAGAGAAGGGGAGACGTGGGGTGACAGCAGGATGATCCTGGTACAAATGGGGTTCCTCAAGCATCCCCGAGTGTAAGCGTGAATGCAAAAGGCAAGCACACATTTTTTAACTCAATGAGCCTATCAATGTGGTTGATCATTTTTGTACTGTATTTTCCCCATATTTTATTATGAAAACATTCAAACCTGCAGCAGAGTTGAAATAACTTTATAGCAAACACCCATACACCCACCACCTATGCTCTATTAGTATTTTACTCTAATTGCTCTACCCCAGATCTTCCCATCTGCCCATCCCTCTATTCGTCCAACAACTTCTGTTTTTGGTGCATTCCCAAGAAAATTTTAGGCATTATTACCATCCGCCCTGTATACTTTAGCGTGGATGATATTAACTTAGGTTTAACATTTGTATTTTTACGGCACTACTTTCCTAATACTACGAAATAGTTAATAAATTTTGAAATTTGCACAAATTCCACCCCACCGAAAAACTGGTGAAAAATTGTGGCAAATTTCTTGTTCCATCCCCCTGGCTTCTCTCACGTGTACGTAGCACATTAATTAGACTGAGATCATTCTATTTCATCCAATAATGTCAAAGTTATTGGAGGTTTGGAGTGCATCCAAATTTCATTTCAATCTATCACTTCAATGTTATAGATGACAAATCAATATTTTTAATACTTTTCCATCTTAATGTTTTCTGGTGGAATGGAGCCAGCACATCTTGCAAGAAATATGCAGATTACTAAGGCTATGCTTTGAACATAATGGAATGCAAAACACTGGTTTTATGGTAGATGCAGGCAGTGGGTCACTGGAGTAGATGGACGCTCAGCAGGAGGTGGAGAAATTAACACCTTTCTGATGTTGAAAGCAGTGGTAACTTGTTACTGAGTCACCTATTCCAACTGGGATCCTATTAAAGTGTTTGATTTGAGGGCAAGGACATAAAATCTCAATTAAAAATATTGTTTGCTAAATCCTGGACTCACGCTGGCACCCGTGGAAATTTCATATAAACCAGCAGCATCTAAAATTCAATTATGTAAGTCTAAGATTATACCTGGTCGGAGACAGCTTTGTTATGAAAATAATAACAAGTGCATTACGATAATCACCAATTCTTCATACGATCATGGGGTAGCAAAGGGTCCAGCTTCAACACCCAGGATGGCCTCTCCTGGCTTTATCAGCTCAGACATGTTAAGTAGTAAGCCAGTGATAACCAATGGACTAAGGAAATAAAACACTATTATTGGCTTTCTTCAAACATTTCCTGCAGTCCAAGACAAATAAATTCCCAATTCAGGTGACAGAGGGAGTGCTATGCACTCTATTTTCACAGTACTTTATCCAGCTAGTGACTCCATAACCATTTCACTTAGAATTGCTGACCGTGAAATAATTAGTCCATGAAGGCAAAGGCCTATCTCTCACATACCACCCTATCCCCAATGCATAAATAAATGATGTCTGAATGAATGAATGTTTATGTCCAGCATCACTGAAGATACGACTTTCTGTATCTATTACTGTATCTATCTCTCTTACAGTGATGGAGAAGGTATACCTTCAGATACCATACTCTGGTCACCAGGTAATTTGAATGTTCACCTATCTCTAATAAACTGCTGTTAACACAATAGCAAGAAACGTATGTCAAGAAACACCAAATTTGAGTCAAAAAAGAGTGTCTTAGTAGTCTGCAAACATCAACTATGCTTGAGCCAGCCCAGTTTTAGCTCCTGCTGCTATTTTAGGGCTCAGATGCAATTAAGTGCCAAAATGCCATAATATCACATCCATCACCAGCTCCTCTCTCTGACCCATTATTAAAACCAAGAAGTGCCGTGAGGCTATGAGAATTATTCAATACAAATGACTTAACAGCTATTGATAAATTTACCTTTAACAAATGCCCTCTGGTAGAGCCCATGATTCAATAGGTTTTGTTATTTTTTTTCCTTCTCCTGGATCCCATTTGGCTTTATCCAGCATACCACTCAATGCAAATACAACAGCTGCAGTTCTGACAGTAACAGAAAGATCATAACCCTATACACCTCTACTGAAATCTTAATGTTAGCCCCTGGGTGATAGCTACATCAATTTCAAAGATGTCCTTCCAACCCAGGACTGTTAGAGAGAAAAATTCATAAAACTCTGAGAGCACCTTCTTTTCATTTCTGTGTCTACTAACTCCCAACAGCCAGAGATAGTTAGCTTGGTCCTTATTATATTCTGAGGATGTAGAGAAAGAGAAGTCTTTCAGAAATGTGTTTCCTGCTGACTATTATTCCAAGAGAGACAGAAAGCAAGAGGAAATGAAAACATTTTACATTGCATTCTTCAGTGATTTTAATCATAAGGCTGTTCTGTTGACAACGGAAAACTTTCCAACTCACTGTTATCCTTAAACAAGAATTTGTACACTGCAACTCTGTAGGCTCATTATTCAATGAGGTCACTTAGACTTGTTACCCCCAATATACTGATTAGGAGATGCCAGAGGATGAGCCTATAGGAAGTAAATAAACTATGCAATGAAGGGAAAGAGGGGCTTTGACATCAACTTGGCTGCCTCCTAGGTATGTGTTCATGGTCAGGTTATTTCAACTCTCTAGAACCTCAGTGTCCTCATCTATAAACTGGGGAAAATAGAAGCCCTACTTTGTGGTTATGAGTAGAAAGCACCTCAGTAATAACAACAGCAGCAAGAACCTGCATCCGCCGAGTGCTTCCTGCGAGAAATTCTAACTCTCCTGTATTAAAAGCTCGCTCTGAATCGGGTGCTGGGTAAGCTTTATATGTGCCTCCATTCTCTCATCTAATCAGGTTGGTGCTATTACCGATTTACTGTATTCATGAGGAACTCTGACTCAGAAGAGACTGTCAACTTGACCAAACAAGATCTCACATCTAATTCATAGCAGACCCAAGACTCAAATCCAGCTGTGTTTGAGGCCACAACCTGTTCTCTGGAACACCATATGGCCTCCCTAATAGTTGCTCAGTAAATGTTGGCTTCCAATACCAAATGTGGACAGATTTGTCAGACTTTCCATAAATACCCAGATAAGCTCCTCTTGCCATGTGCTGCCATGTCATGATCCCTCATTCTTCCCTTTTTTTTTTAAATTTTTTTTAACGTTTATTTATTTTTGAGACAGAGAGAGACAGAGCATGAACGGGGGAGGGGCAAAGAGAGAGGGAGACACAGAATCGGAAGCAGGCTCCAGGCTCTGAGCCATCAGCCCAGAGCCCGATGCGGGGCTCGAACTCATGGACCGTGAGATCTTGACCTGAGCTGAAGTCGGACGCTTAACCGACTGAGCCACCCAGGCGCCCCATCTTCCCTTTTAAAAACACTTACCTCACTCAATTATTTTCTGAGGTCTATGTTCTTCCTGAAACCAAGTCAGAGACCTTACCAGTCTTGCATGCTGCTGCATTTTGTAGGTATTCAACAAAATCTTATTTGATGAAGTATAAAAACTAAGATAAGTGATTATAACCTCTGAGAATTCTTAATACATCAAAACCAATTTCATGGGATACCTGGCTGGCTCAGTGGGTAGAGCATGGGACTCTTGATCTTGGGGTCAAGTGGGGTATAGAGCTTCCTTTAAGAAAAAAAAAAGTTTAAACTGTATATATTCCAAATAATGTATGTATGTATGTAAATAAATAAATATCACATATGTATGTATATATACTATATATTATATATGTATGTATGTATGTGTGTATATATACATAGGTATATATATATATATATATATATATAGAGAGAGAGAGAGAGAGAGAGGGAGAAAGAGGAGAAAGAGGAGAGGGAGGAGGGAGAAGAGATGAGGGAGGAAGGCTGGGTCTATAGATCCCTGGTATTTTCACACAGCACGGTACTGAACCCATAATGGCACTCAATTAAACATGCCTATTTATTGCCTAATTGATATACTATTAACACCATAAATAACATTAGAAAAAATATTTCACCAGATAAACAAGCTCAGTTAACACAAAATGTTATCAGTAAAATGACACAATAAATAACAGTGAAAATCCATTAAGTCACACTTCCTAAGTCTTGTACAGTATGTCTTTTAAAGGGGGAGAGAGTTAGCAAATACAACCTAATCCTCATGATGCTGAGATTGGCAGAGTGTTATGTTTTCTACTGGCTTTACAATTGTGAGGCTATAAGGTATGGATTGCCTATGAAAGTTTTATGTGAAGAAAATGACTTTGGATGGTGGGTCAGGGCTGAGAATAAATTGTGATCCAGACATATCTGGGCATGTAGGTTGACAACACCAAGGAATCTATTTGCAGAAGTTGATATCCATGAGATGGACAGTGCCTAGATGATGTGTTTTTGCTTGTGCAAAAGAGGTAGTGATCAGAGGGAGAGAGTTGGGGGCAGCATGGAGCAGCAACTTTATTTATTTATATGTAAATATATAAATTTATAAATATATAAAAGACAATGTCTGATTTTAAGGAGAGTAACCACAAAAAGATGCTGGAAGTCCCACTTTTAGGACTGATTCTGTGAACACTCTATCAGCGGTGCTTCATACATTCCAGGTGACACAGTACAGCCCAGCGAGGTCATGTAAAAGTCCCCTCACGTGGCACATTACATGGACGTTCTCTGGTAGCATGAATCAGGGGAGGTCCAACAGAACACAGGTAAACTGGCTAACACCTCAGAGACCTTGTGCAGAGGGAATGCTGGCAGGAAAGCAGAACTCCCCAGGAAGAGATCAGATTTGAGGTTGCACATAAGTAAGACACCTCCCAGAGTCTTCCAAATACCTGGAGAAGACAGATGCTGGGAGATGCAGTTCCCATGAGCTACACATAAACGTTCCAATGACCAGGCTTACTAAAACCTCACGTGCACTTGCAGACTAGTGAGTACTAGTGACACTTGAAACATATTTGCCAATATTCCCATTTTCTGCACTGTGTACACTTTGCACAACAATAAGCCGAAAGTAGGAGCTCAATTAACTTGACAATGACTGAGGTTTCATAAGACAACAATAGCGCACCACTGTCTGATTACTGGGACTTGATATTAACTCTGGAAATCACATTAGCATCCATATTAGTATACACTTCAATTGTATATTATTTGAAAATTAGTATATATTTTCAAAGTTATTTGGGGCAATCTAGGTCGTACGCATTTCAATATGAATTTTAGAATCAGTTAGGGAACTTCTCCAAAAAAAGCCTGCTGTGATTTGATTGGTACTGCATTGAAATCTATAGACCAATTAGGGGAGAACAGGCAACTTAAAAATAAAGAGTCGGGATGCCTGGGTGGCTCAGTCCGTTAAGCATTCAACTTTTCATTTTGGCTCAGGTCATGATCTCACAGTTAGTGAGTGTGAGCCCCGTGTCAGGCTCTGCGCTGACAGCATGGAGCCTGCTTGGGCTTCTCTCTGTCTCTCTCTATCCCTCTGGCCTTGCCCAGCTCATGCTCTCTCTCTCAAAATAAATAAATAAATAATTTTAAAAAATGAGTCTTTTGAACTATGCACATAGTATCAATATAAGTGTCCTCTCATCTTCTTTACCTCAGCCATTTCACAGAGTTCGGTACTTGTATATCTTTTATCAGATTTGTCCCTCGAAGTAACTCATCTTCTAAATGTTATACAAATGGGATTTAAAATTTTTAATTCCCCATTTTTTAAACTACTATATACAGATACAACTTCTATATACTGATACTGTATCCTACAACCTGCTACACTCATTTATTAGTTCCAGTACCTTTTTTTGGAGATGCCATCAAATTTTCCACATAGTCTTTCGTGCTGTGTATGAACAAAGATTACTTCTTCCTTTTAAGCCACATGTATTTTTATTTCTCTTCCTTGCTTTATTGCACTATGTAGAACCTCTAGTACACTGTGGAAGAGAATGGTTAAGAGCTGACCTGTTTGCCTTGTCCCTGATCTTAGGGGTAGAATAGTCAGTATTTCCCCATTAAGCACGCTGCTTACATTTTTCATAAATGCTCTTTAAAAGAGGAATTTCTCCCCTATTCTCACTTGTTTTTAAGTTTATTCATTTATTTTCAGAGAGAGAGCCAGCGGAGGAGGGGCAAAGAGAGAAAGGGACAGAAAATCTGAAGTGGGCTCTGTGCTGACAGCTGAGAGCCCAATGCGGAGCTCGAACTCACAAACCATAAGACCATGACCTGAGCCAAAGTCAGACACTTAACTGACTAAGCCACCCAGGTACCCCTCCTCTATTCTTACTTCACTGAAAATTTTCATCAAGAATGAATACTGGATTTTGTCAAATGTCTTTTCTAATATATTGAGATAATCACATGGTTTCACACTGTTTAATTTGTTAATATGATGAATCCTACAATTTGAGTTTCAAATGTTAAAGCATGTCTGCAAGCCTAGAATAAAATCCACTTTTTCGCGATAGATATATAATTTCGGTTTGCTACATGTTGGTTGAAATTTTTGCCAATCAACATGAGGGATGCTAGTCTGTAATTTTTTTTATGTGTGTAGACTTTTGTTGTTGTTGTCTTTGGTTTTGGTATCATAATAATGCTAGCCTCTTAGAATGAGTATGGAAGTATCTGTTCTTTTTCTATTTTTTATAAGAGTGTTTTTGTAAAATTTACCAGTAAAGTCATCTGGGTCTGAAGTTTTCTTTAAAAATTTTTAATGTTTATTTATTTTTGAGAGAGAGAGAGAGAGAGAGAGAGAGAGAGAGAGAGAGAGAGAGCGCGCTCAGGCTCCAGGCTTTGAGCTGTCAGCACAGAGCCGGACACGGGGCTCAAACTCACGAACAGTGAGATCATGACCAAAGCCAAAGTCAGACACTTAACCAACTGACCCATCCAGGTGCCCCTTGGAGTTTCCTCTGCGGAAAATTCTAAACTACAATCCAATTTGTTTAATAGGTATCAAGAAATTCAGATTATCTAATACTTCTTGAGTGAACTCTCTCTGAGTCTTTCAAAGAAATTGCCCGTTTCATCAAAAAGTCTGAATTTTGGGGCGCCTGGGTGGCTCAGTCGGTTGAGCACCCGACTTCAGCTCAGGTCATGATATCACAGTTTGTGATTTGAGCCCCGTATCAGGCTCTGTGCTGACAGCTCAGAGCCTGGAGCCTGCTTCAGATTCTGTGTCTTCCTCTCTCTCAATGTCCCTCCCCTGCTCACACTCTGTGAATCTCTCTCAAAAAATAAGTCAACATTAAAAAAATTTTTAAGTCTAAATTTCACAGCATAAAGTTGTTCAAAATAGTCCCTTAACCTTTTAATATCTGTAGTGATGTCAGATCTTTCATTCCTGATATTCTAATTTGTATCTCTATCTTTACTTCCTAAATCTGGCCAAAAGTTTATTGATTTTATTGATCTTGTCAAAGAACTAGCTTTCAGTTTTATTGATTTTTGGGGGGCTATTTTGGGACTGTTTTCTCTTTTGCCGATTTATATTCTGATATTTTTTATTTACTTTTTTCTACTTACTCTGTATTTAATTTCCTCTTTTTCTACTCTCTTAAGGTAGAAAATGAAGTAACTAACTTGGGACTTTTTTTTTTAATTCTGATTTTAAAAATGTTTAATGCTATACATTTCTCTCACGTATTGTTAGTAACACCACACAAAATTTCATGCCGTGTATGTGCATTTTCATTCAGGTCAATGTCTATTTTGATTTCTCTTCAGATTCCCTCTTTGACTCTTGGATTACTTACAAGTGTTGTTTTTCTTCAAAGTGTTTAGAATTTCCCTGTTATCTTTCTGTCATTTCTCTCTAATTCAATTCCACTGTGGTCAGAAAATACACTCTATGACTTTACCTCTTCTATATTTGCTGAATTTTTGTTTGTTCATTTGTTTTCTTAATAATTCAGTCAAGAAAAGGGCCTCCTTTGGTAACTTTTCCTTGTGCACTTGAAAAGACTGTGCATGCTGCTATTTAGGGGTAAAGAGTTTATAATTGCTAATTAGAACAAGTTGATTAACAAAGTTGTTCAAATTTCTATATATTTAATGATTTTTTGGCTATTTATTCTACTAGTTATTAAGAGTCTACTACTAAAATCTCTGGCTATATATTCTTGAAACATTTCTTCTTTTCATTTATTCATTGTGTCATTTATTTCAAAGTTATTATGAAGTGCATTAACATTTAAGATTGTCATGTCCTCTTGATTAATTGGCCTTTTTACATTATGAAACAACTTTCTTTATCCCTAACAGTATCTATTTTTTGTTTGTTTATTTCTAGCATCTATTTGAGATAAATACAGCTACCCCACTATTCTTTTTTTTATGTTTATTTTATTTTTTCAATATATGAAATTTATTGTCAAATTGGTTTCCATACAACACCCAGTGCTCATCCCAAAAGGTGCCCTCCTCAATACCCATCACCCACCCACCCCTCCCTCCCACCCCCCATCAACCCTCAGTTTGTTCTCAGTTTTTAAGAGTCTCTATGCTTTGGCTCTCTCCCACTCTAACCTCTTTTTTTTTCCTTCCCCTCCCCCATGGGTTTCTGTTAAGTTTCTCAGGATCCACATAAGAGTGAAAACATATGGTATCTGTCTTTCTCTGTATGGCTTATTTCACTTAGCATCATACTCTACAGTTCCATCCACGTTGCTACAAAGGGCCATATTTCATTTTTTCTCATTGCCACGTAGTACTCCATTGTGTATATAAACCACAATTTCTTTATCCATTCATCAGTTGGTGGACATTTAGGCTCTTTCCATAATTTGGCTATTGTTGAGAGTACTGCTATCAACATTGGGGTACAAGTGCCCCTATGCATCAGTATTCCTGTATCCCTTTATCCCACTATTCTTTAGACTAGTCTTAGCATGGCATATAGTTTTTTTTTCATTTGTTAATTGCTAATGAGGTTGTGTCTTATATTTAAAGTGTGTTTCTTATAAACAGTGTATAACTGGGTCTTGTTTTTACTCATTCTAACAATCTCTGTCTTTTAACTGAGAATATTTGGATCATTCACATTTAGTGGGATTACTCACATGATAGGTTTAAATCTGTAACTTATTTGTACTATTTGCTCTCTGTTCCCCTTTTTCCTCTTTTTCCATCTACTTTTGTATTAACTGAATATCTGTGTGATCCCATTGTATCCCCTTTGTTGGCTTATTACAATTACTGTATTGTGTCATTTTTAGTAGATGATTTAGGATTTATAATACACACTTTTTTAATGTTTATTTATTTTGAGAGAGAGAGCTAGCATGTGCGCACACACATCAGCAGAGCAGGGGCAGAGAGAGAAGGGGAAAGAGAGAATACCAATGAGGGCACAGAGCCTGACATGGGGCTTGATCCCACAAACTGAACCATGAGATCATGACCTGACCCAAAATCAACAGTCAGATGCTTAACTGACTGGACCACCCAGGCGCCCCTCTAACACAGACTTTTAAAGTGTTATCTTTATAACTTTTTTTATTCAAAACTATTTAGAGATTCAGAGACAGTTGCAAAGATAGTACAGAGAGGTCCTGTACCCCTTTCAACCAGGTAGTGACATCATTAATTCATTGGTTATATCTTAGAGTATACTATAGGATAATATCATTACCAGGTATTAATACCAGTATAATGTGTCTGCATACATTTATGCTGTTTTATCACATCGGTAGATTGGTATAAGCACTACTACAATCAAGATACAGAACTGGGGCACCTGGGAGGCTCAGTCAGTTGAGCCTCCTACTTCAGTTCAGGTCATGATCTCACATTTCGTCAGTTCAAGCCCCATATCAGGGTCACTGCTGCTGTCAGTGCAGAGCCTGCTTCAGATCCTCTGTCCTCCTCTCTCTCTGCTCCTCCCCCATTCTCTCTTTCTCTCTCTCAAAAAAAAAATAGACATAAAAAAAGATACAGGACTAATTCATCACCACAGGGATGTCCTTCATGTTACTCCTTTAGAGTCATAGCCACCTCTTTTCCTCTCACCATCCTTAACACCTGGCAACCACTAATTTGGTTTTCATCTATAAAACTGCTATGAAAAACTGTGTGCATTTCTTTGGGGGGGGTGTAAATTTTCATTTTTCTGGGACAAATATCCAGAAGTATGATTGCTGGTCATATGGTACATGTACATTATTTTTTAGGAAACTACCAAACTATAGAAGGGGTGTCACATTTCATATTCCCGCCCGCAATATATGGCAGTTTTTCTATGTCCTTGTCAGATTTTGGTATTGTCCCTATTTTTTTTTTATTTTATCTGTTCTAATATGTATGCAATGTGATAGCTCATCATGTTCTTAATTTGCATTTTCCTTATGGCTAATGATGTTGAACATCTTTTCATGTACTTGTTTGGATTCATATATCCCTCTCTGGTAAAATATCTCTTCAAGTCTTTTGTCCATTTTCTTATTTTTTTACTTATTTTTTTACATTTATTTATTTTTGAGACACAGAGAGAGACAGAGCACAAGTGGGGGAGGGACAGAGAGAGAAGGAGACACAGAATCTGAAGCAGGCTCCAGGCTCTGAGCTGTCAGCACAAAAGCCCAAGACGGGGCTTGAACTCACAAATGGTGATATCATGGCCTGAGCCGAAGTTGGATGCTCAACTGACTGAGCCACTCAGGTGTTCCTCTTCTGTCCACTTTTGACTTTTGAGATTTTTAAAAATATATTTTAGGTATTAGTTCTTTATCAGATATCAAATTTGCAAACATTTCCTCCCAGGTTGTCACATATCTTTATGATATGTTAACAGGGTGTTCACAGAGTAAAGATTTTTAATTTTGGTGAAGTCCAATTTATCATTTTCTTTTCTTTTACAAATACTCCTTTCTGCTGTCATGTCACCAAGCCTTAGGTCCTAAAATTTTTCTCATCTTATTGTCTGCAAGGGCTATCATTTTATATTTTACATTTAATCTATGATCTATTTTGAGTGAATTTTTTTAATAAAATGTGAAGCTTAGGTCAAGTTGTTTTATTTTTTTGTTTATTTGTCTATGGTTATTTGGATATTGAATTATCCTTCTTCCACTGGACCGCTTTTGCAGTATTGCCAAGAATCAGTTGGCCACACTGGTGTGTTACTATTTCTGTGTTCTTTGCTGTGTTTCATTGATCTCAGTATCTATCCTCCAGTAAATACCACACAGAAATGATTACTGGAACTATTCAACAAGTCTTGAAACTGGGTGAAATGATTTCTCCCACCTTATTCTTCTTCTTAAAAATTGTTTTAGCTATTCCTATCTCTTTGCCTTTTCATATAAATTTTAGAATAATCTTATCTATATCTACAAAAAAGTCTTGCTGGGATTTTGATAGGAATTGCATTAAATCTGTATATCAATTTGGGGAAAATTTGCATCTTTACTATGTTGAGTCTTTCAATCCATGAACACAGTATGTTTCTCCATTTATTTAGATCTTTTCTTTCTTTCATCAGCATTTGGACATTTTCAGCATGCAAGTCTTGCATGTGTTTTGTTAGGTGTACACTTAAGTATTTTACTATTCTGAGTGATTATAAATGGTATTGAATTTTAAAATTTGGTTCAGTGCGCTTATTGCTAGAATATAGAAATACAGTTGATTTTTGTATATAATCTTGTATCCTATGATTTTGCTGAACTTAAAGTCATCAAAATGCTTTTTCTTGGTAGATTCCTTGGGATTTTCTACATAGATAATTGTGTCATTCACAAATAGGGACAGATTTATTTCTTTGTTCAATATATATATATATTTTTTTTTCCATTTTTTGTCCTTTTGGGCAAGCTACAACTTACACAATATGTTGAATAGCAGAGGTATTTTGTTCCTGATCTCAGGGGGAAATCAGTCTTTTATCCTTAAGTACAGTATTAGTTAAAGGTTTTTTTGCACATGGTATCAATTTAAGGAAATGCCCTCTATTCCTAGTTTTCTGAAGTTCTGGGTGGGTATTTAATTTTGTCAAATGTTTTTTTCTATACTGACTGATATGATCACACATTTTTTCCCCTTTGGCCTATCAATGTGGTAGGTTAAAGTGATTTATTTTTGAATACAGAAATAGAGTTGCATCCATGAAAAATTCCCCACTAGGTCATGGTTTATCATTGTTTTATACATTGCTGAATTCTATTTGCAAATATTTTGTTAAGTATGTTACATCTATATTCACGAGGGATTTTAGATTCTAGTTGGTCTTTCTTTTTGTACTGTCTTTGTCTGGTTTTGAGGTCAGAGTATAATGGCTTCATAAAATAAATCAGGTTATATTCCATCCTTTTCTATTTCCTGGAAGATACTGTGTAGAATTGGTGTTAATTGTTCTTTAAACATTGGTAGAATTCTCCAGTGAAACCATCTGGACCTGTAGTTTCCTTCTGGGAGAGTTTTAAAATTATGAATTAGATTTCCTTATTAGTTATATCTCTTTTATACCGGGTGAACTGTGGTAGTTTGTACTTCTCAAGGAATTGATCTATTTCATCTAAGTTGTCAAATTTATGTGTGCAGAGCTGTTCATAATATTCCTTTATTATCCTTTTTTAACATTTTCACTGTCTATAATGATACCTCGTTTCATTCTGATATTGGTCATTATTGCCTTCTTCTTTCTGTCATTCTTGCTAGAGGTTTGCATTTTCTTTAACCTTTTTAAAGAACTAGTTTTTCTCTACTGTTTTTGTTTTCAATTTCATTGGCTTTTGCTCCAATCTAGATTATTCCCTGCCTTCTGCTTGCTTTGGACTTATTTAGTTGTTCTTTCTCTGTTTTCTTGAAGTGGAAATGTATATATTATTACTTTTAGACTTTTCCCTTCTTTACTGAAAGCATTTAATACTCTACATTTCCCTCTTGGCACTGCTTTAGCTGTCTCTCACAAGTTTTGATAGGTTGCGTGTTTATTTTCAGTAAGTTAATGTATTTAAAAATACATATATCTTGCGATTTCTTCTTTGTCACATAGAGTACATAGTTTGTTGTTTAGTTTCCAAGTGTTTGGAGGTTTTCTTTGATCTTTATGTTCAGGACATGGTCAATCTCAGTATATGGTCCATGGGCTCCTGAAGAATGTGTATTGTATTGTTTTGCAGTGTTTTCTATAAAGGTTGGCTGCATCCTGTTGGCTGATTGCTGTTAAGTTCTTCTCTGTCCTTGCTGATATCCTACCAAGTTTTTGTATCAATTGTTGAGAAAGGGAATTTTGAGATTCAGATGAAAAATATGCAATTTTATTTATTTTAATGTTATCAGTTTTTGCTTCATATTTTGCAGCTCTTTTATGTGGTGATACACATTTTTTTTTTGTGGTGATACACATTTAGGAGTCCTATAAGTTATCTCCTGGGTTTTGATTCTCCTCTCTAATACTCTGTCCTAAGTACAATAGATGCTGTGGTCCCTGGACAACCAGTTCTGACCTCTCAGGGCAGGGAGACCACTGAGCTTCACCTGGTTTCCCCTTCTCTGTGCAAGGAAACGTTCTTAATACAATAAGCTAGGGCAACTATGGGGCTCACCACATTATTTCCCTCTTTCTCAAAGGTCACTGTCTGTCATTGCCTAATGTACATCCATAGATTAAATGTTTGTGCTCCCCGAAATTTCATATGTTAAACCCTAACTTCCAAAGCAATAGTACTAGGAGGTGGGGACTTTACGGGATGATTAGGTCATGAAGGTGGACCTCACATGAATGGGATTACTTGACCTTATAAAACAGACCCCACAGAAATCCCTTGCCCCTTCTGCCATGTGAAAAGATAGACATCTATCTATGAACAAGGAAGTGGACTGTCATCAGACACTGAATCTGTTAGCACTTTGATCTTTGACTTCCCAGCCTGCAGAACTGTAAGAAATAAATATCATTATATCATTTTATATATATATATATATATATATATATATATATATATATATATATATATAATTTCCCTCTTAGCCAGAACTACAGGTCCAGTCTCTCTCTCTAGAATTATTGAAGGAAAGAAGAACTAATAATGCCCTTTGTGCTGTTAGTTTTCCATTGTAGAGACACATTACTATACTGGCAATAGCATTTATTTAACACTACGCTCTGGGCCAGGCACTCTGCTAAGGGATGTTCACTCACTAGCTTACCTAATAAATATGTTTAATTACAAGCCCTCATAGCTTCTCCCATCCCTAAGACATATGTTTAAGAAAAGTCTACAGTATCCTAACTAAAATATAAGCATCCTCGATATAAAACATTTCCCTCTTATTAATAAATGATTTTTTGTGTAAATCCCATACTTTTGACACAGAAGTTTGGGGGGAATGACTACAAGAAAGCTGAGAGGCACCAAGTGGGAATTTTTTCCTAGCCAGCTGGGCAGGACAAGAAACAACATGGTGGTTCTTCCAACTTTGAAGATCTGCTTTCTATTCCAATACCATGATGCATGCTTACCTGAATGCTCAAAATTTTTTCTAGTCTTTGGTAATTTAAACTAAGAGTTAACCCTAGTTAACTTCTGGACTTCTAAAAAGAAATAATAATGAATAAGAGCAGGGGAAATAGCAACTAGAATTTGGTAAGAAAAACTGTGGAGAGATGCAAAAACAGTGTCATTCCTGATCTATTCAAATTATATCACCTCATTCTTTGTTTGTTCTAGCCAGATATCCCTAGTTCTTACCAATACTGTTTGTAGTTTTGCCTTTCGTTTCCTCTATTGTAAGCCCCAAGAAGGGAAGGAAGACCAAGTCTGTTTTGTATACTACTGACACATGTAGACACTCAATGACTACTGCTTAGCTGAGATTCTCCTTTTCCAGACAGCCCCCAGGTCAGGGATACATGACAGGTCAGGACATATAGGTTGCTAACCTCTCAATGCTTCATTCATGGCATACATCACTAACTGATCATGGCAGTCCCTGCTAAATCTACACCCAGGCTTAGGATCCATTACTTTAGACTCCAAGCAGGCTACTTTCCCACCCCTTTTCCTTTTTTTGATGTATCCATGACTGGAATTTGCAGCATATGAATAAATGATTCCTTACACGGTCTGAGGAGGGCAGAGTACAACAGAGACATGATATAAACAACGAGCGCTCCTTCTACACTGGTTTTCTATGTTAACAAATGGGAGTGAGTTGTATTTGCTTATGTTCCTGTTTCATGGTTAAAATAATTTGAAGCAGCAAGGGGAAACCTTATATAGATTGGAAAATATTTAGATAGCCATGCTCCTGCTTCCCCCAATCCCTTTCAATGAACAAGTTAATCCACCTGAACAGCCAACCTAGGGAAATAAAACATAATTATTCCAACAACTGAAGCCAAACCCCCACCACTAACTTATTCTTCAACCATCTGCTTACTCCAAGCAGTCACAGGAGGAGGGCCTCTGAATTGTGTAACTAATGGTCGAGTTCCAGAATTCACTTCCTCACATGTCTGTTCTCCACAGTGGGAGAGGACCACTACCCCTGACTCATTCCCCTCCCTCTTATCCCACTCAGGTCCCATTAGAGTGGACTCCTTTATTGGGCTTCTCATACCCAGGCTTGAGCTTCTGGGGCAAATGCAACCCCAGAGGGGCAAGAAATGGTTAAACACCAAAGAGCAGCTGCCACATAGACAGCTCTGAGTAAATGAGTGTTGAATAATATCTATTTCTGAAGACTTATATTCTGACAGGTACTGCATTAGGAGTTATCTATCTATAACTTTCTAATCCTAAAAAAGTCTTGAACAGTAGGTGCAATTTCCCTGACAAGATTGAGTAACCACTTGAACAGTTTAAGCAACTTCTCAAGTCTACCTGTTTAGTGAATGGCTGAGTTCAGTGTGGAGCTCAGGTTTATTTAACTTCCAAACCCATATCCTTTCCACTATAAACCACCTGCCTCTTGCCCCATTAGAGACCATATTTGTTAATTGCAACTAGCAATAAATCATCAATTTTATTCTTAAAACACTTCTTAATAACATGCAAGCCACCAAATCTACTGAAAGTGAATTACTATTCTTCTGTTTTGTTCTTTATGTCTAGATTCTGTAAGACATGTTTTCCACATTTTTAAGTAGAACTTAAGTTGTCCCTGTTAGATAGGAATAAAGGAAGAACACAAGAAGAAGAGAAAGAGGAAAAAGAGAATTGACGTCTACTTTCCACACGCAGTCGCTTCCTTGCAAGGAAGCTGTTTGTAAGAGAAGGAGAGGAGCCATCACAGAGAAAATATCTGAGTAATACAGACGTCATCCCAGGCAGGTTAGGACAGCAGATAAGGACACAATCTCCTAATTGACTTGGATTAAACTCCCAGTTGGTCCACTTACTCTTTGGGGGCAATTTGAATAAGTTACTTAACTTCCTGCACCTAGGTCCTCATCTATAATGTTGGGATATTAATACTTTCACCTCCAGGTTTACCATGAGGATTAAATGAGATAATCCACATAATGGAAATGGCTACATAATCCAAATGCTCAGTAAATTCAAGCTGTTATGATCAATGATTAGCAATCTCATGAATTCAAAAGTCAGCCCAGAGGATATTCTTTTCATCCTCTTGAACAAAGCAAATATATCTATACAAACCCTTCCATGCTCAGTGCTCAACAATGGGCATTTACAGACATTCAATGAGAGTTGAATGGAGGGGTCAGACTTCACACAACTGCCACGCTGCATGGATGTGGGCCAGGATCCAAAGCACAGAAAGAGTAGAAATAAAGCTGTTGAACTCTGTGCAATTCCAGCAGAAGTCTGAGCAATCTGGTAATAAGACTGGAACCTCACATTCAGGCAGACTGTGTGGGAGTTCTCTAAAACAGCTATGGCAAGAAGAAATGTTAAGTATATACTACACCCCAGTGATGCCAGGACTGAGCCCTGGACCCCACAGACTGTCATACAGATTTTAGCTTCACAGCAAGTCTTTGAGCAGACAAAGATGCTATTCAGCGTATCTAACAAGTCCCTGACAGCATGGCACCAACAGTCAGAACAGGCACTGGCCATGCATCCTGGCCAAACATCAGCTCTGGAGCAAGGCCTTACTCTTCTGTTTACCAGCAAGTCTCACAAATGCAATTAGAACTCAGGTCTGTCAGATTCCAGAACTCAGGTTTCCTTTTTGTTTGATTGATTGATTGATTGATTGATTGCTTATTGGCTGGTTGGTTTTTTTAGGATGTAATTTTTCGGGAGTGGTTTTAGGCTCACAGCAAAATTAAGAACGTACACAGATTTCCCACCTACCCCCTGCCCCAACATAGCCCCAACATCACCTCCTCCACTGTGGACATTCCCCACCAGAGTGGTACATTTGTTACAGCTGATGAAACTGCACTGACATATCATCACTGAAAGTCCATAGTTTTCATTAGGGTTTAGTGTTACATATTCTATGGGTTTGGACAAATGCAAAATGACACATGTCTATCAATACAGTATCATACAGAGTATTTTCACTGTCCTAAAAGAGCTTGGGATTTTAATCACTATGGGCTATAACCATCATTTATATGTGCTACATATTAATTATTAAATGGTTCATTACAAAAATATTTGACTAGCTTGACTTAGCAAATTCTTCTGTTGCCCTAAGAAAGTCCACAATGAAACCTTCTTTATATAATTTTCAGGAGGCTATAGCACTGACTAGCTGCAGCTGACAGGCACACTCTCTTCTCTGATACATGGGCTGAATTTATCAGGTAAACATATGCCTCACGCAGGAGGACTTATATACATGTTTAAGGCATAGTTCTTTTTCCATAACACTGAATGCCAAATTTCACAAAGTTTACCTGGGCTCTGGCATCTGCTAATAACCTCACAGTTAAAATGCCACTTTCTAACATGTAAGAGGTAAGGTATTGGGTTTGCTCCTTTATCCACATTTTGATATTTGCAGGAATTTCAGTGTTGCTGATATTTATGAACTTCTTCTTTGGCATTTTGTATGTCAAAGGGAGACCTAGATGTTGCACCTCTTAATGAGTTAATTTTAAAGAATTAGCCATTTTTTATTGTTAAAATGCCAGTAATTTATGAGCCCTTATAAAAAGTGTAAAATTAGCTTTTAATTTATACATATATTGGTATTTTCATAATTGGTCATAAACTGTAACACTGCATAGATCAACAGAGCTTATGATATGAATTTGTTTTGGAAAGTTTAAATAACGGCTACCCAAGGTAGAGAGAGAGAGAGAGAGAAACATTCATTATTTACTCCTTAAAAATGTAGGCATACAGTGCATATGGTTGCAATGATAGAATGTGCTTGTTCTCCCATGGCATAAATCAGGCTTCTGTGCTTTAGGCAACAGAGGATGTCAACATTCCATATAAATGCTAAGTATTCACCTTGTTCTTCTCTACAACGTTAGGGCCGTCCTCTTAATGGTGAGAGGCTGCCTTACACACCTACTATGCACTAGTCACTGTGGGTAATTTGCCATATGATGGTGGAAACTTTGCCTATTCAGGATGAAAAGCAACTGCCTGGAACACTAAATCTCACTGCCCTTAACATCCTATGCTATTCCCCTGGAGGAGCTATTCGGCGAGCCAGGTGACCCCACTCTCCCTGATTGCCTCCCCCAGGGCAGGTGCAGTACAGGTGACTCGCCCAGGGAGGACAGTGGTCTCTGGGTGGTGCATTGGTAGACAGGCATGCTGAGTCCATCAGAGGCTTTCTCTCCCCCCTGAGAATGTGAACTGGGTCCCAGGGCTCATAGATGTTTAGAGTGGCTGCAGGTGGTGTTGCATAGGGGAGTCCTGCACTAATTTTGCACCGCTCTTACCCAAGTATACAGCAGCTGAGATTGTAGAGAAGCAGAAACTATGAGGAATCAGGGGACAGGAGTCATCAGAGAGAAGAAAGGATCATATAAGTACAGGGAAGAGACCAGAGGCCATGCAGAAGGAATAGAAGCAAAGGAAAGAGTGAAGGAGAGAGAGAGAAAAGGAGGAGAAAGGGGTAGACTTCTAGTTTCCTAGCTTGACTGCTCAGAGCTGGGTTCCCTGAGATTCTCTCGGACACTTTAAAAAATGTTCCTTTTGATTCAAATTAGTTTTACTAGGTTGGGCTAACCTCATATATTATTCCTGTATGTCAGGTTTTTACTTACTGTGAAAGAGAACAAAGGAATACACAAGATACTTGATTCATTTGGATTACCCCTGAAACAAAAAGCCAAGGATCTGAGAGCAAGTTGTTTATTTGGGAGCAGAGGGAACCCAGTGGGGAAAGAAGGAAGGTGTTCAGAGAAGTAAAAGCATCTATTAATAAAGGGTTCACAAGGACACCAGCTACAACATTGGGTTGATCCTGTGGGGAAACCAGTATAACATGTGCCTTAACATCATGCCACACAGCGGGTAAGGGAGCTGGGATATTTATACACCAACTCCCAAGAGTCATTGGCTGAGGGCTGCTCCCTACAGTACCAAATCCCCCACAGTTCTGGTCTCCTGTGTGAACAAGTCAAACAATTTCCTATAATCCTTGTAAATATCTTCAAGCAGAGGGATACCCACGGTGACAGCTCAAAGTCTGAAGAAACACAAAGAAATGACCAGACCAGAGGATGGGTGGACCAGGATCCAGCATTCTGTAACAGATGGGATTTTGGGTCACTGACCCCCCGTTTCTGAAGTATAGCCATGCACTAGACATCAACAGTCCGCAATGATGGCTGATCAGTATCTGTCCACACTTGTGGCAGTATTTCCAGATCTTCTTAGTTATGCTGGACTCCATTTCCTCCATATCCTACCATTTTACATTAGAATCAGGCATTTCCTCTAGGATCTAGTTTTTATTTCTTCCCTGTAAACTTGCCTCCTTTAGCAACTCTAACCACCTTCTGCAGCCCCACCATACCATTCATACTCCAAGAGAGACATATAACCAGATTTTCAAAGACAGAGGATATTCCTGAAAAGATTCCAACTAAGGCCAGTGGTTCTTAAATACTGGCTCATGGATCAAAATGGGGTTCATGGGGAGCCTATGAAGACAGAAATTCCCAGACCTCATACCTGGGGATTCTGATTCAGGAGGACAGGCTGGGGTCTGGGCATCTTGAATAAAATCTACTTGTGGTCCTAATAAATGACATCTAAGGTATCTTTCAACCCTATGATTCTGTAATCCACTGAAGAGTCAGTTTGGTCTTAGTGATGACCCTAAAAATGGTTTGGGGCTCCAGGAGAATGGCATTTCATATAAATGTCCTCACTTAATGATTAGTAAAGATCTTTCACAAAATGACCAGTCTCCTTATTAACCAATGACATCACTATCATCCCTGAATCTAACCCCCTTTACAGAACTGTATAAATATGGACCCCACATATTTACTGCTTACTATATATCTTTCATGTTCTAAAATTAACACAAGTGAGACCAAATGGATTCTCATCATCCACATTATGAGATGAATCCCCTTATCCTTAGAGTTGTACACACTGGTGAACAATTCTACCATCTCCCCATATAAAAGCTTTATACTTTTTCAGGCTTTGTTCCCATGTCTCCTTCTCCTCTCAAGATAGGTAAAGAGTTGTATTTATTTTGGGCTTCTTTTAGGGAAGCAAACACTTAAATCAAAGCAAGCAGGGATTGGAGAGGTGGGGAAATCTGTTGTTAACATACAGCCCAGGCATTTCTTTTTTTTTATTTTTTTATTTATTTTTTTTAATTCTTTTTTTCAACGTTTATTTATTTTTGGGACAGAGAGAGACAGAGCATGAACGGGGGAGGGGCAGAGAGAGAGGGAGACACAGAATCGGAAACAGGCTCCAGGCTCTGAGCCATCAGCCCAGAGCCTGACGCGGGGCTCGAACTCACGGACAGTGAGATCGTGACCTGAGCCGAAGTCGGACGCTTAACCGACTGCGCCACCCAGGCGCCCCAACAGCCCAGGCATTTCTAAAGAGCCCCAAGGTTATTTCCAAACACTCCAAATTATTTTCTGGAGGAAAATGCTCAAGAAGTCAAAGCACCCGTCAACACATTAAGACCTCAAGTTCTGACAAGCCATTCTCTCCTCTTAAAGTGAGGCATTCTGTACAAGTTTTAGGAAGACCCGTCATGATTTATTCTCTGTTCTCAACAGGTTTCTCCCAAACCTTGCTCATTTTATGAGTACTTCAGCATTTATCATTAGAAGTATTACCTTCTTCACGGAACAAGAAACAAAACTGGTTTGACCCAAGTTACACAGAAGATGGCTTTACAATCCAACTTGCACATAGGTAGAATTTTGTTTTCACATCTAAACTACCTTCCAACAAACAAATATTAAGTTCTATATGTCTTAACTTAGAACACAGGGAAGTAAGCTCCAGACACAGCCAGGAATCAATCCTTCAGCAACCTTTTCCACTCTAGGGTTTTGATCATATTCCCAGAGGCAGAAGGATTAGCCTGCCCAGGCGGCTGTACACAGACACTGTCTTGGGGTCTGTGGGTCTAAATTTGCATTTTTAAACTTTCTATTGGATTCATTTGAAGGCTCCTGGAGACTATCTTGCTAGCCAACAGAATGTCTACAGAATTGTAGAACATGCCTGGTGCTTGATAAACAATTTTTGAAGAAATGAGTGAATGAGTAAATTAGATTCCCCACGGTTGTCACTCCATTGTTTACAATACAATCAATCAGGGAATGTTTTAAAAAACCTGATGATAACACCCCATCCTTGACCAATTAAATTAGAATCTCTGGGGCTTGGTGGCTGTATATGTATACATATATATATATATATATATATATACACATAACTATATACATATATAGTTATATAGTTATATGATTCACTATATTACATATATTAGTTAAATATTTTAGGCAATTCTATTGTGCCATGGTTGCTGAGAAAGAAGAGATCAGAATAATCATATGAACTAAACTCCTCAGTGTAGTATCTCCATTTCAACAGAGGCTACTCATATATTAGGACATTGGGAATATCTGAAAAACAGGGTCAAATAAATTATTTACACATATCCCCATATGATTTGTTGATTGTGTTAAATGAAATGAATGCTGATGAAGTGGCCCTCCTTTGTACTAAGTGTGTGTGTGTGTGTGTGTGTGTGTGCACGCGCTTACATGCATATACATGTACATAGATATGTGTATATACATGCATGTAAAGCATTAACTAAAAATTTGTCAGTCCTTCTTCTGACTATTTTGAGTGGTACATGAATTAGATTAACTATCCCGATTATGCAGAGAAATTTAGCTTAATGACCTACAATTACTTTAATGGCTTTGAAATTCAGAAGGTAAGGAGACACTGTGTTTCTTCCATTGAGCATTAAATATAAAATGCCTCTGATTGACTGTCATGAAAACCCAATTTTATTGCTATCTGAATTATTCAGAATCAATATCCGACATTAGCCAGCATGGGGAAGCTCAAATACAAGGCAGCGTCTGAAAGCAGCGTTTCCCTATATTGAGTAATTGTGCTTTGTGTGGGGGTAACGAGCTGTTTGTTGAATGTCACCACTTCATATGCATCGAGAATTAACAACTTTATCTTCCCTTTATGTTACGTAATAAAAGGGATTACTTCATAGACGTGAACAATTCTCAAGGTTATGAAACATTCAAAATACAGTTGGGCTCAAGGAATCTTGCCTCCTCTGTAAGGAGAGAGAAAGAACAAGACATTGGATTTTAACTGTTTACACAAGAGAGAAATTTGCTCAAGTTATGTTTTTAGTTTTTTGATGAGTAAACTGCAACCTTGTATTTCCCCAAGCTAAAAATTGCTCAGGGGCATATATACTATACCACGACAGTCTTGCAGAAGCTTCACTTGAGATGAGAGAGTGACTGCAGGGATTGGTACTGCTTGAAGAAATTTGCCAAAAGCATAGCGAAAGGGTATGAGGACAACAGTAAAAAATAATAAACAATAAAATGTTAGACATTTGTTGTGTGTTTACTCTATGGCTGGTCCTATCCTAAGAACTTGACTGCATTCCCTCCTATAAGCCTCAAAAGAAACTGATGAAGGCAGAAGTATTATGTTCTCCCCATTTATGAATAAGGAACCGAAAGGGGATCTAAAGGAATTTACTCTCCCCCATCTCTAAGGGCAGAAGTAGTACAGCAGGATTCCAAAAGAGATCGTATGATTTCATAATGGAATCAGGTAAATATTATATGTAAGAATAATGGCTAGGCTGCCTGGGTGGCTCAGTTGGTTGAGCATCCAACTTCGGCTCAGGTCATGATCTCATGGTTCGTGAGTTGGAGCTCCATGTCGGGCTCTGTGCTGACAGCTCAGAGCCTGAAGCCTGCTTCACATTCTGTCTCTCTCTCTCCCTCTCTCCCTCTCTCTGTCTCTCTCAAAAATAAACACTTAAAAAAATTTTTTTAAATGTCCACTAAGGTGCCATAGGAGGAAGAACAGAGAAACAACGAAAAATGCAATGGAAAACAATGAAGACTGAAGGCCTGTCAAAGCAAAAATGAGATGGGTACTTCTGAAATCAAGAAGGTACTTCATAGAGGTGCTCCCAAATGTGAACCTATGTGATAAGGGTGCCTTGGGCATGTATACCTGGACACATTCCTCATCCCTACCCTGAGGAGGCAGAACACCCCATCAAATTCATACTGAAACTCACTGTGGCTGTAGAACTCCATTCAAACAGATCCCCCAAGAGCTATTTATACTGTTTCCTTTCCCCTCATTAAAGTCCTGGCTCAGGCTAATAAATCAGTGTACAATTTGTGTATAATCTAATTTTTGCCTTGTGCTTCATCTGGTGTAGGTGGAAGCAGGGGAAAAATGAAAAAAAGCAACAACTGTAAAATGAAGACTAATGAGAACTTGGATCCTTAAGAAAATATCCTTTGGAAATGCCCAGAGATGTCCAATCTGCACTTTGGGGTTGTCGGAACTGTAGGAAAAAATGAGTCTGACCTCTTCCTTCTGTGGACTTATGACTTGTGAGAGCAAATATATATATATTTGTACATATAGTACATATGTATATACATATGTATATATGGTACATATGTATATTATGTATTAAATATGGAATATATATAATATATATTAAAAATAAAAATTTTAAATTTAAATTATTTTAAATAAAAAATATATATTCATATATCCAAAAATACTTGAAAGTCATGATGAATTTTCACTATGTGCAGTTACTTCTCTGGTGGCACACAGGCTGTGCCATTAGGAGGTGTTAACTATGTCCTGGGAGTGTCCTCTATTTCTCTACCCAGACATTTATAGCACAGCCAATAATAATTCCCAAACCACCCCCAAGCATCCCACAGAGAAAACTTGGTGTTCCTTAAAACTAGCCAGATATATTAGGTACCCGGGTAGGGAACATAGCAATTACATAAGTTAATGGTATTCAAATGTATAAGTGTAAGGAAGAGGCAGCCACAGAAAAAGAAAAGGAAAGTGTGTTTGCAGGCAGAGGGTTCCAATCCAAAGATGCATCACTAAACTTGATCTCTGGGCATGCATACGTGTTTGAAATGACAGCATTTGCCGAAGCACTGGAATATTACAAGGAAAGCAGCTGTTTACTTTAAAGGCATCATTCTCTTCTCTCATTTTTCACAAGGACCCGAACAGAGCAAAGCATTATCCTTTGACTTCTGTTTATCCGGTGCATTTTCCACCTTTACCTACTTAAGAACGGGAAGAGCAAGATAGGCCTTAAGACAAGTCATGATTTTGTCTCACGTACAAAGTGTGGGGGGGGGGGGAGATATCTTTTTGCAAGTGCAAAATTTGTTGCTGTCTATTTACTGGAAGTAATTTGAAAGGACACTAATTAAAACCTAATGGGAATATTACATAAAACCAGAACTACAATGATGCTCAAAAATTTCCCTTGGTGGGGGAAAGTGGTCAAGTTCTAGAGAGCTGTTTTGGGTAAGAAGTTCTAGAGAGCTGTTTTGGGTAAGATCTCACTATGCATAAAACACGGGATTCATTTTTAATAACAGTAAAAAAAGGAAATTTACTGCCCCCTCCTGGTTCTGTAAAACAAAGTTCTATTATATTTAACACTGAATAACATAATTATGTAGGAGTCAACACTGAACAAATCTTAGTTCCTCTCTCTTAGCTGAGAGAGCAAGGTTGATTTGCAATTCTGTAAGGATAATGAAAGGGCCAGTGTTATTATTTAATACAAAAAATAGATTTCCTGGTTTCTCTCAAGTGTTTATCATTGGATACAGGGAACAATATCAAACTGAATTACCAAGCATCATCTCTGATAAATCAAATGAACACCGCTGGAAAATGGCAAACTGTGTGTACATCCCAGTGCTTGAAGAGAATACACAGCCCCATAAAATAGCTTAAAATGATAGAATTTTCAACATTTTTGCTTCGTTTACATAGGAAAAAGAGAGAAATACACCTTGGGTGTGGAGTTTCAGAACTGATTAGTGAGCTAAGCCCTTAAATGTTGAGTTTGAAGTAATTATTATTTCTCCTAATTAATTGGACATTTTGCATGCCTTCAGCCAACGGCCAGTGTGGGATCTCTCTGGATCCCCATTTTCTCCTTGGATTACAACTGGATGAGTGCCCTCTGCTCAGCCAGGGAGTGAGGCTTAGAAATAAGGGTGAGAACCTAATGCAGGACACTCAGGTCCATAAAGCTAAGACCTTAAGAACATAGTCAGAAAGATCAGGGTCAAGGTGAGACTCTTCACCAGGCACTAAAAAGGTGTCTCCTCAGTTGCAAAAAAAAAAAAAAAAAAAAAAGTGTCATTCAGGATAGAAATATTTCTATATTTCATTCTTTGTTTTGAAAAGGAAAACTTTTCCTTATAAATATTAATATATCACATAATAAAATAAAAATAAAGGCCACAATACGAAATAGTCATCAAGAAATCCCCGCTGAATATCCAGTTCCCCAGAGGAAACCAGTTAATTTTGTGCTCAGAAACTTCCAAAAATTCTCTGTATATGCAAATACAATCTGTAATTATATTTTCCTACTTGAATAGGAGCCTACTATATATAACAAGTTTTCCCTTTGTATTTTCATCCATAATATATCTTTCAGATCGCTCCACAGCAGTACCTCTAAATCTTTATCATTTTCATCCACAGTTGGATGGTACTCCATTTTTTCTTAAAGTTTATTTATTTATTTTGAAAGAGAGTGCGTGTGCACAGGGAGAGACAGAATCCCAAGCAGGCTCCACAGTGTCAGCACAGAACCCAACATGGGACTCAAACTCATTAACTTGAACATAGGAACCAAGAGATCATGACCTGAGCCAAGATCAAGGGTTGGATGCTTAACAAACTGAGCCACCCAGAAGCCCGACATGGTACTCTATTTTATGATCTGTATATTTTCAAGTAATCCTCACAACTACTTTGTACAGTAGGTACCTATATTATACCATTGTCCAGGCTCAGAATATGAGGAAACTGCCCAAAGTCACACCGTATTTAGTGGGGGAGCCAGGATTTAAGCCCTTATGTCCACACTATTATCCATCCATTGCCTTAGTCTATTTGGACTGCTACAAAAAAGTATCATAAGTTGGGTGGCTTACAGACAATAAACATTTATTCATCATAATTCTGGGGACTGGGAAGTGCAAGATCAAGGCACCCGCAGATCCAGTGTCTGCTGAGGGTTTCCAGACAGCCATCTTCTCTTTGAACCTCACGTGGTTACAATCTGACTATCAGAGGTCTTCTTAATAAGGGCATTAATCCTGTTCAGGAGGGCTTCACCCTCATGACCTAATCAGCTCCCAGAGTCTCCTCTTCCTAATACCATCACATTGGAGGCTAGGTTTCAATACATGAATTGTGAGGGGATGCAAACATTTGTATCATAGCATCCATTGTATGATACTGCCTTCCCAAATATTAGCTACTGCTATTACTAAAAGGTTTACATTAGCATTAACAACTAAGACAGATGGGTTGTGAAAATATTGGTATCAACATCACCACTCAGAGGATATTGCCTTTCCATCCCCAAAGCTTTGGCATCTCTCAGATCCTCTCTACTTCACTCTGATGGGACCTACCTGGGGGTGACTAATCAAGTGTCAAACACTAGAACTTGCAGCACTCCTGAATTTTCTAGAAGCATAAGGCCCCCTAGTCCCCAAACACAAGTATGCACTGTAGCCCACGGGTGGTCAGACCAGGCACAGATGTCAGTGTGCCATTTGGATTTCCTACTGATGAATATTACAGCCAACGTACCCATCTGGCCGCTGAGATAAATAATGTAAAAATGAAGATATGCCTACATAATTCATGTACTATTGATGAACGGGGCCCTTAATTTAGATTGCTCCTACAAATCATTTAATTATGGGCCTCACAACTAAGAGAGAAACAGCATTTTAGCTATGTTTAAATGGGTTTGGTTAGGACACTTCCAAGTGCACACGACAGAAACTCAAGGCCCCCTCAATTATTCTAAAGAAATCTGTGGATTCTCATAAGCATCAGACAAACGTGGTACTGAATACACAAAACTATTTTCCTGAACAAAATGTCATTTGTTTACCTATATGGTAAGGATTCCATCAATGGCCCATGACCCTTTCATTAGGAAGCTGTAGATGGGCGGGGATGATGTTGCCAACTATTCTACAAATGACATATTTCCAGGGGAGACAGCCCAGATAACATGAAGCAAACACCTCACACCCATTAGCAAAGGCTATTATAAAACTAAAAGAAATAAAAACAAACAAACAAAAAAAACCAGAAAATAACAAGTATGGGGAAGATGTGGAGTAATTAGAAACTTTGTGCACTAATTGGTGGGAATGGAAAGGGAAAGAAATATGGCAGTTCACCCCAAAATTAAAAGTAGAGTTAGCAAATGATCCAGCAACTCTAGTTTTGGGTTATATACCCACAAAAACTGAAAGCAAAGTCTTGAAGAGATATTTGTATGCCCATGGCCAGAACGACATTACTCACCATTGACAAAAAGTGGAAGCAATCTGAGTGTCCACCGACATGAATGAATAAGCAAACTGTGGTATACACATACAACGGAATATTATTCAGCCTTAAAAAGAAAAGAATATCCGACACATGTTACATCATGAATGGACTTGGAGTATATTATGCTAAGTGAAATAAGCCAGTCACAAAGACACAAATAACTATAAGATTCCACTTACACGAGGGTAACTACAGCGGTCAAACTGATAGAGACAGAAGGTACCATGGTGGCTGCTAGGGACTGGGGTGAGGGAATTGGGAGTTGTTTTTTAATGAGTATATATTTTCAACTTTGCAAAATGAAAGAGCTCTGGAGATTTGCTATACAACAATGTGAATGTATTTACCACTATTGAACTAAATGATTTACGATGGTTAGGATGGTAAATTTTATGTCTATTTTACCTCATTTTATATCTACATCTGTATCTGTATCTGCATCTGTATCTGTATCTAACATGGAATGGAGACTGGACAGCCAGCAGAGGAAGCACCACATTATTTATCATGCACTGACTCTGCCTGACGTGGAGCTAAGGCATCTACATTCATGACCCCATTTTAATCCCCGTGATACTTATTTTAAATAGACATTAATAGGCATTGCCCCATCATTTCTTTGATCCATCTGCAGCTTGGAAACCAGCTGATGTCATGGTGGCATCCTGCCAGGGTAAAGTGGCTGGATCCTGGAAAGAGAACTAGTGAACCATGGTTTTGCTACCCATAAGTGGTACGGACTTTACAACACCCTTAATCATTTCAGGAGTGCCTAAGTCATCAGCCTATATGAAGAGCAAATGAGGTAACATGCTCATGAATGAAACCCAAGTTTCCTAACATCTGTATGGGACCCAGCATGACCTAACTACCACCTGTCGCTAAGTCCATCCCACAGATCTCTCCTTCTCACTCACCATTCACCAGCAGTATTGATTTCACCTCTGTTTCTTCTCCATGCCAAGCTCTTTCCAGCCTCATGGACTTGGCTTTTCTGTTCTCCCTGCCTGGAACACTCTTTCTTGAATACCCTTGGCTGGCTCCTCCTCTGCCTGTAGGTCTACATTCAAATGTTCACCACCTTAGAGAGGGCTTCACCTTGAAACTATCTGTTCTAAAGATGAGCTTCTCCTCCCACCAGCGACTATCACCACCATCAATTACTGTTTATCACATCACCCTACAGATTCTTTTACATCATTTATCAAAACCTGTAATTACCTTGTTCACGTATCAGCTTCTTTATCATCCGTCTCTCCCACTAAAATATACACTTTACAAGAACAATTACAGGCAAGCACCATCCGGTACTCCATCCCCAGGGCTTGCAACAGTGCCAGGGTACCTGACACATGGAAAGGACCAACACATAAGTATTAGCTGCCATTATAATTTTGTATAGCGACTTTGTACTAATAAGACAATGGAAGTAAAGGACCAAGACCTCTTCGGAAGAAACTCAGTATTCAGGTTCTCTGCAGAAATATCCCCCCCAGCTGGATGAGAACTAGTCACTGGCTCTGAAAGAGGACAAAGATCTCATGCCTTCAACTCCAGGACCCCTCCTGGCAGAGGCCATTCTCCCTCTGGGTAAATCAAGGGAATAGCTGAAGAATCCCTCTTTCCTTTTGGGTACATGTACAGACTCACAGCCTCCAAAGCACATGCTAATGACGCATTCCTGATCCAGCAGCCCCATCAATAACCAAACCACATGACTGGGGCTCTCAACTGGTTTATCACTTGTCAGCTCCAAAGACACTTGCTGAGCTGACAGAGAGAGTCGATCCAGGATGTGACATGTAAAAATTGCTATATTTCGAGGTAAAAAAATGACTTAGGTGTCTCACGCTCACAGGCTATCTTAATTCATCTGGTTGACTATGCACGATTTCTGGTTGTTAAATCTCCTGCTTCTGAACTTCTGAGTTTGGCATTTTTGAACTTGACATAATGAATGCCAAAATGTGTCATGCAGATACACTGTCCTGCTCTCAAATTTCTCATGTTCTAGTCGAATAGACTCTATTGGAGGGTACACAATTTCATCCTACATTTTGAACTACCTTATACACAAAAGCTGGGTTGGGGGTGATTAATCACAAAAATGAAAACTTCAGGGCTTCAGGCTACATTAGATACAAGTGCTGACATTCAGATTATTTTAGAAATAAATATGTTTTTAAAATTTTGTTTTGTGCTCAAACTGGGTTTTCCCATTGTGTTTTTCTGGTCAAGCTACTATAACAGAATACTGAAGAGTAGATAGCTTAAAGTATAAACATTTATTTCTAACAGCTCTGAAGGCTAGAAAGTTCAAGACCAGAGTACCAACAGAACTGATGTCAGGTAGGAGCCCAGCTCCTGGTTGGGATATGATCATCTTCTCATTGTATCTTCATATGGTGGAGAGCGGAGAGAGAGCACATGTGCGTGCAAATGCTCCTGTTTCTCCTTATAAAGGCAGTAAATCCCATTCATGAGGGCTCCGCTCATCAGCTAATCACCTCCCAAAGGCCCCACCATCACATTGAGAGTTAGGATTTCAACATATGAATTTTGGAGAGGGCATAAGTATTCAGTTCATGACAGCTCTGAACTACAAGATGACCATCAGATATCACAAGCTTATATCCTATTCATTTAGTAACTCTAGGAAAAAGTGTCTCTTTCCTAGCCACATGACCATTGGTAAGCTAACCACCATGTCCAGAAGAATGGGAAAGGTTGAGTGGACATGCCTGAGTCATGGGCAGGTTTCTAGAGTTAGAGGGAATGCCTGAATGACAGGAACCGGAAGCTGCTGCAGCTCAAACAACTCTGAGATGCCCTCCATTCCCAGAAGATAAAAGAGCACGTGTTGGCCAAGCAGGCAACAGGCAAACAAAAAATTTTTTTGCTGCAGAAATGGGCAGGTGAACATACAGTTGGCCACAAAATAGGATAACCACAGTAAAACAAAAAAAAAGAAAAAAAATCTACTCCTGCATCAGTTCTAACAATGGTCTGAGGAAGGTATTATTATAATCCTCATTTTATAAATGAAGAAATCTGTCCAAGGTCCTTTTGTGCGTTGGGGGGTGGGGGATGGGGGAGATTTACCTCATGCCAATGTAACTCCAAAAACTCATCTTTATACCAGGGCCACTGTGCACAATTGTGCAAGGTGAGCTCACGCAACTGTAGTGGCTCCATTCACAGAGGTGATGAGGTTCATGAGATCCCCTGGAGTGGCCATTGCAAATCTGGTCAAGTGTGCCTGGTGGTTCTGCATTAACCAACGAACCAAGGAAACAGGAACAGAGTTCTACTGTAGTCATAGGCGGAAACTTGATCCCAAAGGACCTTTACGCTCTGCTAAAAAATCTGGACAGTATTAGTTAATGTTCTCACGAAACACACCATTTTATTTTCTGATCCTGTGTAGATGACAAGGATTTAAAATGGATTCTGCCATGCCATTCACTTCTTTCCAAATTCTCAAGGTAAAGTCATCCAGAAACAACAAAGCAGGCATCACTGGGCCAGGTGAGCAGCTGCATTTTAAAGGAATAGGTTTTCCAAGTGTCTTATCTGGGTGGCATGTGTAGCCAAAAAGGCAAAGTCGCCGGAGAAACCAAACTCAGCCAATCTGGGTTTTTAGCTCTTAAGGCTCCTCGGGAGTTTTTAGCAACTGAGGCAACCAAGTTCTGTTAGAGAATAAATTGGTTGGGACACAAAGCTCCTTGTAGATTATAACCTCCTTCCTTGCCAATTACAAACTTGGCAATCATTTGTTTATTAACCTGATGGCTGGCTGCATTAAATAGTATCACATATTTATAATGCACCAAGATAAAGCTGTAGCATTCAAAATCACTAACCCCATCTGTACCTCCTCACCATGGTCCGGCACTCTAAAGTACTTTTGAAGGTAATTCAATAGGACAGGGCTTTTAAAAAGTTTAAAACTTTCTCCTGCATTGCCTCAGGGGAAGATTCCCTGTTGTGTGTGTGTGAGTGATAAGGTTTAGCCCCTTAAATTCATTCTGAAGAGTGTTTGTTAAAGTCTTTATTTGGAAATGCTGTGGCTTAGTCCCACGTGGCAGTCATCACTGCATTCACCAGTTCCCACTGCTGCATACAGACGTTACAAGTAGCAAAGCTATTCCTGAATTCAGTCTTCTCTAGTTATCCCTCCTCCCCACACGGCCTACCTTTCTCTTTAAGGCTTAACTACCATCTCTGCAAACATGCCTCCACATCTAGATTCTTCAGCTCCAATCTATTGCCTCTCTTAGCTTCCCCATTTCCAGTTACCTTATAGAAATCTTAAAGTTCTGATAGCCACCAGAATCTCAAATGCAACCTCTCAAGGATGTAATGCTCACTATTCTAAGAAACAAAACAGCCCTCCTCACACAAGTTCCACTGTTTTGGAAATGGCAGTGCCCATCTGAGAGTTTTATAGACAAAAAATCTTGGAATCGCCATGTGTAACAGATATGGATGGGGATATGCCCCAGCATATGCCCTCACATTTATAATGCCCATGCATGCTGATCTGACTTTTAATGTATGAAGGTCCAACACTTGAATTTCTTTTGCTAGGCCCTGAAACTGCTTTGTTCACCCAAAGTTCTGAAGAAGCAGAGCCCCTCAACCAATGATAAATGAGAGTGGTGGTATAAATACTCCAGCTTCTCTGCCCTCTGGTGAGATAACTCTATGGTGTGTACCTATATGGGTTCCATTCCTTCCTACAGTTATATCCAGTGGTCAGGGGCTTGATAAAACGAATTCTACTAGTTGCCTTCTCTCCCCTGTATCACTTTACCATTCTACACTTTCATTGCAGAGGTTTCCCTCCAAATAAATTACTTTCACATAAACCCTTGTCTTAGGTGTGCTTCTCAATCACCAATGATACCTTACTGCCCATATTCCCCACATGCTCTCAGGCCTGAAATGCCACCAAACCTACTTGCACATCACTCTAAGATTACTCTTCCCCATGGGACCATATTTCCACTACCTGAGGAATAGTCAGGAAAACTTCTTGTAGACATAGAAGGTATTGTCTATCAAAAGTGAGCAAAAGGTACCAACAGGAAATAAGGATGAAGAAAGGGCAAGGCAGAAAGTTGTACAACAGCCTGCAAATAAGGGAGAACATTGTATTTTGAGAGACTGAAATTTTTCTTCTTTCCTTCCTTCCTTCCTTCCTTCCTTCCTTCCTTCCTTCCTTCCTCTCTCTCTCTCTCTTTCTCTATTTCCCCTTTCGGGGGTGGAAACTTCTGTTCTTAATAGGGGTGGGGGTTTGCTCACTAAGGGACATTTGCCAATGTCTGGGGAGATTTTTGGTTGACACAACTGGGAAAGGTGCTACTAGCATCTAGTGGGTGGAGGTCAGGGATGCTGCTAAACACCCTACAGTGCATGGGACGGCCCCTAAACAAAAAAATGGCCCAATGTAAAATGTCAACAGCACTGAGTGTGAGAGATCCTGGTCTGGTGTTTAGAGTTTAAAGGAGTTTGGTGAAAGACAGGAATAGGGAGATTAGTAGGGTCCAGATCACGAAGACTCTTGTGGCCCTGTGGGACTTTACCCCATGATCAGTGAGGGAGAGTTATTACTGAAAAACAGAGAAATGATGTGATCAGAGTTGCATGTGAGGAAGAAAAGATTAGCCTGGTTTGAGCAGAATGTGGGTTGGAGAAAGGCATGATTGAGACTGAGCATGAGACTGGTGACGCAGAGATTGTATAGTCCAGCTGCAAAATGGTGTCCCAGAGTAAGGCTGTGGAAGGAGGAGTTGGAGAGAAGCAGGCACATTTTTGGAGATCCTTGGGAAGGATGTGGACTGTGGTGCCTATCAAACTGCCTACCCCATGGTGGGTTTTCAATTAAAGATTTCTGAATAAATGAATGAACAATAAATGATTAAATTATATTATCCTGTCATGGAAGAAATTGGACTGAGACTTGGAAGATGAGCTAGGTTGAATTTTTGAAGATGATGCCCTGGGCAACTGGGTAGATGCCACCCACTCAGATGGAGAAGACTAGGGAAGAACGATTCTAGGAGGATGAGAGAAAAGCTCAAGATGGTGCACAGTAAAACTTCCCAAATGCTACCACTATGCCCTGGTCATGAGGCCAGTCAGTTAGTTCATGTCTAATATAGACGTACCATTTCAAAAATGTGGTATCGAGCATGCATGGGCACATGTGTCTTAGGCAGACCCAGAAGGTTACAACACCTTATAGACTGGGGGCACTGGCACATAATTGTTCATAGTGGTGTTCCATTTTCTTGTGGATAAACAACAAAACATTGTATGTGAAACGTCCTCTGGTAGCAGATAATGATGATGGCCATTCTTCATTGAGTATGCCCATATTGCAAGCTCATCATTAATTCATTTAAGCCTAAGATCTAGCTGTTCTTATGGAACTTACCATAGCATGTGGGGGGGGAGGGGTGGGGGAGGCAGAGAGAGACACAGAGACACCAAAATCACCAAAATATGTAACACAAAATGCTACAGCTAAAAAGCAAGAATGGGGGATGAGAAATGCAGAGGGATATAATTCTTAATAGGACAAACTTCATTGAAAAAGTGGTATTTAAGTTAAGACCTAAAGTTGGGGTGTACAAGAACTAGAAGTCACTAGAAGAGGTTGCTGCAGGCAGAAGAAACACGCAGTGCAAAGATGTCAAGGGAGAACCAAGTCTGGAACAAGGAGGCCAAGATGGCAGGCGTGGGGTCAGAGAAAAGAGAAGTAGCAGGAGACAAGGTGAGAATGCTGGTAGGGACAGGAGTGTGGGGGGCCTTGTGGGAAACAGCAAGAACATTGGCTTCCATCTCAGGGAGATGGAAGCCATGGGGGAGCAGGGTTCCCACAGTGAAAGCAGACATAGGAGGCTGCATCAGTGACCCAAGCAAGAAATGATAGGACCTGAGCCAGGGTGATGGTGACAGTGACAGGAAACAGAACATTACTAGATGTGCTGGGATGTCAACTACATTTCCTGGGGAAGGGATTACATGCATAATATTTAAGAAACAGAGGCATCAAGAATGACTCCAAAGCTCAGGCCTGAGTAGTCTTTATGATAACCTTTAAAGTAGACTGTATCATTTCATTCGCAGTGGGTCGGTGTTGTTTTGCCCCCTCATGGTCTTTTGGGGGATGCCTCTGTGTACTATATATAGCCTACATGGGTTTGAACATCATCCCTTTCCTTTCTGCTGGAAAGGGTACTCCCTAATTTGTTTTTACTAGACCTGTGGGGGAAGATGGTCTCTCATCTTTTGGAGTCATAAACTTAAGAGCCACATAGGTTTGGGGTAACCAAAGGCCATTTTCCTACCGTCTAATCATCCATATCAGAGCAACGAGAGCCTAAACATGGAAATTCTGAAAGCAACATTTGGGTTTCTAGATCTAGTTATATTCAAAACAAAAAGTCGTTTCTTGCTGAAGCTAATTTGAATACAGTTTTCCTCTTTTGCAACTGGGAATATCCTGACAATGCATGAGCTAGATTTCAACTATTCAATATGGTAGCCATCATCACCATGTGAGGTGACTAGTGAGCACTGAATGTGTTGAGTCCAAATAGAAGTGTGCTGTAGGTGTAAACAGTGGGTTTCGAAGACTTAGTGTGAAAAATAGGAATTATTTTTCTTATCTTGTAAGGTATCTTACAACTTTAAGGTATCTCTTTAATTTTATATCTATTGAAGACAGACTGAATGGATAATACTTTGGATGTAATGATACATGAAATATTTAATTAATTTCCCCTGTTTCTGTTCTTTTTTTTTTTTTAATGTGGCTACTCGAAAAAAACCAAAATGACATCTGCAGCTTGCGTTTCATTGGGCAGTGCCATATAGGTGAAAATTTGGGTTATGAGATTTTTGAAACCAACTCAGAACCCATCGTATTTTTGCCGTGGTTGCCTTCCCCCACATCCTACTATCAGGAAAATCACCTCTTGCAGCACTGTGCTATCTCTCGAAGGGTGAACAGCATATTTCAGACCAGTAGGTTGCCTGTATCTCATTTCACGTTGAGCACAGGTGGCTGTACCGTCTGCCAACTCACAAAATTGCCAAGTGATTCACCTTAAAGGGCCCCTTTGGAACAGCAATCCATCTGGCCAGTAGCCCCGGGGCCATTCCGTCTCCAGTTTCCCCTTGCCTTCAGGCTGTGCACCCGCCAGGATTCTGATGTGGCCTGTGAGCTCCCTGCCTTAGAGATATTCACCGCCCTATCTCCGGGGCTGAGCGAACTCACAGAGAATCAAACCCACACTTAAGGTACCAGGGAACAGTTCCACTGAAACCCACAACACTATAATTACCATAAACCCTTCAGCACCACCAGCTCTGAGGTAAAAGAAATTAAATCAATGGGCATAGATCGAATCAAGAGCAATCTTATGGGAAATTCATGTAAATGCACAATCTTACATTGGAAATGAGTTTTAAGATTAATACCCTTCACAAACGGAAAAGTATAAAGAAGTATGTAGGAGAATATGCTGTTGTAACAATAGGTCAACCCTTCTTTTTACGAGCTGTCAGTTATATTGTATGAAGAACTCATGAAGCTTAACGTTCTCGGTATTTTTTTTAAACCCCGTAATGCAAATTCTTCAAGAGAATAACAAGTGATGCATGCTTGAAATTTATTTTTAAATCAAGAGCAAAACGAAACCCTTTAATTAATCTCAGAGAATTTAGCTCTTTCCCTTTCAGATCTGTCTTTTGCACAGTTAGATGCTTAAAATAATTGCATCCGCTCGTGTGAAACTGCAGCAGTAATTCAGTGGGTTTATACTTGTGCAACCTTTTAAAAACAGGCCTTAAAACATTCATCTGTTGAACCAATTTACCAGCTTTCAATAAAGCATCTTTAAGATACTTTCTGTTACATTTATATGACATAAGCTATATTATTTTAATAATCTGTGCTTGAGATATATGGTGATGAGGGAATTATCGCTCACCTGGGGAGATGGTGTAATTAGAAAAGAGGCACAGTCGGGAAATAAAAATGATTAAAAAAAAAAAAAACTTGCTGAAATTAACCAGCCACTGCTACTGGGGTGCTAGGATGTTGGCTTAAGTTGTTGGGAAAGCACTGGAGTGAGAAGCAGAGAAGAGGGAAACCAAGCAAACTTGTGGTGCCTGAAATAATTACGATTTCTTACCCCTCATTTCTCAAGGCTCATGGGGAGCAAGGACACATGCCCAGCCGGGGCAGACAAATGAACGCTTTCCCCACAGCCGGTCGAGGGGGCTGCCTGCTTTGAGCTAATGTGCTGGGGCAAGAAGATGAGGGCAGGTATAATTATACTAATGATTTATTGAATGTTTGATTAATTGGAAATTAAGCGAATGCATAGTGGCAGAATTGTCATAGCAAATCGCTCAGCTGTTGGCTTAAAATGTGTTCTATTTCCCTCCAGTAAAGCAATTAAGAGAATCTTAAATCACTGGGTGAAAAAATATCGGTGTGGAATTGTCTAACAGAGTTGGGGGGAGGAATGTGGCGAAAAGATCCTAACGGCCCCTTGCTGGCTGGTGTTGGGGAAAGGGACATTTTTCACCAGAATGTTAGCTGCAAAACCGTATCATCTCAGAAATTAATTCTTCCCTCATTTAAGAAAACAGAAAAGAAAAGAGAGTATGGCCTCAATGTAGCAAGGAAGACAATGGTTTTGCTTATAGGATCTCTGCTAGCTCATACAATGACTTTGTGCAAGATAAAAAAAAGTGTGACCCTTTAAGAGGGACTCAGCCCTGAGAGAGCAGGGCTTGGTGACAGAAGATGGAGCTGGTCTTCTGCCCCAACTGGCCCATTCAGGCATGTGTCTGTGGGCAGTAACCAAATGCAGAAACTCACTGAGGCCCTTCCTACTGCCTGCCCAAGAGGGAACCAAAAGGGGGAGGGGAAAGGGCTTCATTCTGGAGCAAAGGTTCTGAGGCAGTACCTCAGATGATACTCTGTAGCTTGAGCTGATGGTTATTCCCAGATTGTCCTTCCCAGTGCGGCAGGCTTCTTCCGGCCACAGTGTTTACCCATTCTCTCCCTCTCCTCCTTGGCCCCTCTCTCTCTCAGAGTAACACAGCTAAGAGTTACAAGTTTAATGTTTTCCATGTGGTGCCTTGAGCTTGGGGAAGGAAAAGGCTGATGCAAATTGAATACATAAATAAGAATTTAATAAACTTTCTCTTCTGGTCTCCTGCATCACCACTAAAGTTGCAGAATCCGGAATTAAAAATGTACTTGAGAGCAGAAACAAAGAGCAGGGAGTTTTATGTGCCTTGTGGGTTTGTAAATGCACATGACCTTCTTCTGGAGAGGGTAATTCACCAAAGCAAATCCAAAACCTAAAAATATATATGCTCTTGACATCCAGCCTGTCTATGGATTAATTCAAGAAAATACTGGATCACTCAAAGATGTATATTATAAGGATGTTCACTGCAGTGATGTTTACAAGAGCAAAACAAGAGTTGTGTTTTTTTTTTCATGAGAAGTTATCTAAATGCTCAATAGCATTGTAACCAGTATAGTTTAAGGTTGCAAGGGCTCTTACCTTGTGATAAAGGGGAAAAATTGTTTCTCCCCTAAATAATGTTTTTTAAACATTTAATAAAACTTTCATACAAGAAATTTTCATTGTGTGGTACCAAGAATGACAAGGAAGGTATATAGTCTCAGCTTAATTCCCAGAGCACACATTAGCAGATCCCAAACTTCAGAGGAAGACAGTTTAGGGAAAACCTGGTACAGACCTGGTTTAAAATTTGTTGCTAAGATCATATGACATATTACCAAAATAGTATGTACACACAATCCCAATTTCACAAAGAGGAATCGCATCTGAATAAACAGGTATATGTGGGGGAGGGGTGTGTGTGTGTGTGTGTGTGTGTGTGTGTGTGTGTGTGTGTAACTGGAAAGACAGCAGGCAAAAAGGTTAATAGTGGTTATCTCTTAGGTGAAGGATGATTAGAAGTGATTGTTTTTTCTTTGTTCTCTGTGTCTTCTTGTATTTTTTGGTAAACACAACACAATTTTGTAATAGTTCATGCCTTTGTTTTCCGTGACTATACAGGTCTAGCATTTAACTACAACAAGAGTGCTCTGGGACACATGCAAGAGATGCATACCTATGCAGACACACAAAACAGGACAGCTTCCTGTTATCATAAGAACATGTCCACTGTTGCCATATGTCTTATAAGATTGGAACTCTGCCACCTAGTCTATCAAAAAAATAAAAAAAAAAAAGCTGCAGAGTAGCCATTACATTCAGCCAATTAAAGAAATCTCAAAAGGATAACAGCGTTGCCCTTCAGAAAGGCCAGCGTTGGCAAGATGGGAAAATCAGTACAACTCTATTAGTTGAGTAGCACATCCCAGCATCTAGAAACAAGTAAATCTGTTTTGTCCCCATGCACAGAAAGATACAATTAACATGGCCGCAAAGTAAGTGATACTGCCTCATTACCAGCCATCAGGCTGTCCTGCAGGGGCCTCCATCCAAAGCTGGGAGGGGAGGTTACTAATTATCGTGCCAAATTAAGCCTTGATTATTCCCCAAGAGACACCTGTTAATTGGGCTGCTACATTACATAACAGTTCTGTGCATTAATAATTGAGTTGCAATGACTTGATTTTCTCCTCGGAAATGTGATTTATTTTTCACTCTCCTCATTTCAGGTTGTCCCTGTCTTCAAAACCAGCCTAGGGCAGCAACTGTGGTTGAGAACCTAAGGAGAGGAAATCAGGTCTCACCTACTTACAGGGGCAGCAAAAGGATAACGGGTATAAACCTCTTCACAACAAAGACTGTATAAAGTCAATTGTTAGTGCCAAACACCTGGTTGTTAATAAGAGTGAAAAGTGGTCAACTGTCCGTCTCACTCATGTTAAGCCTCTTAGCTTCTTATTCAGGAGACATACTTCACCACAGCACCTCTGTTGCTGTTGTTCTGGGCACTTCCTTTCCTTTTTAGATGGCAAGATGTTCGGTATCAGGCTCACCTCCTAGATTTTGTGCCCAGTCCTAAAAGCAGCCATTTCTCCAAAGAGATCCTATTCCCTTTTGTGGAGAATGGTATTAGAAATCAATATCTGGGTGTAGGTGTGCTTACTGATGTTGGGAAAGTTCCTCTTGGCTGACAGACCACAAAGACATAGCTGCATATTAACCCATGTAAATATACTTGCCTATCAGTATTTCTACATTTAACCATCTGTCTCTATATGAAGCTAAATATGAGTTCATTATGATGTCCAACCTTCATCCACGATGACACAGATCATTCTAGCCTTCTTCCTTGGCTTATCTGTTACCTCCCACTTAAATGGTTGAGAACCCTTTGCCCAGTATGTTCTGAGTAACCTTGCTGGAGTTGCCTTCTCATTAAGATGAGTGCCAACCCATTTGTTCATTTAAAAGGACTTTGGAACCATGTGGCAATGACTGGGCTCAGACCACCATGGTCATCTCATGGGAACATTTGTCATGAGAGCACTGCCAAGAAACTCTAAGACCACAGGGTCCTACTGTTTCCTCATTACCAACCAGCAAGCTGGTTGGTGCATCTGGTTGGGGCATTAAAAACAAATCCACACATCACTCCAAGGCTCCAGATGAAAGTTAAAAAAAATAGCCATGAGGTTGTGCCATGCCAAATAAAGAATCTGGCACAACTCTAATTAGTGAGAGCTGGTATTTCTTTTTTAAAGACGAAAATCCAGAAGCAGCTAAAGGAGCAAAAAACTAAAGGCAAAACAAACCCAAAAATGCAGCCAAGGAAAGATGATGGAAAGCACAAAAAGGTTGAGAAAGGAACACAACAAAATTAAATGAAGGTACAGTTCTTGGGAAGGTTCTCAGAGACCAGATGGCAAAAGGAGTGATGTATCCCCTCACATATTTCTGCAATACTGAATGTTCCAAAATAATATATGGATTTGGGATACAGAGGCAGTAGGCAGCATTTCTCTGTTGTCTCTGTCTCTGTCTCTCTGTCTTTCTCTCCCTCCCCAACCCCCAAAACTTGGCTCCAGCTAGGTGGAGGGGAAAGCAGCCATATTACAAATGATCAGCTGTGCCTGCCTCCAACAGCTCCCACACCCAAGAGGGCTGTAGAATACTGAGGCAGCTGCAGTGGCCTCTGGGTTTGCTGCTCGGCCGGCTGTGAATAGGGAAGACCTGAGCCCCGCTAGAGTGTGTGGACAGAGATGGGGAGAAGCAGGCTCTGAATGACAGCACTGCCTCAGCTATGATTATCTAGGCTTGGCTGGAGGGCCGTCTTCTAACTCTGAGATGCTGCATCTGTAAGCGGGTCTGAATTTCTATCTAGTTCAAGATGCAGCACTGGTCTGTTGTGTAGAGCAGGGGCTGCCTGTGTTCAGTTCTGCTGCTAATTAGCTGTATGAACCTTAGGTGGGGTTTTAACTTCTGTGTGACTGCATTGCGTCACACACAACATGGGGTGATGATGATGGTAATACTAATAACAATAATAATAATAATAATAATACCTTTCCCATCGGGTTACTAGAAAGGTTAAATGAATTAATCATTTACAACAGTAAGGATACTTCCTGACATTATAGATTCCTTCCACCTAAAGGAGCTCACCAATGAGCTGAATGAGATGAACAAAGAGAGAGGGTTCAAATCGAAAGTGGGCCACAGTGCTTTGAAAAGTTCTCCCTGGTGGAGGGGGAAGCCAGAACATCTCCTACAGGAGACAGGTGCAGCCTGCTATAGCCTCAAGCATGACAGAGCATTATGTAGGATATCTCTCATACTTGTCAAAGGAGGGAGGTGACAGAAACAGCACTCAAGAGCTCACACTCAGAGTTGGACAGGTACAGATTTGGTTGCTGACCTTGCCCCTTGAACTGTTTGAGCTGCATTTTCTTATCTAGAAAATGCGATTAAGAATAGTACCTGCTTTGATCTCAAAGAGAGGTCCGCACTCCCATGTTCATTGAAGCATTCTTCACAACAGCCAAGATAGGGAAACAACCTAAGTGTCCGTCAACAGACAGAGACATCTGAATGGATAAAGATGATGAAGCATACATATAGATAATATATAAAATTATATACAGATAATACATAAAATTATACGTTGAAGCTATATGTGGAATATAATGGAATATTTTTCAGCCATGAGAAAGAAGGAAATCCTGGTATTGGCAACAACTTAGACGAACTTGAGGGCATTATGCTAAGTGAAATAAGCCAGACAAAGACAAGTACTGTAGGATATCACTTACGTGTGGAATCTAAAACAAGCAGAACTGAGCAAGACAAGGTAGAGTGGTGTTTCCCAGAGTACAGTGGAAAGGGAAAATGGAGAGATATTGGTCAAAGGGGACAAACTTCCAGTTATAAAATTAACAATTCTGGAGTGTAACATACAGCAGGGTGACTACAGCTAATAGCACTGAACTAGTCACTTGTAAGCTGATAAGAGACTTAAGCCCGGAAGCATTCCCATCACACAAAGGAAATGGTAATATGTGGCAGGATGGAGGTGTTAGCTAACACTGTGGTGGTAATCACGTTACAATATATAAATGTATCAAAACAACAAGCTGTACACCTTAAACTTACACAATGTTATAAGTAAATTATACCCAAAAGAGCTGAGTTTGTTTTTTGTTTTTTGTTTTTTTAATAATAGTCCCTGCTTGTACACCATTGGTCATAGCACCATTATTCACAATAGCCAAAAGGTAGAAGCAACCTAAGTGTCCACCAACAAAAACAGACAAACACAGTGTGGTCTATATGAACAATGGAATATTACAGAGCTTTAAGACAGAAGCAAATTCTGGCACGTGTTGCAACACGGATGAACTTTAAGATGTTACACTTAAGTACAGTAAGTTAGTAACACAAAGTCAGATACTGTATGATTCCACTTATATGAGGTACCATATATTATAAGTACATGCATTATATGAGTAGCCAAATTCATAGAGACAGAAAGTAGAATGGTGGTTGCCAGGGGCTGGGGGAGAAAACAGAAAGAGGAGTTAATGTTTAATCTGTGGAGTTTTCCTTTGGGGAAAAGAAAAAGTCGGTGATGGCTGCACAACAATACGAATGTATTTAATGCCACCAAACTGTACATTTAAAATGGTTAAAACAGTATATTTTATGTACATTTTGCCACAATAGATAATAATTGTAAAAAAAATAAAAGGCTTAGGGGGAAAATACAGTGTCTGCTGTATAGGCTTAAATAAAAGGATTATTGAGCAATTATTCCCTCTACCCACAGGGCTGAGTACTTTAAATGTACAATCTCATTTAATCCCCACAATACCCCCTCAGGGATAGAGATAGTGGTCTTCCCACTTTATGGAGTTAGTGAGATGATGGTAGGTACAGAAACACACTGCTCGGGGAGCCCTTCAAGGAAAGACTAGCTGCCCAGGGGTGGAAGGTGAGGTCAGTAGTCAACCACAGCTGTCAGCACCTTCAGAGTTTGCCTCAGCTGCAGAGAGCCTCCTTGCTAATGGTCACACCATCCCCAGGGCAGCCTGCGTCCAATGCCTGAGACAGGTGGGGCACAAGCCCAGACATTTCAGCCCACTGCGGGAAAACTCTGCTGCAATGTTCACTCTGAAGCTCCCCACGAGCTTGGCCAGGTTCACACCACTGTCCTACTTCTCCCTGTGCCCGAACCTGCTCCCTACTCCTTCCTTTAACAGATGTGGATCCCTAATAAGCATCTTGAATCCCAAGTGTCTTCTGAGCAGCTGCTTGTGAAGAGCCTGACAAACGTTAGGTAATTCGAGGATAAGACTAGTAAAGGGAGGAAAGAGGACATTTGGAGCATTAACAAATATACCTTGGCCAAGACCTCATTACGGGGATGGGTGGTCATAAATTCTCAATGTTAGTAACTGTTACTTCTCTTCACTTACTTATACACTTAAGACACTGTATAGAAAATATGGCAAAAGGCCTGGGTGGCTCGGTCGGTTAAGCATCTGACATCAGCTCAGGTCACGATCTTGTGGTTTGTGGGTTTGAGCTCCGCACCGGGCTCTGTGCTGATGGCTCAGAGCCTGGAGCTTGCTTTGGATTCTGTGCCTCCCTCTCTCTCTCTGCCCCTCTCTCGCTCACACACACACTCTCTCTCTCAAAAATAAATAAATGTTTAAATTTTTTTAAAAAAGATATTTAAAAATATGGTAAATTTATTAACAATGACAATGTGAGTTTCAGGAAGATCTTATCTTACCAGGTGATTATCTTATGTTACCAGGTGATTAGCTTCAAAACACTACTATGTTTTATATATATATAAAATATTTTCTTAAATGTTTTAATGTTTATTTATTTTTGAGACAGAGACAGAGTGGGAGCAGGGGAGGGGCGGAAAAAGAGGGAGACACAGAATCCAAAGCAGGATCCAGGCCCTGAGCTGTCAGCACAGAGCCTGACGTGGGGCTCAAACTCACAAACCATGAGATCATGACCTGAGCCAAAGTCAGACGCTCAACTGACTGAGCCACACAGGTGCCCCTAAAATAATTTTTTTTCTAAAGAAAGAGGAGGGCAGAGAGAGAAGGAGAGAGAGAATCCCAAGCACACAGCCTGACATCAGGCTCAAATTCACAAGATGATGACCTGAGCTGAAATCAAAAGTCAGACACTTAACTGACTGAGCTTCCCAGGCGCCCCTATATATATGCGTATATACATATTTAAGTCCTTGATGGCTGTAGTCGTTTCTTGTTTCAGTGAACCTTGGGTCCATCTACTGAGAGGGACATCCAGGTCAGGGAGATGATGAGATATGGGCTCTTTCAACATTCCCCACCTAAAGAGGAAAACCGAGCAAGCCCTTACCTATGGCTTTGATTACCAAACAAATCATCTGGACAACTGCTCCACAATTTCTACGTGCCTGCTTGGCTTGTGCAGGACTGCTGGGGTGGGGGGAGGAACAGTTATTTGATGAGAGACAGGTTTTAAGCTTTCCTTGCCAATCATGAGAAAAGGAAAGGATACCCTGAAAACATTTATGACAGCTAGCTCACTCCATGTACCTGGGCAAATTATGTTTTGACTCAGTAACGCAGAACAATTTGTACCTGTCCACCAATTTAACATTGCCTTTGAGCCCGAACTGAAGGACTTGTAGCGGAATAGCTATACTTAGGGCCTGGACCACTCATTTGGCACTTATATATAACTAACTATCATGAGTTTTCCTTTACTGTGCCCGTAAGTGTTCATATCGTTATGCTCATTTTCCCAACTTGATCATAAACTCCTTCAGAGCAAGGGCCATGTCCAATGGCTCATTTTAGATCCCAGAGCACCAACCCAATGCCACGTCCATAATTAGAGCGGGGCAGGGGCTGATGGACAGATAACTATCCATGCCAATGAAAACACTCTTCCCATTGTCTAGTTTAAAGAGCCCATTTGTCTGTTATGACATATCACTCACTTGGTGTTTGTTACCCGAGTGCCTGACCAGTAAGCATGTACAGGCCCCTGACAAATTACGTAATGTGCTGAAATCAGCCCAGTTAATACTGCCAAATGGCTTGGATTTTAAAGCCAAGCTTCTCCCACAAAGACAAGCAGTGGAGTCTTGACTCTGAAAAGTCTTTGCTTTTACCTAGAAAAATACTGATACATCATGACCATTATTGAAAATCTTATTTTAGTCTCTAGTACTTACAGCAATTTTGAAAGAATACAGGGAGGATATAGCTCTGGGATGGGGTGGGGGGAGGGAACTTGAGTAGAATGAACCTAAAAAGACTACAAAGAACGAAGCAGCAGTCCGTATTCTGTCTGGCATAGGATAATGATGGTTTAAAAGGTGTCATGAGAGGGTACCTGAATGCACTTCTGGAATGGGTTGGAGATGCTGCTTACTAATGAAAGTGATGGCTGCCTGCTAATTTTGATGGTCACTCTCCCGCCAGTTCTAATCCATACATAACAAGGGAAGTGTCCATTTTCGAGAACTTAGTATATGCCAAGAACCATGCCATACCCTCTACTTTTAATCTCATTTAATTTTAACAACATCCCATTCTCTAGAATCTACATACAGTGCAGACATATGCACTATGTCTCATTTTGAGGAAAGGGAAAAAAATGTGAGAAAGATTCCAAAAGTCCCCCAAGGTCGTATAAACTAGAAAGTGGCAGAACTGGAATTCAATATCAGGGTATGGGATCTAAATTTTTCACCAGTGACTAGTGCTGGGTAAGTCAAAACTTTGGGAGGACAACAGGTGGGAATAAACACGTGGGATTTGAGAATGCTTGGAGGACAGCAGGTGGAAGATGCCAAAAATAGCACATAACAATGTGATTCAAACCAAAAAGGGGTGGAACCACCATGCCTGCACTGGTGAATAACAGATGGAGAAGTGGCATGTTAGACCCTATGGGCCCCCGGCAAATATTAATTGATGATGATGACTTCAGAAATGCAAACAAAAATTTGAAGAGACAAAAGAAAGAGTCAAGTGCACATGGGGAAAGACAGGGGCCAGCCAGGGGAGAGACACTGACGGAACTGATTTGGGTTATGGCTGCCACAAAAGGACTTCAGAGGAATACTCTTGCACAAGCACCTCAAGTTTCTATAGCTGAAACATCCATTCTGCTCTCTAAAAGAGTTGCACTTGAGAAGGAATGCAGGTTTTTCCACATGCTAATAAATCTTAGTAAAGTGAACTGGCTTACATGCAGAAATAGATTACCCCCACACACTTTCTTTAGGTTCTAATGCTGTGTTCACTTACCTAATGATATTTACATGAGCCAATTGTCAAACTGGAGCATGAGGGAAAATAAAATTTTAAGGGAGTTGGAAGAAATTTAAGTAGATTTCTGGTTTCCAGCTCCTAATTCGTGAGTAACAAAATGCATATTTTATGATCTCCAAAGAGCTGAAATAACACCAAATTCACAGATTGTGTGCTGTGGGACCACAGACAATTCTAGTTAGTTCAATTACTGAGGAAGGTGATCAATCAAGACATAGTTATTGAGCGCCTACCATGAGCCGACTGACTCTTTGGTTCCTTAATGGAAATAAAACGAATAGATATAAGTAATAGACTTTTGGTCTTTGGGCTACATACTACACTTGATTAGAATTTCTCTTCTAGTATCTGGGGTAGGTTTGGAAGCCCAGGAGATAGCTAAAGTTGAATATGTACGGATATCTCCCAATTTTAAGGTTGGGTCTTCATTAGGCATTTGTTGTTTGGGTCTACCCAGTATCCAGTTTCCTTTCTGCTGTTGACAACACTCCCTTTGGGGCAGGATAATCCCAAACTTTTACATATATATATATATATATATATATATATATATATATATATATAGGCTTGCCCCTATTCCTTTAGCTCCAGAAGTAGGCAAATGCCCTTGGGTTGGTACTTCAACAAATTCCAGCCATTCATCATAGAAGCTGGTTCAGGAATAATCATCTGACCCAAGTCGGTTCAGAGTGAATGATTCAAATGGTAAAATGGATTTGCAATAAATTACTAGATTCTAGATAACATTAAGTTTTTGTATTTTTCTATTCTTAAAGTCAGTACAACCCTTGGACTTTCCATATGAACCAATATACTCCCTTTCATGCTTAAGCTAGTTTGAGTTTAGTTTCTGTCATTTGCACCCAAAGGAATCACGATAGGAAGAATGTTTAATAAATATTTCTCTAGGAAGTGCAATGAACAAAGTCAAGAGTCGTGAATAAAGTGGATGAAAAAGGACACAAGGTCTGGTAAAAACTAAGACCTTGGTGTATGTACTGTTACAGCTACTGCCACAGTGGCCACGCTATTATCACCCCCAAAGTAGTACCCTGATTCCTCTAGTCAACTCCTAAACATCTTCACAGAATTCATATATAATTCATATATATATATATATTTTTTTTCATTACTTTGAGGAAACTCTGAAAGGAAAGAAATGAAGAATCTTGCATTGGCCAAGCAAGTGTTTGAAATGCCTAAGCCTTTCTTTATGGAAGTTTTTAAATGCAGTCACTTTTGATTTAGCGCAGAATTATAATCAACTAGCAGCTACAGGCATTTTAAGCTGCTAGAGTTTATTTTGGGAGTTTTGCAAGACAGCAATCTCCATTTCTTAAACATGTGCTTTAGTAAGACAAAATACTATTTCTCAGTAGAGCACACCCTTAAAGAAAATCAATGTAAATGTTATTCTACTTCTCACCTCCTTTTCCATATAAAACTAAACACTCCAAAACATGGGCACAGCGAACTCTATTTCTAAAGGTTTTGTAAGTTAGGCAATCCAAGGAAGTTACATGAAAAAAGTCTCCTCTGAGATATAAAAGTGTTCATATCTGAACAAGAATGTACTGGTAGCAAAAGGGAATACAGTATAATATTTGATGAAGAGAAATAATTATCATTTATGAATGAGGAAGCTCAATGTTTTCCTAAATTACTCAAATTAAACCTCAAATAAATATTTGAAGCTCTCCATCTAATTCAGATACAATGAAACACTGAATCTCATTACCTTTGGATTTACATCGACTCTAATTTCAAAGATAATATTTATTTCAGGAAGGACTAAAAAGCATTTTTCACTAGGAGGAAAATGGGTTGAAGTTTCGATATAAAACAACACTCGTTGCCTATTATTTTTAAAAAGGTGACATTCTAAAACTTTTTTCCAAAGGAAATCTCTAAGAACAAGTCCTGGATATTTCACCTAGCTCAGAGATAAAAAAATATATTTGGTGTAAATATCAATTGTTCAATTAAATTATCATTATGTGCCTATAGTGGCAGTATGTATTAATATTGTATACTTCACTTCTAGCTGACCTATTATATAAACTAGATGATGTTATTCACTTTACAAAATAATTCCCCACTCTACAAAATACTCAGAATAAGATTTCATTTAATAATGAGTTCCCCAGTGCATTCTACCTATAATTTAATTCAATTTTCATAGTTTTCTAGATACAACAATTGCCTCAAGCAAGGTAGACTTCTTTGTCAATTTATGTGCACATACAGTAAAAAATCAGATGAGTATGTGTAAGTCTGGACATGTTTTGAAAAGCTTATGCAATGTGATTCTCAAAAGAATCATCAGTTGGTCACTATTTTCACCACATCCAATCTCCTCCCATCATATAGAGATGTTGACCCTGAAGCCCCCTTAGATTTCAAGCAGGGAAAACAAATAAAATTAAACAAACAAACAAACAAACAAAGTAGAACATTACAATGAAAGACATCAAAGGCATGTTATTTATCTTTGCTACAAGATGTAGAGGGAAGATTCATGGCTATTGAACTGCATTTCCCAACATAATCCACAGTCATTAATTTATTTAACAAACGGTTTTTAAGTGCTAACTATATATGAACACTGTGACAGTCTTTTACCAGGATATTCTCCCTGAAGAGAGACAGGGGAAAAAAAAGAAGATTCCAAGGAACAATACATTTAGAGGGCACATCAATCCATATCCCATTCTTGGAGATTCATAACAGGTGCCGTGCTCTCTTTAAGGGCTCTGAGAAATTTTGCAGTAAAGAAACTTATTTAATCCAACAGTTTCTAAGTATGTTTGATTATGCCACTTTATTTTTTTAAAATAATACTCAATATCCATTAGGACAAGGGTTTTCTGAGATATTGATCATCTAAAAATTATGGTATTTTCTCTGTACTCATTAAAAGTCTGACCGATTTAATATCTAACCTTTTCATACAGCTTTTGTAAGGCCTAGATACTGGTTTTTGTTCCCTCCACCAAATACTTCTACCTGTAACAACACCTGTCCTTTCATCTGTGAAGCATCACCCCCTACCCCCAAACAACTTTTGATTACAACTCTTCAATCTTGCTCTCAAGGAGTGCTTTCTTTCTTACTCTGCCTTGTGGTATCCAGTGTGCCAGGGGTAGGGACACAGACCAGGTCTGTCCAATCACTGCCTTCAACCACGGTGAATGACACAGGGGAAAGTCCATGCCCCAAACTGGTCAAAAGAGAGGCAACTCTAGAAGTCCATTTTTTATCATTGTTACCCTTGTAGTTGCTGGGAGAATACGAATGGAGCCTGTGGCCCCTGATAGCCATCATGCTACTCTGTGCAAAGAACAGCCATTATAAAGCTAATGCACTGAAAAAAGAGGCAAATAAATGGTATGAGAGTCTATGTTTCTGCATCTTGGTTGGTAATGAGGACCGTGATGAACAAAATATCCAAGAAAATATGGGGATGTAACTAAAATATTTTGGAATTTCCTTGGGCAAGGTATTCTTTGATAACATTTCCCATTCATAGCCAAAATAATTTTTTCATGTGATGAGAGAGATCAGCTCCCTCTTCTTCTCTCTATAATGGAATTTGGATGAGAACTGTGGATATAATCTACATAATTAATCTGTGCCAACTCCAAATGGTGGATAATCTCTTAAATTTTTGTCAAGATAAATAGGATAGAAAATTGATTCACATCCCAGTCTCTGCTCTAATTTAACAGACATTGGAGACTTGTACAATGGACAGAATATTGACAATATGATATAATAGCAGCCAAAAAGGGATTATTTAATAGGGGCAAAAAAAAACTCAACAGATGGTAGATGTATCGTGATCCTCTGTAAGAGATGAAATTCTTCTCTGAGTCTGGAAATCAAATTATGGTAGTTTGCTTAAAATATTTCAGCTTCTTACTAGTGACATAAACATGTTGATATTACAAAAGAAAGTTAAACTTCACATAAAGTAACCTAGAAGGTTGACTCAATTTTCTCATCTGTAAACTGGGAAAAAGAACAGTGCCCTCTCCATATGGATGAACTGTAAGCAAGATAATCCACACAAAAGAACTATCATAACGTCCAGGCACAGTGTCAACACTACATAACTGTTAGATGATGGTGCTGGTGGTGGTGGTGATTATGGGGATGATGTTTAGGACAATGATCCTAACATGACAACTTTGACAATGATGACTGCTTGATGATGCTAACAATGTTGGTGTTGGAGGTGACTTTGAAAGGATAAGAGAGAGAAATTACTCTGACTTGGGGATAGGTGGCATTTCGACTAGGTGTCCGGGGAAGTGCATTCAAACAGAAGAAGGGATAGGAGGAAAGGAGCTCGGATGTGAAGCATGTGGTGGGGCATGGACAGGAAATAATTTTCCAGTCTTGCTAGAGTGTAGGCATATAAATGGCTTAAGTGGAAGATAACTCTAGAGAGGAATACAGGAGGTCAAACCACACTGTTTCTTTACCTTATTAGGCCATGTAGTCACTGAAAGGAGTTAAGCATTCCAGGGCATTAGGAAGAATAATCTACCAGTGATGAGTAGGATGGACTGAAACGGGAGTAAGGTATCAGTTAGCAAACGACTTAAATAATGCAGGTATGAAGGAAGGAGGGCTGAAACACCAATAAAGTGACGGAAAACCACATCAGCTCTGTAACGTTAGAAAGACTTGAATTCAAACCACAGCTCAGATATCTACTGGACCAAATGTAGGTCACTGTAGTCGTTTCCCATTGTGGCTACAACATGTCACCACCAACACAGTAGCTTAAAATACTTACAAATTTATTATCTTACAGTTCTCCTGATTATAAACCTGGCATTTAGCTAGCTAGACTGAAATCAAGGTGTCTGCAGACATGGCTACATTCTTTTCTGGAGCCTGTTGGGGACAACCATTTCCTTGCTCTTTCCAACATCGAGAGGCTGCCAGCATTCCTAGGACCTTGATTCCTTCCTCCAGCCTCAGAGCCAGAAAAGTTGCAACCCTCTGACACTTTTTCCATTGTCACATCTCCACTCTGGAGCATAGCAGGGGAAGATTCTCAGCCTGGAAGAACTCTTGTGATTATATGGGATCCACCCAGAAAATCCAGGATAATGTCTCCAGCCCAAGGTCCTTAATTTAACCACATCTACAAAGTCCCCTTCAACATGTAAAGCAAAATAATCACAGGTTCCAGGGATAAGGATATGGACACTGTGGTGGGGAAGGATGGCATTATTCTGCCTGCCACTCTCTTTTCACATTTGGGCACTTAGTTCACCTTGGATCTTAGGGACACATATTCTGAATCCCTAGGGATAATATGAAGACGATGTGAAATGTTATATATATTGTACATACTGTGATACCCGCTACATGGCATTTGCTTGGAAACTTGAGTGGCAGCCCCCTCCCCCAACAAACACACCATGGAATATGTATGGATGCCACAGGTACCAGGGAAGTAGAATCAACAGGTCTTGAAAGTGACAGGTTTGGATTTGAGGACTAGTGAAGATGGAAAAGTAAAGACAGAAATGCAGAGTGACAGCAGAATAAGCAATTTAGAAATTAAGAAATCAGCCACATTTATTACGGGCTTAAAGTTCCCCCATATCTCTTCCCTCCATGCCCAGCACACATACAGTTCTGAAAACCACAGGAACAGTTTCATAGGGACAGGAAATCATCTCCTGATGTGAGTGACATCTAGCTCCCACACAGCTAATAGCAGACTCTTTTTGATACAAAAGACATAATTGGGAGATTTCTTTCCAGAACTCTGTTATTCCCTTTTACTTTTCCCAACATACATCAAGGCAAAGTGACATCTTCATGTTAACAATCAGAATGAACATGATGTAACAGAATAGCAAGATGAATGAGTGTCGCATCAGCTGGTACTTGTTTCCACCCGACAAATATGAAAACATTTGCTTCATGATGATCCCCAACCAACCTCATCACAGGTTGACAGATTTAGCCGGAGGTGAAAATGAAAACCCAGCCCTGCCAATTCCACTGATTATGTTTCAGAGGCCAAAGGGGGAGGAATTCAGTAATGTGAATTTATAAGGAAGAAAAAGGATGTCCTCAAGACAGTACATTTCTTGGCTCATGGTACTTCTAAAGTCAAGAAAAACAAATTTGAAGTATCTTCGTGTTAGAAATCACTGTTTTGGTCAACCCATTTCTTACTGGACTATAACTGGTTAAAAGGTTTATGGTTTCCAACCAATTAGCCAATGAATCTCTGCCTGGTCTTGCTTCATGATAACGCGTACGGTCATCTTAGTATCCTCTTAATGTGATTATAATTTTGGAATGATGATTTTTTGAAGTTTTATCTGTCTTTCACTTATATACCATTTTTAAAACAAATACATCTTGTTTTCCAAGTTAAATTGTCTTACCAGGCAGTATCATTCTATATTTTAAATCTCTCTAGGTTTTTTTTTAAGTGTGATCATTTTTCATATCAATTTATGTCAATGAACAGATCTGTGAATTACCTCTTATAAAAAGATATATTGAATGAGTGATGTTATCACTCTATGTACACTTAAAAGCATGCATAATATCATTATTTCTCCACATCATAGAATTCCAATAAAACAAAATGAAATATCTTCTTAGAGAGTAATGTTATTTAAAATAAATTGCTGATGAATTAGCCCATGTTTTAAGCCATGGGTAATATAACATTTATTGAAATCCTTATAAGCTAGAGGCTCAAATCTAAGAATACCTTCTAAGCCTTTTTTATTTCAGTCATGGATAATTCCCTACAGAAAAAAAAATGATATTAATAAATAAATAAGGTAGGCTTTGTTTTCAAAAGATTACCCAAAGAAGATTAGTGTGTTTATCATCAATACCCAAAACTAATTTTCTATCAGCTTGCCCCTATGCTCTGGGGACCAGTCAACTCTCACACCTCATAGCTGCAGATTCTCGACCAACAAACACACCCACACACTCACAAGTACAACACAAAAGGAAACTGCATTCAGAGACTAATCGCTCTGTACAAGATGAAGCTTACTGCCCTCGCTCAGGAGGTCTGTGCAATGAGTCTCTCCCTCTAGGAAGACAGAGAAATAAAACAGCTGGGCTCTCTGTTTATTTCCATGTTGTGGGAGCTGCAGCGAGGAACCAAACAGAACATGAATGATAGACATGTCACCGAACTACTTCCTGAGAGTTTTCATGACAACCGTCCCCAGTGAATGTGTCTACATTCAGGAAGATATTGACTACAGAAACCCTTTGATATCATTTATAATGGACATTGCAATGAACAGTCGGAGACACTTTATATGAAAGATAAGTCCCCGATAAGCATATCTTACATAATAGTAAAAATTATTTTGCGCAAGAAATAAAGTGTATTTAAATTCATGAGAGGAAGTTTCCATTTTAAAAGTTCATTTTTCTTCTTTTTGTAAAAGAAAGACTTATCTACTAACCACATCTAATAAGTCTAGATTTTCATATATAATAAATGTGGAGGATAAAACTCAAGAGAAACGCCTTCCTTATTTCAAAGCCTATTTTATCATAACATGAGTCATAAACATGTATAAGAACAGAGAAAACAATTCAAGCCAGAGATCCTACAACCGGTTTGTATAAAAGCCCCAAACACAATCAGCCTGAGAGGATGACTCTGAGGTCTTTCAGCTTCCTAACAACGGTCTATAGACAAAATGGCTGAGTGCATAATGATGCAGGCATGGCCTCTGGTAGACCTGGTTAGAAGCCCAGCGCCCCCAGCGCTAGTGTTTCAGAAACTACCTGTATAAAATGGTTTCCCCACTGCTACTACTGTGGGGTTTAAAAGAAATAACACGGGTAAGATGCATACATAAGACAGCGCATGGCATGCAGTATGTATGCAAAGAATAGTTCTGCGAACATGTGGCATCTTCTATTTCTAAAGCTTAACACTCAGAAGACCCACCTTGGTAACGTGGCAGAGGTGAGTCACAGGTGTTCACCGAGTCCTGGTTCATTCCACATTTCCTGAGCACACATTTCCCAGACTCCCTTGCAGCTAGGCTGGGCCCATGTGATTTATTCTGGATGACAGGTAGTGACTGGGAGTATCACATGACAACTCTAGGCTGAGACACTGAAGAGTAGGCATCAGGTCTTCATGGCCTCTCCTCCCTTCCATGCCCTCTCCTTCCCTGCTATGACAACTCTGCAAATCCATAGAAAACACAAGTCTAGCCATTTAAAACAGAAGCATCCTGCTTCCTGGCATTGTCCTTTGGAAGCTCATAGCCTTAGGGATCTGTGGTATCTGCAGTGAGCTCTGTGTGGCAAGAAGGAAATTTGTAAATCATAAGCCACTGAGATTCCAGGGTATGCTTATTACTGTAGCACAGACTAGCCTATCCTGACCTTAAAACCCAGAATTCAGAAGTTGTCAGTTCTAATTTGAGTTTCTACAGATGGTTCAAGTCACAGAAATGTCTTTCTTCTGGAAGTCAGATTTGTTTAAGAACCACATACTTGCCATTCCTATACGTCAATATCGCAGAGATTTGTGAAAGGAGTTTAGCAATGTTTCTCCATGAAGTCACATAATATATGTTTGTGTTTACATAATATTTTTAAATAATACCATAATAAGCAAACTGTGCACACACACACACAGAGTAATGTAAATCAGGTATACGAAATGGTTCAATCAAAACCATTTCTTGGAAGATCACTTATTGTTGTCATAGGCACCCAAATCACAATAGAGGAGCAACAAAGTCTGGAGAAAGCTTGGAAGGAACATGAAATCTGCATTGCCAACAACTGCCATGTGTCTCTGGATCTGAACAAGGTGGGGGAGGGAGAGGGTGTGATGGGGAGACTGGGGAAAAGGAATGCGTTGTAGCTGGACACATAACGGGAAGCTTATATTTGCAGTTTAGTTGCCTTAGAATTCAAAAAGAAAATGCCTGCCTTTGTGTCTCAAAGTGGCAAGGAGAGATAGCAGTGCTCTTTGGGGTAAGCTCTACCAGCTCGTGCTGGCTCACCCCTTTTGAAGAATGCATTCACTCCTTTAGTAACTGGAAATGTTCCCAAGATGTATATAATTTCATGGATGGGAGAACACCAATTTCACAGAACTTAAACGGCAAAACCATGTAGTGCTTAAATTATGCAAAAACAAGCCACGTCCCGGGTGCAAGGGAGGCCTGGGCATAGCGGTCCTTGGGTGTGCTCTCATCTATGTGCAACCGGATGGCGCACAGGGCTTCCCAAAGCATCAACAGAGTGAAAAGGGAAGGGACAAAGGTTCGGGAGAAGCCAAAGAGATGGTGCAAAGTTCACATCTGGAAAGAAGCCTTCGGTTGGTCTGCAAGGCCCCTGGCCGCTACCTGGTCTGGTTTGAGGCCTACGGGGGGGACAAGACCCTGGGTATTCAAGAGGCAGGTCTGGGGTGGCTGGAAACCAGCCTGATTACAGGGAGGGGTTTGTTCCTTCACATTCTCTCCATTTCTTCCATGGCAGAAGTGATAGCCCTGCTGCTTCTGCTGTGAGGTTTAAATGAAACAATGCAGATAAGATACACTGTCCAGGGATTGGCCTTTTCAAAGAATATTTTCATTAATATGTATCACCTTCCATTTTTCAAAAGCCACAGAGAACCTATTTTTTCCCAGGTTGGAATCCACCTAAGCATACAAAAAGCAGAGGAATAGTTAAAAACAAAACCAAAAACAAACAACAACAACAACAGCAAAAGATGAGAAATAACCCACGTAAGAAGAAGACACAGAGCTATTAAACACGGTATTTATACGAAAATAATATTTATGAAGGCAGAGGATGCATTTGTGATGTAATATAAACACAACAATGCATGAACACTGTTAAAATTATAGGTAGCTAGGGGGGAAAAGAGTGGTAAGGCCAACTTACTCTCTTATACTTTTCTATATATTTTTTAAATGTTCTGCAATGGGCATGTGCTACTTTTGCATAATTAACAAATGACATCTGGGCGTGGCTTATTTTTAAAAGCGTTATTTTAAATACCTGACACTCTTCCTCTTCAGTACTTAATTAAGAGCATTTATTGCCAACGTATTGATCTCCTGTTTTTATTTTCTGATGGTTAATAAGAGGGATAGAATAAAGGAATTGCATAGAATACAAGAAAAGATGGCACGTATTTATTTGGAATCCCTTTCTGTACATGGAGGCCAGGAAGGAAAAGGAAATGGCAAGGAAGGGAGGTTGAAATCTCACCTGAAAGTTTTTACACATCATGCAACTGTAGGCAAGTTATTCGATGTTCCTGAGACTCGGTTTTCCTCATCTGTAAAATGGCACTAATACCCATTGCCACCTAGGTTACCTTGAAGATTCCCTTAAGTAATAACATAAAACGTGTAAGATGGGTCTGGTATTTATACTGCGTACTGAACACATGCCAGCCCCTTTCGCATGAAGCTTTTCTCAAAGGACAGGAAGCAACTAGAGGAGAAATCATGCTTGAAGGGATTTTTCTTCTCCTCCAGCCTTCCATGTTTCAATTACTTTGCTGACCAGTTAATGGTAATTCATTACAGGGGGCTTAGCCATCATGTACAAATTTAAGCTGATCTTTAATTTCTTCCTCCAGGGCTCCAGATCAACTTCTAGGACATTGATAAAGCAGCCTTCCTCTCATCACGACACTGTCCCCTAATCTCACCCACAGAGTCAGCTGGCTTGCTTTTCAAGGACAGAGGGGATCGCAGCCCTAGAAGTAATTGATAGCTCCATGCCTCCATCCACTGCAGCAATTTCGAAGATGGCACAAGCTGATGATGTTTGCAAGACTTAAGTTCAGGGGGTTTGCCTTGGCCAGCAATTGATTGCATCTTGATATTCCCTCTCCTCTGATACTTATACTGGGGGAAAGGATGAAAACATCTGCCCTCAATGGCTGCTCAGGAAAATTACAAAATCAAAAACTATATAAAAGCATACCTGTCTTGCTATCAGCTAATTAAAACAGTGGCCAGCAGCTGGGAGCTTTTTCTTTATCGTGCACTGCCATCTACTGGCCACATCGGCCTCTGCACCAAGAACTCGCAGGTTACAGGCATAGGACTACTAATGGACAGGTGCTTATGCAAGTGTTTAAAATCAGATCTTAAAGTTGAGCCATAAAAAATGCTAACAACCCCCACCCCCACAAAACCATAAGGATATCCAACTATTTTTCATTCATAGCATGCAGACTTGAGGGCTTGTGGTCACCTTAGACCTGATGTGATCCACCTGGTCTGTGCAATTTGCCTACTCACATACACACAGTATACACACACACACACACACACACACACACATGTACACATATATGTACGTGTGTGTGTACATATCTGTGGCTTTGCTAAACCATCTGAAAGTATTTTACCCCCAGATACCTCAGCATGCATGTCCTAATAGCCTCCTATATAACTACAATTTTATGATCACACTACAGAAAGTACATTATAATTCAAAATTCATATATCTAATATTTACTGTCATATTTAAATGTCACAATGTTCACTAGAGCCTTTTCAAAAAATAACCTCAGTGAACACAGCATTCTGTTGGTATGCCTTTTTTGTTTCTTTTAATTTAGGAAAGCCTCCCCAGCCCCGCTTTGTTTTGGCTCTGACTGGTCCACTAACCAGTTGCCCCCCTCTCCCCTTTTTGTTTGCTTGTTTTTGTTAACATTTTAACAAAACTCCTCTTGGTAGTGTTCAATGAAAAGCAACAATTTGCTAGTTAACTCTTTTGTCATTAAACAAATATCAAGCCAGAGTCTCCAGAATCATTTACTCCCATTCCTAAAAACTGTTCCCTATCGACTGAGAGTTGTCATCACCTCTCACACCTGCTGTCTGGAGCAGAGGACCAGAGCTTGGGCTTGTCAGCTACTTTAGGCCTGATGGGGCCTGCTGGCCTGGGACTCTTAGCTCTCATAGTTATTTTTTCTTCTTTATTCCTTTCCTTTTCATTTTTTTCCAAACTGTAGTACTTCCCCCTCTCTTATTTTTTCTTTTTGCCTTTATTTTACCTTTTTGTTTGTTAAACCATTTGAAAGTTGTAGAAATTTCACCCCTGAAATACTTTACCACAAATCTATTGGTAATGGAAACATTCTCCCTAACAGTGATTCTCCACCAGAGATAACTTTGCCGCCCTGGGGACATGTGGCAGTTTCTGGTGATATTTTCAGTTGTTATAACTTGGGAGGGGGAGTGGATGCTACTGGCATCAAATGGACGAGGCCCCGGATGCTGCTAAAGATCCTACACAGAACAGACCCCTGACAACAGAGCATAATGTGGTCCAAATGCAAGCAATGCTTTGCCCTATTCTTAATAACCACAAAATCATTATTAAATACATGAATGATAAGTACATTAAAACACCATTATTACTAAATACACTTCTAACTTTCCTTTTCCACACAACGTTAACAGTTTTTCCTGTCTTCATAGTTCCACAAAAAGGGGCAATCAGCTGTAAAACCTGGCGGGCAAGCAATTGCGGTAGAAGCAGAAGGGTGCCTCTAGTGGTCAGCTGGAGGACCTGCACCTGATTCAATTCTGCGCACGGTGCTTCAGTACCTGAGAACACAGGCAGAAAGCGCAAATTCTGCTATGCTGCTGTTTGCTGTTTTTATTGTTTTAATGACCCAAGTTCTCCTAGACAAATGATACAATTTACGTGCAAGAAAATCCACACTCAAGGCCCAGGGATTTCACTATTTTCCATGGAAAATTTAAAATTTTAAAAAGATCCTAACATTCACTCTTTTGGGCAAAACAGATCTGGAAAAGGGGTACTAGCAAAGAGTTCTAAGTTAGACGAATGCTTCATCTTTTTGGATACAAGCTCCAAATATAGAAGGAATAAAAGGAAAGAAAGAAAGAAAGAGAGTAAGAAAGAGAAAGAAAGGGAAAGGAAAGGAAAGGAAAGGAAAGGAAAGGAAAGGAGAGGAGAGGAGAGGAGGAAGAAAAAGAGAAGAAGGAAGGAAGGAACTCATATCAAAATTTGCTTTAAGGAACCTACTTTACTTTTTCCAAGCATCATTATAGTGAATTCCACAAGAGACTCAGTAAATGTTTACTGGACTGTTCTTCTAAATAACTCACTTCATCTTTAGAACAACTGGGTTGAATAGAAAGGGCAGTTGTCTCTACCTTACATATGTGAGAACTGAGGTACATGTTTATGACACCAATATTATCAGCTGAAAATTGAACATTTAATCCACTGAACCAAGATTCTATTTGTTGGTGAAAACAACTTGATGGGCGGGGAGAGGGAGGTGCTGTGATTCTATGTATGTTATTCATTTCTTTGTTTTTGCTTTGTACTAGTAGGCTAAATTAACAGTAAGTTATTTTAAATCTCTTCTCAACTGACTATACTTGTATATGCCCACCTGTTGGAGACAAAGAAAACATCACAAATCGATCACAGAAGTACTCTGCTAAATCTGATTATACCTCTAAACCCTTTTCAACGTAGTTTGTCGGGCAAATATTACTTGCTGATAAAGCTTTGTTAGCAAAATAGATAGCAAAAAATAAAAAAAAAATTAAAGAAAAAATAAACCATAAAGATTAAAATAAAAATAGACTTCTACTTATTCTGAGACCAGGACCAAAGCCTGAAATTTCTATACACCATGTTAAAAGTTACTATGCCCCAATTATCACATGGCTCCAAGTGCATTTATACTGTGATATTTGGGTGCACCTGGGTGGCTCAGTCGCTTGGGCATCTGACTTTGGCTCAGGTCATGACCTCATGTTCGTGGGTTCAAGCCCCGCATCAGGCTCTGTGCTGACAGCTCAGAGTCTGGAGCCTGCTTGGATTCTGTGTCTCCCCCTCTCTCTGTCCCTCCCCTGCTCACACTATCTCTGTCTTTCAAAAAAATAAAATAAAACATTAAAAAAAATTTTTATACTGTGATCTTTGTGTAAGCACTGATTTAATTCTATGCTTACCAATAGTAGCTAGAACAGTGGAAGGCACCCCATTAATGTTTTGACCAGGAAATTTGTAACACTGGAATGCTTGCAGAGTTAAGTGGCCACCTACCAGCTTTTGTGCCTTGGGAAGATGAATCGCAAAGACTTAAACCATAAGCAGAGCAGTCGCTCTTAGCAAACATGACCTCTACCACCCGTAACGGCCAACTTTGATACTGGAAAAGCAGAATGAGAGGGTCAAGTCAAACACTTTTGTTCTAGAATAGAACCCAACTCACCCTAGCTACTAGGTGGTCAAAGAAGAAGCAAAGAGGGGAAGGATACTAATAATAATGATTCTGCTACTTACTGAGTATATACATACTAAGCACTGTCCTCTTTTAATTATCAACTACAATCCTACATGATGGTTCTCCTATGACTCCATTTTACAGATGAGGACATTGAAGCTCACAGATGTGAATTCATGTCCTCAAGATCACATTGGTAGGAAGCAGCAACACTGGGCTGAACTCCATTATAGTCAGGAATCTAAACTTTTTTTTTAACGTTTTTATTTATTTTTGAGACAGGGAGAGACAGAGCATGAACAGGGAAGGGTCAGAGAGAGGGAGACACAGAATCTGAAACAGGCTCCAGGCTCTGAGCTGTCAGCACAGCGCCCGACGCGGGGCTCGAACTCACAGACCGCGAGATCATGACCTGAGCTGAAGTCAGCTGCCTAACCGACTGAGCTACCCAGGCGCCCCAGGATTCTAAACTTTTAATTACCCTGTCTTGCCTCTCAGGCAGATAAAAAATAAATACTGCTTTAATAAACTCTAGGGGAGCATGAAGTAAATCTCAGAAAAAATGAAAGAGTTCTGAGAAACTCTTTGAATTGAAAGATGACATGAAAGAAAATAAATAGCTAGAAAGGACGATTTTAAGAAGAAAGTTCTAGTATTTAACCTCTCCCTGATGAGTACACCATTAACAAACAGAACTTGAAAGCAGAAAGGAGAGGAATAAGTGGCATATAAAAAGATTTCACCATTTCCTTCCTCAAAGAACACACTGGAGTCCTTTTGGGTGGTGTGGGTGTGGGTGGTTACTTTGAACTCAGGGGAGCCCACGCCTTGTGCAAGCATTTAAAGTTTTTGAGCAAAGGAGATACCTAAAGTATGGTACTCTCTTTCCAATTCATTTGTACCTAGCATAAAAAGATAATTAGGCCACCTCTTGGAAGGGATGGGGAAAGCACTGGTATTTCCTCTACTGGTATGGTGAGGGACGAGGGCAGAACATCCCAAGAGAGCCACTTTGGCATAAAGATGAATTTGAGTTAAAAGCAATCAAGACCTAGCAGATTCAGGAATAGCTCTTTAATTCCCCCTCCAACTGCCTAAAAAGAATTTAGATAGAGAGCCTGCTCCAGGAAGAGAGGATAAGCATAGGTAACTACATGATCACAGGAACTAGGTGTGGTAGAAAGGGAGGAACCTAGCAAGGCCTGTTTGACCATAATCTTCTCTTTATCCCATTGTTTCTGAGCTGCCCAGGATATACTTGTTTATCAAATATGTACTCTTTTTCATGATTTCTGAGGACTTCATTCCATCCTTTGAGGACTCAGAACCCTGCCCCTTCTTCTTAGTTAAGAATGACACATTTACCTCATTTTGCCTGACTGCCTTTGGAATTTCCATGTCTGTGTGGCTTCCCTGTACATATGCTATTAATTTTTTTTTTCTTCTGTGAATCTGTCTCATCAATTTGATTCTTAGTGCAACTAGGAGGACTTGAGGGGACAGGTTGTTCTTGATCTCTGATAGTTGCAAAGGATTTCAAGTGCCCCTCTGTGACAGGAAGCATCATTTACAGAAATTGGCCAAGGCTAAGAAGGGAAACTGAGACCAAGAAATGAAGCAAGGCAATGATGTTTGAAACAAGCATATCTCCTTAATGTATCACCAATACAAGACTTCAGTTCATTTACATATCAACTCCACTATTTTCACCTTACCCATAGAATCACCTTTACAATTACTAGGTTATTATGTTTTCTTTAAATTGGCTCTTACACTTCAATAATTTTTTTTTATTTTTTTAATGCTTATTTATTTTTGAGAGAGAGACACAGAATGCGAGTAGGCAAGGGGCAGAGATGCAGGGAGACAAAGAATCTGAAGTAGGCTCCAGGCTCTGAGCTGTCAGCACAGGGCCCGATGTGGGGCTTGAACTCACGAACCAAGAGATCATGACCTGAGCTGAAGTCAGACACTTAACCAACTGAGCCATCCAGGCGCCCAATGCTTCAATAAAATTTTAAACACTGCTTTATATCACCATCAAAACTGAAAACCAGTGTACTTTCCCATAAATAGATGGAGACTATCAGAATAAATGGGCTGAAAACAGCAATACTCCTCAATTGTTGAATTTCGGCTGGACGGTTTGTCTGCCAAAAGTTCTCACTCTATTAAAAAAAAATTAGCAAGTGTTAGTAGAGAGGTGTTAGAGACATAATAGCAACACACAGAGATGTTCTCCTGACATTTGAAAGACTGAAATGAGTCTGAAAGGGAAATTATGTTCTTACTCTATGATTCAATTACAGACAGTTTCCAACCTACGATGGTTTGACTTAAAATATTTTTTACTTCAAGAGGGTGTGAAAACAATACGCGTTCTATAGAAACTGTACTTCAAATTCTGAATTTGACTTTTTGCTGGGCTAGTGATCTGTGATTTAATCCTCTCTCGGGAAGCCAGGCAGAGGCTGGAGCCTTAGTTCCCAGTCAGCCACACGACCACAAGAGTAAACAACATTTACACTGATAACCACTCTGTTTTTCACTTTCAGTGCAGTATTCAATCAACCATATGAAATAGTCAATGTTTTATTATAAAATGCACTTTGTCTTAGATGATTCTACCCAACTGTAGGCTAACCTCAGTGTTCAGGGAATGTTTAAGGTAGCCTAGCTAAGTTGTGATGTTTGGTAGGTTAGGTGTATTCCATGCATTTTTGACCTAGAATATTTTCAGTGTATGACAGTTTTCTCGAGATATAAGTCAAGGAAGATGTGTATATTAAATGATAAATCCATAAACCACCCAGAATGACTTCATCTGGAAATGTGGAATGCATAGGACACTTGGAAATACTCCAGAAACCACTAGATCGATCATGCTTCCTTGATAAAATACATAATGAGCCTTATCAAATATTCATGGTCAGAGATTAAGTTGGCAGGTTAAAGTGGGGGAGATGCTGGCACTTCTTGAAATCAATTTGTTAGAGCCTCTGTTACGAGATCCATGGAGCTCAAAGGAGTCCCTACGTCAGTTCAGTGTACTTTTTGTCTGAGAAGTATTGTTTCCCAAAAGCACATCATTAAGGGGAAATTGAGTATACAACCAATTATCAAAAGAAAACTTTTGTTATTGGAAAATCTCTAAAGAGATCTCTCAGATCCTTGGTTACTCTTTCAAAGGACAAGACGGTTACACCTGTGCTGCTTAAGTCACACAGAGCACCTGAAATGAGGCCAGCCCAAAGCAAGATGTGAAATGCACACCAGATATTGAACACATAGTACAAAAAAAATAAAAGGATATAAAATATCTCCTAAATAATTTCATATTGGTTGCATGTTGAAATGATAATATAACATATAGGTTAAATGAAGTATATTATTAAACTTAATTTCATCTGTTCTTACTTTTTTATTGTGACTATTAGGAAAATGTTAGCATGATATGTGTGGCGTTCATTCTATTTCTACTGGATTATTGCAGAATTAGACGCTCATTATGGTAACTTACTGATGAATCAGTCTAGAGACATTTAAAAATTATTCCCTAAAATCGCAACAGACTATAAAAATAGCCTTTTTAATTTTATGAGGTAAAAGGCGCTGGTAGATATTTTAAAAGCCTTACCATCTCCGTTCAGTCTTCCTCTATATTAATAACCTTTATAATGATGTTGGGAGATAAACAGCTCACTGTCTTTAAAGTTAGAAAATAAGGGGAAAAAAAGACTCCATGGTATATGTCTGTGGATAAAGTGATCCAACTTTGGAACAGTCCAAACTTGTTCCCTAATCAAAGATATACTTTTAATGAGATTTTATCTTTGATTGAAAATGTAAGGCTATAATGAACCACTCACTGGGTCATTACTCTGCTTCTAGGCTTAATTTTTATTTAATTCTAGCTCCCTGGTGTTTTTCATATGGGGCTCTTAATTTATGCAGGATGTTTAAAACTTTCTTTTTTGGATCTTTTGATGTAGGTAGACTTTTGGGGCAAGAAGTCCATTTTGAACTTAGAGTAACAAAATAAATATATCTAGTCTCCACAGAAACAGGTCATACACATCTATGTCTTGGCATGCATTTGTGTTTATGCAGGTAACCAGTCAAACATTGCAACAGGTCCTTGAGTACTGTGAAGTGTGTTGGCAACCCGCAATTTTGCAGCAGCTGTGAACAGGTGAAAAACAAATGGTTTGGGGGGTTAGGTGAACCTCGGTTCTAATTGTCACCCTGCCACCTAACTGTGTGGGCTTGGGACATTTGTTTCATATTTCCGGAATCCCATTTCATCATCTGAAAAAAAAAGTGTCTACGTTTTTAGTTGGGCATGCAGATTAACTGAATTAATTATGCTTATAGAGCAGTTAGCAAATGGTCCTGTAGGTAGAAAATATTTAGTACTTGAGATTACTTGTTACTGTTTTTGAAGCCTTATCCTCTTCTGGTCCTAGGCAGGAAAATGAGTTCATATCTGGAAAGTGTCCAGGCCTTTTCATCCCCAAAGGCAGTGGTTCAGGTCAGACTCCTTCCACCTCCATCTGAGTTGCTAAGATACCTTTTATTTACTATTGACAGTTTACCTTTGGGCTAGAACCCACCTGACATTAAGTGCTGCAGCTGTAAAATAGGAAGTGCTCAGGACTTTCCAAAATTTGTAGGAAGGTGGGATGGTGTCCTATATCCAATCTACCTTTTGCCAAACCTTCCTGATCATACAGACCTTCCTCAGAACTCTCAAGAACTATAATCTTCACCTTTCGGTCCACTGTTCTCAAGCTTACCTATGCAATTAGTATTAAAAACCTTCCTGCCTGCATTCATGGCTCTCCATAATGTGATCCCAGTTGACCTAGGGAAGATGTATGTGTGTGCTCTCCCCTGGGCCATCTCTGATAACAACCATCCCTGCTCCTCCTCACCTCTCTAGCTTTTCTTCTGAGAAACTTTTTGGGGCTCCCTTTCCTTTTGGAGTTCTCTCTTATTTCCTTTGGAGTCCATGTAGGGCTGACATTGGATGCTCCTGGGACTCAGACCTAGCCAAAGACAGCATTCCATGCCTATGTCCACAGGAACTGGTTCAGCAAGGGACAAAGGAGCTAAACCCTGACCAAACCTAGGACTTTCTCATGAAATTGGTCAAAGGTAAATCTGGAAGTAATCTTCTGGGGCCATTTTGCTCCAGATAGCCAGATAACTCCTGGATTTACAGATGTGGAAGTATATTTATTACCTTTCCAAGGCTGCTATAACAAATCACCACAACCTGGATGGCTTATAAAAACAGAAATATATTATCGCACAGTTATGGAAACTAGAAGTCTGAAATAAGGTATCCATAACCCCATGTTTCCTTTGAAGGTTACAGGCAAGAATGTTTCCTTGTCTCTCCTTGCTTCTGGTAGTTGCCAGCAATCCTTGTCATTCTTTGCCTGGTAGCTATGTCTCCCTATCTCTGCCTCCATCATCACATTGCCTCTACCCTCGGTGCGTGTTTCTATATCCAAATCTCCTTCTCCTTTCTTTACAAAAACACCAGCCCTTGGATTAGGACCTTGTCCCACAATCCAGTATGACCTTATTTTAACCTAATTGCATCTCCAAAGATCATATTTCCAAATAAGGTCACATTTGCAGCTACAAGGTGTTGGAACTTCTAACATACTTTTTGGAGGTCATTATTCAACCCATTAGAGGGAGTTGATCAATTACATTTTTTCGCTTAAGCCAATTTGAACTGTATTTCTGTTACAGTCAAGAGATAGCTGAATTTCTGACATCTTTCCTATAATAATCCCACAGTGCTATCTCTTAACTATGTCTCTAAAGGAAAGAATTCTTTCTATACTGTTTCTCCTTTCCTAGATCCCCTTTCTTTTGTTCTCTATTTATACAGATGATTTCCAGCTTGGCTAGGATTGGACGGTCCACCTGATATGGCACTTCTTCCAGCAAGAGTTTGTTTTCTCCTACAGATGTCTAAAACTAGTTTTCCCTCCATTACTGACTTGACTGTTCTCATTCTCTGTCCAGAGTTGAATTCAGGCTTTTTATGTGAACATATGTATCTCATCTCCTCAAGTGGCCGTAAACATCTCTCTGCATATTCACTCAAAGCCTTTCTCCACCATAGGCACTCTGCGGGATGAGCAACACCTAACACCCCTGTCTGCACAGTAGGTCAGCCCCACATTTCACACTTGTTTGTGCTTAATACATCTCTGACTGATGCATATTTTGTGCTTTGTACAGGGATGTGCATGATGTTTGAGGGTCAGAGAGTGGATGGAAAAGAGACAGAGCAAAGGTGGGAAGGAGATCAGGTAAGAGGGTGGAGGCCAGAAAGCAATCAGCCAGGGAATTTTAGACTGGTGATCAGCTGGAAGTTGTGCTCTGTGTGGTGCAGACAGCTGTTGCTTTTACCAAACCAATACCCATTCCACTCTGTACGAAGCACTATAGTTTTCTCTTTGGGAAAGAACTACCCTTCCCCTATTATGATTCCACATTGTTGGTGTTGGACTAGTTTCATCTCAGTGAGGAGGTGATTACTCAGGAGGTAAGTGCATCCACCAAGTCAAATCAAGGAAAGTAGTAAAGCAGAGTTAAGAGATGGAGAAGGTTTCCTGAGGAATCATTTGAAAACCTAGATCCAGGTGTACCTGGAGTCAGTACATTAATTTTGAATTTCTGAGAAACTCTGTGTTTCAATGACCCCAGTATTTCCAGTGATTCATGTAAAGAAATTAAATATAAAATGACTATCTACTTCTACCTAATGCTACTTTAGCCCCCAATCCTCAGATGAGTCACACCTACTGTCTTTAACCTTGAGTGTGATTAATAACTATTAGATAGCTTCACTGAGTCCAAATAATATCACACCTCTGATAGACTTCATAAGGAAACAAATGATCAAGCAATTAAAAAGCACCTGTTTGATATTGATACTTGACAGTTACCATCATCTCTATTTAGTAATCTCAGCAGTTTTAAACACAACTTGGAATGTAAGAAGATAGTAAAAATGTTAAATGACACATGATGGCTTTAATAATTCTTAAAATTACTGGTATAGGCTGATAAACAAAGGGCTCCAACTTGTTTGGAAGAGTGGTCCTTGACTGGTATCCATCCATGAGCAAGGTGAAACAGGAAATTGAAGTCATTTCCGTGATAACCCCACCAAAATGGACATCTAATAAAATACATACATACATCCCCAATGTAAGAGCTGGAATAGATCAGATTTAAATGGACAGTTATGTTTTGGGGCTTCTTGGTGGCTCAGTGAGTTAAGCATGTGACTCTTGATATCAGCTCAGGTCTTGATCTCAGGGCCATGAGTTCAAGCCTCATGCTGTGCTCCATGCTGGGTGTGGAGCCTACTTAGAAACACACAAATAAAAATAAAAAACAAATGGACGGTTATGTTTCAAGAACATCAGTATCTGCTTGAGCTTCATGACTAGCCAAAGGTGTGGTGACCCAGACTTGGTAGAGAAACTCCCACCCAATGGCTCGGAGGCGACAGCTAGGAAGGCTTGATCTCAGGAGGTGGGAGGGTTCTCTCTTTGCGATCGTCCCATCCATTTTTTTCCAAGTTGCTGCAAATCTCAACAGGTCCCATTTCAGCAAACACGTTCATTTCATTCAGCAAACACATTCCAAAGCATGTTCATTTGGAAAAATTTTCCTGCTTGAATCAGCAATGTTTGCTCAATAGAGTTAGTCAGGTATTGGATAACAATCCTGTAAACTCTACTTCTGCTTTTCAAGAAACAAAGAAACAAACAAAAGAGGGCTTCTTTCAAGGACCATCTCATCAGTGGGACAGTTATTTATTTTATATATTTGGCTCCTTGGTAACATTTCAATTGAGACACTTCTTATAGACTATGGTGTCTTGTTTAGAGATTTCTTTTTACCTGTTCTATTTACCTATTCTATTTCTCAACAAGAATACAAGTTGTTTATCATGATTTCTGTTTATGGCTTTTAATAGTATCACTACTATTGACAACCATGCATTCGATAATTACTATGTGCCAGGAACTGGGCTGGCAATCGAGATACATTATAAGTAAGGTTCACAACAACCTTAAGAGATAGGTGGAATCATTGTTATCTCTTTGCAGAAGAGGAATCCGAGTTGCAGAAAGGTTATGTAATATGGCCAAACTCAGCCCTAAACTTAGTGTTGCACATCTTCTAATAGGGTAACTCCATTCCTTCCATTATGACCATACTCGGGGGTCTCCAGAGAAACAGAACAAATAGAAGATATATGTACATATACATATACATGTACATATATACATATATATACATACATATATATGGAGAGAGAGATTTATTTATTTTTCTTAATGTTACTTTATTTTTGTGACAGAGAGAGACAGAGCATAAGCAGGGGAGGGGCAGAGAGAGACACACACACACAGAATCAGAAGCAGGCTACAGGATCTAAGCTGTCAGCACAGAGCCCGACACGGGGCTCAAACTCCTCAACTGCAAGATCATGACCTGAGCTGAAGTCAGATGCTCAAATGACTGAGCCACCCAGGCGCCCCTTGAGATTTGTTGATTCATTATGAGGAATTGGCTCATGTGGTCATAGAGGCTGAAAAAAACCCATCATTCACCATCTGAAAGCTGGAGATCCAAGGAAGCTGGCAGCTAATTCAGTCTGAAGTTCTGAGAACCAGGGGAGCCAATGGTATAAATCCCAGCCTGAGAGCAGGATAAGATGAAATGACTTGTCCCAGCTTAATCAGTGAGGCTTGGGGGCATGGGGCCAGGCAGGACGGGGGGAGGAGGTGACCAAAATTGTTCCTTTTTCTCACTTTTGTTTTATTCAAACCCTCAATGGATTAGATGAGGCCCACCCAGCTTGAGGACAGTGATTTAATTTACTTAGTCCACCGATTCCAATGTTAATCTCCTCTGGAAACACCCTCACAGACACACCCAGAAACCATAGTTGATCTGGGCATCCCATGGCCAAACAAGTTCACACTTAAAATTAACCATCACATAAAGAAGATGTGGTATATATACACAATGGAGGATTACTCGGCAATAAAAAAGAAGTGAAATCTTGCCATTTGCAACTATGTGGATGGAACTAGAGGGAATTATGGTAAGCGAATTAGCCAGTCAGAGAAAGACAAATACCCTATGACTTCACTCATATGAGCATTTTAAGAGACAAAGTAGATGAACACAAGGGAAGGGAAGCAAAATTAATATAAAAACAGGGAGGGGGACAAAACATAAGAGACTCCTAAATATAGAGAACAAACAGAGGGTTACTGGAGGGGTTGTGGGAGGGGGGATGGGCTAAATGGGTAAGGGGCATTAAGGAATCTACTCCTGAAATCACTGTTGCACCATATGCTAACTAACTTGGATGTAAATTAAAAAATAAATAATTAATTTTAAAAAATTACCATGATAATGACTTACTTTCTAACTCTCAAATCATAAATCAATGAAATTATGTTTGAACATGAAAAACATAAATATTTCTCTTTCTTCATGTGAATTTTATACTTGATAGTAGTCAGAAGCTCATGCTATATTATAGGATGTATTTTTGTTCAATATGACATCAATTATTATTCGTGGACCTCTGACACTAACCTATAATCACTTTTAACAGCGACATTATACTCCATCATTATGTACTCAACATAATAAGCCACTCCCTTAAGACTGGGCAATTGTAATAATTCATAGGAATAAGATTGGGTCAAAGGAGTAATTATCTGCATGGTGGATCATAGGTACGGGTACTCTGGTTTTTGAACGAGTTTCACCAACTTGTGGCACAAATGGTAAAGAACGCAGGAGCCAGTTTCACGGCAATTTTGCTAGAATGGGAAAGTATGTCAACATCGCCTATTGGGTAGGCAGAAATTAGTATGCCACACTGGCTTTACTTTGCCTTTTTGTACAGCTATCAAGGACAGGTGTTCACCATGTGTTTGTTTCTATGTGATTCTATCCTTTGTGTGAATTTTTTGTTAGCTCCTTAGTGATCACTCTCAAGCTTTTGTGATTTCCCCATGAAGACACTTCACTCCTATCGTCAGGGCAGAATAAGTATTTGTCAATTTATGCATTGATGAATTAGATCAACCGAACAATTCAATTTAAATAGACCAAATTAAAAACTGTATTTTTTTCCTCATTCCAAGTTATGGTACTATTTTGAGGGGATGCAAAAGATACATTTAAGTTCTATTACTTCCTTGACCTGATTCTCTGTATACCATAGGAATCAGTTATTTGACCGGATCAAGGGCCTGGGAAAAGCTATCAGCCTCCCTGGCTGAGTCATTCTGCTTGCATGTCTCATGACCAGGATTTGCTTCCTGATGTATCCCTTAACCAAACGCTAAAACATTTTGAGCTCGACATATTTTATGTTCTAAAGGATCTGTCCTGGGGCGTCTGGGTGGCTCAGTTGGTTAAGCATCCAACTTCGGCTCAGGTCATGATCTCCCAGTTTGTGAGTTTGAGCTCCACGTTGGGCTCTGTGCTGACAGCTCAGAACCTGGAGCCTGCCTCGGATCCTGTGTCTCCCTCTCTCTCTGCCCCTCCCCCACTTGCACTCTGTCTCTCTCTCTCTCTCTCTCTCTCAAAAAAAAAATAAATAAATAAACATTAAAAAAGAATTAAATGATCTGTCCTCTAATCCACCGAGAAAACTTTCTGGTTAAAAAGAAAATATGAAAAACCTTTGGTTGACCTGCAGATTCTGATAGCTTTTAGTCTGCAATGCCTAGAGTAAAAGATAATGCATTTTTGATGACTTTATTCAAAAATAAATTCTAACCTAGGGGCGCCTGGATGGCTCAGTCCTTTAAGCTTCTAACTTCGGCTGAGGTCATGATCTCACTGTTCATGAGGTCAAGCCCCGTGTAGGGCCCTGTGCTGACAGCTCAGAGCCCGGGGCCTGCTTCGGATTCTGTGTCTCCCTCTCTCACTACCCCTCCCCTTCTCCTGCTTTGTCTCTCTCTCTCTCTCTCAAAAATAAATAAACTTAACAAAAATTTTTTTTAATTTATAAATTAAATAATAAATAAATAAATAAATAAATAAATAAATAAATAAATTCTAACCTATAATAGACCAAAAAATAAGCCAATTAAAGGGATAAAAATTCAATATAACACATGCACATGTTTGTCCATGCCTGTGCATATGTGAATTTGCACGTGTGAGAATGTTTTCCCCACTCGACCTTTGGATTCTGCTGCTACTGCATCAAGTCCCATCAAAAATTATTTCAGCACTCCAGCCGCTAAGATGGATGGTATAATCCCTGGGTTTTCTGACCTTGATCAACATGAAGAAAATTTCAGCTGAACTGTGCAAAAGTTCTGGGACAACATAAATCACATTTGGACAGGACATGCTTTCTATCTAAAGTGTCGTAAAGTCACCCAATCACATATCAAGAAGTGGTATAATAAAACACACCAAGTGAAGAGGAAAAAAAATTAATTAACACTCACACCACTCATCACAAAAGAAGCCGATGGGCATTTTTTTTTATTTGAGAAGAGATGACAGAACTATCCTAGAAAACTAGCTGTGCATTTAATTGTTTCCTAAATGAATTTTAATTCATAGTTGAAAGAAGTATCAGTAAAAACTACACAAAAAATAGACTTGCTTTTTTTGAGTAAAATAAATGACAAATGAAAGTAACAGCTATAATTAATAGTATTAAAATGTAAGCAAGTCAGCCCCAATTAATACATAATGCAAGGAGATGACAGATATATCTTGTAGATAAATCACACTTTTAAAATTGAGGTTTCAAAAGCATAACCCTACCTGAGGTTGAAGTCAGGTAACTTACGACCAGAAGTAACCGAAGAGAAAAGGCTTCTCAAGGGCCTAGGAAAAGTGAAGCTATATGTGTCTAGCATAAGGCTCTTATGTATTAAATTGTGTTTAAGCCACGCACCATCTATAAACATACCAGTGGCTTCACGGACTGAAAATCTGTAACATAACAAGAAAAACAGGTGCTCAAAAGTAAAGACCAAACAGAGAATGAAACAGAAGCATGAAGTGCCTGTCTTCTCTTCATCTTTGGGCTTAAATGTGAAGCATTTAGGGTTGTTTCACTTATCAGTTGCCAGATTCAACTTTCAGTGCCAGGAACCACCTTTTTCTGGCACACACACTGTAACTCCCCCTCCTTCACCCTTGTCAGGCATCACTAATCAAACGTGCACTCTTTCTGTAAAACCCAGGGTTCAGACTCCTCATCAACACAGCACTCTGTACAGACACTATCAATCAATCTGAACTAATGCCAGAAATTAAACCTGTTTCCATTCACTGGCCTACACTTGTAGGTAGGCTTTCCAACCCTCTCTATGCACCCTCAACCAGATTCATAAGTGCATGCAGGATACACAGAATCTTCGACTGGTAACTGGGGACCTGGTATCTAGTTTTATCTTTCCTATTTACTTAGCTATGTACTTAACTGGTCCTACCAGTTTTACCTAACTTCTCTCATCCCACTGGAGATCCAAGAAAATGACACCACAGTTAAAGAAGACAACAAAACAACAAAAGCATATGGCAGAATGCAACAGGGTAGCCTGCATTTCTTGAAGGCATATCATCTGCATATCCGGGATGCTGAGTACCCTAAGTAAATTAGCTCACTGGGTCCCACAGTCACCCCCAGAAAGTATCTACTCTATTTCTCTCCATTTTACAGGAGATCATGAGCATCTGCAAGGTTAAGTAACCAGGAAGTAGCCAGGCTGGGGTTCAGACCCAGGCCTTTGAGAATCCTGAGCTAAAGCTCTTAGCCAGTCTGTTATGCCGTGCTTCTTTAGACTAGCTTCCCAAAGCCAACATCAAGGCTGACGGGAGGGTGTTTCAGGCAAATGGCCTGATCCACCTCAAGAGCTTTTCACTGTGCTCTATGTGTTACATCTTTGCCCGCTGTACTGCTGAATGTGCCCAGCACCCCTCATCATCTGTCGTTTGGGTTTCTGACCCATCAGAGGCTAATTTAACTCCACACCGCATCCATTTTAGAAGCTCTTCCAGTTTTTCTGTGCCTTCCCCCATCCCCCAGCCCACCACTACCTTCAAATTTCCCTAAAATAAATGAAAGAGGAAAGGATGACTAACATGTCATTTTCAAAGTTCAGTAAAAGAGAAGGCATCAGCTAACCTGCAGATAAAATATAAAAGGCAGGTGCAGAGACCCATCCTAGAGTAAGGAACTCTTGTCTACAAAAATAACTCTCAGTCATGCAGAGAAGTGAAGCAGTGACTGGAACCTGAGCATTTTGATCATTCCAAAAAGCAGACACATTGAGGACCTCAAGATAATACTTAAGGAGGACTGATTAAGAGGAAATTAAATGAGAGATGCATCACAGAATTCCATTTAGGATTGGCCCAAGGTATTCCTATTCCTTCGAGGACTTTGCTACAATAATTCTCAAAATCAGAGCAACCATTTACTTGTGTGCCAGGAACTGAGCATGCTGGGCAGTGAGGACCATTTATTTGTTTTCTCCTGTGTAGCATCCTTGGCAGAAGTAGCATAGTCAGTGGTTAAGAATCAAAGGCAGACCACCTGAGTTGGAATCTACCCTATACTTACTACTTAACTGTTAGCTAAGTCCTCCTTCCCTCAGTTTTCTCATCTGCAAAATGGGGATAAATATTGTACCTATCTTAAAGAATCTTTATAAAGATTCAATAATAGAATGCACATAAAGTGCTAAAAACAGAGTCCAGTATATAGTAAGTGCTCAACACATGTGAGGTCTATTACTTATCTGCATTTTCTCTTCTGGAAAAACAATCAGTCAAGGTTTCCTTTGGGGACTATACTCTGCCATACTCCATTTACGTCATTCAGCTGGGGCCCATCCTACTTCCGGTTGTGGATGAAAGCAGACAGACTAGCTGAGTACTGCTTTCCATAACTAAGTGACTCAGGTTAAGCCAATGACTATCATCCCCTGCATTTGTACCGAAATCACTGGAAAGGAAGCCCTCTCTTTCCGCAGGTAGAATTTAAGCCTGTAGCTAGTGATCCCCTTTTCTTTTCTACCACATTTGTATTTAAATACCACAATCCAACTAAACCAGAAGATAGCCTAATTTTGCTGTTATGTGACCTAACAGGCTGTCTTTTCTTTTTAATCTTTAAGCTGGTCCAAATTGGTTTTCTCTTGTGCCATCGAAGATGTCCTAATACAGCCCACAAGAACACTATATGGCACGCATTATCTATCCCCATTTTATAGATGGTATGACTGTGGATCAGAAAGCTAATGTGGCTTTCCCAAGGTCTTATAACTAACAACCAAGGGCAGAACTAGGATTCAAACCCAGATCTGCTCCCCAAACTCTTTTCTACCATATTACATTGTTTTTTTGAAATAAATCATGTAGAAGTGAACAAAAATGTCAAAGATTTCTTGGCAGCAACCAATTTTGGGGGAGAGGGAGTCCTCTCCAAAGTTGACTTCCATCCCCTGTCTGAGGTTCTGGGCACATAATTCCAGACCCTGGCATTTATCTTCTCTACTTTTGGCTAGTCCCCAAGTCTAAGTAGAAATGATGTTGAGTCTGGCTTTTGATGGGCTACATGTGCAGCTCTCTGTCAGAATGTCCCAGGATAAGATGGGGTCTGTTGTGGTATACACACCAAATCTCATGAACATCTCAGCAGAAGGCAAATCTATAAATGTGGGTTGCTTTGCCAATGCTAGATGGCACCATTCTTTGGTAGGATATGGTGGCAGCAAGACTACAATCCTGCCCCAAACACAGCCAAACCACAGGCTGGGTAGTGGCTGTGGACTCATCTGGAAGGAGAGCCTTGCTTGATAGGAATGATGGCTAATAGTGTGAAGAAGATACATGGTCTTGAGGAATTTGCATGAGAAGAAGAATGTAATGCCCAGAGAAAGGGTAAGCAAAGCAGACAATAGCTTTGCTGGTGTTAGATGACCCCACCCTACTCTTTGGCCAGAGATAGTGGGGCCAGAGGTGACCTGCCGGAGGTTTTAGGGGTCAAGCATAAGCTGTGGACAAGTAGACACCATAGACAATGGGGGAGTCTTCATGTATCTGATTATTTCACACCATCAAATCACATTCCATGTAAGACAGATTTCATTCTGTGACGCAGGACAAAGCACTCACTCTCAGATTTGCAAGGCCATAGGTGGCTTGGCCCTTGCTCACTTCCTGCGTCATCTCAAGCCACACACCTCTGTTCAGTCCCTGAGTCAAGCCATGTTTCTTCATCCAGACTTCCATCTTTGAACGCCACCCAGGAGTCTCTCCCCCTCTCCCTGCCTTCAATTGCAACTCAAATATCATTGCTCAGGGATGCTTTAATTTCCATTTCCACCGCTCTGGGGAATCTTGGAGCATCTCCCCATGTAATGCATACACATCATGAGCCTTAAACAACATTTGGAGCAGAAAAGAAATCCAATCCCCAGACAAATCCTGAGTCTCACCAAATGGCACTCACTGCAATCTTTGCCCTTGTCCTCCTTGAGTATCTCATTTCAGTCTTTAATGAGGAACTCGTCCATGAATACTTCCCATTCCAGGGAGAGGCCCTCAGAGTAAGGAGGACACCTTCCCCTCTGTCTTTGTTCTGCCTGTCAGAGCCCAGAGGACTACTCCACCCCTAGCCCCACAGCAAGAGAACAGTACGAATAGAAAACCAACTCTGATGACTGCTTTGTGCTCATTTTCAACCTCACTGCCATCTAAGCCTCTGAAATCCAGGAGATTCATTTCTTGTCCATGTCAATCAACTCCTTCACTTCTCATGGCAGCCAGATGGATGCAAACATGTAAGGCGGCCAGCCTCTGGCATGTCCCTGGATGGAGCTGCCCATGACCTGGGGTCAAATTTGCCAAACCACACGGATAGGTCTGATGCACTCTCCCCAAATCCAGACCTTCCTCTCATCTCCTGTGTGGTTCTAGCTCAGACTCATGCCCTCTCATCTGCATTCCAGCCTGGACTCCTGATTCCATCCTTGCCCCCAGCCAGTCTTCCTTACAAAGTTGGAAAATTCCCAAATGCAAACCCAAATCTCTCCTCTGATTGCAAACACACCGTCTGAAAACAGTTCCTTAAAATCCAGTTATTTGCAATCCTTATATACAATTTTTCGACATCCATCTGATTTTCATTAAATCCACTCAGTTGTTTTGTTCTTAATGAATATGTTATAATTATAAAAGACAGTCTTAGGCAGAATTATTTTTTTATTATCTATTGATTTATTTAGAGCATGAGCGGGGGAGAGGGGCAGAAGGAGAGAGAGAGAGAGAGAGAGAGAGAGAGAGAGAGAGAATGAATCTGAAGCAGGCTCCACACCCAGCTTGGAGCCTGAGCCTGATGTGGGGCTCAATCCCACGACCCTGGTGGGATCATGACCTGAGCCAAAATCAAGAGGCAGATGCTCAACCAACTGAGCCACCCAGGTGCCCCTTAAATAGAATTTTTTAAAAGAAAATTGTATACTGAAGTAAATGGAAAGAACAGTATCCTTTGTCATACACAGAATGCAAGCCTAACTCAAAAGTAAAATAATGCTACCTTGGGGTTTGTTATGAATGAAACAAAACACTGACCAAGTTACACCTCCTTGGTGCAATCCCGAGGTCTGAAAAATAACCAAAAGAGTAACTTCAACACTCCTTCACTGAGATGATGCCATGTCCATGAGCCACTTGGAGGTATTTCATTTATCATCTGAAATCTGACTCCTGTATTTAGCAATACTGGCCCCAGAAAATGCGGTCCTTTTCCACCACACATCTTCAGAAAGAGGACATCTGGCTGGAAACCCAGCACGAGTATGTCTGAGCACTGGCTGGCCTCACCTTGCTCTAGGCAAAGCCTTCATCGTCATTGCATCCCTGCACTTAACCACGGCCAGACACTGGCTGCATCTGTGTGCTCTGGCCCCTCTCCCTGTTTCCTTAGGACTTCCTCTTTGGCAAGTTAGTCACACAAAGTTTCCAGCACCTCTTTGGTTCCATACACCTCTGGCTTCCTGCCCTCCCTTACTCTCCCCTTCCATTGGGAGGAGCGACTGATGCAAAGCTCTGATCCATCAGCAAGGCAAATAATACCCTCCATAATCTTCTATCCCTCACTGCCTCAGTCTCCCCTCCCACCCCTCTCAGACATGCACACTAGGCCTGGACCTACCTGAAACATGCCACATTCTTTGACGCCTCTGTCTTTGCCTGATGGGTTCCCTCTGCCAGGAGGGCCTTCAACAGACTCCATCTCCAGAATTATGCACATAAGTGCTCCTCCGAATCCACTGAGATGTAGCTTATAGGTCTCAAGCCTTCTGCATCTCTTAAATCTTTTTTGCATATGTGTTTTACTTGGCTTGCATGGTGTTTTAAAAATCAGTAGCCTTCCATTAAAATCCATATTTCCAGACTGGCTGAGAAAAATGGCAAAACTAAACATATATTCCACATGGCAACAGGTAGCTGTATCACAGCTCCTGTATTTGGGGCCACTGCTCTGGAGTTCACTGCTGTCCCCAGCACTTCATTTTACCCCACAACAGGATTCCTGCCTGGACCCGGCAGACGGCTGAGTTTATTTCTTGACTGAGGCCAAGCATCTTTTCTTGGGTAAAATATTCCCCAAGTCTACTAGGTCCCGTTGATTGTCCCTTTCTGTGAGCCTCCATAACACTTTCTGGGGACTTGTCTTTTTTTAAAGAGATTTAATTATAAATGACATGTGACGCCTGTAGGTGCAGACATTAGCAAAACAAAAGTAAGAGTAGATACAGTTGACTGTACTCTTATTTTGTGCCAGGCATTCTATACACTGCCTTATGGTATCATCAACTCCTCAAACCAAATTTTCAAGTGAATTTTATCATCTTTAATTCACAGACAGACAAACGGAGACTGAGACGAGGTAAGATAGCTTCTCAAGGTCACAGTGCCGCTAAGTAGTACTGGGATTAAAACCCAGGACTTTCAGGCCCCAAAACCTATGGTTTTCACTACCACACTATGTTTACTCCCGTGTTGTGAGCACAGGATTTCTAATCCTTGCATATACCCTGGTGGAAATACAAAAGCTAAAACTGAACCACATCTATTGGAAAGAGAAGCCAAAAGTACACTTCTGGTGCTGTTTTCTCTTGTCCTCAAGACCAGAATTAGTCCTGGCATCCCCACCGCCAGGTGCCAATGACTCAGGAGAGGGTCGGGGCTGACAAGGCTATGTTAAGTCTCTACAGCAAGTCTCTACTAGCCTTTGACAAAAGGGGCTAAAAACGTGAGGGCTGAAAGGTTGCCCCAAACTGAAAGTCAGATTATGTTGTTGGCAATGGATGAAGATACCATTCTGGGCACAAATTCATCTGTTGGAAAGCACAAGTCTCTGACAAATTTAATTCTCATGTTTGTGTGTGTAAAAGAGTCTAGCGTTAGTCTAGCGTTAGTTAGAGCTAAGAGCATAGCCTCGGCAGTAAGAATCTCTGAGTTCAAATCCTGGCCTCTGTAGTCACTTGACCTCGAGCAAGTCACTTAAGCTCTTCCATTTTTTGACCTGTGTAATGAGGGTAATGTCGGTCCCTGCTACACAAGGTACAGGAAGAACTGGAGGCACTTAGGAGTCTTGATCCAGGGTAAGTATCGTAAAAGGGAAAAGTCCGAAAGCTCAGGGTTAAGCCAGGTAGACGGCATCTACTATGAATCCCTATCACAGCTCCAACTGGATCCAATCTGAAAGTCGCTCTAACTTTGAAAACAGCTCAAACTTCCTTCCATGCAATTTCATCGCAGATCTGAAACTGTTTAGCTGCACCAGCCCAGGCGATAAGTGAGGAGAGGAAGCCCTGTCTGTGTTTATAGCCTTTGACAAATGGGCTCTCATCTCCTCCTGACAGATTCTACCCCCAGCTGATCCATCCACCTCTTCTGCCGTCACCTGAATCACGGTCTTCATAATAGTACTGAAATTCAGATGGATTTCACACCACAAATAAAAATGAATTTAAATGCCTCAGCTCCCCACCAGCAACACGGGTACTGTAAATGTCAAACGCACACGGTTTTGCAAGGCCAGACGGCTGCTCCGAGTGATGGGTTACCTTGTGTCACCTTTGCTAAATCTGCATTAGCTCTGTGGCATTCACCTGTGGGAGGAAACAATCTGAGCTCTGCTTCCCACTTAAGGGTGAAAAATGCTGCCAGCCCTTGAGAGCTCCCTGTGACAGCCTTCTGGGTGATGCTAAGAAATGGCCAGAAAGCCATCTACATGCAGGTCTATTCACAGGGGCTCTGCTAATTGGTGAGCTTGCAAGAAAAAGGGAAATGTAAAACAGGAGGCACACCCAAGTACACACTGTGAATCTCTCCACACACAACCAGGCAGGGTTCTCCTTGCCAATGTCTGCCGATGGAACATATGCATCTGGGATAGAGAAAAACAGACACACAGGAGAGAAAAACGATTCTCTCATTGGGTCAATGCTGTCAGGTGGGACCAGCCTGCGTGCAGACCCGAAGAGCAAAGTTACTTCTCTTCATTAGGATGAGGGCTCTATCCCTTGCAATTCAGCATTTATCTCCCATCATTATACCTGGTCTGGGATTCAATCAGTTCAAAAATGATTCAGCTCAAGGTGAACGTCCCTACCAAATAGGATGGGGTGTGCAACTGGAGGGGGCAGGAGGGAGAGACCCTATTAGACTCTACAGCAAAGGTGAGATCTTGTTCTCAGAAATTCTTCTATCCAGAAGGTACTCAACCATACACCAATGTGCAGGTGTAAGCACACAGATACATCCACAGAAAGAGTATACACTGAAGAGAGGCAGACAGGAAGGAAAAGTGAAAAGAAAATGAAAAAAGGAAAAAAAAAACAGTGTTCTTAAACATGCACCGAGTCCTACCGACATCAGGTTAAGCTTTCTTAACTCAAGGAAATGGAGCTTTAAAGATATCACTGCTGGTTTCCCTTCAGAGCACTCAGCGATTCGTAAAAACCCACCCGGGCCAAGGGTCTGTGTCTTCAGAGGCAGGCTGACTTATTATGGCACCTCTGTCATCTCTTGTCACTTCAATTCCACTTTATCAAATTACTGATTTTGCCAGAAGCATTCGGATTAAATGGAGAGGGGCGCGCACACACACGCAGGACTGAGTGTCATCGCTTCAATGGTGAAATTTCATAATTATACGTCAGGGTGACAGACGTTCCAGAGTGCATTCGAGAGACTGGATGAAGATCACTCCAGATGCCACGGCCGCTGTCTCCCTGCATGCCCTCGCCCCACATCACGGTACGCGGGGGTGGGACTGGCACTCTTCAGTGGAGGGCGGGACACTGCCCCTCTGGGATGGCTAGGGTTGACATTTCCATTAGGAGGCAAGACCCTGATGTAAAGAGCCTCCCCCAATACCTCACCCCCACTCCCAACCACATTAGGCGACCCAGAGAAGCTACTGCCCAAATGTAAGAATCAGCCCAAAAATAAACTGGAAAAGAACTGGAGAGGAAGAAAAGTTTTCCTTTCAAACAGAGCGAATAAAAAATCCTTAGAAAATAAGACGATCAAAATGGAAGGAGTCATCACCAATTAACTGTGGCAAAAGGGGTGTGGTTAATTCATGTATCATCCTTCATGAGCGCTCATGTTTGGAAAACAACAGGTGAACCTGTTTAGAGATGAGGCTTTAACTAAAGTGCCTGACTCAACCCCACAGGCTATGACAAAGCATAGAAATGTGTGTGTGTGTGTGTGTGTGTGTGCGCACATGTGTTACTGTTTTCTGAAAACAGGCGAAGCCATGTACACAATGATCACATACGACTTTTCCCCACCAGTCGGATCCACAGACTTGGGAGATCCTTATCACCATGATGTATGAACCAGTGGCAGTTTGGCTAGGTAGAATGGAGCTATGTGGCCAGCTTTCACTGCCCAGAGATTATCCTGGCTGCTCATTTATCTTGCTGGTGATGGGGCTGATATTGTTTTAACAGCATCAGGTCTCCTGGTATCTTTCAAACGCTACTGGCAAAGAAGGTACCAAAAAAAATAATACTCAACAGAAACATGCTTATGAATTCTACAAAAAGTCCAAGGGAAGTAGAAACAACCTGAACGGAGGAGGCAGGGCAGGAGACATGCTTTCAATGTGATGTGGGCAGAGTGGCTGGGGCAGATCACTGGCGGTACGACCAGTAGGAACAGATGAGAAAAGACTGTAGACACATGTTCAGCCTACGTTCCATTTGTCCAACTCACAAAATACACACCCGCAAGAATGCCGATGCGCAAACAACACAGGGGATGCAAGTATGAGTAGAAATGCCTTTGTCTGCAAACGAGAGCGACCCAGACCTGGAAGGGAGCTGAAGATCAGGCGGAGAGAATCTCAGCTGCCGTATCATTATTCCTTTCAACACGAAGAGATTAACGCTCCTTAAAATAATGCACCGTAATTGCCTTTTATTTAAAAGCAAATTTTGTTTTGAGGAGTGCTCAACCACCTTATTAATCAGCAGATGACTGAGCTATCACCAAATCAGGGCTGAAAACCTCTGCTTGACGTAATACCTGCATTCGGCAATAATGGTACAGTTGCACAGAGAAACATCTTTCAAAATTGTGGAACGATGTCAAAAGTAGCTGGGAGATATGTACCCTCAATTCACTTATTTGACCTCTTCGGATCCAAGGCATTAAAGGCAAAATTTGATCTGCTTGGATGCGCTTTACCAGGGAAACATCTGTGAACTCTTGTCAATAAGGACAAACTGTGGAGAACAATTGTCTAACAGCTGTTTTTCCTGAGGGGATCCACACCAAGTATAACAGGAAGATGAATGGGGGTTGGGGTGACTCTGAAAATGTAGGAAATGACCTCCCCTCCCTGCCCCCCAAAAACATCTCACATAAATAGATTTATGTGATAGAAAGTAGCCGCTCATGTAAATGTGTCATGATGGAAAGAAACTGAGGCAGCCTCTCTTTCAATGTGTACAAAAACCAAATATAGGGACACAGCTTGGAAAGTCCAATATTTTATATTTTATCTCATATGTGATATTATAATCATCAATGATGTTCAACAACAATGTGAAATGAGTTAAGGATAAATGAGCTATGAGAAGCATATGACTAAAATAAAAACCAGCACCAAGTTTTTTAATACTTAATTATGTAATGTACTCTTCATTGAAGCCATTAGAGATAACAGAGATTGCAAAGAAAAAAAAAAGACAAATCTTTTAAAGTATGACTGTCTTTAAGTGTCTAATATCAGTACATGAATCACCTTTGCAAGCCACTGTCCAGCCTTTAAACACTTGGGTTTATATCATAGAGTTCTTGTTTTTTTGGGGAACCAAAAAGATGAAAAATACTGACTTACCTTTCTGTCCTCTATTTCCACACAGGTATTGCAGTCTGCTTTGATATCCTGAGAGGATGAGAAAAGAAAGAGAAAGAACAGGAATCAGACTTATGGTCAGGGAACATTCAGCAGTGTCGTTGAAATGCCCTTTAAAATAATAAAAAACCCACGCTCCTAATGGTTGTTTCTCGAGCCATTGCTCTTTATAGCCCTTTTAAGAAGTATATGCCCTGGTGTTTGCATTAGAGACATATGGATGTCATAACTAAGCTTTATTACATGCAGATGTGGGGTGAAGGCAAAAGCTATGGATCAGAGGCCACAACAAAGAGAAGCTGATGGCTCATAAAATAATATGCCCCCCCCCCCAATACCTTTATTCACATCAGCAGGAACTGCCCTCAACTCTCTCATTCCAGATTTAGGATACTCAAATCTACCTTCCTTCAACACAAAACCATCACCATCTATTTTTTTTATCTTTCTGTCTGTCCAGCTATCCACCCTGTCATCCATTCATCATCCATCCATCCATTTATCCATGCATCCATGGTTCCTTCCATCCATCTTTATTGTACATCTACTTTTTTATGCACTTTTTCATGTTGCTCTGGAATGTAAAGATGAAAAAAAAAAACATGGTTTCTACTCTCAAGGAATTTACCAGTTAGATAAAATGTCTCCCCCACCCCACATATGTAATTGTAATATTCATTCACTAATGCATTCAGAAGATATACATTCAGCACCCTTGCTCTAGGAAATGAAGACTCAATAACATACAAAACACATGGAAAGTCCTGCCCTGGAGAGGCTTACATTCTGCTAGAAGAGAAAGACAATAAAAAAAGAAACATCAATAAATGGTATTTTATAAGAGGATGTGTACTGTGAAGAAAAATAAAGCATGGAAAAAGGAATGGAAATGTAAGGATGGGGGAATAAAATTTTAAATTTAAAGAGAAGTGGCAGGGGCGTCCTGGTGGCTCAGGAGGTTGAGCAACTGAATTTGGCTCCAGTCAGGATCTCACAGTTCATGACATTGAGCCCCACGTGGGGCTCTGCACTGACATCTCAGAGCCAGCTTGGGATTCTGTCTCCCTCTCTCTCCTCCCCTCCTCAGTTCACACACACACACACACACACACACACACACACTCTCTCTCTCTCTCTCTCTCTCTCTCTCTCTCAAATAAATGAATAAATAAATAAATAAACAAACAAACAAAACAAACATTAAAAAAATATTTTTAAGAGAAGTGGCAACTGAGCAAAGTCTTGACGGAAGTTAAGGGATGAGCCTGCTCCTGGGGAAAGAGCATCTCAGGCAAGGGAGCGCAAGTGCCAAGTATAGGACACAGTTAAGCTACAGGAAGGAGGAAGGAAGACTCGGGACAGGAGAGAAATTTATTAGAAAAATAGCGGGAGATGAGATCTGAGGAGGACGTTGGGCTTTATTCTGAAAGTAGTGAGGAACCACTCAAGTTTTATCGTGTCGTATCTTGTGGCAAAATACATGTAACATTTACTATTTTGACCATTCGAAGTGTTTAGTGGTTTAGTGGCATGAAGCGCTTTCATGTTGTCACGCAAACATCCCCACGCTCCATCTGTAGAACTTCTTCATCCTCCAATTGAAACGCTGCTCCCATTAAACACTAAGTCCCCACTCTTCCCGCCCCCAGTCCTTGGCGGCCTCAGTGCTACTTTCTTTCTCTGTGGGTTTGACTACTCTAGGTACCTCATGGGGTCAGTCTGCTAGGTCGGCCACAACGAAAGACCACAGATTGGGCGACTTTAATAAAAGAAATCTATTTTTTTTTTCACAATTCCAGAGGTCACAAGTCCAGAATCGAGATGCTGTCAGGGTTTGTTTCTGGTAAGAACTCTCTTCTAGGCTTGTAGATGGCCACCTCCTGACTGTGCCCTCATGTGGTCTCTTCTCTATACGCAAGGAGAGAGATCTCTGGCATTCCTTCCTCTTCTTATAAGGACATGAGTGCCATCAAGCTAGGACCCTATGACCTTTTAAATCTCCATTATCTTCCTAAAGGCCCTATATCTAAAAACAGTCACATTGGGGGTTGGAGCCTCAACATATGAATTTGGGGATAGGGTACAATTCAGTGTATAACACTCATATTAGAGGGATCATACAGTGTCTGTGCTTTTGTGTCTGGCTTATTTCATCTGGCATGTCTTCATCTAAGGCTCAGCCGTGTAGCAGCAGATGTCAGAATTTCATTCCTCTTTAAGGATGAAGAATATTCTATTCTATGTACACATTACATTTTGTTGACCCATTCGTCCATGGATGGTTGTTTCCACCTTTTGGCTACGATGAATAATGAACATGGGTGTTCAAGTCCTTGTTTTCAATTCTTTCACATATATACTCAGAGGTGGAAGCTGGATGGAGTCCACAGGTGTCTTAAAGGATTGGAGGTGGAATATGAGAGAAAGACATAGGCCACGAACCATTCCAAGGTTTTTGGCCTGACCATTCTAGAATGGAGATGGGGGACTATGGGTAGCAGAATGGTGTAGGGGTCTTCAAACAATAATGGCTTGGGGGTAAGTTAAATCTATAGAAATATTTATTCTCTCATTGATAAGTACTTTGGTCTATTCTGCTGATGCATCCTTGGGAGAAAGTTGATTAAGTGGAAGGCCATTACCATGGTGATTTATTAAGCACAAGAAATTCTAGGTCTGTATGAATCAAGAATGGAACCTAAGGAGACAATATCATAAGGTGAAGTTCTTGTTTTTTGTCATTTGTAGGGGTTTTTTGTTTTTGGGTTTTCTTTTATTGTTTGTTTGCTGGTTATTTTTATGTAACAGACTGTTTCAATATCTGTAAAATAGGACTGAAACAGTGAACAATGATTGAATGACTCCTTGGTGCCCAGAACTGGGCAGGTGTTTTTCATACTTGTCTCTAAGCTCCCCACAACCAAGCAAGGTTGGTGTTTTTAGTTTTACCATAAAAATATTGACGTGAGTGATTAGGTAACTCATCCCAGGTCACACAATGACGGAGCATAAGTCTACACCTGGAAATGGCTCCTACACTAGGCACTTTCCACTCCTTTCGGGTAATTTTATTTTGTTTTAGTCACGGTGGTTGGTCAATATGGATAATTCAGGCCCTATGTCTCATTATGTTCCTTCCTTTTTTTTTTTAAGTTTATTTTATTTTTGAGAGAGAAAGAGAGAGTATACAAGCATGAGTGGGAGAGAAGCAGAGGGGTGGGGGGAGCAAATCCTAAGCAGGCTCCAAGCCATCAGCGCAGAACCTGACGTGGGGCTCCAACCCACAAACCATGAGATCATGACTTGAGCCAAAATGAAGAGTTGGATGCTTAACCAACTGAGCCACCCAGGCATTATTTTCCTTTCTATGTAGAGGAGGGACATCTAAAGCAAAATTATCTAGAGAAGAGGCACCGTTGTGATTCTCAAAGCATGGTCCCCATAACAGCAGCATCAGCATCACCTGAGAACCTTCAAGAAATGCATATTCTTGGTCCCCACCCAGACCTAATGAAGTGATCCCTGCTTTAGCAATCCCTCCAGGCATTCTGCTAGGGGCTGAGGCTGAACAGTGTCATGGCTAGCAGTTCATGCTGAAGCCAGACTCCTGCATCCCAGGTGTGGTGCCATAACATGAGAGCTGTGTAGCTTAGGCAAGTGTCTCTACCTTCCAAAATGCCAGTTGTCTTATCTGTAACATAGGGGTAATATTAGAAACTAGCTATTCAAAGTGGGGTCTGTGCCCCCAGAAACTACAGCATCACCTGGGAGCTTGTTAAAATGGAGCATCTCAGGCTTCACCCCAGATAGACTGAATTAGAATCTGCATTTTTTTTTCAACGTTTATTTATTTTTGGGACAGAGAGAGAGACAGAGCATGAATGGGGGAGGGGCAGAGAGAGAGGGAGACACAGAATCGGAAACAGGCTCCAGGCTCCGAGCCATCAGCCCAGAGCCTGACGCGGGGCTCGAACTCACGGACCGCGAGATCGTGACCTGGCTGAAGTCGGACGCTTAACCGACTGCGCCACCCAGGCGCCCCTAGAATCTGCATTTTAACAAATGTGTAGACTGGGGCGCCTGGGTGGCTCAGTCAGTTAAGCGGCTGACTGTGGCTCAGGTCATGATTTTTCTTGAGTTTGAGCCCTGCATCAGGCTCTGTGCTGACAGCTCAGAGCCTGGAACCTGCTTCAGATTCTGTGTCTCCCTCTCTCGGCCCCTCCCCCACTCACACTCTGTCTCTCTCTCTCTCTGTCTCTCAAAAATAAATAAACAATTTTTTTTTTACTTAAAAAAATGTGTAGACTGAATGACTGTGTTCCCCAAAATGCATATGTTGAAGCCCCAAACCCCCAGGGTGACTATATTTGGAAATGGGGCCTCTAAGGAAGTAATTAAAGCTAAATGAGGTCATAAAAGGGGGAACTTTATCTGATGGGATTAATGTCTTTTTAAGAAGAAATACCAAAGAGCTTGTTCCCTCTCTCTCTGTATCCATGCACAAAGGAAAGGCCATGTGAGAACACAGAGAGAAGGGGCCATCTCTGACCCAGGACTAGTACTCCCCACAACCTGATCTTGCTGCCTTCCTGATTTTGGACTTCCAGCTTCCAGAACTGTAAGCAAATACATTTCTCTTGTTTTAAGTCTCTCAATCTGTAGTATTTTGTTATGGCAGCCTAACCTGACGAAGGCAACGAGATTCCCAGATTATCTGCAAAGCCCCAGTCTTGGGGTCATGGGATCATGGTTTTCTCACCACACCCCTATTTAATCGCTGAGGTCTTTGACTGACATTGAACCTTTACTCTTACTAACAACTCTCTTGGAGTTCCTCCACTAAGACACATAGTGATTAACTCAGTATGGGAGTGATGAAAATCATGAATTATTTTTAAACCCAGGAGACGCCATCTAGAAACAAGGCAAGATAAAGCAGTTCCTCATCTGTTTTATGCTATTCTGACCGGGGGAAGTATGCATTCCTTTCTTTCCTCCAGTGAAAATATGTGGAGTGCGCAGGGAAGAGTCCATATCCAGTTTTGATTTGCCCACAAAGAAGTGGCAGGTGTTAATCAACTAACTAACGAAATCAAGAAGCCAAAGGCAAGTTTTTGTTTTTAATCTGCCACCACGGACCCATGCAAGTGACTGAAAAAAGCCATCTGGCAGAATCAGAGCTCTTGCCATCTCCCTAAGATTATTCGATTTATTCTTGTCAGGATTAATTTACTAAACCCATGCTGGATTTTTTATTTAGATGATATTGTTGGTTTGTCATGCACTGCAGATCTACACGGGAGGCACCACAGGGGACTGCGCTTGCTTCTGAACAATGTTGGGCTCAAATTGGAAAAATGTCACTTTGGCGGGAACAAATTATTGTTCCGATCGCTCCTCGTAGAGCTGGTGTCTCCGGATGGGCTCCGACCTGACCTTTTCCGAACCAGAGTAGTCGAGTAAGTACTTCAGCCCCATTTGATGACTTCACTAGGAAAACAGCTCAAGTACTTAAGTGTTAAGGATGAATTTGGAGCCATGTACTCATCACTAAGCAATCAATTTCCCCACAGAAGCCAGCCATTCTCCTTTCTGTAGTTGGAAAACTCCAAACAGTGACTTAATCACTGGCAACAGATAGGATTTTCTACATGCTAAGGAGTCACACTGTTTGGGTTCATATAACTGAATTCCCTGTATGTAAAATAAGGAAAATGACAGCCACCTCATTTGTTGGGAGGCATATCTAATACATGCAAAATCTTAGCATATGTCAAGTCATGGATAAATGTTAGCTATCATTGACGGCACCCTCCAAGTGTCTTTGTGAGACCTGGTTCTGAGCAGAGTATTGAGAACTTAAAAAAAGTTTTATTTTTAAAGTATGCTCTTCCAAGTCTTCTGAGTTCTTCTGGCTTTTAGACATCAAAGCACTTGTGTATCTGTTCTGTTCAAAAGCTGTTCTCTCTCCCCAGAGAAACTTAATTTCTTCTGCATTTTGTATGGTAGTTGTTTCTGATGATTTTTGTAGGTCAGGGATATTTATGCCCACAATTCAGAGAACCATCATCCTGTATCATACATTAGCACCATTCACAGCTCCGAAATGCCCAGAAGTTAAAGGTCCCTGTGAACAGGTGGGGATAAATGTCTGCCAGTGAGATTCTGGAGGCCTCCAAGGATTTAGAAGCAAGGAGTCTAGAATGGGTGGAATACTAACTCTCAAAAGATATGTCCATGTCCCAAACCCTGGAATCTGTGAATGTGACCTTCTTTGGAAATACGGTCTTTGCAGATGTAATTAAGCATCTTGAAATGAGATCATCAAGGTTATCTGCATGGGCCCTAAATCCAATGACAAGTGTCCTTTTAAGAGATAGAGAAGAGATAATCCATATGAAGACAGGCAGAGACTGGAGTGACAGAGCCACTAGCCAAGGAGTGCCCATAACAACTGGGAGCTGGAAGAGGCAAGGGAAGCATTCACTCGCAGAGAATCTGGTAGGAGGTAACCCTGCTGACAGAAGATGAAACCATCCAGGGGCACCTGGGTGGCTCAGTCGGTTGGGCATCCAACTTCAGCTCAGGTCATGATCTCGTGGTTTGTGGGTTCAAGCCCCGCATCGGGCTCTGTGCTGACAGCTCAGCGCCTGGAGCCTGCTTCGTATTCTGTGTCTCCCTCTCTCTCTGCCCCTCCTCACTCATGCTGTGTGTGTGTGTCTCTCTCTCTCTCAGAAATAAACATTAAAAAAAATAAAAATAAAAATAAATAAGATGAAACCATCCACCCTTAGCATCCTTAAAGATTTAAGAGTCAAAATTATTCAGTGGGGAATGACATGGGAAACAAAGGCAGAAGGAAATGAAAAATGAAATTAAATTTTATAACCTGCAGCCCACTGACAAATACTTGAGGCAGGCAAAGTGGAATATTTCTCCAGGAACCCCCTACTGTCTTCAAGTTAATGCTTTGCTAGAGGGAAAAACAACCTTAGCTTGACAATAGCTAGTCCATTAATATCCTGTGAGTCTTCTTTAGCATATGAAAATCCCTTTAGGAACTTGCCCTTGACTTTACCTCCGCCAACCCCCAAGTATATAATCAGTCTCTGCTCACAATCTTGGGACAGCTCTTTCTGCCCAAGGGTCTTGTCCCTATGCTTTAATAACATCTTTTTGTATCCTAGACCTCTCAAGAATCCTTTCCTGGGTGCCTGGGTGGCTCAGTTGGTTAAGCGTCTGACTTTGGCTCAGGACATGATTTCACGATTCATGAGTTTGAGCCCTATACTGGGGATTCGCACAGAACCTGCTTCAGATTCTCTGTGTCCCTCTCTCTCTCTGTCCCTCTCCAGTGCTCACTCTCTCTCTCTCTCAAAATAAATAAATAAACATTAAAAAAAGGAATTATCTTATAAGTGGAAAAAAAAAAAAAAAGGAATAGTTCTTTCTTGGCCATTGGCTCCAGACCTCCACCATGCCAAAACCCCATCATTGATTTCAGACTTGTGCCCGCCAGAGCTGTGAGAAAACACAGTTCTGCTGTAGTAAGCCACAAATTTGTGACAATTTTTTACAGAAGCCATAGGAAACTGATCAAGAGCCTCAAGGAGCTTCCGGTGTAAATCTCTCTTGATACTTGCCTACTCACCACTGAGAAAAGAAAGGCATGATCCAGGGACCACCCCATGAAAGCCAACCCCTAGGGAAGAAAAAAAAAACAAAACGTTTACACAGGCGATTCCAGGGCAACTGCATGCTGTTATGACCACAGGCCCTTGTGTTTTCAGAAGATAGCACCTGAAATCTATGTTAATGATTTCAGGTATCAACCCTGGAAGGGCACTATAGAGAAAAGACTAGGTTGCTTATATTGGACTAAGAGTCAAGTATGGTCAATATCTCTAATGTGGCATTGTTCTCCTGGGCTCAGATAATCACCAAGTCCCAGAGAATATTTCAAAGGAAATACCTATAGCTTAAAACATCTCTCTAGAGCTGGAGGACCAGGATTCACATGACAAGCCCAAATAGGGTTTATAATCAACTACCCTTCTACTGGGGGAGAAATCCAGATGTTTTGCTCTTTCTCTTCAAATGGGACAAACGCTATGACAAGACAGTTTTAATATTAAGAAAAAAATATTTTCCAACACCACACTCCAAAAAGAATCCAAAAATTCATTTTAAATTCTGAATTAACATTTTACAGGGGAGGGAAAAATAAGTTTGCCTCTACCCTTCTGGGTTCTTGGCTAATATCCCCCATAATAAAAGATTAACTACAGAAAAACAAACAGAAGTTTAAACAGAAGTTTATACCTTCTGTATACACAGGACATACCTAGGAAAACTGAGTAACTCTTAAAAGGTCCCCAGCCATCACCTTAGCTAACATCTTCAGCTAATGACAAAAACAAAAAGTCAGGTGGGAAGTTGACCTCAGTCAAAGCACAGGAAAGAAGTATAAGGTTGTTAGGCAATTTAAGCCACTGCCTCTTGATCAGAGTTTCTGGAGACTTAGACTCATCCTTTACTTTCTGGTACAGGGAGGGAGACACCCTTACAAATGGAGATTTCGCTTATAAATGTAAATTTTTTTCTCACAAAAGGGCACCCTCTCTCTTTTCACAGATTCTTTTGAGTCAGGAGCCTCCCCAAAGTAAACATCCCTAAATAATTCTTATGCCAAAGAGGCATATTTGGGGGTAGTACCTGCTCCCTTTCATTTATATATACTTTACTTTTCAAAAGCAATTTTTCTGTAGCTTGGACACTTAAGTTTCCTATTGTTCTGAAAATAACAATTACTTATAAAAGAAACTAACCGATATGAGTTTAGATTCTAGGACTTAGAACATTTACTGCAACCTGGGTTCTATTTTTTTTTAACGTTAACGGAGAGTCGAACTTTGAAAGTAAATATAAGCTGTAGGGCCATTTGGTCCAGTTCTTCCATTGTGCAGATGAGAAAGGTGAGTGTCAAAGAATGTAGGGCACTGGCTTTGCTAATTAATGATCTAAGATGGACTGAAATCTATCTACCCTCTATGCACTTTATGCCTTCCTCAAAGCCATATTTTGTCCTTGCATCTGAATATTTAAATCTGTATTCTAAATATAATTGACTCATTTAAAGATAATGATTGCGCCCCAAAATTTTTGAAAAAAAAATGACTGTGTTGTCTTGTAACCATAGTTAGTACAAATTTGTAGTCATGTGTGCCTTGCTGCCAGATTCTTCAGTCTGTGTTCACTCAGCTCAAAAGACCAAGATTCAAATAAGGTCACTTGAATACATAAAGAATAGCATAAAACGTTTGCAGTGACATATTTTATCCATTGCATGCAAGGTCTCCATTCACAAATTTGCTCAGCCCCTGCAATCTCACATATGGCCAGCAGATGGAAGCAAATAACTTCGCAAATACCAAAAGCACCTAGCAATGTACCACAGCATCCCATTCGTGGGGTCTGTACACGTCTTGAAATAACACAATCTGTGTGCTCCCTCAAAACTTAAATCTCTAATGACTGTACGCTTTAATCAATAAGCTTGAATTACTTACCAGGGATGTGATCATTTGAGGAGGCATTTTATTATTACGTGTTTAAGAAGCTTCAGTGTGACCGAGATCCCTGTTTCAACGCACACGACAGTCTAAAAAGTTTCAATCTAAATGTGAAGACTGAGACTTTATTTCAGAGCTATTTTGCATGAATTCATACAAATGGCAAAAATAATGTATGTAAACTAAGTTCTCGACATAAATCCATTCAACTAAGAGAGTAGAACCGACTTCAGTTGGCTAGCTCAGAATGCAATGCTGTTGACTTTATAAATGTCTGGAGGAATTTTATGTGTGTGTGTGTGTGTGTGTGTGTGTGTGTCTGTGTTTGTGTGTGTTTGGCGGGGGGGCAGGGGTGGTTATGGGATATTTTCTTTGGGAGAGAGCTAGCAGGAAAAACCGGTAAAGCCCCAAAGACCACAAAACAATTCCCAAATGCAGCCTTTCTGCGAATAAAGATAGCAAAGCTTTCATCTTAAAATTGTGACTTCCCTTTTTGAGGAGAGCACCCTCACCCCCACGAATTATTTTGTTCTCTTCATCCTACGCTTTTTTGCAGCTTAGTTATCAGGGGACAAGAGAGAGTTGGCAGGAACCCTGGCAGCCCAGGGCTGCTGGCTCAGCACACTTAAATCTGATACTGAGGAAGGCAGCCCCCTCTCAGGTAGGAGCAATATGTCACCAAGGTAAGCTCAAACCAAGGGTCTGTTTGCAAATAAGAGCTATGCATTGGCATCACAGCAGGGGCTTAATGAGAGCGCTTTTAATTAACTGTAAAAGTAATTACCCATATTAGATGTAAATCACACTTGTTTTTACATGAGGTGAATAATTTTAGTGCAGCTTTTAAGAATAATACTTCTGGAGGGGTTGTCAGCTGCACTGGCTCTTAACAAGTCCACGTGTTTAAAAACAGTATCTAGGAGGAAAACACCAGCCCAGAAAGCCTTGGGTTTGTCACCTGGCTTGTGCCCGCTTTGCAGCTTCTCTCTTCGCTTATATGGGGCCCCGCCGCTAAGCACACCCTCTCCACAGGTGCCTGGGAGAAACACCCCCACTAACACTTACAAATCCTATCAGATTTTTGTTCTGTAACGTTTTGTTTTTTGTCTTCTTGGCTATTAGCCTCCTGGAGGATCCCCAGCACTTCCACTGATGGGTTCTTGTGCATAATTAAGGGATTCAGCCGGAAACATATGAACCAGAGGGAAGATGAAGGAAGAAGCGTCTTCCATGAGCTAAGGCAGATATTGTCCAAAGGACAAAACAGATTCCTAAGGAGGAAGTGCAGAGGCACCCAGTCCAGGCTCACAGGGGTCCCGGGGGCCTTCGGGGAGGTAAGGGATTGCACCCTAGAGTTCCAGGGCAGCACCCCTGATGCAGGCAGATGTCTGCATGAGCAGCACCAAAACAGAAAGGCAGCTCTCCGACGGACTTCTAAAAGGTACGAGAGAAGATGGTGGTCAGGGCCCGGAGGGAGCAGAGGGAGAACTCCTTGAATGGGAAAGTGTGCTAAGATGCCATTCTCTGGGCTCCTGAAATGTCCCTGACTTAGGAAAAGTGTGGGGTGGGCCCCTGAACCTCCCTTTTGAACCACAGAGAGGCATAAACAGCCAGGATGGAGTTTGCAAATACAAAATTACTGGGTAATTATTTATACTTTGATAGGCACCTTCATTAAGGGATTTGAGGATGCAATTATCAAATTGAAGTTCAGTGCACTCCAGTTAGGCAACAGAACTGAACGTCAGGAAAGCAGAACGGAGGCAGAAAGGGGAGTTTAAGCCCTGCCCACTGAGTGGGCCAGCAACTTGGGTGTCGCTCAAATCCTTTTTAAAAACAAACCTGGCCTTCCATTTGAAGAGCATGGCTACCATTGTGATTGTTTTCCTGTCTATAGCCTCCTTTGGGTTTTGGTTGCTGCTGTGTTCTTATTAATGCTCGTAGTTGATCTCTGCCTTAAAACAACCCCAAGAGGGGGTTAGAGCAGGAAATGTACTGGTTTGATATGATGCCCTGAAAACTTAATCTGGTTCAAGGTCAACTGAAAGAGCAACCAGACCTGGATTTTTTGTCTCTCACAAGGAGCTTTTTATTCCTTACTACAGGGACACACATGTTTTCCCAATGTCTCAAACATCTGATACAATGTAGCTATTTCCCACATTGCCTATATAAAGGATTCAAATTAAGAAAAAAAAAATAAAGACTATAGCTTGGTTCTTAATTAATATACCAACCTCTTGAGGAAATGTGACACAGTGAACATTCAGCTGTACTAAGAAAATGAAATAATTCACAATGATATTTGAGGGCAAACGCAAGGAGAAGTTATATGATTTTTTTAAGTTTTATTTTAGAGAGCGTGCACAAGCAGGAGACGGGTAGAGGGGGAGAGAGAGAGGGAGAGAGAATCTTAAGCAGGCTCCACACTCAGCGTGGACAACAATGCAGTGCTTGATCCCGTGACCGTGGGATCGTGACCTGAGCTGAAATCAAGAGTTGGACATTCAACCAACTGAGCCACCCAGGTATCCTGAGAGGTTGTATTTTAATCTTCCCTCCATGTACAGATACAAATACACAAGACAGAAGCCGCAAGAACCAGTCTACCTTGCTTCAAATCCTACCTCTGCCCCTTAATAGCTCTGTGACTTCATGAGGCAACTTATCTGTGTCCTCAGTTTCCATATTACAGAAAATGGAAGAAATGTCAGTCCAGATACCATCAGGCTGGTGTTAGTATAAACAAAGTAAGTAAAATGCTGTCATGTAGCCAGAGGGGTCAGAAGTGTTTTTTATGATAAGTGCAATTTTTAAATTTTATTTATAGTATATATGTATATTCATTAGATATTATTCTGCATATTAGATAATTTTATCGTAATTATTCTTCTTCCTTCTTTATGTAAGATGGTTCTAAACACTGCCTGAATTCTTCTGTGTCATTGCTATTTCTGTCCATGAAATGGACCCCTAGTGGCAACAAAAATGGCAATTTCTAAGAGCACAAGTCTCCTGGGAATTGATGCTAATAGATGGTCTATCTCAACATCCACCAAGTCACTCTTGCAAGGAACTTCACACTACAATGACTACACAAAACTACTTAACTGAATATTTATTCTCCTTGTAAGAATCGTCAGATATTCCAGAAACACATCTAATGGTCAAAGCAGGGATTATGTCAATTAGCAAACATATAACACAACTGAAATTCAACAGAACTAATGCAAACTCTCTAAAAAAAAAAATAGCATGCTGGGTTACCTCATGAGTATACAGAGATGAGTTGCCAGTTTCCAAGAAGTGGCTCTGTTCTGATACATTGACAAAGCTTTGCTGATTGCTGGGTGGAGCCACGGCTCTCCCAGAAAACTGATGTTTGCAGCATTCCTTTGGGCTGTAACAATCCTGTCAACCACAGTTTCTTGGGAAGCAATATTTTCTGTCCCCTGTGACCTTGGTTTGGCATCTCACTTTCTGGTAGGAAATGGATAGTAGCCTTTTCAATAAGATTAAGTAATCAACTCTTTGTTCCAGGAATACAAACTTTATTGTCTACAGCCTAAGTCATCTACAAATGGTTGCCATTACTTCTACTCCTGCTCAAGCTAAATCAGCGTGGATTTGGAAAAGATACAGATATCTCTTTTTTTCTGTCAATTTTCTACACTGTGGAATGGGTGTTATGAATGAGACAACATAAGAGGAGAAATGGAAAAATTTGCTATTACCAGGCCGAACATAATATAAACTTGTGTAATAGAAAAGCTATTCAATCTGTGTGTACATATCCTCACTCATCAAAAAAACATACAGAGATCTTGGTTTAGCTTCCAGTGGAATATTCCTAAATTTGACAATATGGATCTAAAAGTTAATATACCACAAAAATTATTTTAATCTTATTACACTGAATGCGTAAATCTAAATATGTGGACCCTGAACTTCAGATCCCCAAGACTAAATTTAAAAATCACCAGAGAAAGAACCACTTAAGCTTTTTCAGAAAAATAAAATAGAAATATGAATGTAAATGTTCTTTCCCAAGCCATGTGATTTATTAGCAATCCATTCTGCAAAACACTCCTATCAATTCTCACATGAGTACAGGAAAAAATGTACCTTAAAAGAGACAGTTTAGGATAATTACATTTCTCTCCTTGTTCATCTTTTTCCCCAAATGCCATGTTTACTTGCAGAAACTGTCATTTGCTTTTTATTCACAAAAAGAGAATTAAGAATATTCCCTTTAAAGTTTTGATTACTTTCTCTTTTGCACTGGCAGTCCTATACAATTAATAGCACATAGACACTATGTTGGGAAAGAGTAACAAAAATCTAAGCTATCCCTCAGGACGTCTTAAATACCTCAATTATCCACACTGGCCTGGGAATGAGGTAAGAAAAATAAGCTGCCTGTGGCCAACCAAGAAGGCTACCTCTTTAAAAACAGAAACTCTGTCATTTAACCATTCTGGGTGAAATCCCTAAAAAATGTGTTTCACTGTCTCCACTTTCTAAAGCATGGATAGTTGCTTCTGACATTGCAACTTGGTACAATACTACCACCAGGATGCTAACCTTAGAAAGTCTTGCCCTCCTTCTAAATAGCCCCATGTCTCTGTCCTATGTTGTGTTCTTGAAGAATATGCAGACCTATTTCAGTGTTATTCTAATGCCTGCCTTCATGCTCAGTGTACTTCCTGCTGTCATTTCTTTTAATTTGGTTCTAGATTCACAATCAGTAACCTAGGGTGTGCTTTAGAGTTTCAATCTTTTTAAATACTGAAAGTTAAATACATGTTCTAGTGTTTTCTCCGTTTGTTTACTGACTTTGACATTTGTAAGCTTCAGATGATCAAATATAATAGAAATCTGTCTGGTTTCTGGTGCATTAATTAGAAGATTACTATTTTTTTAAATATTTAGTTGCTTTTAGTTCAGATGCATTGCCTATTGATTTAAATGCATGAGCTTGACTTTTCAAGTTTGTTTAAATAGTTGATGTTAGGTGGAATGTATAAATAAATAAAACTAAATTTCCTTTTGGTATCATAATTACCCCAAACCCATTTTGAATTGGCAAAAAGCATGGGGCCACTTGGATTTATTTAAATTACAGAGAAAAGAGTCATGCTTTGACCAATCCCACCTCCTCTCCTAGACTTATTCTATGATGTTCCTCCCCAGATACTGCATTCTGTGTGAATCTATTCTTAAATATTTTTTTTATGTTCCAGAAACTTGCCTCACTGTGCCCCCTCAACCTGAATCACTCTCCCTCTGCTGACCCAACTACCTGCTTACCAAAGCTCATTTCACCTCCTACTCTGCTCTGTTACTCGGGAACACACTGCTCTCTTCGGGACCATGCTCTCTACTGCAGGACTGATTTCACCTGGATATTTCCAGTATACTTTATACATGCCTGTCTCTTCCATAACATTATCAGCTCCTCAAAGGCAAGGGTACCAAAATCAACAACTAGCTTTCTTCCAAAAACGTAATTCTTAGTGATAAAATATATATAATTATTATAAATATACATATAATATATACTATATAAATAAAACACAAAATATAAATATTTACTATGTAATTTATGAATATATTATTTTATATTCACACATTTCATATTCATTTAATATAAAATAAATATATAATATTTGATAAATAAGTATATATTATATATCATATGTATGATATATAGTGTGTTAAATACATATATATTACATATATTATATATATGTGTACATATATATATATATATATATATATATATAATATATTTGCATAGGATTTCATTCACTGAATCCCATGAGGCAGGCACAATGATTAATCCCCATTTTAAAGAAAACAAACTCAAGCGAGGTTAGGTTTCTTGGAAGGTCACAGCTGGCAAATGTTGGCTCTAGAAGGTAAACGTGGTTTATTTCACCCAAAAGCCAGTGATCCTAACTACTTAGCTGACTGGTTTTCCTGTTACACTTACCCCCATTTTCTAAATTTTTTTTTTAACGCTTATTTATTATTGAGAGACAGAGAGACACAGAGTGTGAGCAGGGGAGGGGCAGAGAGAGGGGGAGACACAGAGTCTGAAGCAGGCTCCAGGCTCCGAGCTGTCAGCACAGAGCCCAACGTGGGGCTCAAACACATGAACCGTGAGATCATGACCTGAGCCAAAGTCGGTTGCCTAACCAACTGAGCCACCCAGGCGCCCCAACTTACCACCATTTTCTTAAAACAGTAACCTAGCCCACAGAAAAAAAACTGTGTTTAGTGAAGTTACCGAAAGCACAACAGAAGGCAGTTTTGCTATTTATTTGCTCTTCTGACACTTTTGAGCTTCCATCAATGAATCAGTACATTTGGTGTAACAGAATATATGAATGCTTGTGTGTATGCGTTTGTGAGAAACGCATATAAAGGGTTCAACAAAGAGCCTGGATTTTAAAGTCACTCATACATATGCCCAATTACAATCTTCACTAACTGGCTTGAAAGCAAGAAATACCATGCATTCCTGTAGCCAGGCTAAAGTGTGTACACATTTAAACGCTCAAGAACACCTTTCCACCTACCTGTGGAAGATCAGTCTTTCTTGGTTTACAGCCACAAACAGCGTTCTGAACATATGAGCTGTCCTACCATCCCCACACCGACACTGGGGCACTCACAAGCTTTGTCTGTAAGATGCATAAAGCCATTGCAACTTTCCCCCACGGGCTGAAAAAACACAGGCCCTAGGGAAGAAACTGGCCAATCCCAGAAAAACACACCAAGATTTTGTATTCCGATCTCACCCCCCTTCCTTTTTTTTTTTTTTTTTTTAAGTAACCTCTGCCAGGACCCTGAACAACGGGAAGCTCTCAACCTATTTTAGAGGCTTACAATTTCCCATCAGCTTCCTGTCGGAGAGCTCAAATGGTCCCATCCCCTTGTATAAGGTTAACAGGTTTTAAGAAAAAAGATCAGCTCTGGTAATAGCAAATATAATGAAAAAGAAGAGCCACTGCCGATAAAGTCAGCCTAAGTCACTCTCCCAGGTCACAGGCCTCGAGGCTGCTTAGAGCTTTATCAATGAATTCCAGGTTGGATAGGCCTGGCATATACTTCAGCTGAAAAGGAGCTTTGCTGGGTATCACATGGGCACAGCGTCATCAAAGGAATACCTCGAGCAAAACACCCGTGCCAGCCTGCCTTCTTACCCTGCATGGCTGAGTTTTGTTCTACTAAATCCATCGATAGTGGCCAGGGACCCTGTGTCTCCGTCTCCCCCTCCATGGACTTTCGGTGCATGGTTAGCAAACACAGATATGCAGGCAAGAGGATGCTGATGACCAGAGGAATATTGTCTCAGCAGGATGACTGACAACGACAGGAACTCCAAGCTGCTTCTCAAGTCCCTTTTATTTCTCCACAGAACTCAGATTTTTATAATAGACACACTGTGTAAGTTTAAAGTGTACAACACAGGGTGCCTGGGTGGCTCAGTCGGTTAAGTGTCCGACTTTGGCTCAGGTCATGATTTTGCAGTCGTTGAGTTTGAGTCCCACGTCGGGCTCTGTGCTGTCAGCTCAGAGCCTGGAGCCTGCTTCAGATTCTGTGTCTCCATCTCTCTCTGCCCCTCCCCTAATTGCACTCTGTCTTTCTCTCTCTCTCTCTCTCTCTCTCTCTCTCTCTCTCTCTCAAAAATAAATAATAAACATTAAAAAAATTAAAAAAATAAAGTGTACAACATAATGGTTTTATATATGTACATATTGTGAAATACTGACCACGATAAGTTTAGTTAATGTCCATCACCTCACATAATGACAATTTTTTCCCCATGATGAGAATTCTTAAGGTCTACTCTCTTAGCAATTTTCAAATACACAATACAGTATTTTAACTATAGTCACCATGCTATTACATCCCCAGAGCTTATTCATCTTATAACTGAAGTTTGTACCCTTTGACCCACCTTCACCCAATTCCCCCACCTCTTACCCCCCAGCATCTGAAAACCACAGATCTGTTCTCTGTTCCCATGAGTCTGGATGTTTTTGTTGGTTTGTTTTAAGATCCACATATAAATGGGATCTGTTTTATTTCACTCAGCATCATGCCCTCGAGGTCTATCCATGTTGTCATAAGTGGCAAGATTTCCTTTTGTTTCCATTTAAAATTTATTTGTTTATTTTTGAGAGAGAGACACAGAGCACAAGCAGGGGAGGGGCAGAAAGAGGAAGACACCGATTCTGAAGCAGGCTCCAGGCTCTGAGCTGCCAGCACAGAGCCCAACACAGGGCTTGAACTCATGAACTGTCAGATCATGACCTGAGCTGAAGTCGGATGCTTAAACAACTGAGCCACCCAGGTGCACCAAGAATTCCTTCTTTTTCATGGCTGAATAGTATTTCACTATCTGTATATTCCACATCTTTATCCATTCATCCACTGATGGACACTTGGGTCGTTTCCACATCTAGGCTCTTGTGAATAATGCCGTGGTGAATACGGAGGTGCAGATATCTCTTTAGGATAATGGTTTTTCCTTTAGATATATATCCACAAGTGTAACTGCTGGATTGTAGGGTAGTTCTACTTTTAACTTTTTTTTTTTAATTTTTTTTTAACGTTTATTTATTTTTGAGACAGAGAGAGACAGAGCATGAACGGGGGAGGGGCAGAGAGAGAGGGAGACACAGAACCGGAAGCAGGCTCCAGGCTCTGGGCCATCAGCCCAGAGCCCGACGCGGGGCTTGAACTCACGGACCGTGAGATCGTGACCTGAGCTGAAGTCGGACGCTTAACCGACTGAGCCACCCAGGCGCCCCTACTTTTAACTTTTTGAGATACCTTCACACTGTTTTCCAGAGGCTGTATGACTTTATATTCCCACTGGTCCAAAGCTGATCCAATCTGCTGTTGTTGTGATTTTTAGCTAGCACATAACGAACACTGACCTGTGGCAAGCACATCCCAAGATGGTTTACACACATCACTTCCACAACAATCTCATGCAGTAACTTTTACTATCATCTATCTGTACTTCAGGAAGGAAGAAGCTGAGGTCCAGAGAGATGAGGTAATTTTTGTTCAGGACACATAATTAATAAGTGGCAGATACAGTTATCAAATCCAGGTATATCCTTATGAAATATTCATTAAACTATGAAATTTCTCTATTTGAAACCCTAATGGCTTCCCAGTCCACTGAAGATGAAACCCAACTCCCCACATGGCCCTATTTGACCCGTTCCCTAATGACTTTCCTTACTGACTGTTGTCCCCTCTACTCTAGCCACATTGACCTTCTGACAGCTTCTCAAGGGCACCTTCCGTTGTTGGTCTGCCTCCCCCTGCAAAGCTCCTGCTCAGAATACCCCCCTGGCTGGCTCCTTTCCCCATCTTGGTGTCTGTTCTCACACACCTCATCACTGAGCTATGCCCCTGTCGCGGTAATGTTCTACTGTCTCTTTCATCTTCTTTATCGCACTTACTATTTTTTGCACCTATATCATTGATGTTGTTTATTTTTCTGTCTCTAGGTCTACCAGACTCTTAGCTCCAAGAAGGTAGGGTCTTTCACGGGCTTATTTTCCATGTCAGATCCTCACTTAGATCAGTACCTAGCATGTAGAATCTGTTCAGTAACAACTTAACCTCCCTACACTACTTGCCCTTTCTTTGGGGGTATCCCCCCAAAAATGCTTCATAATAAAGAAGGTTTTTTTTTAAAAAAAAACATATGTCTACTTCACCTTCTTACAAGGCTCTGCCTTCCTTTTCTCTTTTTTTTAATTAAAAAAATTTTTTAATGTTTACTTGAGAGAAAGAGAGAACAAGCAGGGGAGGGGCAGAGAGTGAGGGAGACACAGAATCCGAAGCAGTCTCCAGATTCTGAGCTATCAGCACAGAGCCCGACTCAGGGCTCGAACCCATAAACCACAAGATCATGATCTGAGCCGAAGTCGGACTCTTAACCAACTGAGCCATCAAGTGACCCTGCTTTTTTCTTAAATATCCATTAAAGATGCGTCTTCTCTTGCTACCTCCCACCTCCTTCCTCTCTTCCCCTCCCTTTCTCTCCCCACCTCCTTTTCAATGCACATACCGTTTTTTGGTTTTATTCTATTTGACTCTTTACTTTTCCTTATCCTTCTATTTACCTACCCCTTAACCTCTAATTCTTTCCAACATTAGATCCACATATTTCCAACATCTGTTTCAATTACTCTGGCTGTGACCTTCTAAATTTCTATCTGCCTTTGCAAGTTAGGGTTTCTTTCTCTTTCCTTGTGCATGTACCTCCCCCCCTCCAATATTCCCTGCCCCCTTCTACTTTTATCCATATTAAATGTCTTCTCTTAGGTATTTCCAGTCAGGTTGACAATCAACCAGTGAAAACTAAGTGCAACCTCCTTCTCTCCACCAAATCCATATATATTGAATGAGGCACATGTAAGCATTTTTATTGAATTTAGTGTAAACACATAGAGCATTAAATACCATAGCTGTGTGGCCAAATGTCCCTGGGGAATAGAACCGCCCCCTGGTTGGTGCCTGCTTGGCTCAGTCAGTTAAGCGTCCGACTCTTGATTTCGGCTATGGAAATATTATCACAGTTCATGGGTTTGAGCCCCGCATCAGGCTCTGTGCTGAAAGCGTGAAGCCTACTTGGGATTCTCTCTCTCCTTTCTGCCCCTCCCCACTCACACTGTCTCTCCCTCTCTCAAAATAAATAAACATTTAAAAAAAAACAAAAAACTGCTCCTGGTTGAGAACCATTGCCCTAGAGGACAGTCAACTTGATCACTAATAGATAGAGAGATATAGATACCCTGCCATTAGGACATTCTCTTCATGATACAGTGACATAAATCCCCACACACTAATGTCAGGAATATAAAATGGATTGCAGGGGACCCTGGGTGAGTCAGTTGGTTAAGCATCCGACTTTGGCTCAGGTCATGATCTCATAGTTCATGAGTTCAAGCCCCATGCCAGGCTCTGTGCTGACACCTCAGAGCCTGGAGCCTGCTTCAGATTCTGTGTCTCCTGCTCTCTCTGCGTCTCCTCCACTCCCCCCTCCCCAAAAATAAACATTAAAAAAATTTTTAATGGATTACAAACACACGGATACCTACCAGAGATGCTCTTGCTATCATGAGTGTTAATAATCAGCTAGTTCTGGTCAAATTAAAATTTTGATATCTACTAGCTGTGATATTTGGACAAAATAGTTAACTCAATAGAATTTTAGTCTTGTGATCTGTTAGGTGGATACATTACAAGTGTTTCCTTTGTAAGGATGTTCTGAGTATTAAATAAGATCATGTTAAGAAAGACACCTGAAGCAGTGCCTTGCATATAGTGATGTTATGATTATCATCAAGCCAAATTATCGTGCCATATCATCAACCTTATCTTCTTTTCAGTATCGTCCCATTAAAAAGAAAAAAAAAAAAATCACTCCAGGAACTGATGGATTGATTAAGCAAAGAATATCCTCTCTTCTCCCAACACACCTTCTCTCTGCTTATCTCTCTTTTTCCTCCTTTTGGGTGTGGGAAGAAGAGGCAAGAGAAAGTCGCAGGAGGGCAAGGAAGAAGAAGCGCCCCCATCTCTCTCTGTCAGGGACAGGGAATCAAAACTGAATAATACATTCAATGAGTTACTTAATTAACTGGGTGAAGGTGAAGCTGAAGCAGCTGAGTTAAATAATGAGATGTCAAGCACAGAAGCTTAGACCAGGGAGGGATTTGAAAACACTCTTCCTGTCAGAAGAAACCACAGGATTTTTCAGGCAGATGACACTAAGGGGTTTAATCTTTCCATTTTTGTCCTTCTGAAAGCAATGGTCTTTAAAAAAAAAAATCTGAAATAAGGCCAAATGTAAAATTAGCATTTATGTAGCAGAGGTCATTAAAATGAGTTAGCCCAGGCCCTTTATAACATTAAGCCAGTACTAAAATGAGAAGGATAAAAAATAAAAAAATAAAAGGTCTGGTTAAAAGGATCTTAAATGGAGAGGCTGTTGCTAATAGCAAGGCTATCTCAGAAGGACTAATTAAGCTAGAAATAAATGTGGTTCAAAGGAAAGGCTATTGTGTGATCCACCTAAAATGTCAAATGGCTGAACACAAGACTCACCTGCTGTTAATTAAAATCGAGGTGTCATCCCCAGTTAAGGGGCTGTGAGCATCTCTCTCAATACTCTAAGAATATTGCAGCCAGACACCCACCTTCCCCACCCTTGTTCATCCTGCCAATTAATGCTGATTTTCATCTACATGTTTCGGGGTCAAAAGAGAAAAGCATAACCTATTTTTTTAAACCAAGACAGCGGATCCCAACTTAAGTCTTTGTGACAGTACGAGTACTTAAAAAGTAAAACGTAAATCAAGGCTGACTTTGAAAAATTATAACCGTTGGTACCCTTGGAGCAAAAAGTCGTTAAACGTCCTCAATTAGACAAGTAACACTATGTTTCCTTCCATTCATCATGGACATTACATCAATGTAGCCTTGCACGTTTTATATGCTCATGTTCTTTCTGAAGACACTGCTAATAGGATCAGGTTACCTCTTCCCTAGGCCTGTAATTGCCAAATGCAGGCACGTCATCGCACACTCCCCAATTTTTGCCATTTCTGCATACCACATGTACCATTTAGCCACTACAAATTATACACAGACATGCATATCTACACATGCATACATATACACACACATACTCACTTTTTAATTTAAACTATCCATGTAATTTAATATGCAAATTATTCTTCTAATATGCATGCAAGCCACATGTATCCAAACTTTTTGGAAATGATGGTTCTATATCTTCACAGAGGTTTATGTCACACAAGTGCACCCACTGGTCACCTGTCAACAAATGGTACACTTAAGATGTGTATATTTCAATATAAATCAATTTTACCTCAAAAAAAAAGTATATAGTGAACTCTTATTAAAGATCTGCATCCTAACGTGTTTAAGGTTAGAGGGTATAAGTGTTGACAACTCGTTCAGAAATGCATAAAAACCAAATATGAGACGGACAGGTGATGGATAGATGGATAGATTATGTGATAAAACAAATAGGTTAAAATGTTAATTATAGTATCTTGCTGGTGGGTATATGAGTGTTCATGATTCTTTCATCTTTTCTGAAAAATAAGATGTTGGAAAAAATTACAACACAGTGCTTATCCATACACCACAGAAAAATCACACCCCACTATTAGAACATACTCCAGTCTCAGCAGCACCCTGGCAGTCTACAATCAATGAACTCTTCATGGGAAGGCTGCCAAATTTTGAACAACATACAAAATATACTTCCATTACTACTGAGCATACATTCTTAAAAGTCTGTCCTCCAGAGAGAACAGTGAGCTGAGTAAGATATATAAACTGTAAAAGGCAGACTGTTAACATTCAACTGATATCCCAGAATGACATCTGGTCTACCAGAATCAGAACCAGAGACTGGGGGAACTTTGCCTCACGAACAAAGACGGCTGCCTGACCAGGCTCCCACACATTTATGTTTAAACAGTGTGACCCACTGATGCCTTTATGAACACTCGGAGACAGTGCACATTGCAGCAACAATTATGTTTTTATCGCTGTTGTCAGGTTTACTGATGTTTAGCATGGGCCTTGAACAGAAAAAGGTTGAGGATAATCACTACTGTAGGGAGTGACTGTTTTAAGCTTCTCAGTATTACAGAATGTCTAAATGTTTCCTGTGAATGTTCTCCTTTCACACTGAGACACATTCAACTTAATTCCAACATTATCCCTGCCTTGTGAGACACACCTGTCTGTTCAAACTTTGGCTAGCTTCATCTTCCACCAAATTACCACCCTCCCTCCAGCTTCATGGAATGCTTGGCCCTTCCCTCTACCATGCCTTTGTTTTAGAAGGTGCTGCTTGTTTGTACAAAAATTTACTTCATCTACCCCATGTCATGGATTCTTAAGATTCAGTCTAAGAGTTAACAAATTCTCACCTTCTCATTCCTTGGTGCATATACCTCCATGTCCTACAGACTAGGGACTTACTCCAACCCTCTACTGTGTTAGAAGTGTTTGGGGCACCTGGGTGGCTCAGTCAGTTAAGCATCCACTTTGGCTCAGGTCATGATCTTGCAGTTTGTAAGTTTGAGCCCCGCGTCAGGCTCTGTGCTGCCAGCTTCGAGCCTGGAGCCTGCCTCAGATTCTGTCTTCCTGTCTGCCCCTCCCCCCACCTCTCAAAAATAAATCAACATTAAAAAAATTTTTTTAGAAGTGTTTGGGGAAGCAAACTCACTGCGGACTGGACGGGCTTTTCTGATAGGTGAGCTCCTCTCTGTATCTCTTTCTCCTCTCTCTGCCTCATACCTCCAAACAACACATGTTTTTCTTTTGATCTCTGATTCCTGAACTCACCTAGGGCAGGTAAGCACACCTAGGGCAGGTTCCAGGGCTCCACCTTCTAGAGGCCGGCTTTTATTCTCCCTCTCTCTGAATCTCCTTCCTCTGTGTGAGAGGTGTACCAATGGCTGTTACACGGCTCAACCAGTTTGTTGTAGGGATACAGGGGGCTGGGTGACAGACAGCCAATTTCATCTTGGGCAAAAGCAACAGCATAGAAGTACAGAAGACTCTGCAGCCAGACCAGGTACACTGCAATCCTGGTTCGTCCACATTCCAGATTGGTGGCCATGAGCAAAATAGTCCAGCCTTCTATGCCTCGGTTTCTCATCTTTAACATGGGGGGTAGGGAGGACAATAATAGTTTGCTTTCAGGTTACTGTGATGCTTTAGTGGGGTTTTGTTAGTATGAAGTCCTTCAGATTATATCTGCCACAACTGTTAAATTAACATAACTGTTAAATGACTGCCAAATATAAAAAGCACCATTTTCCAATAAAGCTTCATGAGTAGATAAACTGAATTCTGTACTTTAATGGCTATTGGGATTCTGTACTTTTTCTTCCCTAGGTTGAACGTCTATAAGGAAGGAAGAAAATGATGAATCAGCTCCTTGCATCCTCAACACCCCACTCCTAGACAAGCACTGCTATGTTCTCACAGACCCTCCCTGATACTCTGAGGAGTGAGCCAGCCTTCTAGGGCGGGGAGCCAGTGCCCAACACGACAGGACACCCAGACAACATGTGCTGAACAGGAAACAAAACTCACGGGGCATAAATGTTCAATCCAATCTGTATCGGAAGATCAGGAGTACTGAAACACTATGTAATTTAAAAACTAAAAAAAAAGGAGAAGGAAGAAGAAAAAAAACAGTTTTAGACCTTGATGAAATGTTGGTACAGAACGAAAAGACACACGTCGGTGTGACTTCAGAGGCAGGGAACACTATAATCAGAGACTTAAATTATATGAAGCTGTTTCTTTATTTCTGTAATTTGATTGCACATAAATCAATTTTGATTAGATTCAAAAATTACTGAACATGCACCTCAATGAGCTGTCAAGTTTCATCTGATAACGTAAACTTTACATGGGATCAGTGCTAATTTCTACCTAGAGCCAATGTAAGAATTCCCAACAACAATGGCAGACATCATTAAATGCTGCAAATGTAGAAACATAATTAAATTAGCTGATAATCATCATTCTCCTTCTATAGAGGCTCTAATTTAATGCACTTGCAAATGTAATGAGGCTCGCTGGATTGAAAAATATGGTGGAAATAACAGAAACAAGATTACATTAATTGGAAGAGATACTGATAAGGCAGATTGCTCTGCATTTTTTTTTTTTTTTTGAAAACCACACAGTTCTGAAAACTGTGATGAGACTGGCTTCTACCACAGTTGGAGAGAAACTAGGGAGCATGAGAGTAAGTACCAGAAACACAACAAAGAAAGAAAGAACACTGTGTTAAGGTTCTAACAGAGTGATTTATAGTAGTCTCCCCTTATCCACGGGAGAGCCATTCTAAGACTCCCAGGAGATGCCTGAAACCACGGAAAGTCCTCAGCCCTACATATATTTTTTTCTGTATACACACCTATGATAGAGTATAATTTCTAAATTAGCATAGCCAGAGATTAGCAACAATACCTAATTATAAAATAGAACAACTGTAACCATGTAGTGTAATCAAAGTTATTTGAATGCTGTTTCTCTCAAAATACCTGACTCTACTGTACTCATTCTTCTTCTTGTGATGATGTGAGATGATAAAATGCCTACGTGATGAGATGCAGTGAGGGGAATGATATATGTGTTGTGACCTAATGTTAGGCCATTGATGACCCTCCTATAAGATCTCAGAAGGAGGATCAATTACTTCTTGGTCCCAGTTGACTGCCAGTAACTGAAACCAGGGAATGTGAAACCACACATGGGCGAGTGGTGGGGGCTATTGTAGTTGTATCAGAAATACTCTAGAAAGGAAAAGATCCACAATTTCATATTTCACTTTATAACTGGTCACTTGGCTACAGGAAGATTCTTATTGGGCATGTGTACACACCACCCATGTATTCATTCATTCATTCAATATTCAAATTATTATTTTTGTTGGCAAGCATCCACTAGGACTCAAACTCTGTTGTTTTGGAGACTTCCTAATTTAAACTGCCTTGGTTACCTGTACTTCTCAGGTTAGCACTAACCCAACTGCAGGAAAATAATGGATTATGAAGCTGTTTTTGGAACGTGCCTCTCCCCCACTACCCACAGGAGGTTGCTTCTTAGAAGAACAGGATGCTCCTTGGGGTCGTTCTTTTTTTTTTTTTTTAAGTTGATTTATTTTGAGACAGAGAGAGAGAAAGTGTACAGGGAAGAGGCAGAGAGAGAGGATCCCAAGCAGGCTCCTCACTGCCAATACAAAGCTTGATGAGGGGCTCAAATCCATGAACTGTAAGATCATGATCTGAGCCAAAATCAAGAATCAGACACTTAGCATAATACCCTCCAATTCCAACCACATTGTTGCAAATGGCAAGATTTCATTCTTTCTGATTGCTAAGTAATATTCCATTGTGGTGTGTATATATATATATATATATATATATATATATATATACACACACACATACACACACACACACACACACACACACACACACACATCCACTTTATTCATTCATCTGTCGAAGGACATTTGGGCTTTTTCCATACTTCGGCTATTGTTGATAGTGCTACTATAAACATTAGAGTGCATGTGCCCCTTTGAAACAGCATACCTGTACCCTTTGGATAAATAACTTGCAGTGCAATTGCTGGGTTGTAGAGTAGATCTCTTTTTAATTTTTTGAGGAACCTCCATACTGTTTTCCAGAGTGGCTGCACCAGTTTGCATTCCCACCAACAGTGCAAGAGGGTTCCTCTTTCTCTTCCTCCTTGCCAACATCCATTGTTGCTTGAGTTGTTATTATTAGCCATTCTGACAGGTTGTGAGGTGGTATCTCATGGTGGTTTTGATTTGTATTTCCCTGATGATGAGTGATGTTGAGCATTTTTTCATGTGTCTGTTAGCCATCTGGATGTCTTCTTTGGAAAAGTGTCTGTTCATTTAATTAAAAAATTTATTTAAAAATTACCCCCACGGGCTTGACATTTGAATAGTAGGAGGAAACCCACTTCCCTTCTCCTGTCACGGTTCTACAATCATCTCCAGGAGTTTTCAGTGACCTCAAGGAAAATGCCACAAAATTTACCAAAACAAACAAGTAACAAGAACAAAACACATTTTTCTTCACTTTTATTTTAAACATAGTTGCCCTGGGATGTCTGGGTGGCTCAGTTGGTTAAGCACCCAACTTTGGCTCAGGCCATGATCTCATGGTTCATGGGTTCAAGCCCCGCATAGGGCTCTGGGCTGACAACTCAGAACCTGGAGCCTGCTTAGAATTCTGTCTCCCCCTCTCTCTGCTCCTTCCCTGCTTGTGTTTTGTATCTCTCTCTCTCTCTCTTTCTCAATAAATAAATAAATAACAAACAAACATTAAAATAATTAAAAATTAAATAAATAAGGTGTGCCTGGGTGGCTCAGTCAGTTGAGCAACCAACTTCGGCTCAGGTCATGATCTCGCGGTTTGTGGGTTCGAGCCCCGTATTAGGCTCTGTGCTGACAGCTCAGAGTCTGGAGCCTGTTTCAGATTCTGTGTCTCCCTCTCTCTGCCCTTCTGCCACTCATGCTCTGTCTCTCTCTGTCTCAGAAACAAATTAATATAAGAATATATATTTTTTTAATTTAAATAAATAAATAAATAAATAAATAAATAAATAAATAAAATAAAATAAAACACAGTTGCCCTGTGGCTACTTCTGAAATAAAGATGGTCTGATAAAAATCATTCAAAGTAAAGATGTCCTAACTCCCAAGGCAGAGAACATCACTGTGGCTGGAACCAAAGTGGGTAGAAGGTAAGGTGTTCAGGCCTGTGGAATGCATTATAAGAGCTCCAGAAGGTCCACAGTTTATTCAACATCATCACTCATTTCTGAGCCTCCCAACAGATATAATAAAGGCTACAGCCCTGCAAAAATCCTGATCTCACCAAAACCAGAAAAATAGCCAAGAATTTCAAGTAGGCAAGGGACAGGCTTTTTTCTTCCCTTTAAGAATTCAGAAGACAGACTACACACGTAGCTTTGTAAAAGAAGGAATGATACATTTCACTGACCCACAGTGTCTTTTCCTGGCTTGCTCCAGAGGAAAGAAAGTAATCATATTGGCCAAATACACTACTCATCTCCTATATCACATACAAGCTGCATTCCTTTGCATACTTCTATTTCTTTGCCATTTCCCCCCATATCTTCCTTTTCCATGGTACATGACTGTAAGATGGGTCACAGAATAGAATTTCCACATAGCAATATGCAGCATGGAATCATTATCAGTCACCACATGAAACTAACAACCGGACACCTTCCTTGTAATTTAGATTTCATTGCCCCTCTTGGTGTGGTCTCTGCTCCCCACTCATCACACAGCCACAAACACCAGCTTTCAAAATTCAGGTCAGCTCTGCTTCCTTTACAAAGGACCCCCTCCCTCTTCCCCAGTGATCTCATATTTATTAGCTTAATTTGTTTGCATGTTATCTTTTGATCTCTTTGTACTAGAATGTAAGCTGTTGGGGGGAGGTACGGAGGTACGGATGTGGGGAAGCCTTTGCTAGTTCACCAACATGCTCAGTCCCCATAATACTGCCTGGGATAAGGTGCTTAATAAATACATGTAAGCAGCAGACTGACAAAAGTCATCAAATAATACATTTGGTTAAAGGAGCTTGCTAAAGATGTGGCAGTGAAGTAGCTATTTCCATTTAAACAGCTGTTCCTTTAATTTGTTTAAAAATGGAAAAGAGTCTAAAGAAAGAGGCCCATAGAGAATTAAATGTATTAACTAGCATCTTCTCAGGGTTCACTGCATTGCCCAGCTTCACAGAATAACAACATGGACAAAAACAACAAAAACTGAATTCCATGTTTGCTCTGTGCCCAGAACTGTCCTGCAGGCTTTAAGCACATCAATGACATTGAGGATCATAATTTTCTTTTAAAAAAGAAAAGTCAAAAATCCAAGAATGATTTTTGAAAAAGGGAAACTCAGAAGGAGAGACAGGGGCATTGAATGCCCATTCACTTATTCATTCATTCATGCTTTTATTATTTTGTATTCATATGTTCATTTACTTTTTGATCCTTTCATTCAAAAAATTCCTTAAGGGATACCTACAATGTGCCAATGACTCACTAAAAGATTAAAATGTTCTAGAAATGTTCCCATTCCACACAGACACCCACGCGCCACTGTACCAATCATGGGTCACATAACGGGCTGAAAACGAGGCAAGCCCCAGTAGCCAACATGAACTTTGCAACAGTATATAGAATCTTTATGTGACGTCTTCCAAGATGACTTTCTCTCAGACCTTCAGTTATTTTTTTTTTAATCAACCTATTCACATTAAATGAGTGCTCATCTTCTTTGTTAAGTGTCCCTCAAGATGTTCTGTCTGATCTGTGTGTTCTTCAAACTGGTATGAGCTTTACTTAGAGTCAGCACACGTCCTCAGACTGGCCAGCAAGAGCACGGAGTCCTTCTAGCTGCAGTGATTAGCACAGAAGTGGATTTATTCCTTAAGCCAGGTGATCAGAGCTAATGAGCATTAGTAGCCCAGGCCTTCTGAGATTTGCTTGGTTTGCATTGGGGTTGATATATAGGTATGTGTAGTGGGTTGAATTGTGCCCCCCCCCCAAATTTGTCCAAGTCCTAACCCTGGTACTTGTGAATGTGACCTTCTTGGGAAAGGCTCTTTGCAGATGCCATTAAGTTCAGGCTCTTGAGATAGGACCATCCTGGAGTAAGAGTAGATACTAAATCCAATGACCAGTGTCCTGATTGGAGAAAGGAGAACAAGATTTCAGGCACAGAGACACATAGAGAAGGCCGTGTGACAACAGGGGCAGAGGTTGGGGCGATGGGGCTACAAGCCAAGGGAAGCCCAGGGTGCCACCAGAAGGTAGGAAAGATGGATATCAGGAAGACTTCTTCAGAGCCATCAGAAAGAATCAACCCCATAAACAACTTGATTTCAGACTTCTAGCTTCTCTAATTGTGACAGAATACATTTCTCTTGTAAACCACCAGTTTGTGGCAACTTGTTAGAGCAGCCCCAGGAAACTAATACATGTCAGTGTAGAGTTTCCAGTGAGCATATGCAGATAACCTTGAGAATGAAACCAACAAAACTGAAAGTAGTTGGGAGAAGTGGAGACACAGAGGTTTGCAATGTTGCCCAATGACTAGGCTTGCCAAAAAGCCAGTCATACCCTTAAACTCCCTGGTTTCATGAGCATAAAGAAATCCTTTGTATATTCCTTGCGTTTGCTTGAGCCAAGTTAAGAGTTCTATCTACTCTAACCTAAGGAGCCTTAACTAAGCACAACGCCATAAATTTAATGGGAAAAGAGGTTATTACAGAACTGGATGAACTGTAACTGATATAGTTTCACAAACTGGACTGCAGAAAACAGTTACATCGGCAAGCCCTCCCCACCTTTCATGGGATGCTTGGCATGCATAGCTATTTAAGGAGTCAGACTGGACTGAATATGTTCCCTTGTATCAAGATATGCCAGCCAGAGTGATGAGGCCACCAACTCATTATCACGGAACCTGAAATCACTGGAGTTGTGTGGTTAACAACAGTGTTAGACAGGCTGCCTCTCTGCTTAAGGGAACAGAGGCACAAAACATCAGAAGTTGTTTTCCCTTCCCTTGTCTCTAGCTAAGTGCCATGCGTGTTAAGTGTCTGGAAGTCATTTTAATTGGTATGCAACCCTGACCCTTGGGAAGCTCTCTACTGCCCCTGTCCACTGTTCTCCTTGATTCCCTGGGAAATGATGAAGCTCCTCATATACCGTCTTTCAGCCTGGCACTCTGGAGTATAAATAATCCTCCTGCATTCTCTGTGTTGTGTTCTCACCCTATAACTCTGCTCTTGTGGACGGCTGGGCTCATCCCTCATGTAATGGGAGGACAACAGCAGGAGCAAACACAGTGTTCTGGGTGGTGAATTCTCCATCAAGAGAAGCACAATGCAGCAGCTCCCAGCACACAAAGCGGCTCCAAGGATACAACGTTGGAGGATTCTGCTGAATGTTCACCTTGAGTGGTCAGCCATAGAATGTGTTGGTGCGGGCTTTCTTTTCCCTTTCTGGGGCCAACACACCACATTCAAGTGTGAGGTTGAAGACCAGGATTCGGGAACCACATGGATTTGAACCACAAGTCTGCCAGGCAGTAGCCATGAGTTCCTGGGCAAGTTATTCAACCTTTCTGCATCCTGATTCTCTCCTCTATGAAATGAGCATCCTAACAGTACTTGCATCAGAGGGCTATGTGAGCACTGAATACAACAACCCACATTAAGTGCTTAGTGGTAACATTCTGCTTATGTATTAAAATTATTATTATTTTTAAAAAGACAAGAGGCCCCAAATGGAGTCACCATTTGTGCTATAAGCCCACACCAGCAAACCAGGACTTCATACCTAACCTAACTACAGGTTGTAACCTTTAACCAGTCAGTCTGGAGTAGCCTGGTCAGCACAGAGAGCTCGCCTACCCGACAGACCCCTTCATTTCCCCAAAGGAAGGTAACCTTCCTGAAACAATCTACTCTTTGCTATAATAACTTCCACGCCCACCACCTTCTGCCTAAAAAAGTCTTCCATTTTGCTCCTCAGAGCTCCATTCTATCTGGGAGATGGGAGGCTGCCTGCATTCATAAACTGCTGAATGAAAATTAGATCTTTAAATCTACTCAGTTGAATTTTGTTTTTTAATCTTATGAGGATGAAGCTCCAGACACATTACTCTAAACTTCCTGTGTTCCAGTGTCTTCTTCCAAAAATAATAATAGCCTCTAATTTGTAGGGTTACCGTACATATTGAATGGGTTTACACATGTTAAGCACTTGGAACAGTGTTCTAAGTAAATGTTGAGGAAATAGTATCAATTATAATCAATGGTTTTGTTGCTATAATTTTCTCTTTCTAAGGGATACAAATGGTCACATTCAGTAATCATTAAGTATCGTGATGAAAGGTCACTACACAGGATGCCTTGAGGGAAGACAGAGAGCCAGACCCAACTATCCCTCTCCTTTGTTCACATAAACACAACACAAATATAACACTGGGAACACAGACATTCAAGATTCAGAGGAAGAAAAGGAGTGAATGGCAATCCTACCCAGAACAATGAGAAGCATCACAAAGGTTGCTCCATTTGAGCTCAGTCTTTGATATGACAATGACATGACAATGAGGAAGTATTTGCCAGGTAGATAGGAAAATCAAGGTGAACCTCCTTGATGCACATGCAAGACACAGCATGCACCAAAAGATGAAACGGCGTGCAAAGGGAGAACACTTCTGGAGAGTTGCATAGAACGATGTTTGGAAAGCCATCTTAATATTTGTAAAGCTTCATTTTTGCTGCTACAGCTGCCCTGACACTCTTTAGATAACCACGTTACTTTCTATCCTTATCCAGATTCAGGTCACCTCCTCAGGGATACATTCTCTGACCTTCCTAAATAACAGAGGACTCTATCACTCACTGTCCACTGTCTTGGCTTCTTCCCTCCAGCTAAGACTACATAAAACATCCATGCTGTGTCTATCGTCTGCCTCCCCTCCGTAAAACTATAGGCTCCCTGAGAGTTAAACCTTGTTTGTGATGTGCCCTGTCTTATGTTATGCACCTGGAACACATACAAAGCATTCAAGAAATGTTTTTGAATGAATGAGTGTAAGAATGTCGTGACTCTTACCTGGAAGTTCATGCCTTTAGACGGGCCTATGCCACCTAGATTAAGGTGACTTTCTAAGGCTTCCTCCATGGAGGAAGATCAGGATCCTCGTCCTTCCCATTATGGACATGAATGGCTTTGTGTAATCAATTCCAAACTTGAATTTCCCTAACTGAAGTTTATAGAGAACCCTCCAGAGAGATAAGGTCAAGCTGGAGCTGCCCTTTTAGAAGGGATGTGTGGACTCATCATCCCACTAGTTACATCTCCCAAATCCTGCATGGTGGACCCAAGCACCTCTAGGTTCTTAACAACTCTGTTTGAAGATCAATGATATAATCAGCAGCCAAAAAACTTCCCGTGAAGGACATGTAAACATCATCCAAGTCAGGCCATATGGTATCCACTGGCAAATCCAACTCTGCTGTTGAAGAATTAAAGCAGCCACAGACACTATACAAATGGGTAAGCATGCCTGTGTTACAATAAAACTTTATTTACATAAACAGACACAGGCCAGGTGAAGCCTCTTGGCAGTACTTTGCCATAGCCTGATGTTAGATCATCCCAAAATTAATCAGACTAATGCTCTGAGCTATAACAGCCCTCTCTACAGTGGCTACTCTTCTTGAAAACGTCCTGCCTCTTGCAATTAAATAGGAAAACTTATTAAAATGCTTAGAATCAATTGCTCTGGAGTAACAAGAAGTCCCAATAAACAGTCTGTTAGTTGTGGCTAATAGCTATGGTTATTATAAGAAAGGTAAGCAGAAATGCCTTCATTTGAATCAAATGTTAAAGACAGAGAAAAAGAAGAATCCAACGTTAGGTCACACAGAAGACTTTTAAAAACTCAGTTGTAGGACATTGTCTTTCCTTTTCCCCAAACTTCCCACTTCCCTCCTCTTCCAAAGTGCACAGTGAGACTACATTTCCCACATCCCTTGCAGAGACATCTTCCATGAGACTGGGTCTCAACAATAAAGTAGGAGTGAAAAAAGATAAATCAATTCTAGGCTAAGCCTAGCATATGTGTTCTTCATGCTTTTTTAAATCACTTCTACCTACTGGATGCAGATGGTGATGGTGATGATGATGACGACACCATAGGGGAAGGCTGAGACATGAGATGGGTAGACCCTGGATCCCTGAGTCACTGCAGGGAAGGAAGCCACTCCCTGATCAAACTTGTCCAACTTGGACTATTTGATGACTGAAAAAAACCACTTCTATAGCCCCTGGCCATTATCATCTGGGCAGAGGGGGCATTATTCTGATTAATTCTGGGAGGATCTAACACCACAGATTATGGCATATAGTTAACTTATGAACTAGTTAATGGTAAACTGATAACCTTTTTTTTAATGTTCATTCATTTTTGAGAGACAGAGAGAGCATGCATGTGAGCAGAGCAGGGGCAGAGAGGGGGACAGAGGATCCGAAGCAGGATCTGTGCTGACAGCAGCAAGCCCAATGAGGGGCTCAAACTCATGAAACATGATTTCATGACCTTAGCTGAAGTCAGATCCTCAACTGACTGAGCCACCCAGGCTCCCCGAACCTAATAAACTTTTTAAAAAAATTTTTTAAATGTTTGTTTATTTTTGAGAGAGACAGAGACAGAGCATGAGCAGGGAAGGGGCTGAGAGAGAGGGAGACACAGAATCCGAAGCAGACTCCAGGCTCTGAGCTGTCACCACAGAGCCCGACACAGGGCTCGAACTCATAACCCGTGACATCATGACCTAAGCCGAAGTCAGACACTCAACTCACTGAGCCACCCAGGCACCCCTGAAGTTGGACATTTAAATGAATGAGCCACCCAGGCACCCCAAAACAAATAAACATTTTAAAAGAATGGGGAATATGGGCAGATACATGCTTTTATTGTTGACTAACCAAGTGCCCAAACAGCAGGAAAAGTTAAGTGAATGTAAAACAATGCAAAGTTTGCTTCTGCAAAGAAGTCTAACAATTTCCACAAAAGACTTTCTACTTTGAAAATGATGTTCTATCTTGATCTGCTGGGCAGTCTTCCATATCAACAGCAGCCCACCTTCCCTAACGGTGAAACTGGTCAGCGTCCTTGTCTTTACGTATGGATTCAAAATCAGAACTCAGGAAGTTGAGCTACAATGTGCAGGACTTGGTACAGCTGGCTCACAAATAGTTCCTGGAACTAAAGGAAATTAAGAGGGGGCTGGGAGGTGTCTTGCATCACATGAAGATTAGCAAGCAAGGGAATGCAACTCCACATGCCAAGCAGACAGTGCCTGTGAGAAGGGAAATGTGGCTGAGCCTAATCCATCTGTTAATGGCAGTGCTGATTTTTCACGTACATGCCAATAGACAAAAGCTATAAATAGAGGCTTTCAAAGGAGGGAAAATATAAGCATTTGCATTGATACTCTCCTGGATTAGGAAAGGGTGATGGAAAGCATATGGTCATTTCATGTAAAAGAAGTTCTTTATTTTGAGGTAGCAATAACTGCCCCATGGCCATGTTCAAATGTGAATGTCTCTGAATTACTAGCACTGGTGAATGAAATTCTGGTTTAAATCCACTGGGGAACTCTCTGAATAAAAAAGTAGTTAATCTTTAATAGGGTAGAAAATGCCATTTGTAGAGGGAAAAATAGCCACTGACAAAATATCTATTGTGTAAATTTAAATCACATTTCATATGACGGGTTTGCGATTAAGCAAAGATATAAACTGTCTTCGGGACACCATCCAGATGGCTCTTAGTCTGCAACAGGGGGCTTGTAGATCGTGTTGTACATTACAATGGTTATTTCTTTTAATACTCATGTCCAGGCTCCATCTCAGAATAAGTGAATTGAACAGATGGGATCCACGTATCTATCTCTTTTAAGTGTCTGCTAACAGCAAAAGGATATGTTGAAGTCCTAACCTCTGGTACCTCAGAATGTGAACTTATTCAACATAGGGTCATTGCATGGAGTAGGATGGACCCCTACTCCAGTATGACTGGTGTCCTTACAATAAAATGGCCATGGGGCACCTAGGTGGCTCAGTTGGTTGGGCGTCTGACTTTAGCTCAGGTCACGATCTCACGGTTCCTGAGTTCCAGCCCCGTGTTGGGCTCTGCCCTGACAGCTTGGAGCCTGGAACCAGCTTCAGATTCTGTGTCTCCCTCTCTCTCTGCCCTTACCTGCTTGCTCTCTGTCTCTCGCTGTCAAAAATAAATAATCGTTTAAAATTTTTTTAAAAAAATAAGAAAGTGGCCATGTGAAGACAGGTCGTGGAGACCACCACAGGAAGACGGAGGCAGAGATTGGAACGGCACATCTATAAGCCAAGGAACATCAAGGGTTGTGGAAAAACATCGAACCCAGAAGAGGGTAAATTCTCCTTCAGTGTTTCCAACACCTTGATTTCAGACTTGCCACCCTTCAGAACTGACGGAATAAGATTCTGTTGTTGTTTTTTTTTTTCAACGTTTATTTATTCATTTGGGACAGAGAGAGACAGAGCATGAACGGGGGAGGGGCAAAGAGAGAGGGAGACACAGAATCGAAAACAGGCTCCAGGCTCTGAGCTGTCAGCACAGAGCCCGACGTGGGGCTCGAACTCACGGACCGCGAGATCGTAACCTGGCTGAAGTCGGACGCTTAACCGACTGCGCCACCCAGGTGCCCCGAGATTCTGTTGTTTTAAGCACACTTCACAGTATTTTATTCCAGCAGTCCTACAACAATAATATAGTGGCCCATAATTAATTGCTTTATCGGGTCCTGGTTAAAACCAACCATATCCAAACAATCAGATCTGGTTTTATTCTTTATCACAACCATCTATGTCCTGGGTATATGCCCACATTCTTCACAAAAAATTCCCAGTGATGCTAATTCTTGACACTCAGTGTGATATTTAAAGAAGGTTTGGAGACAGGAAGTTCATCCAACACAATACCTAGGATACATTTCTTCATATCTTTGGTAAAACATTCTTTCCTGTAGCAGGTATTTTGAAATGCATCAGAAATGATAATTATTTCATTATTTAGAAGGAAATTTCCTTTTTTAAAAATGTATATTTATTTTTGAGAGAGAGAGTGAGCAGGGGAGGGGCAGAGAGAGAGGGAGACACAGAGTCCGAAGCAGGCTCCAGGCTCTGAGCTGTCAGCACAGAGCCCGACATGGGGCTCCAACTCACGAACCACGAGATCATGACCTGAGTCTAAGTCGGAAGCTCAACCAACTGAGCCACCCAGGCCCCCCAAAAGTCACTCTTAAACCCACTTCTCAAAGAAGAACTCTAGTTAAGAACTGAAGTACATTCTTCCATATTTGTGGAGTATCTGTACCTACTTATCTCCACATGTTGGAATCAGATTTCTACTTCTTTTTGTTTAGTAATCATCTAGGATTTCATACTATTGGACAAACATGTCATATTTTATCCAGCAACCACTAGGATTATGTTACATGGTTGCCACTGCATAAAATCAGTTGTCCTTTCACGGAAATTATACTACTGTTTACTTTTACTGTAAGTTTTTAGGGTGGAAGACAGTGTGGGACCCTATGGTGTAATCTACTAATCACTCCACTGCATAAAGAAGTTACTCAGTTCTTTTGTGCCATGCATTATTATACTGACTTTTGTGTGTGTTTTAAACTGCCCCCCTCCCCCCACCATGGGCAGTCAAAGGAAATTGCTCTCCATCTTTCCCAAGTTGATCCTTGTACCAAATTATTTTCCAAGCTGAAAATCCTTTAGCAAAGATGACAACTGAGCATATGACATGGAGGAGAAGCACTCAGTGGGGGAGCTGCTGGGAGGCTGATGCTGAGGGCTGCCTTGTCGGGGACCCACGCAGCAAGCATAAAGCCTATAGATCAAGGCACATGCTCTGTGAGTGTAAAGTATTAATCAGGCCTGACAGTTCCTGTGCCATGGTATTTATCATGTGAATTCCAAAACACACACAGATGCTTGGGACAAACACCTGCCTCTTCTCTCTCTGCTCATGAACTGCAAGGGGGCTTGGTTTGTCAAACTGAATTTGGTAATCTGTATCTTTAGTTTTGAGGATATGCTCCTCTGGAAAAAACAAATATTTTCTTAAACATACAGGAAATTAATTGCCCTAGCCCCATGGAAAGCTTGTCATCGAATTCCTACTGTCTTGCTTGTAACAGTAGTTTTTGCTATACAATAATGTACAACCGAAGCCAAGCTATTTAATTAAAGATCTGTGTGAGACACACACACACAGACTCACATAGCATGTGTATGTATTTTGCTTGTTTGAAATCTGAGGCTGTATTTTGTTCTGTTCAGAAACAGGTACACAGAGAATAAGTCCATTGTCTCGTATACAACTGTCACTCAATAAATACTTGCTGAGTGAGCAAATGCATTATTTTACCCTTTGACAAAAGTAATAGAGAAAGACACAAAAAGCAGGGGGAAAGTTGAAAATTTCAAGCTGTCCTAGAGAAATGTCCGACCCTAGAGCCGAGGCTGGAGAAATACAATGAAAATGAATGTATTTTCAGGCAGAAAGTAAGGACATGATCAAAACAAAGGAATGGGGGCAGGTCAAAGGGACACAAGAACCAATGCAAAAGGACTCAGTGGCTAAACCTTAGAGCCACCAGAACAAGTATTGACAGATTACAATTGGAGCAAAAAATAACTAGACACGAGTCTACACTGACATAAATAAAGAACTGAATTAAGAAATTGGGAGAGAATGGGCAAATATAGCTTACCAACATTGCCAAATAATACAGTTATCTAGATAATCTTCCTCCATGGAGTGGTGCTGAATTATCCTCATCATGAGTATGCCCTAGACTCAGTTACCCACATTCAAAAATCAAGTATGGAAAAGGAGAGAAACAGTAACCAAACAATGGAAAAACCTGCTGGATATCTTAACCTTAACCAACTAGGTACATCGCATATTTTCTAATATGATATACTGGGAAGGGCACCTCACTGTGATATTCTGCAACCGTCAACTCTAATGGAAGTTTAGTCATGAGAGAAACATCAGACAAACCTAAATTCAAGCGTATTCTATACAATACCTGAGACATTACTTTTGAAAACTGTCAATGTCATGATAGACAAGGAAAGACAGAAACTATTACAGCCAAGAGTAAACTAAGGAGACTTGGTGACTACACATAATGTGGTTGATACCTAGACTGGATCCTACAAGAGAAAAAGGGACGTCTATGGGAAAGCTGATGAAATCTGAATAAAGTCTGGGGTTTATAGTGCTGTTATCAGTGCCAGTTTCTTAGTTTTGATAAACATACTGTGGTGATACAAAATGTCAACGTTAGGGGAAAACTGGTGAGGGGCATACCAGAATTCTCTGTAACTCAAAACTTACAATTATCCCAAAATAAAGATTAAACAAAAAAACAAACACGAGAGTATTGTTACCAGGGCTAATACCCAAATCCATAATCTTCTGTGTAGAAGAGGCAGGTATATCAAGGTCATCCAAGAACCAGAGACTAACAGAGGCCTTTTAAAAGAAAAGAAACCTAACATAGGCAATTGGGAAAAGAGGAAGAATCAAGGACAGGTGAGGGGAGAACCTAGAACTTAGAGACTTGACAACGGACACCAAGAGGGAGAAGTGGAACCGTAAGAGCTCAGAAATCGGGGCCACCTGCCACGGAGGACACATTGCCAGGAGAGCTGGGACTGTGGAGGCAAATGCTGACAGAGGACCTGGAGGTGCCCCCAGGAACCACAGAGAGAAAGAGAAATAAGCCGTAGTTTCTCCCATATTCAAGTTTTCCAGCCACATATGCAATTGCCTAAACATACCCAGAAGCCATAGGCTAAGAAGCATTCTCCTGTGAAGTAGGAAATGGGGAAGAGACAGAGGAGTGCTGAGTATCCTTGGGCAGTTTTATGGAACGGTGGAACATGAGGATGAAAAATCATGCTCATTGCAGAGAATTGTGTCATGAAAAGTAATGCAATAAGAGTACCAGAATCAAGCGTAAGCAATAAGCTTGGACACAAACCTCTAAGAGGTAAAAGATGGGCACCATATTAAGGTAGAGGGAAACCAATAAAGTCCCCTAAACTCCCAACCCTTGTTTTTGCTTCTGAGGACTTATGAGTAAAATCTTATGTCTATGATAACACATATCTTTTTATAATTTGGCATTAAATATACTTTGCTCTTGCTAAGTACAATGTGGCTCCCATGCAAATGAAGATTATATATTATGGTCTATCAGATATTCTGATGTATTATGAATAGAACAGTTATATTTAGTAACCTATTTTTAAAAGAACGGTTTGGCAGTAATTCATAATCTGTGTATATGCTTAGAGTATATATATATATATTTTTTTTTTCTATTCTTCAAAGTAGATGATTTAAAAAATCATAGACATTTATTAATGGTATTATTGGGATAGTTTGGGGAAAGATGTTGAATGATGTAACCACTTGGTAGTCTGATTTATTAGTGTGTTTTCACATGCATGAAACTCATCATAGTTAATCTATAAAAACTATATTGTCAATATTTCACTGATCCAAATGAGTTTCTTCTATATTGGTGAAATGCTTTACTTGTTATGAAGTATGACTTTTGTGTCCTAAAATGTAAGAGCTAACTGTTTGAGATCTATCCTTATGGGAAATTATATCTTAGGAGCTTCATTAAAAACTTGATGAATAAAATTTGATAACATTTAAAAATAAACAGCAGAAAGCAAAATGTATATATACTCTAATCAGAATAATGATTGAGTCTAGTACAGCCCAAAGAGCTTCAGACTTGGAGAATCAACATGGCACCCATCAGGCTCACACTGAATCCCATTTATCTCCATTCTTCTTTTACTTCTATCTGGCCATTTCCCTCCAAATCACCACTGTTAGTGTTACAAAAGGGACTGTGCATGCAAGGAAGGGCCACTGCACTGAACTAGTGAATCTTTGCATGGGGGAAATTCACTGTGGTATATACAAATCCAGCAAATCCAGCTATAGTAAAAAGCAAAGTTGCTTTCAAAAGAAGAAAACACTTTTATGTTTAAAAATCATCTTTACCATCAACATCTTCATCTTCAGGACCTGTTATCTTATCTGCCAGCAACTGTGGGAAGAACATCACCTACGTCTTCTCATTAAAGCCTAAGACTCCTCTATGAGGTGACTGCGAGGGGCAGAATCCTGCCCCCCAAAGATAGCCAGGTCACAATCCCCAGAACTTGTGAATATGTTACATGAATAGGCAAAGGAGAATTAAGGTAACAGGGTAACAGATGGAATTATGGTTGCTCATCAGACAACTTAAAATTGGGAGGTTATCCTGGACTATGAAGTTGGTGTTACTGCACTCACAAGGGTCTCGAAATGGAGAAGAGAAAAGAAGGCTAATGTCAAAGTAACCTAACACGTGGAAAACTTATTTGGCCATGGTGAGCTTTGAATGTGTAAGGGGTTCATAAGCCAAGGAATGCAAGCAGTCTCCAGAAGTTGCAAAAAGCAAAGAAATGAATTATCCTCTAAAGCCTCCAGAAAGGAACGCAGTCCTGCTGATACTTTGGTTTTAGCCCAGGGAGCTGGATTCCAGACATCTGACCTCCAGAACTATTAGAAGATAAATTCTTGTTTATTAAGCCACTAAATTCATGGTAATTTGTTACAGTAGCAAAAGTAATCTCATACAGACAGGGAGTATAATCCCCATTTTGCAGATGAGAAAATTAGCTTGTACCAAAAACAAACAAGCAAAACATAATTAGTAGCAACAGCACTGGAACTTAAACCAAAGTCTTTCAATGGCTCCAAACTTCAAGGTTTTGTTTTGTTTTTATTTTTGAAGATACTATGTTGCTTTACTTGGGAATATTTCACTTAATTTGGATATGTAGTATGGGTTCCAACACAAAGCAGTGTTACTATAAAAAGAAACAGAAAATGTGATTATCCAAAAAAAAAAAAAGGCAAACTTAGATCTAAGAAGACATGAATTAAGAAAATGAGCAACAGGGACACTTGGATAGCTCTGTTGATTACACGTCTTGACTCTTGATTTCAGCTCAGGTCATGATCTCACGGTTCATGAGGTAGAGCCTCATGTCAGTCTGTGCACTGACCATGCAGAGCCTGCTTGGGATTCTCTCTCTCCCTCTCTCTCTGCCCTTCCCCTGCTCATGTTCACTCTCTCAAAATAAATAATAAAATAAATGTTAAAAAAATGAGTGTCAATTGATGAAATAACATTTCTTAAGCATTTATTGTTTCAGGCAGTTTTCTATAAGTTGTCTTATTAACTTCTCTAGAAATCCTGCGCAGTGAAAACTATTGTTCGACTTAAAAGATGATAAACCTTAGAAAGGATACATCACTTGCCAAAGCTTGTACGGTAAAGGGCAGAGCCAAGGCTCAAGCTTATTTCTCCTTCCAAGTTTGCATCTGCTACATTTCAGTATATTGCCAACTCCACAAGCAAGGATGTTTGTGGACAGAGGTCAGTTAGAAGTGAAATGAGGACATAAGACATCTTAAGTATGTTCTCTCCATCCTGTGATAGCTCGTTAGCAGGTGAAACAGTATTATTTTTGGTCTTTGCTGTTTCCAGTGAATTTTGGAACCACATAGCACATGAGGAAACTGCAAATTCTGAAATATTTGTGCCTTATTTGTGCACATATAAGCAGATACAAAGGAGAATGAATGGATCCTAATTGCTTAAGCTGACTGGGAAATCATTGGTTACTAACATTTATATTAAACGCTTCATTATATGCTAATGCTTACTTTAAAAAATATGGATATCAAAGATCTAAAATCTAAGACTTTCCTTTCCTTTTGACTATATTAAACACAATGAATTGTTTCTGAAAGATTCAGTCCATTCCAACATCTTTCTATAGCTGCCCAATACCTTATCAAATGTGTGCTACGCTGGTCACCAAGAATTTTCCAGGAAGCCTGTTAAAATCTGGAGTCCTGAGTTCTACTCTTAGGGATTATGATTCAGTGGGTGTGGAATGCATTGATCTCAGATAGATTCAAAGATGTGTAGCCAGTTTGGCTGTGTGGTACCCAGAGTCCTCAAAATAATTTGCCTGGATGTGAATTTCAGGAAGAAAGGGCTTTCTGATGTCATGATATGCAAGCAATACCAGAAGCAGTACTTTAAATAGCCCCACCTCAGTCTCTGTTTCTCTTTCCAAGTCTCTGCCTATCCTTCTCCCCAACACTTGTATTCCTGTGTTACTAGAAATATACTTAGCACTACAAGATGCCCAAGTACAAGCATGAATAAGACACTCACTCCAGTGACAAATCCATTGGATGACTTCATCTGGGCAAAATGCTGTTATGTCGGGTTTCCCTCTTTAGGGTTTATTGAAGATTGTAAATTCAAAGCAGCTAGATAGGTAATACTGCCACAATGCAAGACCCAGTACAGAGTCTGTGCTTGATAATATCATCAAGAAATAAAGCAGAATCCAAATGTTTGTGCAGCAATGAAAACAATGCCAGAAGGCTAACTCTAAGAGCTAACATCGGTTATGCCAGGAGGGTGAACGTGTAGATGCGATTTTCCCTATTTTTTATTTTCCTAATTGTGTGTGCTGATTTTTATTATGAAACTATTCATGTATTTTTTAAAATGTCATCCATTCATTTCTTTTACGGTTACATTATTCTTAAGCACAGATTAAGTGGTAAGAAAGAAGTAATTATAGAATCTTGGAATCACATTCTTACAAACTTTAGACTCTTATAGATCTTATAATTATATGTGTGTGTGGGTACATAATAAACATGTACAAAGTGGAACATATTTTATAATGAGACTCATATACTCATCATCCTTATTCCACAGTCATCAAGGTTTTGCTACCTTTGTTTTTAACTTGCTACTATGTATTCATTTATTGGCTCAAGTATTTTAAGCAACTCTAGAGTTCATATCATTTCCCTTGTACTTCCTAATCAGTTTCTGCCACTCAAAATTAAGGATACTTTCTTATATAACTACAATACTATTATCACAAGTGACAAAATCAATGATAAGATTCATAGCTTTCAAAAATAAAAGTCATTTTATTTTTATTTATTTTTTAACATTTATTTTTGAGAGACAGAGCAAGAGCAGGGGAAGGGCAGAGAGAGAGGGAGACAGAGAATCAGAAGCAGGGTCCAGGCTCTGAGCCATCAGCACAGAGCCCAATGCGGGGCTCAAATCCACAAACCATGAGATCATGACCTGAGCTGAAGTCGGATGCTTAACCGACTGAGTCAATGGGCCACCCAGCCACTCCTAGAAATAAAAGTCATTTTAAAGATCACCTTATCCTTCTATGGTAGCTTCCTGTCCACAGTCTTTCTTTTTTTTTCTTTTTTTCTGCTTTCTTCTTTCTCCTTTCTTCTTCCTTCCTTCCTTTCTTTTCTCCCTTCCTCCCTTTCTCTCTTTCTTTTGGTACAGCTTGCTGGAGTCATCTAAGTGACTCCAAAAAGCTAGCATTGAAAAGAGTGAGGAGTGTGTGTGCAAACAGCAAGGAGAGGAGAGGGAAGCAGATGGGTCTGAAACAAGAACTTAAAAAGGGCTCACAAGAACCAACAAGGGCTCTCCATGTTTCAAGGACAAGTCTGCAAAGACCAACGGCAGCTGGGCTGGAGAAACCCAGAGGCTGAGAAATTAAAAGGACATCAAAATTAAGAAGCTACAAACTTCTCTAAATAGTGAAAGTTCACTTGCTCAGAGACGTGATATATCACAAAGTTCGGGATCAAAACTTTACAGAAGGGACACATGGAAAATGAAGTTAAAGGGACATCTGTCTGCGTCTATAAATGCCTAGAAAAGGACAGGAAGCAAAAAACACAGCCAACAATCCAGATGTTAACCCTAAAATTAGGGCCATCTTGGTGTCCAGCAATCACAATCCAGATGTCCTTACTAATGGGAAAGAGGCGGGTCCAACAGGATCCTGGCTGTAGACAGTGCCTTGAGCCCACCAGCTGAACCCTGCTGCACGTTACAATCACCCGGCAGCTATAACAAGTCCTGATGCCCGGAACCCACCCCGAGAGACTCTGATTCGTTTGATCTGCAGTCAGGCTGAACGAAGCACTGGCATTTTTTTTAAAAGCTTTCCAGACGATACCAATGTGTGTGAATGTTGAGAAACACTGGTCTAACTACAAAAGCAAGGAGCTTAAATCAATAGTCTGTATTCATCTCAAAGACAGACTTGTTGTTGTTGTTTTGTGCATGAGATGGTGGCTTTCATAGTGAATTTTTAAAATCGATTCCTTTAAAAAGTTAAATCAAAAAATTTGAGCTATTTCATATAAGAATCCAATTTCCAGGTTCTCCTGAAAAAAAAAAAAAATCAGCGGCTCTGGCAATTGGAGGCCACAAGCCACTCAACCCTTTAAACAGCCATGTTCTGCCATGAGCACAGCCCTGAGACATTTGAGTTTTGTGATTCAGACCTTCCTCAACCACTCTTTAGATCATCTAATGTTAAAACAATAACCAACTAAGACCACAATGGCAATGATTAGTGTCCATTTGCAACTCTATTTTACTCTTTTGCCACTAGGAAGGAGCCCAGAGTATAAGGGCTAAGCAAACACTACTGAAATTAATTAATTTGTGAGGCTTATTTTTTTTCTTGTGTTGGTGACAAGAAGAAGTGAGGAGGGCAGTAGAAACCCATGGAAAGTGCTGGACAAGGAACACTGCATTTCCAGCTCATCTTGAGTGCAGATGTGGTACTTGGATGAACATATGAGATGTCCATGCATCAGTGAGTGCCCGAACACCTTGGAGGTGAGCCAGGGGGACTAGCCTGAGAGGATGGCCTCCCAGGAGTCACAGCCTAGCTTCACAGCATCATGCGCATCCCCACCCTTCAGGTGGCTTTTCTGCAAGAACATCATGGCCTCTTTGGGGTCGGTGGTTGGGGTTTCATCACACACACGGATCCTCTCACCTGCTACAGGGAGATGTGACCACCAAATCATGAGATTTTGGTGGCCTTCCCTTCTTGTTCTACAGAGAGCACCCCAGATTCAAACAAATTAACAGTTTGCTGCTGTACTTTTAAACAGTGTAAGACAAAAACACAAGCAAGAAAACAGAGAAAAAAAAAACAAACAGACACACTGGACTTGATCAGAATTCAAAACTTTTGTGCATTAAAGGGCACTACCGGGGCGCCTGGGTGGCGCAGTCGGTTAAGCCTCCGACTTCAGCCAGGTCACGATCTCGCGGTCCGTGAGTTCGAGCCCCGCGTCAGGCTCTGGGCTGATGGCTCAGAGCCTGGAGCCTGTTTCCGGTTCTGTGTCTCCCTCTCTCTCTGCCCCTCCCCCGTTCATGCTCTGTCTCTCTCTGTCCCAAAAATAAATAAACGTTGAAAAAAAAAATTTAAAGGGCACTACCGACAAAGTGAGAAGGCAGTCCACAGAATGGGAGAAAATATTTGCAAATTAATGATCTGATAAGGGATTAACAAACCCAACAAGAGTAAAATCCAATTTCAACAAAGAATTTCTCCAAAGAATATATACAAATGACAGACAAAGAATTCAGGAAATAAATAATGAGGGGAAATAGAATTCCATCCCTCCTCTCATGCCAAGATTGCTTCTATCCCCTTAACTTTTAGCTCCCCTGCACCTCCCCATAAGAGAGAATGATCCACATTAATGGCTGGACCCTGTTACTGGAAGGCAAGGTCTCTGTGCTTCAGAAGGCAGGATCCTTGGCTCTACCCTCTCTCCTATAAACCTTTTGATCCCATAGGGTAGAAATCAGCAGAATGAAGAAAGTCCTAGTTGCTTGGGTCAAGCCCAGTGGTATCTTTTCTACTTCTTATCTCTTGTTCTCAAGAAATACATGTGGAAGGGTGAGTTAAGATGGACGAGGTCTACAGACCTGATCTCTTCTCATCTCTCTATGTGCATGCGAGTGTGCCAGAGTGACCTAGACTCAAGGTCTAGGGACTCCAGAATGGAGATGAGAGAGAAGAATAAAAAGATGCCCTGGCAGCCTTTTACCAGAGCTGAATTCAGGTACGGGGTGTTTACAAAGCCACGGAATATTCTCATAGTTACTGTCCCCGTATTGCTGCTTGCAGCTAGAATTCCTGCAGGATTCCTGCAGGAAGCAATGCAAACGGCAAAGGCTGATTCATGAGATTTCTGAACTCCGACCACGATACCAGCAAAAGCACTGAAACTGTTACCTTCATCTCCAATAAATAATAACCAGCTGAACAAGAAACTCTCCTGAAAGCCCAGGAGAGAGAGTAGCCCATGAGAAGCTGAAATGCAAGAGCCATCTCTTCTGAATGATAACCCAAGTTGCAATCATATACTCACTCAATTAGTCACTCAGCAAAAACGACTCTTCCATTTGATGATCTTTAAAAAAAAAGAGAAAAGTCCTAAATTGGATATCTAATTTCTTTCTTTTCTTCAATTTAAAGCACAAAGGCTTTAGAATTGGGCTAAAGGGGTTATTTAAATCCCTAAGCTGTTGCTACTCTATAATTTCTGGTGTAACACAAAAGTTTTAAAACATTTTTTTCTTTCATTTCTGTACTTCCAATGCCCTTTTTCTCGGGGAGTAACTGCAGCTCTGACTATAATCACATTTAAGAGGCTATATTTTCGCACATTTTTCTGATTCAGAGCATTACCTGAGGGACTTTGTTTAGTCATATTAGAGGCTTTTGCACAGATTTAATCCCCCAGTTAATATCCCCAGGTATAATTCACAAGGCTAGCATTTAAGTTCCTCTTCAGGGCTTTTTTGACTTCCTTTCTGTCTTATGTTGCCTATGTCCTTGATCCACATAAAAGGATATAATCTTGCTTGTTCCTTATATTGTCTGTCTGTGCGGACGAATGTTTCATAACGGGGCTGTTTCTTAAATGGTAAATCTATAAACTTGTAATTGTATCGGACCAAGATATTTAGGTAGATTCGGATTTGTCCCACGCATTCTTTCGGCTCTGATTTCCCCAGAACTGATGACAGGTTTGTAAGTAATATTAACTGTCTTTTGTAGTAAATTACATCTTGTAATCACTGCAGGGCTCATCTCTGGCCAGAGCAGTTATCAGCTGAAGCAAATAAAGGGTTTGGAGACTCTGCTATCTGTTTCCTTTCAGAATGCCAGAAGTCCTCTATAAACACGAGTGTGTGGAATGAGAGGTCATCTTTTGAAAGCTATAATAAAACATGATTGTAACAGAACATGTGACAGGCTGCTTAGCAGAACAGCCGCCTGACAGTGGCTCAGCTGGAGCAAGACTCCGGGGGATGGGTGTGGGGGAGGAAAAACAAAAGCACCAGGAATTCTGTCTGCTGGATATTGTGTCCATCGACCCTATAATTAGTGTTAAGGAAAATTCGTCTTTGAGAGGACAAAAAAATGATCGGAGTCAGTGACCCACAAACTTGTGTGGTGGGTCCTATAAGGGAGATGAGAAAAATGAGACTAGAGAACCCATGGTTGGACTCCCAAACTCCTTCCCCGACTTGTTCTAATGCCCCAGCAATGACATCCAGATCCCCTCTAGGTGGGCTATGGTGAAGGTGATGATATATAATAACATTTCACATACACTCACTAATGTGCCATGAGTTCTGTTCAATACAGTACCTGCATTACCCTATTCACTGAAATTGACTGACACTTCGTAACACTTATTTAAGCACTTACCATATGCCAGGTACCGTTCTAGTTATCTTATGAGCATTAACTCATTAATGTTTGCAGCCCTATAAGCTAAGGGCTCTTGTCTCCTACCTTGCACAAGTGTAGAAGTGAGAGCTGTGGTAAGTTAAAGCATCAAGACAACCTAGCAAGGAGGTGAGCAGCTAGGATTTGAACGTGTGCAGTTTGGCTCTATGGTTCCAACCCTTAATATGCATAGTATTAGTGACCTTGCTAAGAGATATTATAAACGGAATGTATGCGCCTCACCCCCAAACTCACAAATTAAAATACTAACCTCTCTGGGGCACCTGGATGGTTCAGTTGGTAGAGCATGCTACTCTTGGGCTTGGGGTCATGAGCGTGAGCCTTATGCTGGGCATAGAGAATACATTAAAAAAAGATATAAAAATAATAAAATAAAATAAATGAAAAAATCAAATCCTAACCCCTCATGTGATGGTATTAGGAGGTGGGGCATTTGGGAGGTAATTAACTCATGAGGTTTGAGCTTATATTAAAAGGTTCCGGAAAGTTCCTTTGACCATTCCACCACATGAGAACACAGTGAGAAGACATGAAGCATGAACCAGAAAGTGGGCTCTCACTAGACATCAAATCTGCCAGTGCCTTGGATCTTAAGACTTTCAGCCTCCAGAACTATGAGAAATATATTTATCAGTCATAAGTCACCCAGTTTATGGTATTCTTGTTATAGCGGCCAAAACAGATTAAGACAAAAAGTACTGTGTTTATCACCAGCTGTGGAGGAATGAGCTGAGTCTCTGCAGGTAATAAATGGCAGGAGTCTCCCTGCCTGCATGAGCTTGGGGGTTCCTAACCACTATGCTCTCTATCTGCCTCATCAGCACATATACCTCTTTGGTCTGTTGCTGTGTGTGTGTGTGTGTGTGTGTGTGTGTGTGTGTGTGTGTGTGTGTGTGAATGCTCCCTGTTCTTCTGAGGTATAGGGGATTCGAAGATAGATGGTGTATGTTCCCAGAGTACTTTCACCCACAAAGGGGAAATAGGTTAGGATTGAAAAACAAGTGGGGATGATCTTCATTAGCTCGAACTCACTGGAGCCCAAGTTCTGTCTCTAGAAGAGGATGCTACTTCTATTCCCCTGGTCACAATTTTACAAATACACACACCCACTAACGGCTCCCTGGCTGATTGGAAATTTAAAATGGATTCAATAAATGCAGATTTGCTTTATTTAAATTTGTGTAAAGCAGCAAGAACAGTGCCATCATCAATACTCATGTTCTGGAGGATGATTTGGAATGTGCTTTGATGTGAACACTGGGTTGGAAGAATAAAATTATTCAATACAAGGCCAAGGCTAATGCCAAATGTGCATGTCAGCTTATTTGGAACAATGGACTGGCACAAAGAAAAACATATAAAAGTATTCATCATCTCACCTCCCAGAGGGAACCACTGTTAACATTTTCAGGTGGGTTTTGTCAGTTTTCACTTTACACAGTGTGACTATATTTGTAATAAATATAATCATATTTTATGATCTTTATGTCTTTATTGTGAATTTTTCTTTTGATACTAAATACTCTTAAAAACCATCATTTTGAGTGGACACATACTGTTGGATCATATGGATACATCTTAAATTATTTAGCAAGTTCTGTATGTTCACGTTTAAGATGTTTCTCTATTTTTTGGTATTATGTTAATCCTGGAATAATCACCTTTGTACATAACCATCTGTTCTTCTCTGTTTATTTTCCAAGGATTTATTACTGGGAGATGACAAGAATATTGGTTTTATGATGTTGATTGCAGCATTACTTGTAAGAGCCAATAAATTAAAATTACCTAAATGTTTGTTAGTAGAAGTGTTAAATAAATCATATTCATACTCAGTATAAAATAACATGCAATCGTTTAAAATAGCACTATGTCTCCACACAAGAAGAGATGTCTTAACATAAAGTTGAGTTTAAAAAGCTATGTGTGGTCTGATCACGTTTAAAATTCCTACAAATTTAGGGACATAAAGAAGTGAAATGTATGAGTGTTTGCGTGAATGTGCGCGTTATTTGTACATGTGTAGACACACCTGTAAAGATGCCTTCAGCCACAAGAGAAAACCAAATCCGACCAACAATGATCATAAGCATAAAAATACGAAATATGTTTTTAAAATTCCAGGGAAAAAAAGAAACAGCCCTTGGCTTTCTAAGCAACTCTCAGATTCAACAAGAACCCAACTTCTTTCAGACTTTCTATTCCACCATCCTGAGTCCAAGAGACTTTTGTCCTGAGGATTCACCTCATGGTACCATGACAACCAGGGTGGCTCCAATCATCAATACCACATCCAAAGCAAGAAGCAGGCGACGGTCAGTGCCACAAAGGATGAGCTCCTTGTGTGGTCATTCCTTTTAAACTGGAAGAAAATTTGCCATACTCCTTCTGGACTACTTCTTAATGTCTCATTTGGCAGAACTGGGTCCCTAGGTGCAAAGGAAGCTACAACTTTGAGGATCTGACTTTTCTAGGGGGATATGGGAGGCTAAGAAAGAGGAGGGGACACTGTGATGACATATACAACTGACAAACCTTACTGAAAAAACAAACAAAAAAAAAGTCTGAATGGGTATGTGCCAAAGTACTTCTCTGGCTATCCTTGGATGTGGGAATCTACATGAAGATTAGAGAACATTCCTTAATAATTTATAAACTTGTTAGGTTAAATTTTATACAGTTGGTGTAAACTCCTTTTGTAATATTTCCACAGAAAGAAAAGAACACAGTATTCCTAGTTGTGGTTCTGATAACAAATGGTCACTGTAGAGGACAAAAAAATCAGATTTTTATCAAGTTGAAAAAAGGCTTTCCAGTAAGTCTCCCTTTTGAGAGTCTGTTCATTCAGAAAACTGGAGCAGTGACAAAGGTAGTAGCTGGTCATGCTTAATTCAAAGCTGGGTGTGTGTATATGTGTATGAACATATTATGTATGTATGTATTTGCATCTATATCCATATTTGTCTATTTATGTATCACTGTAAGAACATACTAATATCAGCAATTCCCAAATGGAGGTGATTTTGCACACCAGGGTACACAGTGTGTGTCTGTGTGTCTGTCTGTGTATACATGTATATCCCAGGAGGACAAACACCTTTGCTTAGAGTCCAACTCAGATCTGTAACTCAAGAGACTCCATTAGAATCAGTTACGATTATGAGGGTCCAATTCACATATATACAACATATGAGGAAGTCCATTAAAAATCAAGTTATTTTTTTCTAGCTAGACCTTTTATTCTGAAGTTCCATCCTCATTAACTATTACCTGTCTCTTGTCACTGAGTTAATACTGATGCAAAGTGAAAAAGTCAGGAACACAAGGGTAATGCTCCTCCTTTGGTAGAACCAGAATTTTTTGCTAGGTGGAAGAATTAGTATCTTGACATATTTAAATTACTCACGTAGGCCATCACAAAGAGGCATCCTATGGTCAAAGTCAGTATGAGGTGTTTACACGATTCAACGGGAACAGAGCAGTGTTTTCAACAAATGATGCTGGGGCGACTGGATATCCATATGTGAAGTACAGAAGCCAACCCTTATTTCACATGACATGCAAAAATGAATTCAAAATCGTTCATAAACCTAAGTGTTGAAGCAAATACTATACGACTCTTAGGAGAAAACATAGGGGGGTAAATCTTTCTGCCTTTGGGGTAGGCAATGAATTCTTAGATATGACACCAAAACAGCAAGCAGATAAAAGAAAAAAAAAAGATTAAATGGACTACATAAAAAAAAAATTGTACTGCAAACAATTCTATCTAAAAAGTACAAATGCAATCTCACAGAATGGGAGAAAATACTTTCAAATCATATATGTGATAAGAAACTTTTATCCAGAATGTATAAAAACGCTTACAATCGAGTAACCAAAATCAATAATAAAAGACAACCTAGTTTTTAAAATGGATAACAGAGGGGCACCTGGGAGGCTCAGTCTGTTGAGCATCCGACTTCGGCTTAGGTCATGATCTCGCGGTTTGTGAGTTCGAGCCCCGCGTCGGGCTCTGTGCTGACAGCTCAGAGCCTGGAACCCCTTCAGATTCTGTGTCCACCTCCCCCCTCTGCCCCATCCCTGCTTGGGCTCTGTCTCTCTCTCTCATTCAAAAATGAATAAACATTAAAAAAAATTTTTAATGGATAACAGAGTTTCATACAAAAAAAGATACACAAGGGGGTATAGCTGAGTTGTGAGCATTTGATTGCAAAAAAAAAGACAAATAGCAAATAAGTACATAAAAAGATGCTTAATGCCATTAGTCATCAAGGAAATGCAAATCAAAACCACAATGAGATGCTACTTCATACCCAGTCGAATGTCTAAAATCAAACAGACAATAATAAGTGTTCATAAGGATGCAGAGAGGTTGCAGCCCTCAGACACTGATGGTGGGAGTATAAAATGGTGCAGCCACTTTGGAAAACAATTTGGCAATTCTTCAAAATGTTAAACACAAAATTCCTATGTGACTCAGAAATTCTACTCTTAGGTATATATTCAAGAGAAATGAAGCATGGCTACAGAAATTCTTTTACATGAATATCCATAGAAGTATTATGCATAACGGCCAAAAAGTGGAAAATACCCAAATGTCTATCAACTAATAATGGACAAATGAAATGTGGCATGTTAATATAAGGGAATATTATTTGGCTACAGAAAAGGGAGAAAATTCTGATGCGTGCTATATAACGTGGAACCTTCGAAACACTATGCTAATTTAAAAAAAAGACATAGAAGACCAAATATTGCATTTTTCTATATATATGAAATGCCCAAAATGGACAAATCAACAGGGAAATAAATTAGAACGATGGTTGCTTAGGAACAGGTGTGGAATGGAGTGAGAAGAGATGATGAGTAACTACTAATGGATTTAAGACTTCATTCCAGAATGACAAAATATTCTACATTTAGCTGTACTGATGCTTGTCCAACTTTGTGAATATACTAAAAACCACTGAATTGTATACCTGAAATTTTTTCAATATTTATTTATTTTTGAGAGACACAGAGAGTCAGAGCACAAGCAGGGGAGGGGCAAAGAGAGAGGGAGACACAGATTCCAAAGCAGGCTCGAGGCTCTGAGCTGTCAGCACGGAGCCTGACACAGGACTCAAACCCACAAACCACGAGGTCATGACCTGAGCCAATGTTGAATGCTTAACCGACTGAGCCACCTACGTGCCCCTGAATTGTATATTTTAAATGAATGGCTTTTGTGAATATGAATACCAAATGATATGTGAATCTCAATAAAGAGGTTTAGAAAAACAGTGCAAAGATTTGTGTGCATGGACTCTGGAAGTTGTACAATGCACAACCTGAACACACTTAGTGGTCCTGGCCCTTTGATGTTGGCCCAAAGAGTTTAAAAAATGATTTAGTACCAATAATTAGAAAATAGAAGATATCACATTAAAATCTGGTTGTATTTGTTTTTTCTTGGAAAATCAGAAGATCTGGCCCATGAGCCCTTCGTCCTTACGTGTCAACAATCTGCTAGAACTCAGCAGCCTCTTCACCCAGAGCATTCACTGGCCAGTTTCCCACCAGTCTCTTTCAATACCAAACCTACAACGAGTAGTTGGCCATCATTCACAGTCACTCATGCATCCTTACATTTCTCATGAAATGGCTAAGGACAAGTGAGACATTTGATCTGGCCTCTCTCCCCAGGTCACTAAGTATGGCTACGTGGGCTGTTCCTGTGATTCATGAACTCCACATTTCTGCCTTCAGTTACCAGGCACCAAATCGTTTTTTTATTTGCTGACTGCACCTTCCCGGGCACTTTCTCTTCTCACTAGGCAAAGGATGTGCCTCTATCTGTTCTTGATAAGGCCCCATCATCCCTTATGAACTGCTTCTCCACTTCAGGATGATGAGGACGCCTTCTGTGGGTACAGATGAACTCAAGTGTCCTCAAGCAGTCTCATGTTTCCTGGGTAGTTAATACATATTCAGTGCACACCGCACCATCAGGAGGAGGGAAGCCATAGTCTTCCTGTGAGCGAGACTGATCCTTAAGGCCAGACTAAACAAAAGCAGTGGGGTTGGGAGGAGTCTGCGATCCCAGTAAAAAGCTAGGCAATGGGAGACAAATACCTTAAGTGGTCCTGGACATTCATGGACTGTCTTCCCAATGTTGCCATACCTGACATATGTACACATCACCTGTCTTCTTATTTATTAACCAAGTACTCTTACTATGTGGTCCAGTGCTATTGAATGGTATGCCTTTGTAAAATAAAAAGATAAAACAAAATCTTACTTCTTTCAAACAATTCACTTTTCACATTTTTTTACTCAAATAAACAAAATTAGACAAAAATAAAGGAGGATTCTTCTATTTCTACTATAAACTAACAAATAGAAATGCTATCATAAAGAGAAGATAAGTATAAAAATAAAAACAACCCCAACAAAAACTTAGTTCTGGCAAGATCCCTTTGCCAGCCCAAGGCCTACCTCCCCCTTTGTTATAAGGAAGAGTGGAAAATCTCATTGAAGGTAAACTATAACCAAACAGAAAATTTCCTCTTAAGGTAATCAGGAGGCTTGGAGTGCCTGGGTGGCTCAGTTGGTTAAGCAGCTGACTCTTGATTTCGGCTCAGGTCATGATCTCATGGTTTGTGGGTTTGAGCCCCAGGTTGGGCTCTGTGCTGACAGCATGGAGCCTGTTTAGGATTCTCTCTTTCTCTCTCTCTGCCCCTCCCCAGTTTGCATGCACATGCTTGCTCTTTCTCTCTCTCTCAAAATAAATAAATAAACTTAAAAAAATCAGGAGGCTTATAAAAAAAATGAAAGGCTTATCATTTCCTTGTTCTATGATTCCATATTATTTTAATTCTTTCTTTCACAGCCTAAACTCTTTGCAATGCCCCCTGGTAAACTCACAGTGCACATTAAGCAACACATTCGAGGGAAAACATAAAAATCCACTGGAGCAAGCGGAAGGATGCCCGCGAAGGGGCGGGTCCTGCTGTCCGTCCACAATCCCACCCTCAGGACACCCACAAGGGATAAGGCTACTTAGCATCTTGCCTTGGTGAGTGGGAGAACTGGAATTGCAATGTTAATGTCCAGGGTAAACTTGCCTACAGAATAAGCCCACAGACCTATGTCATCAGCCTGTGGAGCTCTGTGCACTCGTGGGTGTGTGCGCACATGCACACACACGCTCAGACACTCACACACACACAGAGTCTTGCTCTGCGGACTATGAGCTTCAGGGCCAGAAAGATGTGGCAGATTCTGTCACTTAGTAGTTGAGCCTCAGTTTCCCCATATGTGAAGTAGGAATAAACATTCAACGTGGAGGTGAACGTATGCAACATCCAGCTGCTGAGGACCCTAGAGGGGAGCCTAAAAATTGGTACCTGTTATTTTTCCAGTTCAATTTCCCTATATTGTAATATTTCAGAGCACCACTGGAGAAAGAACACAAAGGAAGAAAATTAGAGAGAGCCATTTGAAATACAGACTTAGGGAGAAGCTTTCTACCCTGTGACCTGTGGCATGTGATTAAACTCTGTGACTCTCCAATCTCATGCACGTGAAACAGTATAGGAAATGTTGTTATACAATTATTAACTACATAATTAGATAATAAGATGATTTTGAAATCACCCAGCACATAGTAGGTACCCAGGGAACGTGAGTTAATTCTCCACTTGCAGTTGAATCAGTTAGAAATATAAAAATCCAGTTTCACAAAGCAAATGTATTTTCCTGATCTAATTTTCCAAATCCCTTCAAAGGGATTTCTGGGTGGAGAGGCTGATCTGCTAGTCCTACCTTCGGGAGTACGCTTTGTTAGTGCATTTAAAATGTACCTCCTTCTTTATTTTGAATTGTAGACCCTACCTTCTAAGCAATTTTCAAGTTAAACAGAAGAAGACAAATTAAGGAAAGAAACTGAGCAGTAGAGGGAGCAGACATTACCAGAAACAGGTGGGTAAAGATTTCAGTGTCACGTGGCCCAGCAGCAAAGACCAAGATGGAAAGAGGAGTCATTTCTCTCAACTGATGGAAGCAGGTAGGGCAGTCCCAATGCAAACATAGCCAGTGCTCTCAGCCGCACTGTCACAAATTCAGATGGAGAGAGTCTTTCCTGTTCTTTGCTGAAGGAGCTCTACGTAGTGTGTTGAACACACAGTTCCTTCAGTGATAATGCATTGATTACATACTATACAGAGTACCCACTCTGAAATAAAGATATCCCAATGCAATCACGATACTTACTACTTTACCATCATTTCCACCCAAATATTCGTGCAGCAATCCAATGTTGGCTAGATCTATGGTTGTGACAGGTCTGCACCTGCCAAGCTCATCGAGGTTGAGATGCATGCACATGTATCAGTTACTGACCCAGAGAATAAACGGGGAGCGCACTGCTCCCTGTATCAGTGGCCAAGAGCAAACTCTCAGCCCTGCATCTTACCTGCTATGGCGGGCTGAGTGGTCCCCTAATCCCTGGAACCTATGAATATGTTATGTACGGCAAAGGGAAGTCACATATAACTAAGGTTAAAGAATCTAAAGTAGGGAGATTACAATGGATTATATCTAACCTAATCACACCCTTAAAGGGAATATTCTCTGGCAATAGGTAAGGCATGAGAAGGGCTTGACTCATCACTGCTAGCTTTGAAGGCAGAGGGAGCCACAAGCCACGAAATGTGGGTAACCTCTAGCAGCCGACAATAATCACTGGCCAAAAGCCAGCAAGGAATCAGGGACTTCAGTGCCCCAAAACACATAGAATTGAATTTTGCCAATAACCTGAATGAACCTGTAAGCAGATTCTCTTTCAGAGGGTCCCACGTTCCCAGACCAGCTGATACCTTGATATCAGTCTTGGGAGACACAGAGCAGAGAATCCACCCAAACAAATCAGTGCCCAGACTTCTGACCCACAGAACCATAAAATAATAAGTTTGTCATTGTGCCTTTAACCCACTAAACTTGGGGCATTTACTACAATAGAAATAGCCATCGAATACAACTATGTTTATAACACTGGCTCACAGACCAGAAAAGGTTTGCAAGCAGGTTTTACCAATCTTCTGTTTAAAAAAGAAAAAAAGGGGGGGATAACTAAAAAAAAATTGGTGTTTTTCATGTATAGAGGGTAGTTTGGTCTAAAGAAGTCAACTCTCCTTTCAAGGCTAAGTACAGTCCTTTACTCTGTGGTGATATCCTTTCTAATTTTTTGACCTTAAATTGTCTTCCATTTTATGACATTATGATGCAGCAGATGATTGTCTTTATCAGGAAAGACAAAATTATAGTAGTTCTATTTATGCTTTTTGGTTCCCTTTTGCATTTTTATTTATTTACAAATTTTATTTACCTGTGAAATCCTGAAGTCTGAGACCCACTGCTGTCACCAACTAGACCCTAATACCTGACTGACCATTACTGTCCACCTGCTTATAATCACCAGCCTCTGTCCCATATTTTTCCTTATGCTCTTCTTTCCACCTTATCTCTTAACTCAAGCAAATGGAAAGCAAAAGCACCTCTCAAGCAACAACAACTGCCCAGACAAGACCTCAAGTCAGCTCAGACTACCCAGACCAGTTGGAGCACAACCCCCGACTCCCGCCTGTGCAGATGGACCATGGAATAACCTCTAGAATGACGGGTTTACCTTTACCTCATTTACCTAAAATCCACACAAGGAGAAGCACAGGCCTCACAGAAGCATAGGATACGTGATGTCTGTATAGACATGTTTCCTTAAGGCGCATCCGCGATCTTATGTCCATCTCTACATATGACGACAAGGACCCCCTCTTTAAATAATCATCCTAACTCTAAATAAAAGGAACCTATTCACTCTTGCTTGAGGAATCACGGCTTTGGAAGTCATTCCCCATGATCTTCTTTTTGCTGAATATAAAGTTTACCTTGTGCGATAACTCCTCCTGGTGGATTTGTGACTCACCAAGGAGGAAACTTACTTTAGTTTGGTTACATTGCCACACATCGAACACTTTCATCTTCAAAGCCAGCAGTTGCACAAATGACAACCCAAGGGACACAAGAAACGGTGACCAATCATTTGGGGCACTTGTACACTAACTTGTCCATAACCTTCATCCTTCTGTTTAGGAAAATGGGTAGACCTGATTCTACAAAATAGATATTTCCTCAAAATTATGGCTCCAGAGCATTTTGGATTTTGTTTGAGAGCATGTGCACTTATGTGTATGGGTCTGTGTGTTGGTATAAGGGTAGTCATACCTCAAAGTAAAAGATAAGATTGCTCTGCCATCAAAATGCTATACATTCATTCATTCATTCCCTCATTTATTCATTCAACACATATTTATGGGGTACCTACTATGTGCCAGGAACTGTACTAGGTCATGGGAATTAATGATGAACCAAAGTAAAGTCCTTTCATGGAAGTTAAAATCTCATAAGGAAGACAAAAATCAGTGATTTAATCTCACAAATATATGCCAAACCAAAACTGTCATCAGTGCTAGAAAAAAGAGCACCTGCAGCCATGAGACATCTCATTGTGGGGTTTCATGTGGTCTGGCTAGAGATGACTTCCCTGAGAAAATTATGGCGTAGCAAGAATCTAAAGAGCGAGGGGGCCAACTAGGCAAAGCAGTGAAGACAAGTGTTGTTTGCAAATACAATAATCCTTATGTAAATGCACACACACACATTCTGAAGAAGAGAGTCAATGTATCCATTTTTTTTTTTTTAATGTGGAGCTATCTGTGCCAAAAGAGGAGAAAAGACCCGAACTACTAGCCTGGAAACCTGGCTTCTATTCTCAGTGTTTTAGTATAAATATGTCTGGTTTTTGTTTCCTCGCTTCTGAAATCTTATAGTGGGGCTCTACGAATTCGAAACCCTCTTTAACGTCCTCAAAATCCCCACACTTCTGAATCATCATCGTCATGCAGAGAAAAGATGAACTGATACAAATAATGATGACGATGAATGGCAACAACTGATGGTACACTTACTCCGTGACAAGACAAGTGTAAATATTTTCCATCCATTAGCTCATTTAAGCCTCATAACAACCCATGAGATACATCTGTGTGGCAGTGACTGGCATGGCTCAGTATCACTGTGAACTCTCAGCGTCCAAACACACGGGAGGAGTGTAATTCCTGACCCTCCGTGGTAGCAGTACCATGTGAGCCGGTGAGTTGTGAGCAGAATTACTATGTGCCACTTCTTGGCTGAGCATGAATTTTGGCACAATACCCTCCAGAAAACTCTTACCCCACCGCTAATGTGACCAGCAGTAATTTAGGTGGTGGCTATTTCATAAGTCTGAGTTCTACAGTATATCTGACAAGGACCATAGCCCATGTAGTTGATGAAAAATAACTTCGGTTATTTGAGGCTACTGAACTATGGGGTTGATTGTCACTGCAACATATCCTAGAGCTTACCCTGTGTAGCACACAATTATATTCAACTGCTTCTTTTTCCTAAGATGTTTTTTAAAGTTTATTTAAGTAGAGATGCCCTGGTGGCCCAGTCAGTTAAGCGTCCGACTTCAGCTCAGGTCATGATCTCGCGGTCCATGGGTTTGAGCTCCACATCAGGCTCTGTGCTAACAGCTCAGAGTCTGGAGCCTGCTTCAGATTCTGTCGCCCTCTCTCTCTGCCCCTCTCCCACTCATGCTCTGTTTCTCTCTTTCTCAAAATAGACATTAAAAAAAAGTTTATTTAAGCAATCTCTGTACCTAACACAGGGCTCGAACTCATGACCCCAAGTTCAAGAGCCACACGCTCTACAACTGAGCCAGCCAGGTGCCCCTTTATCTGATTCTTACACATGCCAAAACCACATTCAGACAGGCTGCATAACTTCCCAAGGTAATGAAAGTGATTAAGTGGCAGGGCCCACACTGGGACTCACAGGTTCTTTCATCTAATCATTACACCAAGCTAAATGTGCGGGTGCATGACCCACTGTGCCACGGGTTACTTCTTAGAGTTGTGTGACTCTTGCCATAAAAATGCACCCAACAGTATGGCATACATATTCCTCCATCATGGAACAAATGAGAGCACTAAATCAAATACAACCATCCCAAGACCCTTTGAAGATAGCTAAGAGGAAGTTGAGGAAATTTACACCTGCAGACACTTCCCCTTCCCATTCTCTAGAAAGATTCCTGGTATGCATGTAAATATCCTCTGAATTCAGAGATGAAGAGGCCTCCAGCTAGGCACAATAAAGCCAATTTAGCTTCTTAAACTGAAACTGCTTTGTGAAATAATCCTGTAGAACTCTCCACTAAATGAGTTAGAAACTAGTTGCATGGGGCTTTCATTGAATTTACTTGTGAGAGCTATATAAAGGACAATTGTCTCTGAACCAGGTACATCAAATACAGGCCTGCTACTGGGTAAAAGCTTGGAATTCTACACCACCTACACACACAAAGAAAATTAGCTTTTGATTGAAAGGAAGCACTATTGAAAAACCCCAGGGGAGGAAAAAGAAACAACACAAATGAATGACACCTACAGGCAAATCCAATGGTTGAGGCCATTTGACTAAGGACTTTCTTAGTCTGAAAGGGAGAGAAAAGAACAATTTCTGAGATCATGAAAGATAATCGAACCAAATCAAAGGAAAAGTAGTCACTCTTGAAATTCTAAACAAGGAGAGTTTAAATATGCCACGTGGACATAAAATAAAAGTTCTCCACACTTCTTTCTGAGTATTTAATGCTGGTAAAAAAAAAAAATGGCAACAAGTACTCAACCCTTTCTTCTCTTGACTGTCATTATTCCAGTCGTCTCTTTTCTCCTTCCTTTTCTTTCTTTACTTTATTTAAAGATCCTCAGCCAAGACATAGGGCTACTTCTTAGTCTTCCAAACACTTTTTAAAAAAAGGGCATAAGTTGTAACCTCAGTCATTACTGAGATTTTTCTCCATACTCATGATGTAGCTACAGGTAGATTTGTATCATTCTTGCCCAGTACCGTCAAAGTGTGTTCTCTTTTCTGGCAGCGGTATTACAACTGGGTGTCATGGTTCTCCTGAAGGGGATACAGCAAATATTTGCTTTGATTTTTTTTTTTAATGTAAACAAAATCAAAGAATTAGAAATAGACTATTTCATTACTATCAGCCTACTAACCAATTCACATAAGGATCTTTAATGGGTGAACAGTTGAAGAAGAGGATATTTAAGTAGTCATGTGAGAGGTAAGGGAGACGATTCATTTTCAGAAATACCAAATAAAAGCTGTGCGGTCTAGTTAACAGTGGGTTTACAACCTATTGGAAATATGTACAGCCCCTTCCCCTCCCCCCCCTCACACACACACACAAACAATGGGGTCCCAAACCCTTAGACACTTCACTTCCTAGTTCTTCTTCCCCTCTCCATTTCGTGGGCTTATTTACATGGGCTTTGCAATGAGCATGCACCAAAGAACAAAGGGAGGAGGGACTGAAAGTCTCTGCGTCACCTCAGGGAATGTACATTTGTTCCAATCAGCCTACGTTTTGCTTTCACGTGGGCATAGGTGACATCTGGTTAAGGATGTAAACTCTGTGGTACTCAGCCAACGAGGAACCAGGAGAGGGACTTGTATGCTAGGAGATAAACTGTCTGCTGTAACTGCCCTGAATGTCCCTGTCCATCAGACACCAGCTCTTGGAAGAATGTTGATCAAAGCCTTGCTTCACTGTGCTCACAGTCTCGGGGTCCCTCCTTTGATTGGGTTGATGGGTTTATTTCTAACAGTCTCAAAGGATAGGCACACAGATTGTTTCCTAACCACTGGACTAGTTTATCCTGGGGAAATGTGCCAGTTACCAAGTGATCAACTTTACTGTCATCAACAGTGGGGCGACATGACATGAATTACTTCCAGATAAGATGCAGTGGAATACAGCCAGCATCATCCATGTAGTGCTCATGAAAAAATGGCGAAGCTGAATCTAAACATATAAATCCTGATTTTTTAAAAATATTCTGCAAGGAAATACTCCAGGATTGTTCAGAAATGTCAATATGATAGAAAGATTAAGAAAAAATTGGTACTTTTCTATATCAAAGGTGAGAGAGAGAGAAGACAAATGTAATGCATATATTCCTTAATTGTATCTTGGATTACAATAATAATAATTATATCATGGCTATGTAGGAAAATACCCTTGTTTTTAAGAAATGTATGGTGAAGTCTTTAGGCATGAAGTATCCATGGCACCTGCAATTTTTAAATAGTGCAAAATATATAGTGGGGAGGGAATAAGAAGAGAAGGTCAGTGTCACAGAATTTTAACAATGAGTGAGTCTGGGTGAATGGCATATGGGTCTCCACTATACTTTAAATTTTTCTGCAGGTTTGAATGTTAAAAGTTTAGAAATAGGGGCACCTGGCTGGCTCAGGCAGTGGAGTATGCAGCTCTGGATCTTGGGGTCATGAGTTCAAGACCCATGTTGAGTAAAGAGATTATTTTTTTAAAAGTTTGGAAAGAAAAAATACTTTTTCCTTAAAAATCATTTTTATAGTTTCTACATTAAAAGCTTGTATTATAGTAAACTTCTAGGTTTTGCTTGTTTCTTGTAACATTAAGACTCTTTGAAGAGGGGCGCCTGGGTGGCTCAGTCGGTTAAGCATTCGACTTCAGCTCAGGTCACGATCTCGCGGTCGGTGAGTTCGAGCCCCGCATCAGGCTCTGGGCTGACAGCTCAGAGCCTGGAGCCTGCTTCCGATTCTGTGTCTCCCTCTCTCTCTGCCCCTCCCCCATTCATGCTCTGTCTCTCTCTGTCCCAAAAATAAATAAACGTTAAAAAAAATTTTTTTTTAAAAAGACTCTTTGAAGAAACCTTTTCCTCTTTCCCTACGATCAGTTCATATGGTTATGAAGAGTCTCATGTAAAACCCTGCTTCTTAAGATGGGTGAACACCTCAGGTCTGGCCAGGACTTATCTTGCACCACTGCAATTTGGTTCTCTTTGCCACCAGGTTCCTGAGCTGATGGAATGTAAGTTTGCACCTGTTGGTAGCGATCTTGCTATTTCTAGGAAACAGCCTGAGAATACAGCCATTACAGAGGAATGTATAATTGTGGGAGCACATACTCCTGGCAACATCCCCTCTTGTATCTTGATTCAGCCTTACTCCCAACCTGCTATATATCTAGATGTTTCAATAACATAAGACAATATTTCTTTTTTTTTTTTTTAGTCAATTCAAGGTGGATGTATGTCATTTACCACCAAAAAGATATCTGATTAATAGAAAGAGTAAAAGGAAGTCACAGAGGTGTGATACACAAAATTATGACACATTGGAGATCACTACTGGGTTAATCTATACTGCTGATTTAACTCATGTATGGGCATTTTAAAATAAATGCTTCTTCCATTATTGCTGCATAATAAAGAATACCCTTGAGAATGGAGGGTGGTCTGTTAAAGAAAGTTGTTGTTCTCACATTTACCTTTCTGAGTGAATTGGGGTTTTCCTAATACTGTCCACTGAACACACATACAGCTGCCTACAGCTGCCATTATCACCTGATTTTAAATGTTTAAATATATCATAACAGACTCATTGCTTTAAACAATGGGGGTATAAGCAGACGTTACAAATTCCCAAGTGAAATATAAATATTTGCTATCAAATATGGCTAATACCTGTTTTACATATTGTAGTATATAATTTCACGTGTTGGGGAAAATGTATCCCACTGTGTTAAAAGTGAAAGCCTATAGTTTGAAGCTATCTGTAGACACTCTAATTAGAAGAGAAAGAATTACAGACAACCTCCACTGCATGATAGGTCTACAATACTCACAAATACCTATTTTATACAACTTCCCCTGAAATTCTCAGCATCAGTGTACAGATTTCTACCCGAATTGTCAGAGCATCAGATAAAAAAAAAAAAAAAATCTACATTAGTTTTACAGTGATGGCCAGCAAGGGTGGTTTTGCTCCCTTTGAACTGCAGCAAAGAGATGCATGATTATACGAGCACACATTGATCATTGTGAGCATTCACCATTGTTTACTGCATTATTCTTGCACAGAAAAAGTTTGCATCTTTGATCTAACATAGCACAATCAAAGGAGTGGAAATGCCCCATGCAGACTATTGTGGGGAATTAAAGAGAGCTCAAAGTCACAAAGGCAAGAGCCTTCCAAAACATGTCAAGATGAAAAATGGGGCTTGAAACACTTATTTTAAGTGTAACATGGCGGGGGGGTCTATGATTCCATTCAAAAGGGATATGGAATACAAGTCAGTCAACCTTAGAATTAAAATTGAAATAAAGTCAAAGTCAATGTCAAGCAAGAAAAAGAAGATTCCAAAGTTTTCAAAAGCGTGAAGGAGCTTCTCATGTAGCAACGTGTGTAGTTTAAATGCTGAATGACTGCACTGTAAAAATATTTTTTCCTTCGTAAATGTGTGATGATAAAGGTGTCCTCTTCTCTAAGATAGGATACATGATGACTGAGGGAGGTGTTTAGGAAAAACAACCCAGATGATGCTAGAATAATGTGGCACTGCCATAGAATTTTTTTTTCTCCTTTGCAGGAGAAAGGCTACCATTAAGGTTCTGACCGTTGTGAGTATTTAAGGCATCTGGAGTCTCTCCCTTCTAAGAGGCAGAAATGACGAGTACAGAGCCATCATCAGGTGTCACTCTGCTTAGGAATCCTGTTTGTTGGCCCTTTTGCTTGAGCCTAAGTACTTGATTCCACTTTAAGTGAGGCAGAGGGAAGTTACCATACTTATCAACACAGTGCATAATCCTTGCCTCAGGAAGGGAGATAATGACCAAACATCCTCCTTTGTTGTTAAAGCTAAAGCCCCACAGGTGGGGGATCTGCTGGAGGCTGCAAGCAAAACCTTTCTGATTTGCCTGGACCCCTTAGGGATCAACACTAGACCATCCCAGCCAGGGAGGGGAAGGATTCTCACCTTCCAGCTTCAGGTAGGGGCCTGGGAGTAATGAGGGTGCTCTATTTTATTTTTATTATTTTTATTTTTTTTTTACTTTTTAAGGTTTCTTTATTTATTTTGAGAGAGACAGAGACAGCATAAGCAGGGGAAGGGTACAGAGAGAGGGAGAGAGAGAATCCCAAGCAGGCTCTAAACTGTGAGTGCAGAGCCTGATGCAGGGCTCAAACTCACAAAACCATGATTTCATGACCTGAGCCAAAATCAAGAGTCCGAGTCGGATGCTTAACAGATTGAGCCACCCAGGCACCCCGGGGGTGTTCTATTTTAAAAGGAAGTAAGAGGAAACAGAAGAATAAGGCTTCTTGTTGCCCTCACATACATGTCTCATTGAAGTCAAAATAATGGAGGTGTGGTTTGATCACATTCAGAATGCCACCTTTGCTGGGCCAAAAACTCCCATCTCACAAGATTGTTGTTATGGTCTATTGAGAAAATAGATGTGATTACACTGGGCACAATGCCTGCCCCACAGTAGGAACATCCAACACATAAAAGGAAGACAAGACTTAGTTATGTTTCCTTCTGAACAATCTTTTAGTATTTGTGATTTATTCACTTAAAAAAAAAAAAAGGCCCTAAACTCAGGAATCCCAAGTTTAAAAAAAAAAAATCATTGGTGTTTTTATTTTAAGTTTATAGCTTTCTCGTTTACCAACTGGACTGACAGTGATACAATCGCCTTTCTTTACAAACAAGTGCAGCCAAACTCATTAGCCTTTAACATTTTCCAATCTGATTATTTGTAGATTCCCCTACTTTTCAATGAGTAAATAAAACAAGCTGGGAATGAAACATTTATTTTGGCATCACACCAACCTAATTAAACTGCAGTTTCATTAGGCTGTAGCAGGCTGCTGAAAAATAATGTAATTGACCTATTAAAAGTTACTACTTTGGTTCAGTTTTCTGAGCTGCCAGAAATTACACTGTGATTTAAAATGCCTAGTTACCTTGACAAAACCAGCCAGAGAGCACAGAAGTAAGAGTTACAAAGAATGGAAAGAATCCAATTAGAAAGGAAGCAGGTAACAAGATGCTCTCCCCAATCACAATTACTTGGAGGAAAGCAATAAAATGTAAAATGGAAGCTAATCAAGTTCTAGTTATTTCCTCCATTGACTAAATGTTGTTCATACCATGGGAGCAAGTGTGAGATGCTCTCCCAAAACTTAGCAGTAAGATGGTTTAATGAGCCAACAATGGTTTATTATTCTACTTGTTTGGTATCAGCAGGCCCATTGCTGGAGGAATCCACCCTTTCCCAGTCTCAGACCAGGAGTTTGAGTGCAGTTAAGCAGGCCTCACACAGCTTTCCAAGGGTGGGGCCACAAAGCCCTCCAACCACACCCTGGTAAGTCCTCTGGCTGAGGGAGGCAGCATAGCCCAGGATGACCAGCCTGCTGATGAGAAAGACCAAGGAGACCAGCTTCACCAGGAAGGCGGGAGTCACCCCACCCGCCTTGTGGAAGGCCGAGGGGAAGCTGAGCAGGCCGGCCCCCAGCGCAGATTTCAAGAGGATGAAGATAGCGCCCGGCGAGGACAGAGAGAGGCTGGCGGCCGAGGGAACTGGCTTCTCCTCGAGGCCTGGGCTGCCAGCCATCGGTCCTCCATGGCCCCAAAACCCGACTTCAAGGTCAGATAGTTGTCAGCCATCAGGGACAGGGCTCAGGCTCGCACCAGCTGGTTCAGCGGCATTTCTTGGGCCCCACTGGTGGAAGAAGGAAGGTTCTAGCTGTGTGAGTGCTCCAAGCCACCCAATCAGAGTATCGCATATTCTGACCACAGTGACTGATTCCTTTCAGGACCAATCAGAACTTTTCATGGGTCTTCTAGAATGACCAGGAAAGGAAATGTCTATTGTCCGGCTGGTGTTCTGAACGGAGAATGCCTGTCTCTGTTGGTAGCGATCTGCCATCTTGGAGGGAGAACTCACCTGAGAATGGAGGCAACTCCGAACAGAGGCAGGGTGAGGATGAGTGGGAGACAGACCAAAAACAATCTATAACAATAGTCCTTCTGATGCCATATTTTTACCAATATTCCCTGCACGCTTGGAATACATCTCTGTACTAGGCAGAGGCCATCTTAGAATTTATGGATGAGTTCCACTGCTTCCTTCACCAGATGCCCTTCTTAAGACTACTCTGATCACCTCGTTCACTTGTTCATTCATATATCCACTCATTTAGTATGTTTTACTTCCCCAGTGCATTTCAGGCCCTTTGCTAATCATAGAGGAAATAGAAAATGACGCACACATTCCAAAATGTTACAAAGCTTGGATTGGACTGGTTATTAGTAAGATAGTCATGTGCGTTAATACAGAATTACATGGTGCTGTAGGAGCATTTGAGGGAAGGTCTAATTTAATGTAGGACTGTGTAAGTCAGGGAAGGTCTCTTTGATGAGGTGACAGGGATATGGGGATGTGAAGAATGAGACATGGCCAGATACTGAATGTGAAGACAGCAGGATAGAGTAGTACTCCTGGCAGAGAAGCAGAATGCAACAGAAGATCAGTTAGAACATTCTCAAGAGGGGTAGAGTGACATGAGGTGAGGCTGGAGAGCAGCAGCAGATCCTACAAATTTGGGGAGAAAGGGGATGACTACATTCTAATGCCAAGAGAAGACATTAGAAATTGTTATCACCCCACCATCAATACATAATCTCTCTCTGGTGATGGCATTTTGCTGGTTCATGTGTGGTACTTCTTTAAGAATACCCTGAAACGACTAGAGGTGTTTTGAGAAGTGACTATTCTGACAGTTGGGCAAATATTGGCCTAAGATGTCACAATTTAAGTATTACAATGAATTTCATAATCCATGATTGGGGATGTCCGGGATTGATGGGTTTAGGACTTTTTATCCACCTGACACTATCAGTAGCATTAGACCTCTGAGTTCCAAGGGCATTCAAATTGAAAGAAAAAAAAAAATTATTAGTTCGAACATTTCAAGTAGCAAAGTCAAAATTAATAGCTGCTTAATTATATTTCTCCAAAACGCAGTATTATGTCATCATCACTAATTGTTAGATTTAGGATTCACAAATATTTTATGACATTGGAAGACAAATTGTATGCTGTTTTTTGCCTCTTATAAGAATTTCCAAGTGCATGGGACAAATGCTGAGAAACAGTAGCCAGTCATAAATTACTGAGTTAATTCACTTTCATAGCAAGAATGTAAAAAACTGTCTCAAACTTATGCTGTATTAAAATTGTGTTATACATCAAATTTGGATGCACTGGGGTGCCTGGGTGGCTGAGTCAGTTAAGCATCTGACTTGGGCTCAGGTCATGATCTAATGATTCATGGGTTTGAGCCCCGCGTCGGGCTCTGTGCTGACAGCTCAGAGCCTGGAGCCTGCTTTGGATTCTGTGTCTCCCTCTCTCTCTGCCTCTCCCCTGCTTACACCCTGTCTTTCTCTCAATAATAATAGTATTTAAAAAGAAATATAAACTTGGGAGCACTTTAATTAATAGCTTATATCAAGTTTTCTCAACCTTGATATTTTGGGCCAGATAATTCTTTGTGGGCTGTCTTGGGCCTTACAGGATGCCTAGCAGCATCCCTGGCCTTTACCCACTAGATACCAGTGGCAACACCTCCCCTCCCTCCCCCAAGTTGTGTGACAACCAAAAATATCTCCAAACATTGACAAATGTCCCAGGGTTGGGGCAGGGGGGAAGGTGTGCAAAAATACCTCCGTTGAGAATGATTGGCTTTTATGAATGTCTGGGGCAAAATAAACCCTTGAAATGTCTCTGACTGTGTCAGATATATAATCCACAATTGCATCCTGGAGGGACATAACACCAAAGTCAAGAATCTGGGACACATACCCAATTTTTACAAAGTTTGAGAGTCTCCGGCAAAAACCTACCTTTAGTTCCAGGTGACCTCTATAAACCCAGCTGAGAGTTCCTCATTAATGAGCTAACCAGGACACATGAGGGAGGCCTCATCAGCAGCCAGGGAATCAATAGGTCACCTGTTTATGAGAAGGCCGTGTAGTATTTTCATAGAGAGGCAACAAGACTGAAATGGGAAGATCGATATCTGCCTTCTGCAAGGGAAGGGCCTGTCCCTAATCAGCACTTGCCCGTTGTTTGCTTCACCTCCGCTAGACCGTCAGGGAACATGGCAGAGCTCTGAGGGGAAAGGGCGAGCCTTCTTTCCCAAAGTAGCAGTCCACATGACCAGAGGAGGGAGTTCTGTGCCAACTGCCAAGATCGAAACACCAAGACAAACAGTCCACAAGGACGCTCATAAATAACCACCAGCTCTCTGCCAAAGAGGAAGGCAAGAGTATTGGGTTTGTGTTTGACAAGGGTCCTCAGGAAAGCAAAGGGATAGCTCCTGGGCAGGAGATAAATTCCAATGCACAGCTAGACTTTGCAACCCACCAAAGGGACAGCTTCTGGAAACACCGACAGAAGAGGCTTCATGAGGGATGGGCATGGTACACAGACCACTGCACTTTCAGGCTATAGCTGTGAATTAATCAGCATGCCACGGAAGGTAGGGGTAAAGGAGGGGAGGAAAAAGAAAATGAGGCTGGAGAAACATTTGGGGCATCCTTCTAAAATCAGATTATGTCTAAAATCAGGCACTCTACATCAAAAGCAAAACATATTCTTTAAATACTGCCTATGCGATTATCACCTCTAGAGAAAAAAAAGGCAAAAACCCAGATGAGATGCCCAGGGGACTATGGCTCTGTTCATTTTAATTCGCTTCCGTTAAGAATTCAATTCCATTCAGGCATCAGTGAAGACTGTGTGTGTTTGGAAGCACATAGGCTTTGGGTGTAACAAAACATGGGTTTGAACTCAGCTCTAGTACTGAATCAGCTGTGTGGGTCCAGGGTACTTAGCAAACCTCACTAAGACTCAACTGGTCTTCTCATGTCACACAGTATCCTCATTACATTCTAGTGCAAGGAGGTAGTCCCTACCTTATAAGTCTGTTTGGGTTTACTTTATTGATATTTATATATTTGGGGTGACTTTATACATCTCACAACAAATATTTAGTAAAGAGAGGTCCCTCAGTACTGTCCTTATTACTGACCCTGCCTGTGACATTTCTGGTTTGGAGGGATTGAGAAATCACGTAGTTATTTCTTTGTCTTTATTTGAATCATTATGAATGGGACCATAAGGGATTATGTCTCAGGGAGCTTTTAATCTTGCATGATGTTTATTACTGTGGCTTTGCCTATCGGTGTGGCTTAATGCTCAACTATTCACTGACCACATAATTAGGAGGTAGCATTCCTCTCCAGAAAATTGGCATTGCTGGATTGTGACTCAAAATTACCTGAAAACAGTTATCAACAAGTGAAGCAAATCAAATTTGTGATGACAAAAGTCAAACAATGTAATTCCATAAGAGGTAGACATGTCCACAAACCTTCACATAGAATTTGTGCTCTAAAGAGGAGTGAGGGTGATGAGTTTGGCAAAAAACATTAAAAGATACTGAGGTAGGGGCACCTGGGTGGCTCGGTCAGGGGACGGTCTCTCTTGATTTTGGCTCAGTTCATGATCCTTCTGCCCCTCCCCTGCTCACTCTCTCTTTTTCTCTCTCTAACATAAAATTAAAAAAAAATAATAAAGATATTGAAGTAAAACCAAAGTAGATGAAAAGACATTTCAGTAACCTCATTTCTGAGCAAAGACTTTTTTTTTTTTGTAAACATATATTATATTGAATGATTTTGTCATTGTTGTCTATTTGGTTTTGGTCCTAATAAAAATCTGGGAGAACTGAACTGAAATAGGAAAATTCTCTCTTTCTCTCTGTTTCTCTTCTCTCTCTCCCTGTCTCTTTCTCCTTACTTTCTCTCTCCCTCTCATCCTCTCTCTTCTCCATAGCGCGTGCGCTCTCTCTCTCTCTCTCTCTCTCTCTCTCTCTCTCTCTCTCTCAACTTCTGTCTTCTGTCTCTCTCTCTCACAAACCCCATAGCAGACATTCATCCATTCAACACACTATTGAGGTTCAGGATAAAATGTTTTGTGCTGAATAAAATGCTGAATTTATTTTTACTATGCATCTTTATTTATTTCTTCTAAACACCCTTAGAAGCACATCAGTGCTCCATTAACTACCCAGCCAAGGACAGAGAGAAAAGAACACTGTCTGTCCATAAGGTAATGAATCAAGAAATACTTGCTCCCTCCTGGTATATTCCAAGGACATTATCTATGCTAACTTCTCCGTGCTCTGTGTCAGACTCTCACACCATTCTCCGTTTCAGGCCAGGACTTTTGTGTCCCTGAAAAAGAGTTTTGTAAGGACCTGCAAAAGTTTTCTTAGACCCTCGTATCACCACATAAAGTCTAATGATATTGTTTAATGTCTACCAGTAGTCAGAATGCAGGTAACTATTTGGTCTACTTACTTGTCTCCAGCATTAAATGGTAAGATTCTTGAGGACAAGGACATCATCTCGTTTTGTGTTATAACATGAAGACAGAATTCAACAAATGGGTAATAAGTGAAATGTCATCCATAGCATGTGGGCAATGATTATCTTTCATACTCCACTATCTGGTTTCCCTTTCTTCTGAGCACATGGGAGGCTCACAGAAGGACAGCACAAGCCATGTGGCTACTTCTGGCCAATGGGATTTGGTGGAAGTGAAGTGTGTCACTTCCTGGCCAAAGCACTTAATAGCCAGTGTAAGACTTCTAGGACAATTTCCCCTCTGGGTGGTGTGAAAACAGTAATCAACACGGAGGTTCCTTAAGGATAAAAGCCATTTGGAATACTGAGCTATTACATGGAGCAGAGTTCCCCAGAGAGCAGCTCAGACCCTCAGGGGACTTTGATGAGCAAGAAATAAACCTGTTATGTTACGGAGATTTCAGGACTGTTTGTTACCACAGCATCACATAGCCCTCCCTGACTGATATTCCCTGAATGATACAGAGCAGACCACTGGAAGGAAGATGAAAGGAGATAAGACAGTTAAAGTTCTCAGCAATGGGTGGGCCTACTACTTACATTCCTTAAGCTATTATTGCCAAAGGTTAAGTGCCATTGGTCCATAATCTAAATCTTTGCCTTCAGCAAGGACTCAATATCACACCAGATGAAAGTAGCCATCATTATTATTTTAGGCATCACTACAGACATGTCCCCGCGTGACAGGGAATTTCACAGGGAACAGCAGGAAAGAGTGGGGGTGGTTCAGATCCATATGGTCACTCAGGGGCCCAGCAACTGCACCATTTTCAACAAATAGCTCCCAAGGTCAAGCGAGAGTCAACTGGAGGATGGGGGAAGGAGAGGTAAAGAGAATCCCACAGGGGATTTGGGGGCCAGTCCTGAAGGTGGCATCTATCACTTCTTCCCACATTTCACTGGGGGGGACTCAATGACATTTCACCACTCAGATAAAAGGTAGGCTGGAAATGTGTCCCTAGCCAGGCAGCTCTTCATCAGTTATTTGAATTTGTTGCAAAAGAAGAGCACAAGTGATCAGCAGATACGCAGCCACTGTGCCACAGTACCCTTTAATATTTTCAGAAAGCAATTTCCCAATACCTATGAGATATCTGCTTTTGCAAAGCACCCCCCAACCCACACACTAGGGAATGCCATCCTTCCATCTAGTGCAAACCTCCAAAGTTACAGTAAAAAAAAAAAAAAAATCACTGCTTTTTTTTATGTAGCAGAAAAAATATCCTCCCACATAGGGTGAATTCAGTCACTACCTCCCTCACCCTATTAATAAAAAATAGACAAATCCCCCCTTTAGCTGGTATTTCCTCCTGGTTTAGTTCCAACATGGTTCTAGGTTTCCTTTCATGTTCCTACAAAAAAAAAAAAAAAAAAAAAAAAAAAAAAAAAAAACCCAGGCACCAAAATAGGAGAGAGAACTACATTATTGTAATGTCCTCAAGTTTCTAAGACCTTCACAGAATGTATAATTGAGAATACAGTTTCAATTTGAAGTAAGTATAAATACACAAGGACCAAACAACATGTATATGTTTAATCAGGCACATAATCACTTTTAAACACTAGGGTATAATTATCTTTATCACAGTTACGATATGATACAGAGAAAATGATTCACAGAAATAAAATCAGGCTGTCTTTCTAAAGGCAGATTTTAAAGAATGTATCATAATCTGGCCTGATCACCTTGGGGGAAGTCCTGAGCCTATCCCAAAGCGATTTCATACGGGATTCTGGCTGTTGGTCTTTAAGAGAAGATATGGATGGGAAACCTTGCCAAACTAAGATCAACCCCTTTAGGCAGATGGACGACGCCTTTATCACTCATCACAGTGCTCTCGCTTCTGGTCTGAAAGTCTTGACAGTGAGCTGGCACTGACTGGTGAGAAGATGCAGTAAAAGCAGAGAGCACCCAACCCAGTCACGCGAGCGAACCTGGGCCGAGCTACCGTGAAAGGTACGGAGGATTTGAACAATGTGCATTATCTCAGTTATGCTGGAGGTACCAAAGGTAACCCTGTTTTTCCACACGAGGACAATGATCCTAAGAGAGGCGACTTCCACATGATCCCACAGACAATAAGTAGCAGAGTCAAAACTAAAACCAAATCTTCCTGAGAACACAGCTCAAGCACTGGCCTCCCCGACTATAATCTGCCCGCTGAAGAGTTAAAATTCTCAAGAAGGGAAAGGAAATTCACTGACAGACGTGAGAGAGGCATTGGCCAGTTGACAATCATGCAGGCTGTCTCAACACCAATGGAAGGCGTCTTCTAGAAACAAGCTAAGTGAGAGCAGAAGCTGGAGGAACGAGAAATGTGCTTCGCATGCGTTCATCTGCTGTCCTGTAGGACACCTATCCCATCCGTGCTGGAGAAAAGGACAGCTGCAGGACTGTCCCTGTGATGCCAGTGGGTGTCACTGCCTCCCACGGTGCTCCAGAGGGAAGCTGCAGCCGGCAGCAGGGGATGGCCTGCCAAGCTCCCAGCTCTCCCTGCAGCTGAGCTCCACACTCATGCCTTCTCCACTAACTATCCCTTTCCTGAGGTGTGTCAGCCTGTGCGTGTCACAGAGTCGGCCACCTCCCGTGCTAGTGACCGGCCCCATCAGTAATGTTATCCAGGGAGTCACTAGCCCTCCAAACTCACTGCTTCTCAAGCTACATGTACAGTCAAAATAAGACGGATCGCAAGAAGCAGGATTATGGGTGATGTGGATTCAGATCGAAGGAGATGAATTTGTAAAGCCTTTCCCAAGTCACAGCACGCTCCAAGCCTGATCCGCCTGAATGGCCAACTTCCCCCAGTCCTTTTACTTAAGAGACAAGCCAGGGTAAGATCACACATCCTTTTTTCTTTCTTTTTTTAATTGGTTTTGAGAGGTATACAGACAGTGAGCCTGGGAGCTGGAGAGACAGAGAGAATCCCAAGCAGGCTCAGCACTGTCAGCACAGAGCTTGACACGGGGCTTGAACCCAGCAACCGTGAGATCATGATCTGAGCTGAGATCAACAGTCACACACTTAACCCACTGAACCACGCAGGTGCCCCTAAGGTAACATCTTTAAAGAAGCGCCTCAGAGTGGAAAGAGCCCCAGCCCAGAGTGGGAGAGAATCATCCTTTATCACTTTCTAGGAGGAGAGTCTGATATCTACAGCAGTGTTCAGCAAGGGATGTGTGTAACAGCCAGAGCCACTCCGCCAAGCTCCATGTCTGCTGGCCGCTTTAATGCCAACTCCTCAAAGGGCACTGTCTCCACCCACATGACAGCGACTATAAAGTCTAGGGTAATGGGGCTCTCGCTCCACTACTGGCACTCTAAGCGGATCAAGGGGAAATTGAAGAGTTGTCCGGTTTCTACAGAAGGACACAGTGCTGTTGACCTGCTTTCTTAATAAAGTGAACCCACCTAGACAGGAGTACAAGGTCCCTGAGGGAAGGTATTCATTTTGTTCACTGCTAAGTCCCTAGTACAGTGCTAGGGACACAGTAGGCACTGAATAAAACATTTACTGAATTAACCTCCATGAAAGCAAATGCAAGCAGTTTAAAAATGCAGCGCCTATCTGGAGAAGAACTAGAAACAATGTCTGCCTATGGTTCATGCTAAATAGTGTTGTAATGGATTAGGTGTGTGTGTGTGTGTGTGTGTGTGTGTGTGTGTGTGTGTGTGTGTGTTAAATGTGTATGTATGCATATATAACATACATACATACATATATACATACTTAGGAGAGGGGAGTGTCTGTCAGATAAGAGCCCAATCAAAACTAAACATTCTTATTACTTTCATGTGTACAGTTTTTTTTGTTGTTTTTGTTGTTTTTTAAATAAGCTCTACGCCCAATGTAGGGCTTGAACTCACAACCTCGAGATCAAGAGCCACACAGTCTATGGACTGAGCCAGCCAGGAGCCCCTCACGTGTACAGTTTTGAGTCTGTAAGTAGAATTAAAATTTTTTAACCTTTAACATTTCAAAAGTAACACAAACTCATTAAAGAAAATGTGCAAAATACATCATTAAATATTCAACAACTTGTGGGTGTCAAGGGGTTATTTTGTATCCCATACAGACCTTAGTACACATCAGTTGCTTAAATATTCATTATGAAATTAAACATTGCTACAAAGTACTTAAACGATGTTATTAAGTTCCCACTATGTGAAGTGATGCAACATTCTGCAAGAATTGCAATAGGACTTTATGGACTAACAAACAAGGGCCTAGGACACTTGCTAACTATACATTTGAAGAAAAATGCTGTGTATCATTTCTTTTATATTCGAGTGAAATATACTTGCACATGCAACGTAAAGCCACAAAAAATGCACAAAGTGATCACCAAATTGTTAACAGGGACGAGGAGAGGAGTAGCATTGTGTAATTTGTATATAAAATTATAATAATCATAATAACAGAAGTGATTAATCAAACATTATCAAAATTTGTGAAAACTGAGAAAAGAAAAATCATCCTCAGTCAGACCTCCCACGATAATGACTAATGTTTTTAACATATCCTATTTTATAAATCCATTCAAGGGATATTTACTGAATGTCTGCAACGGGTCCAGCATTCCGTAGGTGCGTTCCTCTTTTTTGTCTGTGTAATAAATATTTCCTGACAAATCCTTTCCCCCTATTCAATCAATTTAACGAGGCATGCCTCCAGGAGGCGTAGGAGAACCCCAAGATTCTCCATAATGAGCAGATGATCAGTAAGGATTCCTAGAGAATTGGCAGGCAATAGGTCCTTGTATTTCTCAATCAAAACCTCCCCTCCCTCTTCCACCACCTCACCTCAACGCACACACCCCCTGCCTCTTATTTCATTAAAGCCTAACGAATCAAGTCAGGAAGGAAAATACATTTGAAACACGCACAGTACACAAAGCACTCAGAGCACGAGGACTAGGCCATAGATCATGGCTGCCTAGTATCGATTCCTGAAAGGAATGCCCTCCCAGGTTAGAATGCTCTGTTCTCTCTGGAATGCTGCCCCCCACCCCACCCCACCGCCAGTGTCTTTTTTAGGGCACGCTTCCTCCTTCTTCTTGCCCTCCAGTCCTGCCCAGGTTCTCGGGGGCCCTCAGAACAGCTCATATGACTATGGGAAGAGCCTCTGACAATCTCTGAAGAGGACTTGTGGGAATAGACCCCCTTTGTTTGCAGTTATCAAAACAAATTATGCGCTACATGCCTGAGATGATGTTGACTCCAAGATGTCCTCCCTGGGGTCCTGCAAACTCACAAATGTGAATTCCAGTCTTTTGTAGTATAAAGGCCAATCGAAAGCACACACTGATCTGAATAGAGCCTGCTTCTTAGCGATTCCATGGGGAATCTACATTTAAAGTACAATAACATTATTCTGAAAACGGGGTGATTAGTGGCCCTGAATAAGGAGCTATAATACTCTTATAATCAATGTTTCTAGAAGGTTAGCATCTAACTGTTCGAAACCTCTTCCTTTTCCCCATCCCTCCCTTAACCAAGGCGGCCATCAAGGACAGGGGTTCAAAGCTAATTGAGTCTTTAAAAGTAAAATAGTTATAATAATTGAAGAAAAAAATATTAGCTATTGCCACACTTAAACAAATGCCACATGGCACATAAATAGTGCCATCTGCTATAACTTCTCCTGAGTAGGAAGCTGGCAGATATTGCATAATATCTACATATGACTGATAATTTTTAGCCAAGTCTAAATAAAAAGGTGCTTTGTCTTCATGTACTGCTTAAAAAGCTAGAGATACGTAAGATTAACAATAAAGCAGGCTCTCAGTGTTTACTTCTCTCATTAAACATAGGTATAAAAATTACGTGTGTGTGCGCTTATATGTGTGCCTTTGAGCCTTGTTTGAGTGCAAACTTGATCAATAATGCTATACATTTCTATCTTTTGTACAGAAAATGCTCCATTTTACCCATTTGGAGGTGTTCCAGGAAGGCCTAAAGTACAAGGCTTTGCTTACGGAGGGTGCACTGAGAGTTAAAGCAATAAAAACACTCACTTTCAGAAGGAAAGTGTATTTTACAGTCAAGGGGGTCCATTACACAGTGGAGATAATTTGTACAAACTGAAAAAAATAAATCCATGGTCAATGAAATTGTGTCCTTGTAGAACACTTCAAGTTTCCTAATATATGATGGAATTAGTGTAGTCAGATTTCATTGAAGCACATGGCTCCGCGGTCCATTATTTAAACAGCTCTGTCAGTCATGAAAGAATACTTCAAGTGCACGACAACAAAATGCTATCAATACTGAAGGTCGTCCTCTAAATCAGAAGGGAACGCAAGGGTTTCCTAACGACTTCTCCTCAAACAAATTACCGGGAGGCCGAACCAAAATGAATTTTATTATTGAGGACAAGTGAATTGTACAGTACTTATAGCAAACACATTAGAAGATTAAAATTGATTGAAGGAGACTGGATTTGAAAAGATATAAATAGGGAAGACATGAAAAAATCTGTTCAAAGTGAACTTATGAAAAGGGCTGTAGAATTCAGCCACTGGCCAATGGCTTTCAAAAACGATGCTTCAGTTTTCTCTGGAAAGGGAAGGAAAGATGCTGGACTGTGGATGGTGGTGAAGGTTATGCATGGGTGTGCTGAGGGCACAGGGTAAGCACCCACAGAAAACACACAGCAGAGACATATATGGTGGACAGGGTCCCTGTGGCAAAAATCAGACTTTGCCACGTGACTATGTGACCTGCTTGCAACTTACCAAAGGAAAGTTGAGCTTAACTCCACTTCGGCAGTCCGACTAGGGATCTTCAATCCCTTCAAGAACTGCTGAGGAAAACACAAATCACCCCTGCACTCATTAGCCATGGGACAGTCCAAATAATACAAGACAACACTTCTTAACTGCTCTCCATGTGGCAAGCATTCTTCCACGTGCTTCACATGAACTGACTGAATCTTCACAACCCTAGGAGGTGGCTGCTGATACTATCCCCATTTTATAGCAGAGAATACTGAGTCACAGAAGCATAAAGGAGATCCCCTGTTCACAAGGAATATCAAGAGGCAGGCACAGTGTTCAAAGTTGGGCTGCTGACATGAGAATCTGGGTTCTTAATTATTGTACTTTAAGAGTTCATCTCAGTAATCAAACCACCCACCCAAATGGGTCCTGGGATGGAAAAGAAAGTAGGGCAAAGACTTCTGGTATTCTGAGATACAAGTTCAATCCACACCTCTGTTCTGGGAAACTGAATAAGGTATATGCTACCAGTCTCCACAATGGCCCCCGAGGATCGCCACCTCGTGGTATCCACACTCCTGTACCTCACATTGTATCACGGCTGGTCTGTTTGCAGAACACAGCAGAAGTGATGATATGTCACTCTGAGATTGGGTTACAAAACACTGTGACTTCTATTTTAGAGCCTCTCTCTCTCTTTCTCTTTCATTCTGCCCTTCCCTCCCTCTTTTCCTCCCCACCCCCCACCTCCCCATCGCTGCCTTTCTCTCTCAACACTCACTCTGGGGAAGGCCAGCTGCCAAGTCACCAGGACACTCTACTAATCATGCAGAGAGGCCCATGTGGCAAGGAACTGAGACCTGCCAACATCCACATGAGTGAACTAGGAAGCGGATCCTCCAGCCTTAATGTAATTGCTACCCCTGCTGACAACTTAACAACAACCTGAGGAAGGAGGGTCCCTGAGCCAGAAACACCCAGCTAAGCCACTCCCAAATTCCTCACCTTCAGAAACAATGTGGGATGATAAATACTTGCTGTTTTAAGAAACTCATCTTGGGAGTAATTTGTTATGCAGCATTAGATAACTAATACATGCTATTACCTGCAAAGTTGAGCTTTCAAGGACTGTAAATAGTAGGGTTTGTTCATGAAGCCCTCCATGCTTAATTCATTCCTTTACACAGGGCAGCTCAGTTAGATACCTTAATCCAAAATCCATTTCTGAGAGGGTGCCTAGGTGGCTCAGTAGGTTAAGCATCAGACTTTGGCTCAGGTCATGATCTCATGGTTTCTGAGTTCAAGCCCCATGTCAGGCTCTGAGCTGTCACCTCAGAGCCTGGAGCCTGTGTCAGATTCTGTGTCTCCCTCTCTCCTCAAAATAAGTAAACATTATTAAAAAAATTTTTTAAGGGGCGCCTGGGTGGCGCAGTCGGTTAAGCGTCCGACTTCAGCCAGGTCACGATCTCGCGGTCCGGGAGTTCGAGCCCCGCGTCGGGCTCTGGGCTGATGGCTCAGAGCCTGGAGCCTGTTTCCGATTCTGTGTCCCCCTCTCTCTCTGCCCCTCCCCCGTTCATGCTCTGTCTCTCTGTCCCAAAAATAAATAAACGTTGAAAAAAAAATTAAAAAAAAAAAATTTTTTAAGGAAAAAAAAAACCCAAGGTCTCCTTCCTTGTATTCTAGTGGATAGACACTGGAAATAAGTAAGTAGATACAAATAAGAAAAAACCAGGAAATGTTACTATACAAATAATACAGAACACTGAAATAAGGGATGACTGTGTTACTCTGGATACAGTAGTCAAGAAGGGCCTCCCTGAAGAGGGATATTTGAGAAAAGGCCTGGATATGGAGAAAATCCCAGCCAAGAAGAGATCTGGAAAGAAAAGCCCAAGTAGCTTGGTCTCTGAAGTAGTTACATCATCTCTGGCATGACACCTAACATTGGGGTCTTATGTCTCCTATCTGTATACTCAACACAAAAATAATGTCCCTCACAAGCTAAAGAGAATAAAGTAAGATTCTATATATGAAAGAAACTTGAAATTTAAGAGGCCGCCACTCATTGTACCCCATTTAAAAATAGCACGACTACTTTGGCCCAGCTTTGAAATCACCAAGGCTGGGGCAATGCTATCCCCCAAACCAAAGGCACTGCAGGGAAATTTGGACAGCCTGCTGATTTAATAGAGTATCAATCTCAAGGGAAACTAACTCAGTTATAGAACAGTCTGACCATTAATTTCAATGATTTGACTGTGTAATATAATGTTTCAATCCTAGAACACAATTTAAACTGGGACAGGTAGTCATTACTTAACTTAGAGTCTGCAAATTCATCTCCGACATGTCAATTTTTTGTAGTCTATGTTCAAAGACTTGCCAAAAAAGATATGGGGAAAATATTTCAAAGTCTATGAAATCTAGCATCTCGATATCAAATAGTGCCTCGACTGCTACTGTAGATAAAAACGGTGATAGAAATTTTTATTAAAACAGTAAGCAAAGGGTAAGCATGCTTGTCAAACACAGATCCCGCTTTCCATACAGATGAGTGCAGTGAAAACAGTAAGGATGAAAAATGGGATGCGTACTGATTCAGCCAGCGGTGAAGGGGGTAATGGGGAGAGTAAGAAGAGAGTCAAAACAGGGACCTACCAGTGATACCTTCTAAAGAAAATGACAAGACACAAAATAAAATGATATTTTGGCACAAAAATGTTTCAACTAATACTCAAAAAAGAAGCAGCCTGTGGTTTGAAACTAAAAAATTAATTGCCCATTAATTGAGAAAGTCTCTTTTGATTGAGGGATCCAACATCTCAGTCTGGGGACCAGTGCAAAGGAAAATTGAGAAAATGTCAAATTAGACATTGTCAGGATGTCTAGCCACAAAAATTACACAGACGAGAATGAAAATACTGTCAGTGCACATCCCAAAAAGCATTGCTTCTGGTATGATGATGCTGGGGATGGACACGTGATCAGGTGTAGCTATTCCCCATGATGCTGTGGGAGGAGATCTTAGTTGCTGTTCACTAAAAACTTCTCCTTCAGGGCAGAACAAGAGACTGAACTGCCTTGCCTGCTTGAATTTAGGTGCAGGCAAATGTCTTGCTTTGGCTAATGCAATGTGAACAGAGGTGACACATGTCACTTTGGGATAGAAGCTTTAAGAACCAGTGTGCAATTAACCTTGTCCTTTCCTTGTCCCAGTAATTGTAGAAGAACGGAAGCGGAGCCCGTGACCCCAAGTAAGGGAGAAAACAGAGCAGCACTCCCAGTCAGCCCACAGCAGACCTAGACAATGCATGAGAAACAAACAATTTTAACAACTGTCCTTTGAAGCCAAGCAAGTTGGGGTTGTTTGTCACTAGAGAGTGATCTGCCCTATCCTGACAGATATCCTCATTTAGCTACTAATCTTTCTAGGCCTCCTTTCCCCAGGCGAGCCTTCCAGAAAAAGTTAAAGACGAAGTTATTTGACATCTTGGGGGGCTCTGGCTATTTTGCATTATGCCTTTTCTATAAGGAGCAGTTTTCGGCTTTCAGTTCTTCCTCTCCCCTTTTGCAAATGCCTTTGGACTTTCAAAAGCAAGTGCTTACTTTGCATTTTCCTCAGCACTGTGGATAAGCAAATGCCCCACATATTTTCATTTAAAACACTAGGATGTGTTTGATGTGTAAATGACGCTTTTCAGAAGGCTCTCTTGAGTTTTGGTGCCATTCCATTCCCTCATTCACGATGGTGTGAGGGTTCTTACCCTCACCAAGCTTACTGTCTTTCCAGAGAAGACTAAGGAAGCTAGAGCAATAAGCAATGAATGCTATGAGCACACAAAGGGATAAGGAGAAATGTATGGGGAGAGGGGTGGCTAGAGGTGGCCAGAGGGGGCTTCTGGGGAGGCAGTAAAGACAAAACAAATCAAGAAGAGGCAAAGTGTTCTGGGCAGGGGGTGCAAATGGCTGGAGATGAGAGAGACAAAGACACTGAGAACAACTGAAGGCTGCCAAGTGTGGTGTGTTATGGGTGGCATAGAGAGCAATGCAGCTGGAGGAAGGCAGGAGACTGCTCCTGAAAGCCCTTGAAATCACGCTAGACACGTTGGATTTATCTGAAGGGGAATGCAGAGCTACTGGAGGTGGGGTGACATCATCAGGTTTGTTTACTAAAGAGCATTTTAGCTCCACTCTGAGAAAGGCTTGAAGAGGATAAATACACAAAAGACAGTGATGTTAGTTACCAAGATATCACAGCAAAAGATCACTGTGGCCTGGATGAAAGACAGTGAACACAGAGATAGACGCGTAAAAGATCTGAGGTGTATTTTGAAGACTGAATTGGAGAAATGTGATTTAACTTCACTTTTTGCCTGCAGCAGGGTTACATTTTTGGTGGTAGAAATAATTGCAGATTTTTCACTCTGTGAAAACCCCATTAATCATTTCACTGGAGTCCCTTCATATAAATATAGGACCGCAGCCACACTGAAACCTCGAAACATATGATCGAGATCCTTATTAGCACCACGATTGCATTTAGGATTGTGTTTATTTCCCAAAAGGCTACATTACTTGCATCCCGGCATCCGATCTTAACTCCTCCAGTAAGAAGAGATGTCTATGGAAAGTACTATGAAGTCACTTCCGTATAGTATGTGCAATTATTAGACTGCTTCCCAGAAATGTACAGGACACTTGAATGTATCTAAATCTCACTTGCCATTTGTTTTTTGAGGACACCTCTCAAAAAACATCTTATTTACCTACGCCTTACAATATTTTTTCCCCTTGGAAGGAAAGGAAGAAGAGAAGTTGGGAACTCTAGGCTTTAGGGTCATGCTGGCTATTTTGACTCCCAGCTCATCACTTACTAGCCATCTGATCTGGGCGGGGGTGGGGGACGGGGGGCGGGGATGGTTCTTTCTAAATCCCAGTTTCTCCTCTGATGAAGGGGGGTAATAATAGGATAGGCATAAATGGATTACGATGAGCACTCCAAGAAATAATGATGGGGAGTATTTAGAGTAATGCCAGGAGCATAGCCCACAGTAAGGTCTCAAAAAACGTTCTAAACTGGTAATGTCAACAGACAACGGTTCTAAAACTCCTGTATGTTACAAAGGATGCTGAGATTGTTGTTTGGAAAATGGCACAGTGTCACAGACTCTGCAGAATTAACCTAGCCAGTCAGTCATGAAAGAATACAACACAATGATTTCTTGCATATCACTTGTGCATTAGGTACTGTGCTAGGGTCTAGAGAAAAGCATTAAATCAGTATATAGAGTCCATGCCTTTCCTGCATCCTCTCATCTAATTGTGCAGACAACATCAAACTCACGATGAATACTGCAGCGAGCCTCAAAGAAGGTACATCACACAGAGGAAAGGACCCATGTAGGGGTTACAGAGGCTGAGTCCACGGTGCTCTGCCTTACAAAATAGTCACAGTCACGAAAGAAAAAATTCAAGGCGTACAGTAGTTTATGCAGACTACTCAACTTGCAGCAATGTTTTCAATTAGATTAAAAAAAAAAAAAGGCAACTTTTGTAGAATATGAACCTCCAAGGAGTTTTAAAGGGTATTTCATAAACAACTATTTCACATGGTCCAAGTAAGGAGTTCCAGATCCATGGTTGCTTTCTCACTTGTCAAACGAAGGTATTTATTAGAGCATGCAGGCTGTTTAGAAACTTGCACAACCACTTATAACCTATTAGTGAAACATCCAATTACACGCCTGGCCTCTTCATTAACTTCCCAGCCAAATACTTGGAGATCTGGGTTGTGTTAACCCTGCAACTCCTATTACCTGCTCTATCCCACATGGAAGGTAGAGCTGACCTACGTGATTATTATAGGTAATTATTGATGATGGTCATTAAATATTCACTATGTGATCTGAAGAAAGGTAAACGACTAACGGATACTATCTCATTCAAAGGAACCTTATGAAGTGGGTACTAATGTCATACCCATTTCACAGATAAGGCAATCGAGTTTTAAAGCAGTTAGCTTACTCACCGAAGTTCAGACAGCTAATGCCCTGATCATTTGGTTCCAGAGCAACAGCTTTTGAGTACAATTTTACACATCCATGAACTGCTTTGAACTAGGAGTCAAACTCTCTATTTCTATAGCCAACAGCAGGCTGAACATCTGTTATAATGGAAATTTAATAACATCCCAGTGAAAACTCAATGCCTCATAGCACTGACATGGCCTCACAGCTATCTCTACAAAAATCATTCTTGTCCAATATATCTAGATGGTTTTGATGTAAATATGATTGTCTTTTGCTTGGCTTACCTAAACTGTAGTGAGGTATACTAATTAACTGATACTTTCATAAAAATTGTTTACCAGAACCCAACTTTTGAATTTATGTCTATGAGATTAGCAACAAGAATACTGGCCCCTATACATGTTCAGAACTCTGTACGCTAATCACTTACAAAGCCATATTATGTTACTAAGAATTAAATTATTTAAAAATTTGGGGCGCCTGGGTGGCGCAGTCGGTTAAGCGTCCGACTTCAGCCAGGTCACGATCTCGCGGTCCGGGAGTTCGAGCCCCGCGTCGGGCTCTGGGCTGATGGCTCAGAGCCTGGAGCCTGTTTCCGATTCTGTGTCTCCCTCTCTCTCTGTCCCTCCCCGTTCATGCTCTGTCTCTCTCTGTCCCAAAAATAAATAAACGTTGAAAAAAAAAAATTCACTGTGGTGTCATTAGCATTCAGTCTTCCAGGAGCTTGCATATTAAAAAGAAAGAGGAGGAAGAGGAAGAAAAGAAAGGAACAACACAGAGAAAAAAAGGAGAGAAAGGGGAAAAAAATACGAAGAAGAGAGTCTGCAACCAGATTAAAATTTTCCCCTAAAATTGGTTTGTGCTACATGACAACCCCTCACTCTTCTAAAAATCATACATCTTCTTTTACACTATGTCCGTAATCAAAACATCCTTAAAACCACAACATTAAGTTAGCCTGATAGACTAAAGACTGGGAAGGTTTCTTCAGAATTGTTACAGACTATTGGGTAAATTCACATTTGGTACACATTCTAATTTTGAAAAACATGTTATTTACTTACTAGACTGTAACAGTTCTGCTGAACAGTTATAGACCACCAGGTAAATATGTATTTTGGAATGGATGCATACTAATTCTAAAACATGGATCATTTACCCACTAGAGTGTAACATTCTACTCTGCCATGTATAGCCCCTGCCCCATGAATCATTACCCTGGCGAACCATAGGGATACTTTCCAGTCATTTGCTTGGGCATGAGGCATGTTCATTCTAAGGAGGAAAGTCTCCCAAACTAGCATCAGATTTCTTTTTGATAGAAATATCAAAGTTCATATATTGCAAATTAAAACAGGACTAATTAAGAACAGTTGCATATAGCAACAATTAGGTGGATAATTAAACCTTTGGTTGGGGGTTACTGAAGTAGTCATTAAATGGATGGATAAAATTAGATGCTGAGCTTGAAATCTGCACATAAGCTGTCTACAATACCTGCCTCTGAGGGATGGACTCCAATTACATCATCTTGATGTGCCTTGTACTCATTTTATTCTTTCACATTAAATATTTATTGGACAACAATGTGCCAAGCACTGGGCTTGATCCTGGGGTTTCGGGGAACAGCAAAACAGATACCACTCCAGCCTTCCTGGAGCCTATGGTCTATGACTACAAACTGTATTAAGGCCATTAGAATATATTTTCAATGTAGAAGCCCAAATTCTCTGTTTAAAATATAAATCTTTATTTTACTACAGTAAAAGTCACAGTCTCTAATTACTTACAAGTCCTACATGATATTTGCCCCCACCCCACAACTCAATGCCTTCCCTCCCTAACATTTTCTGCTCCAGTCTCCCTGACCCTCTTGCTGTTCACTGAAACCAGGGGTACACTCAAGCCTTAGGGTTTTTTTTGTTTTGTTTTGACTGTTTGTTCTGCCTGAAATGTTCTTTCATCAAAAAACCACACAGCTCACTCCTTCACCTTCTAGTCTTTGCTAAAATGTCACCTTTACAATGAGGCCCATCCTGATTCCCCTCCCCCTTCATTTAAAACTTTGATTCTTCCACTCCTATTCTCTGTTTCTTCCTATCCTTTTCCCTTTTTCCTTTTACCATAATACTTGTCACCTTCTACAATGACTTTCTTATTTATATGCACTTTTCATGGTCTTTGTGCCCCACTAGAATGTAGGCTCCATGAGGGCTTGAACATGTGCCTCAGTGATGGGTCCCTCATGTGAAGATGAACGCCTGGTACACAGAAGGTGCTCAGAATACACACACACAAACACACACATACATACATACATATATACACACATACAGATATACATATACTTATACAAATATATGCACGTATAAGAGTAGAAGAAACATATAAATTGCTATGAGATCACACGCAAATCAATTTTCATCTACCCTAGGGAGCTGGAGTTGGGGTAAGGTGGGAATTCCAGGAAAGGCTTAACCAGGAGAAGTGGCACTTTTCAGCTGAAACTGAAATGAGAAGTAAGAAGTAAATGAGAGGGGCAGAGGGAACAGAACGTGCCCAGTGCCCCAATCGGGAAGAGCTTGATGTGCTCGCAACATGGCTGTAGCACATGAGCTAGTGGGCTTGAAGATTTAATAGAAAGGGGAAACCATGTTCTGTTCACTGAAGCCTGTTCTTCACCTAGGAGAGGGAAACAGAGAAAGAATGGATGAAGAATGAATATACCATGGCTTTGGCATTTTGTTTTCATTTGTTTTGTTTAATTAGCCATTTTGGGTTATAAGGCACAATTTTCCTAGACATTGACAGGACAGCTGCACGTTCCCAGGACAAATGCCGAAAGCCCTGTGTCAATTTGCAGGCCAAACTTCTGAAGGTCACGATGAAGTTCTGAATGAAACAGCTGATTTCCCGGAGTCCTCCCAACATGGCAGGCGACTCAAATTACAAAATTCAAGAAGCTTCCAGTTTCCTGAACAAGAAGTCCGTGTTACTTAGAAAGTGCATAGTTGTGGACAAACTCTCCTCCTCTTCCTTAAAAGAGAAGATGATACTGCAATTACCTCAGTGAGGAGACCAGAGGCAGCAGCACAAGGCCCTTTTCTTTCTCAATTTGCTGCCTCTCCTTGCATTCCAACAACGGGAGGTGGGGACCAGACACATGAAGTCATTTCACCCAACACTAACCCAACACACCTGTACATTCTCCACCTCTATCACATGCTCCCCAGCCCTCCTGGCAGAAGGCATGTTTTGAAAGATTTGTAAAGCACTCATTTGGAGTACATAATAACTTAATATTAATTCAAATGACTAAAACTTACAGCATAAAAAAAAGAGAGAAAAAAGGCTCCAATTGTGGAAAATATATCTCAATTGTCCTAGAAAATGTCTCACAGTGACAGCAATGTATCCCATGAGCAGAAATAAGGTTGTTTCAGGCAGGAATTTAATTAAGATGAGTCGGTCATGCCATGAGCAGTACACGGCCAAAGAAGCATTAGTGAGGTATTTACCACACGGATGTGGAGAACACACAATATTAAAATGCCCAATAAATTAGCCTACAAATCTACTTAGCTCTACATTTGTCCTGCATCACCAAATAAAACATTGCCTTGAAATGGAACCGTCTGAGATTTTTCACACCAAATCAATTTACACCGAATAAGGAAAATGCTTATACAACTCCTGGGCTGCTGTTTGCAATGAGATGCTTGGTAGGAGAGAAACTTTTCTCCTTCTCTATTTCATCAGACACAGAATGGGAATTAATCAGCGATACCTAACTACCCTTTCAAAAGGACTCCAGCAACATCCCCAGAAACACTTTGTTTCTTTGAACATTCCTGAACAATAGACAGTCACCAACTTTTAATAATTCCCTATATTACTGGAGACTGTGTAAAAGGATTTTAAATCACAAGATTGATGACAATGTAATAAATTAGAAAAAACTGTGGCTGTTACTGTGAAATCTTAGTGCCCCAGTGTGGTTCACATCTCAATTTCTTGATGTAATACGATTTGAGTATAATTATTAACAATTATTATCAAAGCATTCATAAGCTTTTCCCCCCACTGTGAAAGCAAAGACTCTTTTTTATATCCTATTTTTAATCTTAATTCATGGGTGTCACACATCACCCACAAAAGAAGGGCATGGTGATTCCAAAATGTCTGTTTTGACAGATTGCTCTTTCCCACTTCTTTTATATTATAAATATTTAATACATGATTCAACAATGAATGACAAAATCTAGCTCTGTGATCATCCAGTTAAGTGAAATCTCCCCTACTCTTCCTCCTCCTCAAAAGACAGTCAACCCGTCTTGACACAGGAGCAAGGAGGGGTCAAAATACAACACCTGCATGAATATAAGCCCCGATGGACCCAAGTCCTAAGAAATTTCCCATTAATTCATTTTTCTGCCACTTTTTCTTTTAAATGCAAATTTCGAGGAAAAGACCACTGCAATATATGTAATTGTCTATATTGTGCAATTATAACAAAACAATTCTGTGATGGTACCATGTCATCATTTAAATGCATGCCATCTTATCTCTCCCTATATATTAATCTAAAATGGAATCAGGAAAGTGACAAGAACATCTCATAATGGAACACCCAGTGAATGGCTGATTTGCCTTTCATTGTCCGCAAGCCTTAATGTGCTGTGGACTTCCTGGGAACAAATGAGACCTCGGCAGCGACATGTTTTCATTTTATCACATTTATTTAAGATGACCGAGGACAGTGCCCAATATTTATTCACCACGTTCAACATTTGCCATCATCAGAATAAAAGGCGAGACGGCACAGTTTGAACAACATCTGGTAATTCCAAAGAGATAGTGTCACTTGAAGAACAAATGAACCTTTAGTTAATAAAATCTCCCCCTGACTGACAAAGATGGCTTTTTGTACACATGCAGGATCCACGATAAGCAGATAGAGAAATGGAGATAAGGAGCACCCGATTCCTACAAAGGGAAGTCAATGTGCCCATGTTTAAATAAAGACAGGGTTTATTACTGGTCTTTTATGAATCATGATAAATTAAATGTCCTGAGTTCTGGAGGGATAAAAGATTTAAATTATACTTCTGAAAGCCATGGGAAGTTTCACTACCCTCAAAATGCGCTAAAGCCTCAAAGTAAGAATAATATTGCCAGGACCAAAAAGTAGCTGGTTTCAATCAAGAAGCCTTTCATCCAGTAATGCCTGAGTTAATAGAGTGGATTATATGCTGAATATCTATGACCCCAAACCTTTATGCAGCCAATATGTAACATGAACCTACTAAGAATTAGACACTGCTCTAGGCACTTGGAAGAGGCAAGTGTCTAACGTGAATGTAACTATACCCACGTGTCTAGTCTATGCAACTAAAGATACATATGCACGCACACATGCTCTAGATGGGGTGATGTCCTTCAATATGTGAAGAATGGGGCTTTGGCCTATCATTGAGTCACAGTCCATATTTCATACCATATTTCATTCCATTATCATACCACTGGTATCGATGGGTTATAACTAATTATGCCCCACAGACAGGATTTCATTGAGAGAAAACTAATTCAAGAGAAGCCTTTTATACACATGGATCTTGGCTGATATGCAATGAAGAGAACATCCTCTGATCCCCAGGGACTCCAAATTTTCAAAAAGTATTTATGGTAGAAATGTCAGGACGATCATAATAAGTGGACCTCCTAAAGAAGGTAAATATATTATATCACAGCTCTCTTGATACTATTATGAGAAGGTTAAGTCTATGAAAACTCTTGAGGGCTGTAAAAAGTCATGCAGACACAGAGATTATTCTTAAAGTTTAGAGCCAAAGTGAGTGGTCCTTGGCACAGCAAAGTGCCTGGCGTAAGGGGGGCAGTGTGGAAATTTAGAGGCATTGGCTTTGATCCATTCTTCCTTCTTCCCGAACAGTTTGTTCCTCGTGGTACCTGCCTTAGATTCAGATCTTATTCAAACCCAAGTTATTATTTTTTTAAAACTGATAACCACTACAGTTGTTATTTTTGAGGTCATTACTAGACATGAAGAGGGTAAGGTGCGGGGAGGATGGCACATATTTTTTCCCTTCTCCCTACAGTTCCATGTGAAAGAACTCCCTCAGGGTAATATTCCAGGTCTTCCCATAATTCCTCATTCTTCCACCCCTAAGAAGGAATCGTTTATTTGACTGGTTACTCTGGGGGAAAAAAAAAAAAAAACTAGGCACGCTCAATTCGGTCTCCTTAGCTCTTTTTTCAATTCCCCAGTGGGCAGAAAGGGTACACTCTGGTTCTCTTTCTCAGCCATAAGACTAGGGAGTATGCAGAGAAGCTGTGAAAAGGGAGAAATCACAGGAAGGGGCTCCAGTGGCCTACTCTGTCAACGACTGATGGATAAGTCTCAACAAATTTGGAGACCATAAGGAAACTCATTTGGTCATACATTTTAATTTTAGATTTCATTAATAAAATGTATTTCATTTATTTCATTAATAAAAACACTTTGTTATTGCTGTTTTAAAAATAATAGCTTCATTGTGATATATTCGCACACCATAAAATTCACCTATTCAAAGTGAACAATTCAATAATTTTTAGTATGTTCACAGACTTGTGCAATTATCATCACAATTTAATTTGAGAACATTTTTTTTTTATCACCCCACAAGGAAGCCCCTATAGCATGTGCTCACTTCCTATCACTCTCTCCCTCCCAGCCCCTGGCACTAATCTACCTTCTTTCCATCTCTGTAGATTGACCTACTGTGGACATTTCATATGAATATGATCAGAACCTTGGAAATATCAGGCGAGGTGAAAGAAGTTTGTTTATTTCCTTTTTCCTCTCTGCTGTGCTACTTTCTCAGTCAGTTCTTACTCCGTCCAGGAATAAGAGGGTTTTATTTTTTGAGCTCCTAGAGCTACCACATACCTAGAGTGGTTTCTTGTGCTCTGTTTTACCAAAATCAAATCATTTCTTTAACACTTCATAATTTTAATTTTACCCAGATATGAAACTGCTATATTAAGGTCAGCATCCATTCATCCACTTATTCACGTATTCATACTTTCTTTTTTTTTTTTTAATGTTTATTTATTTTTGAGACAGAGGGAGACAGAGCGCAAGTGGGAGAGGGGCAGAGACAGAGGGAGACACAGAATCCGAAACAGGCTCCAGGCTCTGAACTGTCAGCACAGAGCCCAATGCGGGGCATGAACCCACAGACCATGAGATCATGACCTGAGCCGAAGTCGGACACTTAACCGACTGAGCCACCCAGGCGCCCCATCATCTATTCATACTTTCAAAACACATGTATTGATCCCTAAAATGGCTACCACACCCTGAAGCTCCTAAAATGAATATAATCTGGTACCTGCTCTCAGTGAGTTCACACTTAATTATTGAAAATGATTTAGGTACAAAATTTCATAAAATACAGAAAACAGATCCACTGGAATGTAAGTCTAAGAATCCTCAGATGCATTACAGTACTCGGCACCGTCCGCAGTTGCTGTTTCCATGCAATCTCTCTACCTTTTATGAAAATGTCCTGACCCGGTTCACTTGCTACCTTCCTATCTTCTTAGTGTCTTTCTCTCTTCTTCCATTCACTCAAGTGATCCTTTCTTAAGGTAAATCCTTGTTTGTTTTTCTTTTCAATCTGCCTTTCCTTGGAGACATTATCCATTCCTACTACCTCCACAGCAACTTGTGAGTAGCATAAAGATAAGTAACACGCGATATGGGACTTAGCCCTTGAGCTGAGACTTGAAGGACACACTGGGTTTGCGGTGGTGGGTGTAAGGTATATGTGCATATATGGAAGGATGTACATGGCATCAATTTCTACCAGGTAGCTCTGTCTTTCCTTTCTTCCCAATACCAATTAGTTAACTTATCTCAAAATGAGCAAAAATTACTTTTCCTATCCACACTTGATATATGTTCACAAAATAGTCCCGTCAACTCCACACATTATTCCCAGCAGTTGTCGCCTATGCCTGCACATCACAATCTTTATTTCAACCAAAGAGCTGCTGTCAGCTCTAAATCTGTGGCTTCACAGAAACTATTGATTTATGGCAATGACCCTTCTTGCCTGTGCACATCTCAAATCCACAGAGCGAGGGGAGCCCCGGAAATATTTATTCAGACAGATAAAATCCTCCCTATTTAACAGAACTGACTTCTATGACCAGTGGGCACATCTTGTTACCTAGGGACATTTCCAAAGGATTACACAGCAAGGCTTTGGCTGTGACTGTAAGTCACTGCCACTAAATTGTCAAAATAAATAACAGTAAAAATCAACCCTCAGAGAACGTGGGGGTAGCTGATGCTTTTTCTTTACAAAAAATAAAGAAATCTTTGCAGACACCGCCACCCCAGAACCACAGGCACGGCAAAGCCATGGTCAACTCCACCTTGTTTTTTGACATTGCTGAGGACGGTGAACCCTTAAGCCATGTCTCCTTTGAGCTGTTTGCAGACAAAGTTCCAAAAACAGCAGAGAACTTTCATGCTCTGAGCACTGGGGAGAACAGAAATGGTTACAAAGTTTCCTGCTTTCACAGGATTATTCCAGGATTTATGTGCCAGGGTGGTGACTTCACATGACATAATGGCACTGGCAGCAAGTCCATCTATGGGGAGAAATTTGATGATGAGAATTTCATCCTGAAGCATATACGTCCTGGCATCCTGTCCGTGGAAAATGCTGGACCCAAGACAAACGGTTCCCAGTTTTTCATCTGCACTGTCAAAACTGAGTGGTTGGACGGCAAGCACATCGTGTTTGGCAAGGTGAAGGAGGGCATGGACACCGTGAAAGCCATGGAGCACTTTGGGTCCAAGAATGGCAAGACCAGCAAGAAGATGACCACTGCTGAGTGTGGACAAACCTAATAAATCTGACTTGTGTTTTATCTTAACTACCAGATCATTCCTTCTGTAGCTCGGGAGAGCACCCCCTTTAGATCAAAATCTCCTATAATCTTTGTGCTCCTGTTGCAGTTCCATGGGTCCCTTTCAAGTCTACCTGGATTGCAAAGTGAAGTTTATGATAATGAAACAAAAGCTAAACAAACAGCATACTAATAATTCCTTATTTTTAATTGGAAAAAGAGTCCAACAGAGATAGAAAAAATATGTATCAACTAACAACTTATTACTTACTTTGTCATATTTTGTATAGCATAAAACACAATATAGCACTAGACATACTTTATAATACATAAATATATTAATAACATAACATATCTAAATATACTCTATATTAGTCTATATTAAATATATTACATATGCTATAACTACACAGTTTTGTGTGTATATGTATTCTATATACATTGTAAGTAAAAAAAGTATATACACATATATGAACATATACCATATAACTAAATTTTTGTGACAAGGGGAATATAAACATTTGATTTCTACTCTTTTCTAAGGGCTAAAAATTAAGAAGGTAAAAGAATCACTCACCAAACCTCAAAATTCTTCAAGAGTTCTTGTTTATCATAGTCATCAATGGATACAACACTGGGACAATGACTATTATTTAATCAGTAATTACCATATACCAGACAATCTTCTGACTATTTTGCAGGTAGTATCTCCTTCAATCAGAGAAAAGCCAACAAAAATGGATTTAAAAATTCACTTTAAAATGTATTAATCCCTTAAAATTTATTTTTGAAATCCATTAAAAATCCATTGTCAATAATTGTTTCCATTTTGGAGATAGCATTACTGAGTTTCAGATAAATGAATAAACTAGCCCAAGGTTTCAGTCATGGCAGACAATATCTGTCGGATCCCAGATGCTGGGCTATTATCTGTTGCTCTGAATGTCTCCTTGATATTAATTGTAGAGTTTTCCTTTTACAGTAAAAGGGCTCCTCTCCTTTAAACACTGTCACCATTTTCATCACTGGTCTAATTCAACTTAAAGTAAGATTTTCAAAGGAACCAAACTGATTGAATGTGTTCTACCTTTTCCAAACACTGGAATAGCTTGGCCATAACATGAACCCCACTGTGCCAACAAGAAGTGGTGAGTAATAAAGTGATTTCTAAAGCACTATCAATGGTACCAAGCAGAAATGGCATGGATATTTTTCCTTGCCTCCCTTGGTTGAATTGATGGATACTCCGAATTGACTAGAAAGTGGAAACGACTGGAAAAGGAGAAGAAAACCCTTTTGAAGTCCAGAAGACACACCCTTCCCCAGTCTTTTAAGGATTAGATAGGATTCTGAAGGACATTAAGCTAAAAGCTTCTCCCCTTCCAAAATGGCCAAAGAACTGAGAGAGAAGAATTATCTTGGCAGAATATGAGACCTAATACCATTGATAATCATAGCAGCACTGAAATCCAGGTTGGCTAAGGACCATTTCAGCCACATATAACTACTGCCTTATTAGCAATCATCAAAAATTGATAAATTGTTCATTTTGCTTCTAATCTGCAGATGATCTTATAGACAGATAGATTAATTATGCATTGCCAGGCAAGTCTTAAAGAATTGTATGCTGTAAGTGTTCATAATATTAAACAACTCTTCTTCAGATTATGTCAAAATTTATATTTTGAGTATGATCATTTGATTAATGTCTGTTCCATCAGCTTGTAGGCCTCATGAGTCAATAAGTAATAGCCGTTGCTTGATGAACACTCACTATGTGTTGGACATTATACAAGTAGTAGCTCCTTTAATCCTTACAATAGCTCCGTGAAGTAGCTATCTGCCCCCATTTTATAGATAAGACAATTTAAGTGTACAGTTGTTTGTTTGTTTTCCAATGTTTTTTTAAATGTTTATTGAGAGAGAGAGAGAGAGAGAGAGAGAGAATATGAATAAGCAGGGGAGGTCAGAGAGAGAGGGAGAGAGAGAATCCTAAGATTCTGTGCTCTCAGCATAGAGCCCAACCTGGGGTTCAAACCCCCAAACCGTGAAATCATGACCTGAGATGAAATCAAGAGTTGGATGCTTAACTGATTGAGCCACCCAGGTGGTCCTAAGTATAGCGTTGTTAAATAGATAGCCTGAAATCCCACAGAGAGTAATCCCACAGAAAGCCACAGACTGGACCCCAGGCAATCAACTTCCAAGCATGAGGGCAAAAGCTATGTATATTTTACCATCACATATCCCCCGAACATACTAGGTACTCTATAAAATTTGATGAATGAATGAAAAGGTGTTTTTTTCTGGTTTCGGCCATATCTACATGGACATGCAAAAAGGACCCTTGATTTGTGTTAATCATAGAGAGATGAACTTGTCCTCCTATAACTTAGAACTCAGAGCAATTACCATGTAAAATGAGGCCAGGTGAGGCAAATTCCCATGGGTCCCTCAACAAAAACCACCTTCCCCTACTTCTCTTACAGCAGTGGGCTGTCCTCCTGTATTCCTCCAAATGATTTTTAATGCCCACTTTCACATCCCCATAGTAAAACACAGCTAAACCCAAATGCTAATGGAGTGGCCCAAGTGCTTACTTCCTCAATTAGTCTTGTCCAGAAAAATTCACCAGAATTATATCCCTATGTGGAACCAGGCACTGTGCTACCAATCATGGAAGTTATTAAAAGGAAACTACAAAATGGTATCCTGTTTCCAAAGAAAGAAATGGATTCTTAAGAACTAAAATTAAAACTTGAACATTCTAGGTATTATAAGAAAGATACAAGTTCCAATGGGAACATAGAGGAAGAGGAAATTGGCTTGGGCCCTTGCTAGGAAAAAAAAATCATGAGGAAACAGTCAGAGATGGGTTGGGTGGGGGATGGCAAGGGAAGAGGGGATCCAGGCAGGACAAAGAGAACAGTTTTAGTGTGGAAACATTTGAGAAAAGTATTTTAGGTTGAGTCATTTAGTATACACTAGACTTTTACGGTGGGCTTGAAACTATCACCTCTATTAGGGCAATGTTCAGGAAGTGCCAGAAAATCTACTATAAAAGTAGATCCTCCCACGAAAAGCAGATAAAACTTGGCAAGCAGAGCAAACAACTGGGCAGCACTTGGCTGACTGCAAAAGAGTGAATGAGAGGGTCCCTTTACTTAACTTTATTTGTTTTATTGTCTGATCTACCCCAAATCCTTTACTTTGGGGAACCATCTTTATCCTACTTTATATTTATTTACATAGTTTAGGTGGAGCTCTACATCCCACCACCACCCCCCGCCTCATCCCTATGGAATGAGACTTAAGACCAATCAATCAGAAGATCCCAGTCTTGGGGTGCCTCGGTGGCTCAGTTGGTTAAGCGTCCGACTTCGGCTCAGGTCATGATCTCACAGTTCGTAGATTTGAGCCCTGCACCAGGCTCTGTGCTGGCAGCTCGGAGCCTGGAGCCTGCTTCAGATTCTGTGTCTCCCTCTCTCTCTGCTCCTCCCCTGCTCATGCTCGCTCTCTCTCTCTCTCTCTCTCTCCTTCAAAAATAAATAAAAACATTAAAAAAAAAAAAAAGAAGATCTCAGTCTTATAGTTCAGGGATTTGCTCAGTAGCAGGCATATGATTCAAATTGGCCAATCAGAGCCTTCCCTAGGATTTTTGAGGTATCCTCCAAAAGGTGATAACTTCTCAGAGGATGCATATAGTAGAAGCCCAGTGAACCCTGATATAAGATGGCAAGCAGCTCTAAGAGAGAATTAGAGTCCTTGTGACATCATTAAAGCTTGAGACTCAACCACACCTGAAGCCTACCTTTTGTGTTGTCTAGTTCCATAACCCACACTTTAAGTTTTCTTAAATATATTTGATGTGCATGTGTGTGTGTTTATTTTTTCATGTGAAAGTGGAGGAATCCTGATGAAATCAGTGCCTAAATATCCTGTAACATAACACATTATAATTCTGAGCTGGTTGTAGCTCTCCTTCTCATAATAAAACCTAGTGAGCTTAAAGAGATGTGATACACTTCCCCAGTTTCTTTGTTATTAAGAACCCCTTTGGAATCCTCATCTCTGTTCTTTTAACACCACACTGTTTTCTAAACTGCCAGAATGATTCAGATAATCTCAGACACCAAAGCTTGCTTGACAGTTGTTGCCATCTAGCAAAATCAAACAAAAACCCCCAAAACCAAAAAACAAAACCAAAAACAAAACAAACAAACTAAAAAAAAAATCTCCAAAAAACAAGAAACAGTTATGAAACTGAAGGGGATTATAAAGTATTGCAGGACCCAAGACTAACAATGTTCAAGGAATGTCAGTCAACTGATATATTAAACTGGATTAAATGTAAACCACCCTTCACTGTGTAAACTACGTATATCCTTTATAGAATGTTAATAGTAGGTCCTGGTACTTCCACACCAATGAATATTCTGATTGAGCATATTAATAAGCTAATAGATAATAAGACCTGTGATTAAAGACACCATCCTGTCTCTATACATTGTGGTAGCTCTCCTCTTTATTTCCCAGCTAAGGGTCCACCAGAGCCTGACATACAAAAATAGGCTGGGGTTTAATCAGCATCCTAACAGTGAGAAACCCTGTGAATTAAATACCATTCCCTTCCAGAGTTCAAAGAAGTCACATTTTAAGGCCAAGGTTTAGATGCAAATATGAGAGATGTGATCCTGAGGAAAAAAAAATCAAACATGACCAGGAAGGACCCCTGCTTCCTGCCTAAAAGAAATGTGTCCCAGAGAAGGTTTTCTCTGATCTCTGCTTTAGAAAGATCAGTTGTCGCATTTGAAACTGTGAAAAGCTGTCACATTTATTATATTTCTGGAAGCCTGTAAATGATGAATGTTTCTTCCATCTCCCCTCCTTCAGGTGAAGAAGAAGAAAAAAAAAAAACGTTATTATTCCTGACTTCCAGGAAGATGTCATGAGTGAGAATCTAAAAAAAAGGAAAAAAAAAAAAAAGGAAAAAAAATAACCACAGTTTGCTGTTATCAGCAATTAAAGAAACTTTATCTAATTACTATGGAAGATGGCTCCGTTCGACAATCATCTCTGACAAACTGATCATTATCAGTAATTTATGACCAGTTTCTTAGTTAATTGTCCTCAGGAAGGAGAGCAAAAACCATTTGTATAGAAAAATAAGTAGTCATTAACAACAGTGGAATTTGTTGGGAATGTGATTATAAATCACCAACCAGGGCTGGTAATGATTCCTGGGAAGAGAAGAGAATGAAAACAATGTAGACACTACATCCAACTTTAGGGAACTATTCGGAGAAAGAAGACTTCATAATGAACTTTCCCCCCCAATTAAAATGAAGAATGTCTTGTCTCCCTTTAAAAGAATATCAGACACTTTATTCTAAATGTGGGAGAGTAGGGCAAGGGAGGAACACATCTCTGCTTCTGCATGCAGGGATAGTTATAAAACACACACTCAGGCACTTTAAAGTTCTGCCTCTCCTAACCAAGCTCACTTTGCATAAAGAAAATGCACCCTGCTTTGCTTTTTTCCAAAGCTAACTGGATCTACCTGACCAAGCTTTGATTTTAGAGGCTTGGAAACTGGTCCATCAATCTGGTCCAAAAGCCAAGCACAGACTTGGGAATCCTGAACTGTATTTGAGCTTCACATTGCCAACTACAAGCTGTGAAGCCTTGGGGTATGTTACAGAGACTACGGACCCATTTGTGAAAAGGGAATGGGATATGTACCTGCTAAAGATATGGAACTGTAAGGGTATGGGTTGAATTGGGTCCCCCCTCACCCAAAATACGGTATGTTAAACATCTATTTCCTGGCACCTGCGAATGGGAGTTAACTTATAAATAGAGTCTTTGCAGATGGAATCAAGTTAAGGGAGGTCATCAGGGTGGGCCCTAATCTAGTAGGGCTGCTATCCTTATAGAAAATTTGAACAAAGGGAAAGTGCTGTGGAGGCACATGAGGAGAACATCTTGAGATGATGCAGGCAGAGAGGGGAGTGGCACAGCTACAATCCAAGGAATGCCCAAAGATGGCTAACAAGCCACCAGAAGGTAGGAAGAGGCAAGGACGAATTTCCCTACAGGTTTCAGAGGGAGCATGGTCCTCCTGACACCCTGATTTGGGGCTTTCTGACTCAAGAACTGGGGGATAAGAAATGTCTATAGTTTTAAACTATCCAGTTTGTGATACTTTGCAATGGCAGCCCATATTGTACGTATGCTGATACATACAATACTTTACAGCATCCTGAGACAGACTGGATGAGAAAAGGCCTGGAATGTGCCCAGGACAGTGTTTGGCAGATGATATGAATGCAATGAGAATGCTTGCTCAAATGCTTAATGAAAAGTGACCCATCCCAGACAAACAATATACAAGGAGTATCTAGACCATGATAGAGTGTCTGGGATGCACAGTACTGGAGATGAAAGAGTCCTGGACTTGGCATGAAAATTCTGAGATTAAGACCCGGTTCTTCCATTTCCAAGCCTCTACCAAAGTGAGCTTTAGACTCCTCATGTATACATTTGAGTTAGTCCAGCATGTGCCTTTCTTACAAGGATGCCATGAGCCCAAACTGGATAATACACATCAATACACATCTTTTGTAGTTTGTAGTTGGAAACTTTCTTCATTCATCAAACCACTGAGTTGAGTTCTAGTTATACAATGGTGAGTAATTTCATAAGAAACCACCACAACAAATGGACCATTAGAAACGGGAATCAGAGTAATGCAGACACAGAATGCAATGAGATCACTGGGGACAGTTAATAGAGGGGTCAGACCTCTGCCTCGCTGCAGAGCCTAAGCTAAAACTTGACACAAGGGTGACCTTGCCAGGTGATGGTTATAGGAAGCACCCTTGGGCAGACAGAATATATCTCTAAGACAAGAAAGGACATGGAGGCCTGTTTAGAGCCCTAGGAATAAAGGTTTGGAGAGATATGGGTTGGAAAGAAAAGCAAGAGGCCAGATGACACTGGGACTGCAGGCCAAGTTATCCATTTTTATTTTATCAGTTGTTGTTTTTTTTTTCACAGTTGGGAGTGTAGAAGGGATGTGGTGAAGTGACCTGACTTGAATAATAAAATGATCACTCTGATTTTCTATAAAAATTGGATTAGGGGACAATGGAAATAGGAGACCCATTAGGTGGTTAGGAGTCCAGATGTAGGTAGCTTCGATCAAAGTGGTAACAGTGGAGCTAGGAAAAAACAGACAGATTTTGAGATCTCATTTGGAGGAAAGCCATTATTATTACTTTTATCTCCTAATTTAATTCAACTCAGTCCTATTGGAATGCCTTCTGCCACTTCCCTGACAGATGGTCAGCCCATAAAAAAAAAAAAATTCATTAGTTTAAACTGAATAACCTATGCTCAATCACCCTTTTTCACATCCCCCATAAAAAATTAACTCAACTAATAATTATAAAAGCAGATATGTACAAACAGTGCTACTGGGCAAAGGTAACTGATTCCAAACTGGATGGAGCTCAATAATAGGAACATTGGCAATGGGGACCCTTTACTGACCAATTCTGTGTGTCTGGCATCATTCAGCATATTACATACCCTAGCTCGTTCAATTCTAACACAAACTTTAAGAAATTAGTATTGTCTCTATTTTAAAAATGAGGAAACTGTAATTTTAAAAAGGTAAAGAAACTTGTCCAGAGGCACACAGTTAGTATGGGGTTGATATGCAGTAAGTGAAATTGTAGGGAGGGTCCTCAAATACACCAAACTTCTTATGGGGAACCATTAAGTTAAAAAAAAAAAAGGGCATTTGAAATAGCATGATTTGAAGATGAGAAGAAACTATCTGAATAGTCACTTATAACTGGTAATAATGAGACAGCTGAACCCATATGGAAAAACTTCTATGAAATCCTATGAAAGCTAAAGTACAGTACTTCCTAGAACATCAATTTATATAAACTGCACAATGCAACAGAGAAATAATTTACTTACAAATATTTACTAGGTGTTTTACAGACTGGAAGTGGGGAAAGGTTTCTTTCATACCAGTAACGATTTGCTACTATCTAAACATTCTTGATTTGAACATGCTCAGCGTTATCAGGTTAATTTCTTGTCACCATATATGTGGTTGCCCAGAAGCATCTCTTTTCTTTCACAGTAGATCCCATGTACCATAATAGGGATGTTACCCTCAAATAGGGCCATTGCCTTCTGCACAAAAAGAATGGCAGTCACTGGGTGCTTATGTGTGAGATACTCTATTGATGCTAGGGATGCAGAAAAAGACAAGACATTTCCAGGTCTCAAATAGCTCATAGTGCAAGATGGCACAAGATGGAACACTCAGCAAGTATCTCATACACATATTTTTATATACAGAAATGGCAAACGTAAGAAATCACAGACACAGTGCTTTTCATGATCTCTGTCTTTTACACCTTTTAAGCTTAAAAGGAAAGTGCCCTGAATTGTTTTGTCCCCCAAATGTCCAAATGATCTTTATATCTTTCCCTTCCCTCCCTTTTTTTTTTTTTTAAATGCAGGGTGCCCTGCCTAGATACATCTTCTCCCAAGGAAAACCCCACTGTGGCATTTTAGAAAATTTGTCTTACAGAGTATTTAGAAAGAGACTCTAACTTATTTGGCCATGCTTCAGTGTGATTCTCAGGGAAAATTCTTCACACAATCCTGTGCACTTCCCTCAAAGTGCCTCTCTCTAATCAAGTAAAAATCATTCAGGCCAGAAGGGCATGTAAGTAGAAAACAAAGAAAAACAAAGCAGCAAAGGTCTTCCCCGAGTCACAGTGAGATATAAAAAGTGAAATCCCAAGGTGTGGGGAGAGAAGGTCAAAGAGAGGGAAGAAATAAGCTTCCAAGTCAGAAGTCATAGTTAAGAAAGAAAATATTTCTTCAGGCAGACCTTGTTCATGCTCATACATGAGGGTGAATATAGTCCAAGAGGTTTCTGCCCTTCCATCTTTTCAAGTCACAGGCAGTAAAGTATCTTAATGACAGGCAGCTGTTAAAATGCCCAGGGTTCCTGAATTCATAAGCTACAGGCTGTAGGAAAGAAACACTGTACTATGAATTTTAAACATGAAGCCAAGAGAATGCTTTTCCCCACCTATGAAATTCCAACATGCTCAACCTAAGGCACAGCGTACGAATGTGCCACATCTTGAGTATACATTTCATCAGCTGCTAAACATTAAGCTCATTTAAATTTGAAATGAACAAAAGAATTGATCCAAATTGGCTTGGATGTGATCACTGCCAAAGGATAGACTAGCCTGGGGAGGGAGAGCACAGGAAGAGGAATGACAAACAGCAGAGTGTCAGGGAGCAGAGAGATGTCACACTGTGATGACAAACATCTTTTCAAACTGTGACTCAACACTGTGTGGTCCCCATTAATGTATCAAGAGGAAGTCAATGGCAGGTTAATGAAGTTCACAGACAGTCTTACAAAAGAAGATGATCGCAGCACCCAAGAAGGCAGAACCCTTGTCTAAGACTGTAGTCCCACGCAGGGAAGTTGATCATGCTATTACCCACTGAGACATCCCTCAGCTCTGCCATCACTGGACTCAAAGGAAAGCAAGCAGCAGGGTGAACCTCCACAGCACAGCTGTGCTGATCCCTGAGTTTACTCCACCCCACAATCCAACCCTAGGTGAGGTGTTATTTGAGAAAGAGCAAAGAAGCAAATGAGCATCTGACTTCTGGTCAGGCATAGCTTGTGAATCTTGAGATTTATTCTAAAAACAGATGTAAATCAATACTGTGAATGCTAGTTGCAATCCTGATGCAAACTTCTTGGGTTCATCCATTCAGATGCTCAAGCTAAAAACATTAAAGTTATTTTAAAGTTGTCTTGCTCTCTTCTCATACTAAGTCTAGAGGCAAGTCCTCATCTTTATGTTCAGCATATATCCCTTATCTGTCTACTACTTCTCTGCCTCCCCATTACTACCATCATCTCTCTCTTGACCCACAATATCAGCCTACTAGTTGGTCTTCTTGCTTGCCCCTTAGACCCATTACAACAGATTCTCCACATAGCTGTCCAAGAGGTCTTTTAAGTATCAATCCTATCATACTTAAAACTCTACAGTGTCTTTCCACTGCACTTAGGAAAAAACCCAATATCCTTACTCCTTACTAATGCCTTCCATTTGCTACACCTATTTTTGGTGCCACTAAATCACCCTGCATTATTGTCACCCTAGTGCTTCTCAACTGATCATCAACTTACCTGTTTATGTTCTGATTCCTGCATTGGGATGGAAGCTCCATGTGAACAAGGAACTTTGTAGTCTTGGTCAATGCTGTCACCTCTGTTTAGAACTAAGTGTTTGGCACTTAGTAAGTTTTCCATAAATACTAGTTAGATGAATGAATGTCAGAGTCTTCTATATATACAATGAGGAGGTTATTTTTTTAATTTATTATTTATTTATTTATTCATTCATCCATTCATTTTTTAATATGAAATTTATTGTCCAACTGGTTTCCATACAACATCCAGTGCTCATCCTAACCGGTGATTGACGAGGTTATCTTGATCTCAAAGTTTCTTTCCAAGACTATTCTAGGAGAACCTACAACCATTGTCTTTTCCAAAGCTAACATGGAAGGACTTAGAACCATCATACCATTATGCAGACTCCAAGGGTTCTAATCTGTAATCCATCATCAACTGACTGTGCAACCTTATAACAAGAACACCTTACCTTTAAAAAATAAGATTCTTCATTATTTAGAAATACCTTAGAATTTCCACCTCTAAAAGTGTCCTTATCCTAGGATTCCTCTTTATAAAAGTACTTTATCCATTCCTGGTTAATATGATTACTGCTTGCTCTTGGTACTATCTCATAGTGTGGAAATATTTGGGTGATCTAGGCAGGGATTTCTTCTGATACCAGATAATCACTGACCTAAACTCTAAGAAGTCAGAGAACAGATATTTTAATAGATTTATAATGTAGAAATATTGTAAATATAATTTAAAACAAAATAATCTACTAGTATTCTCTTTCTCTAATAAAAAAGCTAAAACTAGGTAAGAAAATCCAATAGTTTTTTTAGATAGTGTTTTAATTTATCAGATAAAGTGATAAATGAATTTTTAAAATCTAATCATCTTTTATGCATTATATATAAAAAGTTGTCAACAAAGACATCACAGATGTGTGATGAGCATTCAAGAAATTTCTGGACAATGGCTGAGTTGAGTTTCCTATAACCATCTCATTTTGTGGTCATCTACGAGTTAACAACTTTAAAGGGGAATTTCATCAGACTTAAGATCAAAATCTGCTTCTAAGAACATTCAATTAGTGAAGTACACAATAAGGTAAAAACATGCCTCTATAGTCAAGTTGGATTCTCCAAGCCTTGTACTAAATCAGATCACTATATATAGGCACTGGGTCCTTCAACTGACCTGGTAAGGGCAACCTGCTTCTCTAGTTCATCAAAAGTGAGATTCTTGGGGCACCTGGGTGGCTCAGTCAGTTAAGCACCCAGCTCTTGGTTTTGGCTCAGGTCATGGTCTCACACTTTGTGACACTGAGCTCTGTGTTGGGCTCGGTGCTGACAGTGTGGAGCCTGCTTGAAATTCTCTCTCTCTCTTCCCTCCTTTCTCTCTCTCTCAAATTAATAAACTTAAAAAAATTTTAAGGAAGATTCTTAAGCCTGTACACTTAAGGGCAGAGACTGGTGGGCCATGTGGGGTTGCTGCATACACCTGGAAACACTAGATCTCCCTTTCTCTTAAACACTGTAAAACTTTCACTCTTAGGTTGACTATGTGTGGAAAAAACTTTCAAAAACTGTTTAAAGTTTGTCTTATGCAAAAACATTCAAAATGCTCAAAAAGAAGGAAAAAGGCAATTAGCTTGTGGGAGGAAAATGAGAGTCACAGAAGTTAAAAAAAAGGGGGGGGGGGATTGTGATGTGTAAGTAGATCCAAACTGTAGAACAAGGTAGGGAACTAGGGTAGGGACAACCCCAGCCATAATACAATAATAGTTGGCATGGAGTCCTATGTGCCACACACTATGCTGAATTCTTTCCTGCATCATCTTATTTAATCAGCAGCCATTTTCATTAGGTGCCACAATGTGACTTATTTGGAGAAAGTGAGGCCCCAGTAAGTCGAATGATTTGCACAAGGTTACACATCTGGCAAGTGGCAGAATTAGGGTTTAATTCTGCCCCTATCATTCTTCCCAGTGATTCAAATGCAATTTTCCTGCAGCAGACATGGCGTAGATACTTTCTGCACCAAAAGCCATTTTATGTTCTTTCTCCTGGAGTCAGAGAAGTCTGTCCCATATAGAGAGCTATGGGAGACGATTCTTATTTTAATTATATGGACACTCTTTATGACACAGTGAATATAGTACCTGGGATAACAGACTACTTGTGGCAGGGTGAGTGGCAACTCTAATCCTCCCTCTCTGGTCCCAGCTAAGAAAGAAAATGAATTCTTGTGATGAGGAAATAATGCCTTGATTCTAAGATAGCAAGTTTGGATATCAATGGCTACTATACTGATATGTGCTGAAGAACTGAATGTTAGCAATTAAGACAAATTCTGGAAGAAGCAGTGAGAAAACTAAAGATATAGTTGAAAAAAGGCAAAGAAACTCAGTCATCAAAAGCCAGTAAGAATTCTATGTTTAACATTTTAAGAACCCCCCCAAAAACTGTTTTCCATGGCAGTTGTACTATTTTGCAATCCCAACAGCAATTTATGAAGGTTTCTCCACACCCTTGACAACATTTTACTTTCTTTCTTTCTTTTTTTTTTTTTTTAATATAGCCATTCTAGTAGGTGTGAAATGGTATCTCATCGTGGTTTTGATTTTCATTTTTCTGATGACTAATAATGTTGAGCATCTTTCAGGGGCTTATTGGAGATGATGGCTGCACAACATTGTGCATGCCCTAAATGCCACTGAATTGTACACTTTCAAATGGTTACCTTTATGCCATGTGAATTTTACCTGAATAAAAAAGATTAAAAAGCATAAATCTAAACAAAGATAGAATTAATCTGCAGTTGACCTCAAAGTTCCTAGAATCTAAATTTCTTTATCTTGTCCCATAAGTCATTTTCTCCATCCAGCCAATTATTCTAGATAATGACTTTATTTTATATTCTTATGTCTCCCCCTTGGATTTCAGCTAGCAATGAGGGCTATTTGCTGGATGTCAGTGGGACCACATCACCTTCTCTTATCAACTGCAAAGCCTTAAGACATGATCTCAGGTACTCAATAAATACTCATTTAATTAAGAGTTTATGATGGTATAGATGGCAAAACTCTGGAGACTACACTCTAGACAAACTTCATTTGAGGCAATAGTCTATGGGCACTATAGGCATTTAAGCATGGTCTCTGAAAGCAGAATGCCCGGGTTCAAACTCTATCTCCAGCATGCACTCCACTATCACTAGCAATGCAACGTGATCATGTCACTAAATCTCTCCAAGCTGTATAGCCCCTCAACTACACAAAGGGCATAAAGATAGTGGCCACCTATATTGTGGTATCAAATCATGCAATCATGACTCATTTCAAATTAGGTAGTATATATTAATACCTGTTTTTATTTCTCCTCTATATATACAACTCTATTGCAGAGACACCCACATACAAGTGTGTTTATTCTTGGTTAACACCCTATAAAATCTTGCTATTCATACTGTGATAAACCAGTAGCATTGTTGTCACTTGAAAGTTTGTAAGAAATGCAGAATCGTAGGCTTCACCTTAGACCTAACTCAAGAGAATATGCATTTTAAGAAGATTCCCAGAAGAACTGTGAGCAGCTATTGCTATACATCCTACAATAAGCATGAATATACATTTGGCTTCCTCCCTGGGAAAGGCAATGTAGAGAGAGAGATCCTCTCATATTAGCACAATACTAGAAGAAATAACAATCACTCCCTACATATAGTTTAGGTAAGCCATGCCTCTTCCCCCAAATTATTTCTAATATTCTAGAAATGTTACTTAACTCCCATAAGTAAAATAAGTCACAAGAATGCATTAGTGAACTTGACTGTGGCAGACCAACATTACTCATCTCCAGCATTATCAATCTCCCCTTAATCTTTCTTTCCACTTAAGACTGATCTCTACTTGTTGGGATTGAGACACATACTATAAAAATCTGAAGATATCATACTATAAAAATCTGAAGAGACCTCACAAGCCACACTAGCTGAAGAAACACTGCTGTTTGCTGCTAACTATAATTAGACTTCTCACACTGCAAGAACAGAAGGAAATTTAAAAAAAAAGAAAAAGAAAGAAAAAAACCTCCTGGGCCCCCCATCGTCCTTTTGTGGCAGAGCTCATTTAAAATGCAGTATATCATCAAAGCCACATTACTCTGATGATATAGAATTTATGAGGGATGTCCTACTTCAAATTATGCATTAACTTGAAGTCAACAGGGGAAAACAATAGGGGACAAAAATTAGAATGTGCAAAACATTTGGAGTCAATTGAATGTACTCATTGCATGCTGGTAACAACATAAATTGCAAAATGATATCTATTTTTTCCCTTCCTACAAGATTAGCTGGAAACACTGGAAGACTTTCAAAAGTCTCTTGAATATACTGGCTACTTACCTTTAGTCTAAGAAACCAAGCACATTTGTAAGTTGAAACTTACACAAAATGGTCGTGTAAATTATCAGGGTATCAATGTCTACTGAGTACTTGGTTATTAATATCTCACTGTATCTCTGCTATTTGCTAGATACCTGTTCTAGTGACATAAAAGTGGAAAGCGTGCTTCTGAGTTTTGCAAATGGCCTAAAGAGAAATAAATATGAAATCCATGAGTAGCAATAGAAGAGGCAGCTTAGGGGTTGAAAGTTTGAGACAGGTCAACTCTAAAGAGAGATTATAGGAAAGGGGAAGAAACGGAAAAATAAATAATGAATTTTAAAAATCCATACTGCCACCATCCAGGAAAAGGGGAATAGAGAAGGAGGTTGATAGCTGGTATGGCATACACAAAATAGGTAGTAAATAATTACATTCACTTATGCCAGTTACTTTAACCCCAGAGAAACAAAGAAGAGTCTCCTGTAAGGGCCTTCCTTTCAGAACCTAGCTCAAAGGACTGTGGCTTGAAGACAGAGAGATGCATAAGTGTCAGTAGTCTGGTCTTTAAAGGAATTAAAACTAATTAAAATGGATTGATTGACTGATTGACCATTCATTCAATCATTCAAGCAAAATTTATTAAGCATTATGTGCCAGGCCCTTTGCATAGATGGAAGATACATTGGTGAATAAACTAGACATGGCAACAACCCTTAGGGGGCTCATAAGCAACGGGAATAAAAACATTGAGCTGATAATTTTAAAGATGTTGTCCTTGACAATCATAAACCCTGAACTGGTATAGTTCATCTGTTTACACTCTCAGTATCCATGTCATCCACTTCCAGGTTTTGGCTCTGCTATTCCTATATTGGTCTTGACAGCTCTAAGGTCGGCAATCTAGTACTTGGCCAACCTAGGATGCTCCTGTGTATGCCAAGGGTACTGTACAGGACAGAACATATGATTCACCAGAAGGAAGATTAGTCTTGTTAGGCCTCTATTCCCAAGTAGCTAAGACTATTTTCTATAACCACAAGTGTTCCTCAGGGACATTAAGAGACTTTCCTTTGTTCAGATAGAGAGGGAGAAAGAAGTGACTGGTGATGTTAGTGACACCGGTGGTCAGGAAGCGATTGTGTGGTCTCTAATTCACGTGAGTAATGTAAATAAGAATGTACAGTCTGAGACCTTTGCTGCTCTACATTCCAGAGGGCACATACTCTAGGAGCAGAGATAGGCAGCACAGAAGTGGAGAGGATAATTGCACTAAAACGAAAAAACAAATCTAAGTTCAGACAAATGGGTACTGAGTCCAAAGCAGGAAGGACAGTCTAGAAGGGGAATCCACAACTGAGAAGTATTCTACCAGTAAGCGTAAGTGCAATTGGAAAATTGTAGAAGAAAATGGACATTGACCATTCCCTAGAGGAGACCTCACTATTGCCTTATGAATGTCAAGCTGCTTGCACTGCATTTCAGCCTCCTCTCAATTCTGTAAAACCCCCAACAACCACTAATAAACATCCTTTGTGCTTAATATAGGGGGGAAATTGGTTTCTGTTGCTTGCAACCAAAGAGCCCTAATTGGTCCACAAATGTGAGATTGTCCATATAATTAACTTCAATGTTTAATTTCACTCCTTTATAAATTGGCTGATATTCATACATGAAGAATAATTACTTGGTTCTCATGTAATCTCTTTTGATATTATAAATCTCCATTAAGAAGCTCTGTTTGGGTCCATGAGAAACTACCTCCTAGAAAGACAAGATAAGGGCTATTACACCACATATGCTCTGAAAATGGGTCATTTGTTACACAGACATACAGAAAACCAGGGACACTTTTAATGAAACAGTACTCAGCTTTTATATATATATATATATATATATATATATATATATATATATATATACCAACTTCAGATATTTTCCAAAGGACATTGGAAAGAAGAGTAAACAATTTTCACCATGTTCCTTAAATCACAATACTCTGTCCCAAATGTAATTGTCTTTAGGACAGGTACAGTTCTCAGGAGGGATCTAGCAATGAGTATGAGGGTTTATGAAACTGATCATATATATGAGAGCTCAAGTACCTGTTCCCAGGTACACTGAGGAAGTCATGTGTCCATGCCAAGAGAAGCCCTTGAGAATACCAGTAGTGCCTCAAAAAAAGGAAATTGAAATTTCTTTCTCCCAGTTGGATGTCTGCTGATGCAGCAAACCTGGTAAGTGTCTGAGAGACATTGCTAAGCACTGAGACCAAAACAGAAATGAGGTAATATTTGGAGCAAGGTGGGAATGGGTAAACAGAGGAAGAATTTTTAATCCTTCCATGTGGCATAGGAAGTATGAGTGAGTTTACTGTTGTTCATTTGTCAAGTTCCACCCGGAAGAGCTGGGCTTGAGTCAGCTTGCTGGTGCATTCCAAGAGCATCACCTGCAAGGTGACAGGGACCATACCTTGAGTAATATATTACTGGAACAGACACCCAAGTAGTTGAACGGGGTTTTGTGGCAGCTGCATTCACCACATGGAGAAAGTTAGGAGCTCAGAGGCCCCTGCATGTCTATTTGAGATATCTGTGATATGTGTGTACCATGAGAAAGTTAGAACTAGAAAATTTGCCACACAGAAGCCAGACAAGTCACAACAATCAGCAGCGGGAAGAATACAACCGCATCTTAAGTCTGGGAACCAAGACACTCTGCCTTTACTTTCCTGCCCAAAGCTTGATCCGAGCTATTGGGTGTGTGTGTGTGTGTGTCTGTCTGTCTGTCTGTCTGTCTCTCTCTCTCTCTCTCTCTCACACACACACACACACACACACACACATGCACACACACACACACACACACACACACACACACAGTGAAGAAGTGCCCCAAAGACATACATATAAAATCCTCCCCATCCTTTCCAAGACAAAAGAGAAGGGGTGAAAAACATACCATGCCCTCTCCTCTTCTGGCCCAGAGCTACAAGTCTGACTAGTAAGAGAAGAAACTTTGAATAAATTAAGCCGCTCGAAAAAAAGAAAATCACAGAGGTATAAATATCAATTGAGATGATGCCAATAACCAGAAAGTTGAAAACTCTGTTCAAAATGTTAATAAGAAATGGGGGGAGGTGTGCCTGGGTGGCTCAGTAGGTTAAGAGTCTGATTCTTGATTTCAGCTCAGGTCATGATCTCAGTTCGTGGAGTTGGAGCCTGGAGTCAGGGTCACTCTGACAGCACAGAGCCTGCTTGGGACTCTCCCTCTGCTGCTCCCTGTTTGTGTTCTCAGAATAAATAAACTAAAAAAAAAAAAAAAAGAAATGGGGGAGAATACGCAATCCAGCACAGGTGGGGACATTGAATGGAAAGAAAACCATCTCAGTGCATATCCCACTGAGCTGAGACTTTCCAAAAAATTGGTGAGTGAAGTTCAGGAACGATGTTAAATAAAGAAATCTCAGTAAAACATGCAGTTTAGATCCCCAACCATTAATACAACTGGGTATTTGTTAGTACTTTGAGCATGCACTTCCACACATGCCATGGAATCTGTGCATTTAGTAATAATTCATCAACAGTTATTTTTAAGTAGGCTCCATGCCCAGAACAGAGCCCAATGTGGGGCTTGAACTTGCAACCCTGAGATCAAGGACTGAGCAGAGATCGGGAGTTAGACACTTAACCAATTGAGCCACCCAGGTGCCTCTCAATGGTTATTACTCTAATCACATGTATCTCACTTTGTGTGATAACTGAACTCCAAGTAAAAACAGTGAACTCAATGTTATGTTTAGGATAAAGTATTTTTCATGCAGGGGGACAGCTTCCAATCTTTGGAATATTTGGAATATGCTTTTGTTTAGAAAATAGCTTGCCGTGAAAATAACATCTCTTGGATGGGATTTTTTTTTTTTTTAATTCCAAGTTATATAGATTGGTTGCCAGCTGGAGACATACCTTCATACCACTTTGGACTCTGTAAAAAGGTGGAGGCTAGAATTTTGGGTGGTTTACATCAAGTTTTTACCCACTAATCAGGTAGTGAGTAAAATATGTTTCTCCTAAGTATTTGCTTAGATGAATTAACTGTTGTTCACATGGAGAAAAAGAAAGCCAAGTGATAATATACAAACAATGATAATTTTTTGTGTTCATTCAACCTTTGCTGAGCTCCTACATCAGTGCATTTCAACCAGGAGCAATCTCTTCCACCAGGTCTCATTCAGGCAATGTCTGGAGACATTTCTGATTGCTACAACCTGGGAAGAGAGGTGCTACTGGCATGTAGTAGGTAAGGACAAGGCATACTAAGTGCACAGGAAAGCTCCCCTGAACAAAGAACTTTCCATCCTGCGGTTGATCAACTCTGCCCTACAATGTACCTAACACAGGTGATGCCAAGATGAAAGACCCTGCCCTCAAGGGGCTCACAACTAAGATATAATTTTGAAATCATATCTATCCTGCTCAACTGACACAGAATCATAGTGGCTATTTCTACCAGTTCCAAATATAGGATGTGTGAAGGACATCTCCCTCTCCCAGCTGTTCACCATTTTCTCCTGTTGCCTTTGGAGATGATACTGTAGGAAACATGCAAATAAAGAGGGGAAGACAAGGTCATTTTTTATTGGCTCTGCAATGACTGTGCATTGATGGTGGTTTTATCCAAACATTTATAATGTGCTGGAGATTGTTCAAACAGTTAGGCAGCTTGTCAATTTTCTAATGAGTGAGGCGCCATGCATTTGGAAAGTAGAAGTCTAGTTGTCTCTGCTGGCTGAAGGGCATGCAGCACATATCTCGTGTGTTTCCATGGGATCAATTACCAAATGTTTAATGAGCAACTACAATGTCCAGGGCAGTCTGGGGAGGGGTGGATAAAGGTGTTTAAGAGATAAGAAAAGGGAGAGAGGGGACAATGCATTCAGAACAGGGTCTAGGTAAATGAAGGGGAAGAAGAGATTCCATTTGGGTGAATCAAGAAAGGTTTTCTGAGGGCAGCAGAACTCTGGCAATCTTTGACGTGGAAAGAATTTCACATTCAAGGAAAAGGAAACTGTGGACCAAAGCACAGGGTAGGTCATGCAAGGCACATGAAAAGGGAATATAATTCAGTTATGAATTGAGAAAGGGGATAACTGAGGGAGATGAAACTGGATAAAGCAGTCTTGAACGATGAACGACAGTGGCACACACTTGTGCACCATGGACGTCTGTATAGGTGACATGGATATGAACCTGCATTGTACGCATTCCTGCCCTTCAGAGGGAGGAGCTCTAAGCAGCAACTATCTCCTCTCCTAAAAGGCATACTTGTTTCCACACAGAGAATTCCAGGCCAAGAGTCAATGACTTAGGACTCTATCACTGGAGGAAAACCCTCATGTTCCCCAGTCACCTTAAATAAATAGTTTTCTACACAAGTAAGACCAACTCTCAAGATATGGATTTTCAACACTGTTGCAGGTGCATATCATTATAGTTTAGAGGATCCTAAATAATAACACAGAAAGGTGTTTCAAGTAGCTCTAACAAGGCAGAGAACAGGCAGAAATATGACAACCTATAATCCACACAAGTTACACGTTCTACTTGAACATCTATTTATGTATTCCAAAAGCTGACAATATAGATATGAAAGATAACCCAAAATACATTAAGTGGGGGGAAAGTACTACATAGCATATATAGCATTTTTTATCGCTTTGTGGGAAAAAAGGAAAGGGTATACATACACATATCTTAGCACATACCTACACTATCTCTGGAAGCTACAAAAGAAACTGGTAAAAAGCTGGGGATGGAAGTGAGGGGGCTGGAGATCATGGGTAGAAAAGAGACTTGTTTTCCCCTATATACTGTTTATAATTTGTGAATTTTTCAAATATTGTAACATATTAAAAAAATAAATACATTAATTTTAAAAGGAAAGCCAGCAGTACAAAAGACTAATGGAAAAATTAGCTGACCCCACCCACCAAAACCATGGTTTCAGATTTCCAGGCTCCAAAACTATGGAGGAAGTTCATACCACTTCGTGTGAAACAAATACAATCCCTCATAACCTGTTAGCATAGAACCAGTTCCAAGAATTGCGCCCACAACATTGTGTTAACCTTCTCCTCATCCCAAATCTTCATTAGGAACTTGATGTGTGAGAAGGTAAAATTTCAGACATAAACACTTTGAAAGTGGCTTTAAAAATTTTTTGTATCAGGATCTTTTTTTTTTTCCTCAAGGGAAATCCTATATGCAATTTCAAAAGGTGACTAAGTAAGTGGTACATTATAAGAATGCAATAGTTGTTTATTATAAAAAGCCAACCAAAGAGGGTCATATGGCTGTTTTAATGAATATGTATAATTGTGAAGTTATTTAATGGGTTTGGACAATCCACGCAGTTAACAGAGAAATATTTATGGCACCCTTAAAGTCTCAACCAGATCTTGGGAATGTGAAAATCTCTGATCAAATAAATGCATTTAGTACACAGACTGAGAAGCTAAGGTCAAGAAGGTATAAATAATTCACCAAGGTCATTCAGCTAGAATAGAATGTCCATGGTCAACTACAGGGTTCATCCAGTAAAAGACTGAAGGTGACTTCCATGTTCTTCATTTCATTGTACCAACTATGTGCCTATTCTTAAGAGCCATTAATATTGTGTAAGTACTCACGCACACAATCTAATTCACTGTTTCTAGTGCCCCCTCAACCTTACATCAAACTATCTGAAGACCTCTGTCATCCAAATGACTAGAAGCTTTATCAACTTATTCACCTGTAGTATCTCTCTTTTCCCTCCCCCACTTCCTTCCTTGTCTTCCTTACCTAAAGCATGAGCAATTATGCAAATGAAGGCCACATTGTGTTTCAAAGAGGGATTTGTAGGCTAATCTGGGAACTGTGGCTGATTATAATCTTGTCTGGATATCACCCTCCCAGCAAAATGCATCCCGATTTCTGGGACCTGAACTTACATATGACACCTTAAGAAATCAATTATCTTTATTTCCTAAAATATTATGATCCTTAAAACTAAATGGTGAGGAATCCTCATGTTGTCTGAAAATGGAGGCCTTAGGGTCAGAAATGAAATCCTTACCAGCACCCTATTTTCATTCTGTGTTTGGGTCTTAAATCAGAATTACTGGAAGGGGAATGGTCCTTTTGCAGGGTTCTTGGACATCAAAGTCCAGGAATGAAAAGCCCAGCTTTCACATTAATACCAAGGTTATTGACTAGCTTCTACAAAGCCAAATATTTGTTTTCTAATGAATGTGTTAGGAGATTCAGCAGTGAAAATGCCCTTGCATCCAGAAAAACTGGCATCTGTGTTCTTTGAATCAATTTCCAAAGATTATGCAGCACATTTTAATGGTGCTCTGGGGACCTACAGTGTGTGTGTCTGAAAAATGAGGATGTACATTTTATATGTCCCCCAAGCAGATAAACCTCTGCCCTGCCCCCAGTGAAGAGATCGTAAAGCAAAGTGTCATTAATCCAGAAGTGATGGGAGAGACTGCCGTAATTCCAGAGGTGATATTTGTTAAAATAGTGATGGTTTGCCACCTTCCCATCTTGGATTCATTTTGACCCAATCTGACCATTCATCAGGAGATGCATAATTCCATCATATTTGGAGGATTTAAAAAAAATATTTATGAAGACATCAACTGCAGTCAATGGAATAAGACAGTTAAAAGACTGCAAAATATGCCTTGGCTTGGCATAAGGAGAGTGATTCTGGATGAAGCTGTTTCTATTAATTTAGCTAACGGGAAGATGTGGATGTGGCTTATGATGTGGGAAACAAAGGCAGAAGAAAAAAAATTAAATTCCCTTACAACTTACAGCCCATTGACAAGTCCTTGAGACAGGCAGAGCCATTCCCTGGGATCTCAGCTTCCTTGATGATGATACTTTGCTAAGGGCAAAAGGCAATCTTGGCCCAACCACCTGGATCCAGTAAGTATACTTTAACATACAAAAATTCCTTTGGAGGGGCACCTGGGTGGCTCAGTCAATTAAGCCTCTGACTCCTGATTTCAGCTCAGGTCATGATCTAACGGTGGTGGGATAGAGCCCCGTGTTGGGGTCTGCGCTGGGATTCTCTCACTCCCTCTCTCTTCACACCAGTCTTTCAAAAATAAATAAATCAACTTAAAAAAATTTTTTTAATTCCTTGTAGAAACTTCTTTTATTTCTACACCCCCACCCCCAGGATATAGGTTGGCAACCATCCTTCAAACTAATATACATCTGAAGGGTCTCATGACTGAGTTTTTACTAAACAGTAATAAATAACCTTTTCCTTTTTTTTCTAATTCTTAAAATTGTTCTTATTTTTATTTTATGTATTTATTTATTTTTATAAATGACCTTTTCCTAACAGCAGCTAGCCCCTCAAGTTCCTGGAACCCTTGCTTCCAAAATACCTTAGAGACTTACGGTATCCCTAACATCCTCTCAACTTTAAGGCATATGCTCAGTCCCTCCTCACAAGCCCAGGGCAGCTCCTTCTGCCCACCAGTCCTGCCCCCGTGCTTTTGTACTGAAGACGTCTCAAGAATTCGTTCTTGGCTCTCAGCTCTGAACCCCAACACTTCAAACCGTATCAGCTTATAAAGTTAAATATCTCCTATTCAGAAACCATAACTTGCATGCGGATTAAATAAGTAGGTTAATATTAATAACGAGGTTAATATTTAACTGAGGTTAAATAATCGGACTTCCTTTAAAACATCTAAGAAAGCGTGAACCATGAGAAGGGATATTTTGACAAAGAAGATTAGATTATGTCTTCCCCTGCTTAATACCCTTCTATGCTTTCCCTCTTCATTTAGAATGTGGTGCAAGCCCCTGCCTTGACCTACAGGCTCTTTAGGGCCTAGCGCCTTGCTACTTATCCCCTTTTACTCCATCTCTAGACACACTGTCTTCCCTTCCTATCTCTCAAACCCACCTGAGCTCATTCTGGATGAGGGGACCTTGCTTTAGTCCTAACTTTGGGGTATCAATCTCCAGGTTCTTTGAAGTACAGACTCTTTCATACCTTTTATATGTCAAAGAAGCCCTCCTGTCCTTCTTAAACCCAAAGACTTTCCCTAGGGGTCGAGTTCCTTCATTAGTATTTACTACTTTTTAAAATCAACTTATTTACTTGTTCCATCGTCCACAGCCTATTTCTGCCAACTGGAATGTAAGTACCATGACAGGCTTGTCTTTACTCATCTCTCTCTCCCCAGCACCTGTTGAAGGGGAAGTACTCAGTAAATTACTGATGAAGGATAACAGCCTACAATATAATATCAAAATGCTGGGATCAACATTCACTTTAAAACCATCACTTTAAAGAGCATGCTCCACCACAACTTGGGAAGCGTTTAATTTAGAGAAGAAAATTGCTTATGTACTCCAAGTTGCAATGGGCAGACATAAAGAAGCCCTAAGTACCCTGGAGATGAGGTAAATCTTTGAGCATGACTGGTCTCTGGTCGCTGAAGAAAAGGGGTTTGGTGCGTAACAGAACAGCAAGCGAAGTGCACAAACACACATGTGGGTTCTCAGTGTTTATCTGTGTTCCTCTAACACCAAGGAAGCAAGACTAGCAGCTTACTATCATTCCTACTAATCCAAGGCATATCCTCAATCCTCAGAGCAGGGTGGTTAAAAGGATAGGTTCAAATCCACAGCTCAAGCACACGTTAGTTTCCTGAGTTTCGGCAAATCCTTTAATCCTTCTATGCCTCAGACTTTTCAAAATGGTAATAACAAGCCCCTGTAGAGATTAAATGAGAAAGGTATATAGAGCTGCTAATATAGAGCCAAGCACAGAATGGGTGGTGTGTGACTGGTAGTCCTTGCAGGATCTTCACCAGAGAGGAGTATTTTCTGGACGTTTAAGAGGTGAGGGCATCGTATGGATGACTGGGCTGCACCCCCACGTACAGAATTCTCTCTCTCAAAGAAAGTTGATGACGACAATAATGACAAGGTGATGCAACAGTAACACCAGTCCTGCCTTATTTGGTCCCTTCCAGTGCACAAAGAACTCCCACAGACATTGTCGATCTTCATTCAGCCTAGTGTACCAGGCAGGAGGGCATGATCAATCCCACTTTAGAGACAAATTACACAGACAGTGCCTTCCCATCTTGATTTCAGCAATGTTTGGCTGGTTTGGCAAATCAAGTTTTCCACTTTATACCTGCATATAGTGTGTGGTAGCATCTCACCGAGAAACAAGAAAGTACACAGAATAAAGTGTCTCTCTTCTTATGGCCCTTGTGAGCCCACAGAAAAGAGTTTCCTCTTCATTTTCCTGTCCCTCTTGTCGGTAATACATTGACAAAATCCGTGTGTGGTTGAGCTCTAGCCAAATGCCATCCCCCTTCTCCTGGCTTCCGGGAAGACAGGGGCATAACATTTGCTATTTCCACAAACTACATAAATTGTGCACACACACATGCACAAATATAAACATAAATATCTACATATAGGAGACATAGGATATATATGCTCCAAAAAACAGGGGCTCTGGGCAACGTCTGAGACAAAACCAGGGCAACCGCAAGGAGACCCAATAGCTGGGGGCAATGGTAGTAGACTGAATTCCATCTCCTTGATGAATGGCCCAGGATGTTTTAACATTTCTGAGAAGCAGCAAAGTAGTGGATGAAGAATGATTGTGAATTTAGATCAGGTCTCTGCCACCCTGGGAAAATGGCATAAAAACCTCAGTGTCCTCATCTATGAAATGGAAACAAATCAATTTCAGTAACAAGGTAATCACCTGGTCCATTACTAGCTTTCTTTTTCTTTTCCGGAGTCTCCCAAGTTGATACCCCTCTGTAAGGCTTGAGATCGAACAGTGAATCTGTCAGCTTTCCCATTCCCCAGATACATTATTCTGCAATGATTTTTCTTTTGCTTTTTTTGTTCTCCTTAATTCAGATAAAGACCTTACTTAACTACCACTTCCTTTTTAAATTGTGCATGGTGTTTGGACCAGACAATCCTCAATTTAATCAAGACACTTATCAAGTACCAACCATATGGCAGGCTATCAAGCTCATTTACTCAGATCCTAATAGACAAATCCGTATTTTCATCATTTAAGGAACAGCAATATTCAGAAGAAAAGAGACTATAAGAAATTCTACAACTTGAATTGGTTCAACAAACACAAATATGAACTTACCAAAGTTAGTGAGGCAGCAAGAACATCATCACAACCCACTGGGTCTCATTTATCCTAAATGCAAAATGACCATCATCATCATCATTACCATCATCATCAATGTTAGGGTCCAAGACCCTGTAGGAGACACAGTTCTCATACAATCCATGGTCATCAGGTACTTTTAAAAACTGGAAAATAAAGCAGTGACCAATGAAAAAGGCCAAAATTCTATTACTTGAAAAAAGGTCTTGGGCATAAAGGAATATGGCTAAAGTTGCAAAGAATGATTTTAAAATCAAGTCCATTATAGGCAAATACAGGCTTTGTAATCAAGAATGGAGAACAAGAAAGTGGCCATTTTATTTTAGCAGCATAGCTCTGTCTGGGGGATTTTAGGGTCACAGGTATTAAATGCCCAGGCAAAGCACTCTTTGAAACACAAAGCATTTCTAAATTCTCCTTGAATACAAATCCCTAAATCCTCTCCTACTTCAGCAGTAGAGGGGGAAGAGGAAAGCTGCCAGAAAGAAGCCAACCAGGAGATGGGAAATGCTGGTATCAGAACCGGGAACTCTCCACTTCTCTGTCCAGCTGGGAAGGAGAAAAAGAGGCTTTGGGGAGTAATTAACTGTCATGCATAAGATTAATTGACGACCCTCCAGTTTTGCCCTAAACACAGATGTATTGGGATCAGGACACAACCTTGAATACTAAAGGTGAAGGGAGAACAGTTATTTCTGGATCGGAGCAAAGTGAATATGCAGAATTGTGGGTGATGTCAAAACTCACACCGTGGAGCTGGGGAAGGCCATATATCATCATGCCCTTCCATAAAGTGGCTTGTCAGAAACTAGCCAAGGACTTAAAATAGGAACCAGCTTGTGCTGGGAAGCTTCTTGCTAACAAATGATCCACAACTAACCAGTTATCCTGTAACACAAGTTTGGACACACCCCTGCCATGTTTCTATTTCTCTGCTTAGATAAAGAGGCTAAAAGGAAAATTTATAATGTCAGTATCTGTAACAGAAGATTATTTTCACAGCTTCAGATCCAGCCTGTTTAGGACCCCAGGGTATATTTTGTGGGAAAAGAGGGCAGTCTTTCTTAGAAGATCTCAATGTGTAAAGATTAGGGCTCTTTCCCAAACATACATTCCCTGTAATAATCTGCTGGTTACCTATCCTCCATGGCTTGACAGTTTACTGCTGCTGCAAAGGTCTGTACTAGCCATGGGGGTAATTATCAGTTCATGTACTACTCTTAAAGTTATTTATTGAGAGAGAGAGAAAGAGAGAGAAAACATAAGCAGGGGAGGGACGGAGAAAGAGAGAGAGAAAGAGAGAGAGAGAATCCCAAGCAGGCTCTGCCCTGTCAACAAAGAGCCCGACACAGGGCTTGAAACCACAAACCATGAGATCATGACCTGAGCCAAAATCAAGAGTCAGATGCTTATCCAACTGAGCCACCCAGGCACCCCCATATATGTACTTCTTATGTAAGTTATCTATTCCAGGGGATGAAGATAGAGCAGATTTTTCCTTTTCCTTCCAAATGATTGGTGGTGAGTTATCAAAATTCTTACAATAAACAGATTGTCCTCCAGTGCCTTTTTCAGTGAAAAGTGTCTTTTTAAATTCCATGGAAGTTGTTAGGTTTTATTTATGAACTAGTCACTGTGCAAAGTGCCAGGGTTATAAAAATGAATAAGCCTCATGTTCGAGGAGCTCTTGCTTGGAAACTAAAGACATCTTTAAAAAATACATACATATAAAATAATCATAATAACAACAAAGCAGCAGGTATCTTATACTGAGCATTGTTAAATGCTTTATGTTCACAGTTCTACTGTCCTCACAGCTAGAAGAGGTAGATGTGAAGCTTATGTCTATTCTACAGGTGAGGACACTGAGGCTTTCACAGGTTACCGTACTGTAGCTTATCTAACATCACACATTTAGTACCAGGCAGAGCTGAAATCTGAAGCCAAGAAGTTTCATTTTTTTAATGTTTGTGTATTTTTAAGAGACAGAAAGAGACAGTACACAAGTCGGAGAGGGGCAGAGAGAGAGAGAGAAAGAGAGAGAGAGAGAGAGAGAGAGTCCAAAGCAGGCTCCAGGCTCCGAGCTATCAGCACAGAGCCCGATGCATAGGTCAAACTCAAAGACCGCGAGATCATAACCTGAGCTGAAGTTGAACACTTAACCAACTGAGTCACTCAGTCACCCCTGAAGCCAGGAAGTTTAAATACAAAATTCAAGTGGTTCTTTAGACATATATGGAAACAGTACTGATACCATGAACTCATTTTATTTGGGAGAACCAAGGGGCATTTTGCAAAGCTGGCATCTGAACTAGGTATGAAATGACAGAGCAGAATTTTCCCAGGTGGAGATCAGGATGGGTAAGGGGCTTCAGGCAGGTGGAAGAGGTATTCCAGACAAAGAAAACAGTAGATATGAGTATGTTTAAGACTAAGGCTCGTTCCACAATCTGGAGGCATGGAGTAGGATGAAGTGGGAGGGGGGAGGGCTTTCAAAAATGGCATTAAAGGTGGCAAGCAGGTGAGATAATTTGAACTTAGTTCTATTGGCCTGGAGCAAATGGACAGATTCTGATGAGTAAAATGGTTCTGTTGAGAGAAAATTACCCTATCTAAGCTGAAGTTCATATGCAGCTGATCTCAAGAAGTGACTTGGGAATAGTGTGGATGGCCACTTGGGTACAAGTGGAAGGAGGTCAATAACCTATCAGTCTAAGTCTCTGATTCCAAGAAAGAAGGCCCAGGACCAGAAGGCAAGGGCGTGTGATTTGGTTTTGACCTTGTACTCAGTGGGACTTCTTTTTGCTTTAAGTTTATTTATTTATTTTGAGAGAGAGAGAGAGAGAGAGAGAAGGCACGAATGAGGGAGGGGCAGGCAGAGAGAGAGAGAGAGAGAGAGAGAGAGAGAGAGAGAGAGAGAGAATCACAAGCAGGCTCCAAGCTGCCAGCACAAAGACCAACATGGGATTCAAACCCATGAACCATGAGATCATGACCTGGGCTGAAGTCAGACACCTAGCCAACTAAGCGACCCAGGCACCCTGGGAATTTCTGAATGTTGTTCAAAGAGGAAAGTAACATCAACAGTGTTCCTGGCAACTGAGTACGAAAGGATTGGTCTGGGCGGGGAGGGGAGGAGAGAATTAGGCTCTCGGTGCCTCTGCATCCTTGTCTGTGAAAGGAGGATAATGAAATAATTGCTCTCATAAAGTCCTGGTGAGGATGACAGGAGAAAAGCAATGTAGAGTTTAAGCCACGGTGGCAATCACATAGCAAACCATTAATACGTGTTCACTTCTTCCTTCCTCCCCTCCTTCTCTTCTTCCCTTCTACGTTCTCTGTTTCCCTCCCTCCCTTTCTCTTTTCCTTCCTTCCTTCCCTCCTTCCTTCCTTCCTTCCTTCCCTCCTTCCTTCCTTCCTTCCCTCCTTCCTTCCTTCCTTCCTTCTTTCCTTCATAAATTATTGATGCCTGTGCCAAACTGGTTCTCCTGTTACTCCTACTACTACTTTATTGCTGTTCTTGTTGTTGTTGTTGTTGTTCTTCTCCTCTTCTCCCCCTCCTCCTCATTATCCTCTCCTGTTCTCCTTTTCCTCCTCCTCCTCTTCCTCCCTATTATAATCATACTTATTATTGTTGTTGTTGTTACCAGTTGCAGAGTCTACAGACTACGGAGGAGGGGAGAGTCTTGAGCAACACTTCAAGAGAGGCTGAACTGTTCATGGTACCAAACTAGAGATGGAAAAGACTCAGACAAAGGATGGTGGGGCACAAGGAGGAATATGTGGAGAGTGCCCCCATGCATGTGTGCCTACACTCACTGCTGCAGAAGCACATTTGTGAACATCACTGGGACAAATAAAAGACTGTGAACTAGAAGGATGCTTTTAAATGGAAAATTATTTAGTAGAGCTAAATATGGTCTCATTAGGGGATGAAGCCTGCTGCTTGAAGAAGTGTGGGATGAATATAAGCCAGAAAGGAAGGAGAACTGGTGGTCTTTCCACCCACTGAAGAAAGGAAGCTACTAAGCCTCCATGCTGAACCATGGAGGCTCTCAGGAGGCCAAACTCAGACGAATATGGTAAGATGAGGCAGAAACAGGCTGTAAACATGTGTGTCATGAACACCTTTCCAAGTATCTTAAGCAAACAGCATTCCCAAAGGATGAAGGGTGTGGCTTTGGTGAAGTGAGTAGCTCACAATCAAAATGAGCACAAGGCATTGGGGGTTGATTATTTCTGGGTTCACATAATTTTTGTGAGGCTCATTCTAGAAGATCAGTGACTGTGGGCTTACAGAGCAATATAGCCTCTGTCTTGAGGGGTTCATTCCCCATAAGAAGAAAAGTCTCCTGCCCAGCAATCCGAACTATCCGTCCAAGGTGAGCATGTTGGGAAGTTTGCAAAAACACACCAGGTATGCGCACTGAGTCTCCTCCGCCTCGACTTTCCCCTTTTCCAAATTTGCTAACAACCCATTTTCCATCCTGGGGTCTGTTTCAGGTTGACCTTCCCTCAAGTGCTAGCATTGGATCATGTACCCCAGATAAATCAATGAGACCATTTCATCCTTTTGCTCTCAGTGACTGGTTTTCTTCTGTCCATGAAAATAAAAATCGTATAGTTATGGTCTTAAAACTTTCACCCAGGGTGATGAGACAAATATGTTCTCTCTTCCCCTGAAAAGTGTAAGTGTATTGTATGGACATGAGGCCATGAGGGGTCTATGTAGGCATAAACCCCGCAACCAAAGGAGAAGCTGAGCATTTGCATGTGGCAACCACAATGTATTAACTGTCTTACATTCAGAAACTCATCTAATTTTACCTAAACCCTCCCCCAACCAAAATAAGACCTGATTTATAGGTGAGGTCCCTGAGGCTCACTGAGGTTGGCCATGTGTGTACCCAAGGTTTCACAGCTGTGAATGGACTGCAGAGCTAGGACCTGAAGCTGGGCTAGAATTACCTGGCTCAAATTCTTCAGCACTGCGCTTTACTGACATGTGGATTATCAGAGTGGGAAGGGGACATGGATGAGAAGAATGGACTCACTGCAATAACCGTCTGATCCTCCCCTCCATATCAAAACCAAATCCAGAAGCCTTCACCTGAATGGCAGAAGACAGAAGTCTAGACAACATGCAAGGCCAGCTCAGAGTTAACATTCTCCCCAGCCCAAATATCCCCTATCAAGGTCAAGATAAAGAAAATCCAAGACAGTGAGGGTCTTTGTAGCTCATGGGCAGTGGACAAGGGAGGAGAAATCTCACAAATATCCCCATCTTCTCAGAATGGTTCTGGAAATGGGTGGAATCCATCTCCCAGGATGAGTCATGGGTATTCATTAAGGACAGAAAGCTAAAACAGAGCCTCTCATCTCAACTACAAAACATCCAGCTTGGTCCAAAGGACTCCTACCTTAGGCTTTGGCTATAGACTCTAAAAAATTCCCGTGCCTGCCTAGCTTTCAATAACTGACCTCTAAAGAAAAACACATCCAGGGGCATCTGGCTGGCTTAGCTGGTAGAACATGTGACTCTTGATCTCGGGGTGTTATGTTTGAGCCCCATACTGGGTGTAGAGATTACTTAAAATAAAATCTTAAAAAAAAAAAAAAAGACGACGACGAAAAAGAAAAACATGTTCAGGGCTTGAATGCAATGTATTCCCAACCCTATCTAAGGTTTAAACTTTGAGTGCCTGTGAGTGAAGTTCCTTCCTTCTTTTCCTTCTTCCTTTCTGTGTTAACATTTGTGTGTGTTGAATACATTCACAGGTGAGCACTCCTGTTCTCTTATTCTAGTCATGAGAAGTTTTTGGATAAGACTTGGTCACTGTGAAATAGTGACATAATCCCGTTGACTTTGTGATACAGACTATTCTGTAGAAAGAAAGTCCAGCAGACTCCCTGGTTTCCTGTAGAATTAAGGCATTTTCATAGAAGAAAGCTCTGACTTCAAGTCCAAACACTTCCATGAAGAGAAAAGCCACTGGTGGAATTTAAATAATCTCTTCTGGACAAGAGCTTATTAAAAAAAAATTCTGTACTGTCAGAATGTCCTACAATGCATATCACTAATGCATTCCACCTGCAAATTACCAACACCACCACCTTTAATAAAGCAAAGAATGTCTTTCTTCACCAGGGAGTTAGTAAATATTAAAATTCCCTCGTTAGAGCATGTTCTAACCAGGACAATTATCTATGAGGACTATTCACAATGGATTCAATATGACAATAATTATTCTTAGCAATGCCAGTTGGTAGTTTCCATGGGCTCCTTGCCTCTGCAGGCACAAAAACTAATTTTGATTCCAAGAGCACGTGTTTTAAAATTCCCCCATGTCAGTTCAGCACCTAGAAAGACAGCAGGAAAATTTCCAGGTCTTTGTTTTGCATATGATGTTCTCCATCTACCAATAGGGAAGAATTTCAGCCACATGACAGACACTGAGAAAAGCACAAGGTAAACTTTAAGAAACTTGCAGGTGGTAAGCCAAAGCAGAATCAAGTATACTGGCCTACCCCTCTCTCCTTCTTGTGAACCCCTCTGTATCCTGGCACCAACAGCCCCCAACATCACACTTTTCCTTCATCTTTCCACCAATGGAAATGGTTTTTTCACCAATCCATTGTAACAGCAGCAGGAGTGCTGAGACTTCTCCACTGTCTGCTATTGGGTGCAAAACCATTCTGATCCACTATACCTCAATGATACCTAGATAGTGCTTTCAAAAATATATCCCTCAATCTTCATCACTTTGCAGGTTATTGTATAGCACTTGACGTTATACTGAGAGAGAAAAGAAGCACACACCAAGGCTCAGATCCACTCCCTACCTTTTATGCCTGAAATTGTTATCAGTCAGCACCACTGAGCATTAAAGAGGGCATGCCTTGATTTTTTTTTTTTCATTTTTTCACACACCCAAAGCTTTCCAAGGGTGCAGCACTACTTACAAATGACATAAACCTTCAGCAGCCCTTCTAGGTACTGGCAATGAATTGTTTTTCTTTTCATAATAGACTGGGACAATGAAGCAGAGATTTCTCTGTGCCCAGATTTGGACTTTCTCCAACCTTTAAACTTTATTGCCCTACAGAGTATCCAACTGTGTTTGTGGAAGGGATTGGATCATTAAAATTCATTTGGGACTAAGCCTCCAGAGGAATATACATACTTTCATCCTACTGACTTCTCCATCAAATAGAATCCAATAGACTACAGTTTCTTAGGGAGTCATGAACAAATGAATGATAATAATGTGTTGTCATCTGTTCATGCTGTCCCTCACCTGGTACCCCCTGTGACCAAACGCACATGTTTCTTAGTAAGGGGGCTTAGCCAGGTCAGGGACTCTGCGTGTTGTCAAGAACAGGAGCAGACCTTGGGAATTGGCTTCTATGGTACTGCATGTGACCTTCCATGAACAAAAGCAGTTCAAATCTCAAAAACACTTCAACTTGAAGTTACTGAAAAGCCAGCTTTCAGATACGCTCGCAGAATCCAATAATGGTTCTGTTATAGTTGTTCAATGCCAGCCATATGAGACAAAGGAGCTAATAAAAATAAATCGTTAAAATGAGAAAGAGAGAATACATATATTTCTACCCTTTCCCTTCTCTATTGACTCTTGCCAAAGAGCTTAGGAAATAGGAAGTTAGTCAGAATCTTCCAGTAACCATGAGATTCCATAAGACATCCACAACTATGTAGTTGCCTCAAACACAAGAACACCCATGCCCTGAATTGTATGTGGCCAATTGTCAGGGGCTGGCTATCTTCACACCTTCCTTTGAGTAAGAATCCCAGTATTCCTATTTCCCCCTCATTTTCAGAGTTATAATTTATTTTACATTGCCTCTAATCTGGCTCCTCCTGAAATTTAAATCTGTTGGCCAACCCTGAAGAAAGCCTTTATTAGACCATATGATTTTATTGGAAGATCCTGTCTGTGTACTTGGAAAACTTATAACAAAAGAAATTAAATTATATGTTACTTCTTCAAAACAAAATCAGGCCTTTCTCAAGGTCAGTTGTAGATTTTTAAATTTCATCCAAAAGGATGGGGTCATTTTGAAAAGTGATCTTGAGTACCATAACAATAAAAATCTTGTAAAATGGAAACTCTACATTAATTCAATAATGAAAAACCAGGATTGAGACCTGAGGCATATAAAATTAGTAATATTAATGACAACAATGGCAAGCATCTTTCTTCTTCTTACAAATGTCTTCTTGATTTGCCTAAAGTATGGCAAAGAATTAGGGGAAGAGTGTTTTGGTTTGCAGGAAGTGCAAATGCAAAGGTTGATAATGACCTTGGCATGTTTTAAGATAAACAAGAGAGACAAAGGCTGGAGCAGAGTATAAAAGACACAAAGTATGAAGAAATGAGGTATGTGAGGAAGGCAGAGACCAGATGTCATGGGACCTTACGGAATGCAGTCATTCTTTTTTTCCCTCAAAGCATAATGGGGCACCATTGGAGAATTTTAAGTAGGGGATTAACTGAATTGATTTATGGGTTTCTTTTTTGAAATTTTTTCATTGTGGTAAACAAACATATGAAAGTACCAGCTTAACCATTTAGGGGCATACAGTTCAGCACAGCTGAGTATGTTATAATTGTTATGAGACCACTTATCTCAGTGATAATTATAGTTTTTTGTTGTGATGATCTGACTTTCCCCCATCCAGTGTCCATTCCTAATCCCACTCAACTGTGTTCTGCTAGGGCCTGGGTTCACTGTCACTTTTTGTCCATCATTTAACACTGGCACCAACACTGCGCCCCAATACTTAGTAGGACCTTGATGTATGTGAAATAAATGGGTTACCAGAACCAATGTCTCCAGGAAATGCTTTTGTATGATTCTTGTGTATGTGCTTTTTCCCTTTTTCCCTTTACTAAACTATTGCTGAATTTTTAGTCTGTACCAAAGAGTACTTCACTTTTTCCACTGAATGTTTTATGAAAGGGTGTTCTGTCAATTTAAGTGGGTAGCATTCTTGAGTGCTGAGCCAATGCCTTGTTTGGTCTGCATTATCCTCTCTTGCTCTTGCTCCTCTTCCCAAACTTACACCAGTACACCATCATCTCTGCCCAGCTGTGGTAGACACTGAGCAAGTGTAGAGCAAGCACTGTCTAGAAACTGCACTAAAGAATACCTAATATGCTTTTCTACTCCAAAGTTAACTGGGATAACATTGTTAAATAAAAGATCCTTCCAGAAACCCATTTTTACTAATCATTAATTTGTGTATTTTTAGATTCTTTTTTTTTTATAAACAAAGCTCAATTGAGTTATGAATGTCAGAGTGAGAATGAGTGCCTACAAGCTTTACATTTCTGCTATTGACTGTGACATACTGAAAGTGACAACTATATAAAAGTGATTGACAATCAACAGCTTAAAGGAATACTTCAAATCCATCCACTGAGCAAGAAGCTGCATAACTAGGGCAGAATCTCCAAGTCTGGCAAAGAGAAAAACAATTTGAGTGGACTTTGTTTTTCAAAAAGAAGTGTCAATTTGTCACACTTTATTCTGCTTTTGTAGAATAAGGTTTGCAAGTATGCAAGTAAATGCACCTACATTGAGTTTTCAGAAAACCAGTATGGCAATGGGAGAACTCATCCTGTAACTGCTCATAAGTTGCCCATCTATCTACCAGTCTAAAGCAGCAAATAAAACTCAGTGTATTTAAAAAGTAGATGGGCAGAACTCAGGCTTAGCTCTACCCACCAGTTATTCTGAGCCCTCTGCATTTTTGAGTGCCATCTAGTTTCTCATTAAAAAGGTACCACATAGAATTCCTCACTCTCTCACTACTTCCATAGTCTGCGCATCCATATGCCAATGGAAGCATAAACCAGTGCCAGCAGAATCAGAAAAACAAACATATTAGCTTCCCAAATTGGTTTCTGAAATAAATCAGTTGATATATAAGGACACAGGAATGTGAAGTTGAAGCTGGAGGCAGCAGTGTACTTGATCCAAAGCTAACAGGTTCTCAGCAGGAGAGCTATGAGGATGCTCAGAATCAGACATACTTCTCAGAGCACTATTGATGTTGGCTCTACCATGCACGTGTGCAGAACTTTTTGAAAATATCTGAGCCCTTATCTTAGTGATGTCCTGTGTCACTATGGGCATAGGACTCCCTTACTTCTGGGTTGACATGTCACTGAAGGAAGAAAAAAATATATTTGCAAGAGTGCTTAAACATGGAAAGACAAGGAGGATGGATGCATAAGTATATGCACATTGAAAGCTGTTCTTAAGAAGGGAGAGACTAGTCTTGGGCACGTCAAGTGTAATTTTAGGAGGAAGAGCTAGCCTAAGGACAGTCCTTCTTATAGGGTTTCCTTTCTTTCAGTGTATTATTTGCCTCGAAGAGGACTGGGGTAGGTTGTCAATAATGGCCACAAACATATCCCATCCCAGTTTGCAGATACCTTTTCAAGGTGAGTTTGCTGCTTCTTCCATTGCTATCTATCACTCTATTCCTTGATTCTGGGCTTGGCTGTATAACTTGCTTTGGCCAACCACGTATTAGCAATGGAATATAAGCAAAGGCTAGAAAATCCTTGCAAGTCTGTATGGAAACCAATTTGACAATAAATTTCATATATTGAAAAAAAATAAAATATATAAAAATAAAAATAAAAAAATAAAAAATAAAAAATAAATAAAAGCTTGTCTCTAAAAAAAAAAATCCTTGCAAGTTAGATATTGTCCTGTCACTGCACTTGGAACTCTGAGACCCAAGATAGCCTGCTGACCAAACCTGAGCTAGCCTGCTAAGGAATCCACACAGAGGAAAACTGAAGCATTCCAGAAAATCATTAGCCATGTGAGTAAAACCATTCTAGACAATCTAGCCACAGTGGTGTGAGTTAGCCCAGGTGAAACCAGCAGAAAAAATGCTCACTTGAACCCAGTCCATACTGCTGTCAGAGAGAAATATGAGCTACTAAATGATTTTTGTTTCAAGTCATGAAAAATATTTGAATTGTTTGTTACATAGCAAAAGCTAACCATTACAAAATTGTAAGTGTTATGAATCCCTGGGCTTCTGCAATATTTTCTATAAAATTAATTCTAGAGAAATGGAAGAGATGAAGAAAGGCTGTTCCTAAATAGAGATTTGGGGGGGTGCTTAATATTAATTTTTAATAGTTATTTTATTGGAAAATTAATGCACACACATGGCAAAAAATTCAGTGAGTACAAAATGACATATGATGAATCATGAATCTCTTCTTACTCTGGAGTGGTATCCCCCTTCTCTCAAACACTCATTATTTCCAGTTCCTTGTCTGTCTTTCCGGAACATACCCAGGCATCCGTATGTGTAAGTCTTCATACACAAATATAACCATACTACATATATTACCTTCCTTTTTTGACTTATTTACATCCATCCCTATATTAATATCTAAGCTGAGTTGATACTTATCATCTTTCCATAGTATCACATTTAGACTTCCCTCATCCTTTATGTGGCTACATAATATTGCAGACAGTCCCTGATTGGGTATGGTTCCACTTACAGTTTTCCAACTTGAAGATGGTGTGAAAGTGCTACGCATTCAGTAGAAACCATATTTTGAATTCTGAATTTAGATCTTTTCCTGCACTAACAATATGCCCTATGATACTCTCTCAGATGCTGGCAGTGCCAGGAGCCAAAGTTCCCAGTCAGCCACAAGGTCATGAGGGAAAACAACCAACACACTTACAACCATTCTATCCCCAGACAGCCATTCTGCTTTTCACTTTCAGTACAATATGCAATACATTACATGAGCTATTGAACACCTTATTTAAAATTTTTTTTTAATGTTTATTTTTGAGACAGAGAGAGACAGAGCATGAACGGGGGAGGGTCAGAGAGACAGGGAGACACAGAATCTGAAGCAGGCTCCAGGCTCTGAGCTGTCGGCACAGAGCCCGACACGGGGCTCGAACTCACAGACCATGAGATCATGACCTGAGCCGAAGTCGGACGCCTAACCGACGGAGCCACCCAAGCGTCCCAATGAACACCTTATTTTAAAAGAGGCTTTACGGGGCGCCTGGGTGGCTCCGTCGGTTGAGCGGCCAGCTTCAGCTCAGGTCATGATCTTGCGGTCCGTGAGTTCGAGCCCCGCGTTGGGCTCTGTGCTGACAGCTCGGAGTCTGGAGCCTGCTTCCGATTCTGTGTTTCCCTCTCTCTCTGACCCTCCCCCATTCATGCTCTGTCTCTCTCTGTCTCAAAAATAAATAAACGTTAAAAAAATTTTTTTAAATAAAAAAATAAAAATAAATAAATAAATAAAAGAGGCTTTACATGAGATGATTTTGCCCAACTGTAGACTAGCATAAATGTTGTGCATATGTTTAAGGCAAACGAAGCTAAGCTATCATGTTTGGTAGGTTTAGTGTGTTATATGCATTTTCAACCCACAATGTATTTTCAACTTATGATTGGTTTATAGGGACACTGCCCCACCATAAGCTGAGGAATACCTGTACTGTGTACAAGTTGTAACATGGGATTGCTATCAAATAACAAAAAGCCCAATTAGTATTTGGATTCAATTTAGAACAAGCAAGGATAGAACAAAATACCAAGAAAGAAGAGTCCTTGGTCCATGCCTGAAAAGGAAACAAATACAGATGGACCACTGAGGCACTCACTTGTCAAGGTCCTTAGTGGTGAAGTCAAGACCTGAGCTTCTAATTATATCACTGTTTTGGAGAGCTTCTTATTAGACTTCCAGAACTTCACAGGGTTAAGATTTTAGGCCTTAAAGGAGACATGGCAAGGGGACCATGATGTCAACTTTCTCTGGGACCTCAACTATCATGGTTAATAAGCATTCCCAGAGATGGATCTGCACAGCTTCCCATGGGTTAGAAACATCTTTTGGAGTTATATTACCTTTCTGTATCCTTCCACTGTCTGGAGCCAATGTGTGAAGGACAGTCAAGGTCATGTTAAAACTCCAGTTAGGTAATACTCTGGTTAGAAAGGAATAGCTCAATCCACTCTCTAGGGAACTAGGAAACCAGGGTTTCACCCCTAGGAGCCCTCAAGCAGGCCATCCAAGTCCAAATTCCAACTTACCTCAGCTAGAATGTAAACTTGGCAAGAGCAGGAATATTGTGTATCTTTTTAAAATTATTATTAAGTTTATTTATTTATTTTGAGAGAGACAGAGAGAGTGCAAACAGGGGAGGTACAGAGAGAGAGAGAGGGACAGAGAATCCCAAGAAGGCTCCTGCTGCCAGCACAGAGCCCGAAGCAGGGCTCAAACTCACGAACTGAACCATGAGATCATGGTCTGAGCTGATTAACTGACTGAGCCACCCTGGTGCCCCCAGAAGCTTGTCTATCTTGTTGACCACCACCTCTTTACGCTACAAAAAGCTCTATCAAGTATTTAATGAATCAATGAATCCAGAAAAGAAGGAAAGTCATAAAAGGGTTATGAAAATCAAGAAAAAATAAGTATTCCTATTACCAACAAGAGTCTATGGAAAGAATCACTCTTTTTTAGCAGCTTAGAATATGAAAATGGGGTATTTTGGCACCAGTATAGTACCCTAAAAATGTGTTTGAAATGAATGTATGTCTTAGAATAAAACCAGAAACTTTGATAGATGGGACTCTTATGTATAAGAACTTCTAACTGGCAATTTGCAAAAAAGACACATCAAAATGTTCTGTAAACTTTCAAATTGAAGGTATAGGGTCAGGCTAAAGATTAGAGAGTAAGGGCAAGGGCCACTACTGGCCCCCTTTGGCATCCCAACATGCTGAAGCCACTCTCTGAGGAAAGGAGTCTACCAAGAAGGGTAGAAAGAAAAGATGGGGACATTGTTGGAGCAGCTCCACGAACCCCAAACTGAACAAGATACAGGAGGCCCCGGAGTGAATACAACCATTTCCCAAGTGCTAAGATAAAAGAGCATGATCTTACTAAAAAGAGGCAACTTTAAAACATGGTGATTTATCTGCTGCCCACATATCAAAGTTTGGTGTTATAATCTTTGGAGGGAAGGAGAATGATATCATCATTGCATGTGGTGAAGATGTTACCAAATATTGATGTCAGCCTTGAAATCTTCCAAGACCGTTATACTCATGTGTTCAGTGCTTCCTCTCTGTGTCTCCACATCCCTGACCTTACATTCCCCACACTGCCACTGCCTCTTACCTTGGTTCTTCCCCATGACTGGTCTTCTTGAGGGAAGGACTCTCTAATGTATTCACAAGCACATGGAATACACACGGTCAGTACTTACTTATATTTCTGATGAGACTGTCAGACATTCTTACCCATTGCTAAACACTGGGTATTAGATATGAAATTTAGACTCACTACTGGTGCTACCGGGGACTTGACAAGAGCATATAAACATTCACTGAATACCCTCTAGTGAAGAATCTCAGAGAAAGAAAGTGTGTGCATGGGTGCAGCAGAATAGAATGTGTACACACTGATGAATGGCATGTTGAAACCAGATGGTCTTCTTCTTACTGGAAGCTTCATTAAGTTCCTACAGATTTTGCCAATTAGGGGAAGGATGCTAGATCCTGTCTTTACAGGGTCAGCATAGTGATTGGGTATTTAAGAAAAGATGGCATGACTCAACAGGTTCTAGAAAATGTGCAAGAACTCAGACTTTCAAGAAAGGCTCTCTTACTTTGTTTTAACCAAGGAGAATTACATCATCCACCAACAATTCACACACACACACACACACACACACACACACACACACACACACACACACAAAAAGACAGAAAGGAAGAAAAGAAAGAGAGAGAGAGAGAAAGAAAATGAAATATTGTGCTAATTCAGTGGTGGTGGGGTTCTATAACCAACATCCTGAGAAAGGCGGACACCCCTCCCAGTGGCAGAAGGTGAACATCAAAGAAACCCCTCCTCAAAACAGAGCTTGTCCAATGTACTCACCCTTACCGCATCTTTTTACCCGTCTCTTTTGTAATCTAAGCAGGTGACAACTTCATTCAGTTGTTAGCAACAAGAGGAGGTATTGATTCCCTGCGAATGCCCTAATGACTGGAGACTGGGGCACAAACCATAAATGGAGACTTTCTGATTCCAAGTGAAATTATAGTTTGCCCTGTGAGATTGCACAATAAATCAGGGGAAAAACCAGCCAACATAGGACTCTGGGGTCACTGAAGTGATGTTGACACATTACAATAATGAGAACTTGAAATACCTCATGCCCTATTGATTTTTAAGCTGAATCATTCCCACTGCAGAAGATTACAAGACTCTGTCTTGGAATCATGGCTCACACGGGAGATGCTGATGAAAAATACACCCAATCCAATCAAAATGAAAAGCTTTACTTGTACTTATTACAAATCTAATACCATTGTCCCTAGGCTGTGTGATAGGCACTTAACCTACAATGGGGAAAAAAAAACATATTTTTTCCTTTTAATTAAAAATTTTTCATACCTTTTTTTTACACATAGCTCTTTGCCGAGCCTACAGTAGAAAACACCCCAAAGAAAACAGGCACAATGGCTCGATTAGTGCATAAAGGGCAATTTCTTTATTCTTTTCTAATTCCCGGGTAGCTTTCAAGTTCCCTGTATCACCATATCATTTGGAAGAATGGAAAATCACGTCCTAACAGCCAACTTATTTCCTAGTCAATAGGAAAAGATACATTCCACCACCATCTAGCATCTACAGTAAACAAAGAATGCCTTGCTGATCTTTCCTTTTTCCCTGAAAAGTGCTCCATGAAGCTGAATAAACACAGTTGTGGGAGGCCAGCTAGTGACATAAGTTAATTACTAACCTGTCACACAATCAGAGAATGGTAATAATTTATTTTCACTGTTGCATTAACCATAAGTCGCTCTTTGCCAATAGGGTGTGCTGGGGGAGAAGGCGCTAGAACGTTACTGCTTGCCGTATACCCTAAATAAGGTTGTATCAATATTTTAGTTGGGAGATCAGATATAAATGGTGTCACTGCTTTTACTATGCATATTGTCCTGATCATAATTCAGAAAATAATTACCCACATATCTCGGCTTCAGGAGAAAGGGAACTAGCAGGTAGAAATAATACAGTCTTTCCTCACAGGATTCCGAAAATGTTACCTAATTATTATAGATGCAATTATTACTTGAGTTTACCAGGATTTAATATATAATAAATATTCTGGCACAATCCAATATGATCATACATTCTTTGAAAACATTTCCTGAGGTCTTAATATGGGCCAGGCATTGTGCTAGGAATTAATTATATATTGTTCACCTGTTTTCTGTTTTCATGAAGTTTATAACCTATCATTACAATCTAATTGTTGAGATGAACACCTGCAGGCAAAACCTATGGGTCTAAAACAGCCCGATTATAGAACAAATCTTGATGTCCTTCTGAGGTTGACTGAAATAAATAATGTTGCTTACAAGCTACCTTGCCTTTCTTTCCGCTCAGATTTCCTCCTTGTTTCTTCCTCTTACCTTGACCCGATGATATTTTGCTCTTCTTGAACATGTTTCTGCTTATAAATTTCCCTAAACTGTGCTATTTCATTAATTTTATCAACTTCAGTATAGCTACCCAGAATTTGCCATCTTTTGACATGGGTACAGTCAAGACCTAGGTTCATACATACGCCATTAATCCATTTATTATGATTGGGAGTAAGTGATTGATTTAAGATGCTTTATCACACTTGCTGGTAGGACATAATTCAAAAATTGCTATAAAGGAGGCCTCTGGGGATTGCCCCACACGATCTTGTTCTGCTGTAGCGTTGAAAGAGCTGCTCTTCTGTCTTCAATGTCAACTTCTTCCACAAGCCTCCCTTTGGCTTTCAAGAGGTCACTGACAACTTTATTTACAGGGTGAAGAGGTAGCTGAGAACTCAAGGCAAGTCTGTGGAGGACACCAAGCTCGATGTTACATTTTAAGTCTGCTTACTTTTGACCCGCCTGTCCCAGCTAACATCACCTTGGGAAGTCCCCATCAGACAGCACTGAACAAGCTTCTGTCTACCTAGTGTCAGTTACAGAACACAGTGGCTAAGCAGCTGTTTATGGACTTAGCCTGCCTGTGGCCAGATCCAAGGTCTACCGGGCATGAGCTGTGCAGTCTTGGCTAAATTGCTTTACCATTTCTAGCACTTCTAGTTCATCTGTACAATGAAGACAAGGACCACCCCTGCCACATAAGATGCTTGGGAGGCTTAAATAAGCCAGTTAATGTACAGCGTCTCCCCTAGTGCTTGTCAGATACTCAGGGCATTTTAGCTGTGATGTTTTTTCCCCCAAGAGCATCAGGGCCTTAACTTGGAGGCATTCGCTTTGATTTTCTGAGCTCAGTTCAGCAAGGGGCAATGTGATGTAGCAACAGTTTAAGGTAACCGCGCCTCAACTGATACGTTCCAAGTGGGCAGTCAAATTGATTCCCATCTGAGCGTTTCTGTATTAGCAAGACCGCAACATGGCTATTAAAAGTTAGGGACTGAGGAACAGCTCTAGCTGTTTAGAAACACAATCTAGCTATTCCAGAGACATGCACGCCTAGCACACAGCAGGCTCCCAACCCACTTGTTCAAATGAATAGCAAAAAGTCAAATGAAGCACAGGAAGAACAGATGAAATAAAGTTCCAAAAATTAAATAATACCACTATTTCCTGTCAAATAGATCTCTGCCACCATTTACATTGCTGATCTAGTCCGAGTTTATGAGACAGAAAAAAAGGAACATGTGCAATTTATAAACGCCAATTTATAAACACCAGTGCTGGAGGCTGTGCCTTCCAAATTCCCCTGGCCATTTTCTACAAGACACCCTAGAGTAGCACATATCTTTCTTGTTAACATTTCATGGAATCTTTCCATAAACATACGCTTGTTCTTGTCTTCAACATTTTGTCCTGTCACTGCAACAGATGGCTTTACACTGGAGCATATGAAAATATTAAATACTTTATAAGCCTGGTGGAAATATGAAATGCCTTTGGAGGAACGAATAGCTCCATGATTAATGTAAAGCAGCCACGCAAGATTCTGTTAGAAATAGGTACCTTTGTGTTGTGTTGTTGAATAGACATGGTCACCATCAATTCCACATCTTCAATGAAGGTAGACAAATGACAAGGGGCTCAGTTTGCCATACGACAGATTTGGGGCATGCCAAAAGGCAGAACATACTGCCTGTGAAATAGTGCAGTGTGTAACCAAGGGAGAGTTGTGAAATCTACCTCTTGGGAGATCTAAAAGCCAGAAGAAGCCTCCATCTGGCTGAGATGGTCAAATAAAGTAAGCTTAAAGACAGAGCAATTGAATTAAAGGGCAGTGAAGTCAGCCAGCTGATTGTTCTACAGACCCAATTCCAGTTCTTCTTTCTTTTCAGAGCCATCCTGAGAGATGTTTACCCAAACAAATGAGAGTGGCCATCTCAGCGGACCCAGAGGTATGACCAATACCTGTGATCTGTGAATGAGGTTCAAATCATGGGAGTAGTGGTTAAGATGATGGCTTCTCAAGACAGACTGCCTAAATGCACTGGTTGTATCATCTTGGCAAGTTACTCAAGCATTCTGTGCCTGATTCTTCATCTGTAAGTGGGGATAATAAGAGCGTGTACATCATGAGGCTGTTGTGAGGACAAATGAGTTAGCATACACAACAGGCTTAGAATACAGACTGGCATATGGTAGATGCTACATAAATGCTGGCTATTCTCTATATTTAGTGCTGTGTTTATGTAGAAATAAACATTAAGATGTGGGTAAGATTTTATGTTTTTCCTTTTATTGGTTTGTGTGCAACTGGCATTGACTTCCAACGGGCGCAACATATTAATGTTTTCCATAATGTTCATGAATCAAAAATCACCAAAGCCTGCTCCTGGGCATTTATCCCAGAGACATGAAACTCGTGCTCGCAAAAACCTGTACAGAAATGTTCATAGCGACTTTGTCTGTAATAGCCAAACACATCCCAGATGTCTTTCAACAGGTGAATGATTAAAGAGCTGTGGCACATGCATACCATGGAATACTACTGAGCAATAATTAAAAAAAAAAACACCAAATGATTGATACAAACCATTACTCAGATAGAACTCTAAGAAATTAAGATGAGCAGATAAGCCTATCCCAAGAAGTTAAATGTTGTGTGATTCCATTTGCCAACATTTCGGAATGACAGAATTTTAGAAAGTGAGGACAGATTAGTTGTTGACAGGGTTTAGGGACGGAGGTTAGGGGTCCTTATAATGGAAGTGATCTCTGTCTTATCTGTGATGGTGGATTCATCAGCCCACACATGTGATAAAGTTGTATAGAACTAAATACACACACACAAATGAGTGCAAATATATCTGGGGGGATCTGAATAAGATCAGTGGATGGCAGCAACGCCAAAATCTTGGATGTAATGTGATTCTATGGTTTTGAGAAATAATACTCTCGGGGGAAACTAGGTAAAGTGTATAAGAGATCTGTCTGTATTATATCTTATGACGTCAGGTGAATCTACAATTTTCTTGACAAAAGTTTCAATTAAAAACACTGCCAAAGCCTAAATGAAGGTGAAGAATGAGTGTTGTTAATCCACTTAGGGGACAACCAGCCTCCTTCCTGTATTTTCTGGCATTAAGTTAACACCACTTTTTAAGAATCACCCTGAATCTCTGTAGACAAATCACAAAAGTATTTAACAAATTTAAAAAATATTGTCTAATGATGCATAAATTATACCGATTCCTTCTAGGTTTTATATATTCAGTTGGTGTGTTTAAAGGAATTGAGGTCTGCTGAGTGAAGTACACAGGTTTCTGAAGCAATCTGAACAGCGCCTGCCTTTCTCTGAAGTGTTTTATTATTCCGAGTCGGGCCTGCTGAATCTCCCAAGGTATGAAGTTCAGTTCGAGATAAAAATATTTTATCTGCCCTTACAGCAAATTGAAAGGCTATATAAAGGGTTTTGTTATTGCAGTGTTTTCATAAATATATAGTAAACATCTTTCACAGTGGGAAATTCAGCACAAAATACAATTTTCATACACAGCCATTCATGTGGCTTGCACAGGAAGATGAAATGACCCAGAGATGAATAAAAAAATAATAGTATACAACTTTTAGCAGCCCACAGTCCCCGACAGACACGCGCAGCTGGAAGGATAAGGATCATGATTTTGCAGTACCTCCGATGAATGACAAGTGTCTGCAGCATCAGGGGAATTTTGTTCTCCTGTGTGGCCAAACCATTACAGTTAACAGTTAGCTTTATCATTTTCAGAAATTGCCAACAGCCAACCACATCGTTTCAGAACACACATCAACCCCAAATCTTAACCAGGACACGATTTTAAATCAACCCATTTTTAGGTGTCTTTACCTCCTTTTCTAAGTCTCTCTTAAGCACATTTTCAAAGCAATTTGGGCTATGTTCTAACATACAATACCAATGTTGATATCTAAGGTGATCTCTATCCACTTGGGGGTGAGGGACTGACCACAGGTGGTTCGACAAATGGAAGCTCTCTCTCTTTTTTTTTGTTCTATAAACTAAATACTTTGTTTTATTATCAAAATAGTGCCTGCTTGTTGAAAAGAAAAAGGAATAAAGGTTAAATTTTTTTAACAGTTTCATCGAGGTATAACGGATATACAAAAACTTGCACACATTTAATGCATATAATTTGATGAGTTTGGATGCAGGCATGAATCTACCCATGATTCCATCACCATAATCAAGGTAATAAACACATCCATCGTCTCCAAAAGTTTCCTTCTGTCCAGTGTGCGTGTGCACGCATGTTTGTGTGTGTGTATAGGACAGTTAACATGAGATCTGCCTTCTTAACAAATTTTTCAGCGCACAATGCTATGTTTACTCCAGGCACCATGTTGCGCAGCAGGCCTCTATAACTTATCTGTCTTGAATCATCCTGAAAGCAATTTCTCTGTGTCTCCCCTGCTCCCCTCTTAGTCACATGCCACAGTAACCACTGAGGTGGCCACCCTCTGCAGTCCCTTAGTTACCGTTTGCAATTTTGCCATGTGTATAAAGAGTTTGCATATGTGTGTTAATTTTCTAACAAAGTTTTCCTAACACATTTCTGCAGTTTGGACTCTTGTAAACTTCCCACAGCTCAGCCACTGCTTCAGGACATCCAATCCCATACTGTTAGACACTTAATTTCTTCCAGTTTTTCTTCCCGCTGCACACTATGCTGTAGTCAACCAACATGCATCTTTGCAAACTTGAGCAATTACATAAATCCTGGAGGTGGAAACACCGGATTAAAACGTACTTATATATATATATATATATATAAACATTTCCAATTGTCTTCCACAAAAGAATGAATGATTCCACAGTCTCTTCAACAGTATATAAAAAGCCTGTTTCATCATATTAGTTTCTAATCTGATCTAAGAAATGTTTATATATATAAAAGAAATTTTCACATATGTATATATGTGAACATATATTGTATCCTTGCTGGTATTTACATTTATTTTTCTAAAAACTATATTCATGTTCTTTGCCAATTTTCATTCTGTGTCATTAGTCAGTCGGTCTATCTATCATTTGATTATCAATCCTTCTACTTACTAGCTGTTGGTAAACCTAGAAGAAAAATCATCTCAAGACTGAGTCTTCCCTAATGAAAAATGGGTATAAAGAACGCTCTGCCTCATAAAAGTACTGAGAGGAGTCAATTCAGTAGTGTATATTCAGAAGTTAACACAGTGGATAGCTCATTGCAAACACTCAGTAGACAGTATCTGTACTAATGATAATAATAATGCATAATTCTATATACTGAGCAGTTAGTTAGTGCATTGCAACAAAGCTGGCCTTCTTTTCCCATCAGCAGCAAAGGTTGAAGCCTGAACTACTTATAACATTGAGGTAACCTTTATATTTTAGTTCCTTGGGGAAATGTGATAATAGAGACTCAGCCAAAACTCATTTTCCCTTTGCTGGACACATTCTTTTTAATGACACACAAAGTTTATCACTGGTTGTCTCTATTTTTAAGTAGATTCACACTAAATGTGGAAATATGCTAGAAACCAATTCCATTAAATATGGAATTAAAATGGCCATTTTAAATCCAATTTCCTTTTTTTATTCAACTAAGTGAAATATATGTATTTTAGCACAACAGACTAATGGACAATACTTACAGAATTTTATTGGGTACCCTTAGCTATGTGAGTTTATTCCCCCTTATTTACCATTGAACAATAAATTCTGGTTCAATCTTAAACCACTTCCTGAACCAACACTTAGATGGAATAGGTATTCCACAAAAGCCAATTCAACGAACTGTATTAAAAAAGGAAATTTGACGATAATGGATCCAACAATGGTCTTTTGACAGTTCTGAAATGGGATTCACTCTGCTTTCTCTGTGTAAATGTGAGTTCACTGGGCCTGAAATACTTAAGAACAACCACAGTGGTTTCTACTTCCAGTTCAGTTCCCATAATGTCCCTGGGTTGGGGGAGGGCGGCTCAAGAGCCCCTTTCCATGGCTTTGGCAAGGCTGGACGGCCACACCATTGCCGTTCAAGGGCAGTGGCCCTTCCCTTCTTGTAGGAAGGAATCTGTGGCTCCCCTTGGGTAGAATGCAATCCATTCTTGTGGTTCAGCATCTTTGAGCTTTCTGTGGGGCAATGCATAGTGAGCTATGTATCAACACTGAAGTCATGTGAAGTCTAGGTTAGAAGTCTGAGGAGGCAGCTGGCAGGGAACTACTGTCTGTCAGATAGGTGGGTGGTTCCTGCTGCCACCACCTCCTCTTCGTCCAATATTTTGTATTCAAGATGTAAGATGTTTTCTATTAAAGTACAAACCCATGCATACCCTTGATAAGAATTCTTTTTAAATACAAATTCTTCCATGTATTCATTCATTCAACTGAAATCTATTAAGGTTCTCTATGCCCATCGTGGTTTTCTGCCCATCCATGTACCCATGTTTAATAGCAGACTTGCAAGATCTCTTCTTCTCGTGACACAGAATGAAGGTGTGTCAAACTGGCATCTCTATTTAAAAATCTACTCAGGGGCGCCCGGGTGCCTCAGTCAGTTAAGTGTCTGACTTTGGTTCAGTAATGACCTCACAGTTCATGACTTTGAGCCCCACATCAGGCTCTGTGCAGACAGCTCAGAACCCGGAACCTGCTTCGGATTCTGTGTCTCCCTCGCTCTCTGCCCCTCCCCTGCTCAAAAATAAATAAACGTTAATTTTTTTTTTAAGCTACTCAAATTGTTTTTCTCTTCATCAGTTTTACTACATACTGGATATTCAGCAGAGAATGGGATTGGCATGGTTGTTTCCATGGTCTTAATGAGGGAGAATAAATGGATTGACTTTAGCAACATCAAGCTGGGAATCAACGTGCCCACGTCCACTTGGTTACGACCACATTTGGCTCCCTACAAAACTTTTAAAGCACCAGGAAACCAAAGAGTTAAGTTTCTTGAAGACCCCTTAGGGGATGCAGTTGAACAGATTTTATTTTTCTAATACCACTATTAAATAGAGAATAGAGCAAAGATAATCCATCCTGTAAATTATGCCCTTCTGAATGCTACTGTTTTCCTTCGGTGATTTTTCTTGTTGGAGGTGGTCATGTAAAGAGAACCTCATAAGTCTTCCTGATCCCAGTTCAGGGTACGTTTACAAGGAATTAAGTACAAAACAGAGCTGTGGGCATTATCATTCACTCTCAATTAAAAATGGTTAAGTTACTTTACTTAATCCAACACCCCCAGAATGAAACTGAAAATGTCTTTTTTTCAAAACTCAGGTGAAGATGTACCTACACAAGCATGCTTCTGCACATCTACAAAATGAAATGATTAAAGAGCATGGCAAGACAGAAGCACAGACTGCAGAGTTAATATCCCAGCTCTGCCACTTAAAAGCTGTGTGACCTTGGGCAAATTATCCAACTTCTCCGGACTGTGGTTCTCTCCTCTGTAAAAAGTAGTTAAGAACAGTATCAACCCCTTAGGCTTAGTGTAAGGATTACATTAATTAATATTTTTAAACATTTACAACAGTGCCTGGCACATATGAAACGCTACTTAAGTGCTTATTAAATAAATAAGCAAATAAGCCTCTGAACCAAACCTTGAACGATAAGGAGAAAATAATGGTGTCTGAGTGCTGAGGAGGAACAAGGAAAGTTCTTAGAACGACTGGCGCAGAACTCATTTTTTGATGGTGCATTTCTATTGACAGCAGTACCCTAGGAAGAAATTTCATTTTTCAGCACTCGTAAGAGGTAACACTGAGTAAATTGGGGAAAAGTAGGTACTTTAATCACAATGACCCATGTCATATTTATAAAGAAAGATGTTCAGAGTAGGCAGCAGTAAAATTTTAAAGTCAAATTTAAGACAATACGGACCTTCTGATTTTGCATTATGATCCCATTCACAGTATCCAACTGGAGATTTCAAAAGTTTAATAACTGAAATTCATGTACCTTATCCAGTCTCTTGAAAAATCAGACCATGTACATATTAGTCACAGCATCACTGATATCGCCTAGGACAGGATTTCTCAGTCAACACTGCTGGCGTTATGGGCTGGAAAATTCTTTGTGGTTTTGTCCTGTGCATCCTAGGATGTTCAGCACGATCCCTGGTGTCTACCCAGTAGATGCCAGGAGCACCCCCGGTCCCAATTATGACAACCCAAAATGTCTACAGTATGTTACCAAACGTCCTTATTGTAGTGAGGGGAGTGAGAAAATCGCTCATCGTTGAGAACTACCTGCCTATGGCATCTGTTGACTACCCATTTTGTGTATCTTTCTAAATTCACATTAATAAATTTCAACGGTATCTTGGTATATTGGAGTCAGAAAAATATGGAATCTAATCTCTTACTCTAATTATAACAAGTCTTGAAGATTGCTTCTCCATCTCTAAATTAGGCATACAGACACGTACCTTGCAGAGTTAAGAACCAGAGAAAACATGCTGAAGCTCTCAGTCCAATGCCCGACACACAGAGGCAGTGAGTGCCCAGGCAGACATCAGCATTGTACCCTTATTCCTATTACTGCTGATATATTAACACATCACCATCTTCATCATCCTCGTCATTATAATAAAAACGGAAAGCCGCTATGGCAACATTCAAATAATTATAATAGGTACAACGGGTACTCTCATCTTGTTAGCCGAATAAGCAACTGATTTTCTTAAAAGTAGAGATTTCAATTGAACAACAAAGAAATCCATCCCCGGGTAGCAAATGCAGATACAGAATTATCATGAAGAGAGAAAGAAAGGCTGGCAGAGGCCTTGCTAATAGATAGAGGTTCTCTTTCCAAAGCAAACACCAGGTGTAGAGGCCAACTTGACTCACTTGGCTGTTGCTGGTTTTCTGTACTGGACGGACAATGCAAGGTAAAAGTATTGGAGCTTCTCGATTGTCTATGTCTGTGCGTATATAGTCTCTGTGTGATGAAAGTGGATCAAGGCAGCTTAGAAAATTCAACCAACTTACCAAAAACTGCAGTGATTTCAATGTGGCTCATTGGGAGTACTAATTACTCTGTAAGTAAAAAGACCCATTGGAAAGAACAGTGAGCTTTGGCTAATTAGATCAACATGAATACAGAATTCAGACTTTACTTCTGTTCAAGCAGAGAAAAAGTAATAAACGTAACCACTCTTGCATCATTAAAAAAAAATCACTGCTACCCTTGGAACAGGGATATACTATTTCTGCTGTAATTATATCATTTCTCAAAAAGCCTTTCCTGGCCTTCATGACATTGGAAGTAGCTGAAAGATTACTCACCACCGATTAATGTTAGGGAACTAACGACTGTTCTCGCTTTTCCTTTAAACTCAACTGAAATAATTTCACAAGAACTTGCAAATACAAAATTGTGTTAAGAATGTCCAATTGGTCCTATTTACATTTGCTACATCAAAGTATTCAGACATCATAAGTAAATGTGAAATGGGGGCCTTCCAATACCTTATAGGTTATGCAAACACCTAACCAGAAAGAACACTTTGAAATTTTTATGGAGCAGGAAAAATTGGAAGTGTATTAATCTAGGCAGTGAAATTGGGCTTTTTGTCATGTTTAATTGCTTGAATTCATAACCTAGTTTTGCTGAATCAAAAACGCGTTGCTATAGCTGACACAAGCTGTTTCAGCTTTTTGGGCAAGTGCGCGCGCGTGCGCGCACACACACAGACACACACACACACACACACACACACACACACACCACAAGTTTTCATGAAAACTTTAAATCTATTAATAAAAAAGCACTCCTGAAAACTGTTTGGAACACTGCAGCTAGTGAATAATTAAATACAAAGGTTTCCAAGCTGAACCCTACATGTTACAAGCTGACTTAAAGAATTACTTATTTTTTTTTAGTACCATGCAAACAGAGGGAGGGGGCAGCATGAGCATCAGATAGGCAAGACTGCTATTTTGTTATGTGATTTAATTCAAATAAATTAAAATGCATGATTAGAAAATTCCTGATGCCCTTATTTGCTCTTGTTTACTATTGCTTATAATACATGCAAACGCTCAACTCTGCATAAAAATGAAGGAAAACAAACAGAAGGACAAAGACTTCTACCCATAAATATATAAAGACCTAATGTATTATAACATCCTGGAGTTTTCAGATCTGTAACAAAATAAAGTTGGAATTGCAAAAAACTGCTTTTCTCCCTATTTATTTTTACATTAGTTGAAAAACCAGTACAAGGTGAGGATTCAGGTCTCCTAAAAGGACTTGCGTTTTAATTCTTTTAGAATCACTTTCAAAGAACTTGTCTCAATCCACTCTGTGACGACTTTGAAACTAACACACATGAAACTGTTAAAAAACAAAATAGCTACAACTAAACGTAAATAAAAGTTTAATAATAATAAAGCCTTATTATTATTTCATAAAAATCCTTCCTCTTTTGGATCACATTCCATTTCTCTGGTACTGCAAACTCAACTAAAATTCTAATATAAAAATTGTAAATTTTGCAGAAAACAAGACCAAAATGATCTTTCACTGGACATTGTAAATAGCTATTTAGTTCGAGAATGACCCATCCAACCAGGTTCTCTGTTATCAAACAAAAAATGACAAGGGATATGTACGGATTCTCATATAATAATCTCAAAATAGGACTATTTATTGTCCAAATCTTACAGTTGTAATTTGGAAGAAGGCAATTGCAGCAAAAATTCCTTTACATGAAATCTCCTTCATCTTTTGTGTCACACTCATGGAGAGAGAAAAAAAAATTGGAAAGAAAAATAAACTTATTTTTGCGATACTTAAAGCTAGCCCGTAAGTGAAGACTGATGGTTGTTTCTCCCAAGTCCAAGTAAATACAGATTAAAATGAATCCAGCTTCTAAAATTAAGACAGGTAATAGAGAAAACAGAAGTTTGAGGGATAAGGTTATAGTAGACAAACATAAAAATATGCTCAGCCCAATAAAGTTATAACAAGCAAAGTGCAATGTTGTAAAAATCCATCACTTGGTGATAAGAGAGAAAAGATCCAGCTCTTTTCATGTAACATAGGCATCCTCCAGAGTCAGTTTGCTTGGTTAAAATCAAATGACAAGAAAAGTTTGAATATTCACTTTTATTTACAAGATTAGGGTACAGCAGATTGCCTGATATTAATTAGTTCTTGTATATGAACGGAGAATACAAAAAAAGAAAAAGAAAATCAGGTTCCAATTATCCCTTAGGGTGCAAAACATTTGTTACAATAAAAATGCAGTAGTAGAAGATATCTGGAAAGCTTTCTGTGTTCTACGTACAAAAATAAAGACAGATGGAAAGAAATACAGGTGGATAGAGAGAGAAGGGGGGTGGAAGGGGGGGAAGATGGAAGAAAAGAGAGGAGGGAGGAGAGAGCAAGGGAGAGAAAGAGAGAAAGAAGGAAGCAGGTAAGCAAGGGAGAAAAGAAACCTTTGCCCATAGGTAATACTTCCTCCAACTGTTCAGAGAAGCAATTTTCTCTTCATAATCCATGAGTATTCTAATATAGAGGAAGCACTGGCATGTGTGGAGGGTGTGAGTGGGCAGATAAGAGTTGAAAAACCTGCTTTCTGTATGAAAATCATGAATGCTGCCCGCATTCCCCATGAAAGCCAGCTGTCACTGATTGACTGTAGTTTACTTACTTGAAGAACAACCCTCTTAAAACTTAATCACAGCAAAGGCAAGTTAGCCCATTTCACAAACACATTTACACTCATGGCCTTTGGATTTCCAAAGATACATTTTGATCAAAAATAGGGAATCACAGCGGAGAAAGACTTTATAGTCTTAAACCAGTTCACCACCCAGCTACCCAAATAAAGAGGATTACACAATCATTTTTGATGGCCTCCGTTATAGACTGCGTTCATTTCTGTGTGACCAAAATTAAAACCATATGAACAGTCAGTAAATTATGAGGTATCTAAAGATACTCAGAAAGGGACTCTTTCAGGAAGTAATTTAATGAACCATTCCTACTAAGATGATTTTGCTAACAAAACTTTTGGATTCAGAATTCTCCTGGGGTCCTTCCTAAGTACGGGGGAGGCACTGATCTTTTGTCAACAGAAATTAGTAAAACCACCAGTTTCACAGCAATCTGGAAATAATGGCTGAGGGACAGGCTGAGATTGAGCCTCCCAGGTGATTCTCCTAGGCCGATAAATGTCGTAAGCAACACTTTGCATATACATATATATATATATATATATATATATACACATATACACACATACATACATGTGTACATATATGTATATATATACATACACACATACATACATGTGTACATATGTGTATATATATACAATACTGTCAATGTAATTTCTCTTCCCTGGGCATCAGGCAAAGCAGAGGAGATAAGGACAGAGCAACCAGCACGGTAGACATGTTTACACAAACATGCAATACATATTCCCACACACGCACACACATGCCCCGTCGGAACGTGAGCGTGCCAACTTTCCAAAGGCACGGCCCATCTGGCCAGTCATTTCGTAAACCTCCCATTTAAAGAACCGCGCAGCTCTTGCAAAACCCCTGCGAGCCTATTGGGACTTTTACGGGCTTTCTTACAAACGCTTATTCATCTCTAGAAATAAAGTTAAACGGAGCCAATGAGAATGGGCAATGAAGTTCCCCACTAACTTCTCTCGTCAGCAAAGAAAATCGATTCATCTCCGGACTCCCCCGGAGCCACAAACGCCCCTCGCCCTCTCCGGGCGTCCCGCGCCCCCGGGTGCGCCCGGGGCGAGCCGCGACCCACCCTCCGAGGTCCCCGGGCTGGCCTCACGTACCGGGTCTCACTCACGCGCTGCAAACGCATCCGCAGCCTCCCATCGCCGCTTTGGTTTACCCGGATTCCTGCCGCCGCCAAGTCCCTATTCTAATCAGCAGCCCCGAGGCGCACACGCCGCCACCCTCTCGGCGTGAACGTTGGACAGCGGCTGACGGCGGCTCCTCTGCCACAGGCAGCCAAAAATGTCAGTTTGCACACTCCTCCCCCCTGTCGCCCGCCCCCGTCCCCGTCCCTCTACCACCCCCTCCCGCGAGTCAGTGGGCTTCAGGAAGCCTCTGCAGAAGCAGCTTTCTCTCCATCCCTCGCTCTCCCTCTCGGCCTCTCCTTCCCTGATGGCGTTCCGAGCCCTCTTCTCTCGCCTTACCTGAAGGGCATCTCCCACGACTGCAATTAGCTGCCAAGATTTCATTGTCGGCTGCAAAGTGCCTCCTGTTTCCTCCCCGGGAGAACACGGGAGAAGTCCGAGGCAACAGCAAACGGCAGCCACGTGCTAGCAATGTAAATGACTCCAGTCATCCGTCGTGCGCGCCGTGCCTGCGCTCGCCCTGGCTGCCTGACACCACCGCCAGCAGGTGCAGAACGCGCCGGGAGAGAGCGAGCGAGCGGCCGGAGCAAGGAGGCATTCAACGCGGAGAAGCGCACAGAGGGAGGCCACCAAGGTGCCGGGGACGCTGCCGCGTCTGAGCCCGGCTTCCAGGGCGGCCCCGGCCTGGGCGCCAAAACACTCGCCAAATTGGACGCCCAGTGTTTTTGCAAAGTCTTGCAGCCCAGGAAAGGCGGTGGGTGCCGAGGCTGCGTGGGTCCCGCCTCCTCGCTCCGAGGCACTTGCAAAGCGCCGAGCTGGCGGCAGTATCTCGCCGCTCGCCCTCCCTCTCCCTCTCCTGCACGTGTCCCTTCCCTTGTTCTTTCAAGCATTAAATATGTACCACATGACAGAATAGGGCACCTTGCACGGTCCTCCGAGTCCACACTTGACAACCAATTTTAACTCACGAGCAGTGAAATGTCTAAAGGCAGGATATAAGCACTTCCAATTACTTACACTACTCCTGCATTATTCAAAATGTCCACGGGACAGTATTTATGACTTCCAATATGCTACTCCACAGATAAATACTAGTAAAGGATGGAAAACCCCATCACTCCCTTCCCCCCTACACTGTTGATAGGCTTTCCTCAGTGTTTCCTCCGAGATACGATTACACTTTTCCACTAGTTAAAACTTTGTGACCTCAAATCTTCTTGCACATTAACTGCTAAATGAGAATGCTCTAAAATCTGACCCTGCTTTGAGGAGGAAATATCTACCATGTCCTGTTGAACTTTAGAGATCACCTGTGAAAAGGTATTTACCTTGATTATGGCATCAAAGTAAATGTCCCCAAAATCCACAAAGATCTGTGACTTTGTTTGTTTGTTTGTTTAGTTACTTACTTAAATGGGAACGAGGTACACCAGGCTCTGGCTATTCCCAGTCTGAATATTGCATTGGTTAGAGATCAATCAACTAGATGGGGGAAGTCAGTCTTTTGGACGTAGGAGAATTAGATTTTTTTTCTATTTCTTTATAGTCAGAACTGCAAGCTATATACGCTAATAGGGCCTTGCTTCTTCAAGCACTCAATAGTTGACTAGGATGGAACTAAATATGGAAGAAAAGTGTATATATAGACCATATTCAATTAGCAGTGAAATATTCATTGGATTCCTGTGCCGTCTTCTTGGTTACTCTATTTTAGTTACAGGCCTTGTGCACAAGTGATTAGGATTTTATATGTCGGTAAGCAAATTTTAAAATGCTAATACATCTTTCAAATATTTATTTGCACATTTATTATAGCCCCATATCTTGAGGCAATATTTCCAGGGTTTTTTTTGGAACATGCCAAGTCCTTCCATAACCATCAACCACCTCTGTCACACCAGTAACAAAATGAGAAGAGTTTTTTTTTCCTTCTATGCATTAAGATTGTTTTAAATATTGCATTAATACAGTGTTTAGCTTGTTCCTTACGGAGTTAAGGAAAGTTGGTGCATGTTTTCTCTGCCTGCCTTTGGTGGGGGCAGTGGCATTTAAAGGATGCTAAGATAGCATTAGGTAGACCTTCCTTTCCCAGTGATGGTTCAGTACAGAGTACACTAAATTCTCTGATGATTTAAGTTAAAGTCTAGTATATGCACATATCAGCTCTGGGGTCAATGGCATTGGGTAAAGTGGCAAAATGTTTCTAGATTTTAGCTTAACCAGAACCCCGTGTAATTACAGAGATGCACAAAATAAAGTAGCAGTATTACAGCAGAAACTGGCATTCTCAGGGGAATCATTTGATTCACAAATCAGCTCACAAAAGCGAGGTTATTCGAAGTTAAGGATGGTGGGGGTGGCGGATGGGAAGATAGCAAACCCTAATTACAACCCCATTGTCCCCGTGTTCCCTGGCACATATGGCCATTTAATCACGGAGTATGACAACCTTGGCAGATGTTGCCAAACCTGGTTATTGATATAAATTGCTATTCTCGTGTGTAAGTGCCCGAGCAGAGACCTAAAACAATGTCCGTACTCACCCAAAGGGAAATAAAAGGCCACGCGAGCATCTGTGGCAACAAGACGATACAGAGCTAAGGTGGGTTCCTTGCTCCGTCCAAAGGAAAACAGCAATGAATGAAATCTCCAAACCAAGGAGACAAAGCCTCCCTGTGGGAATGTCAACTGGTATCGTCACTCCAGAAACCAATTTACTGGTAGCTATTAAAACGGAAAATGTGCACATGCTATAGCCAAGCAGTTCGACTTCTCTGCCCTAACAAAACATGTATAAGCTATGTTCATGAATATACCTCCACCACTGCTTGTTACAAGGGAAAAAATGGCAAATACCTACTGGCATAAAAAATGCAATATATCCTGTGATGGAATACTATATAGCAGTGAAAAATGACTAAAGTGTGAATAATCCATAGCTATACAGACACAAATATGTATAAAGATGAAGAGACCGACTCATACTACAAAGGACAACTATATACACATTTTTCAGTCAAAATTTCACTGAGATAAAAATGCAAGTTTTAAATGATTCATACACTATGGGGATATTTATGAAATAAAATGCAAAAATGAGGTAATATTATAGATTTTCTGCAGTTATGTAAATATTTATGGATGTATAGAAAACGATCCAGATTCAGCCTCTGCCTGTTTTCACACAGCTCACAAGCTCATTTTTTAAAAAATACTTCAAAGGTGAAAAAGAAAAAAAAAAGGAACAGGAATATATAAGGGCACCTGGGTGGATCAGTGGGTTAAGCATGTGACTCTTGAATTTGGCTCGGGTCATGATCTCACACTTTGTGAGATTGAGCCCCACATCAGGCTCTGTGCTATTGGCACAGAGCCTCCTTGGGATTCTCTCTCTACTTCTCCCTCTGCCCTTCCCCCATTCATGTATGCACTCTCTCTCTCTCTCTCTCTCTCTCAAAATAAATAAACAAACTTAAAAAAAAAGAACAGGAATATATGAAAAATATTTCAGATTTCAATGTCCCCGAAAGAAGTTCTCCTGGAAAACAACTATACCCATTTGTTAATACATTGTGACTACTGAGCTGAGTATTTATGACAGAGACCAAATGGTCCACAAAGCCTAAAATATTTACTATCTTGCCTCTTACAGAAAAAGTTTCCCAACTTCTCATCTAGAAGAATGGGCCCCAAATTCCTAATAGTGTTTAGAAAGGAGAAAGGCACTGCTGTTGATGGAGGAGGTTGAGAACTTAGTTTTCCTTTAAAAGAACATTGATATATAAAAGGTCATATATGAGCTTTATGTACACAAACCCTTTAAAGGGTACACACACACACACACACACCCCTTTTTAATAAAGTCTGTATGTGTAGAAAACCTTAAAAATATGTATTTATTTAAATATACATATGTATACACACACACATACACATAGCGTTTTTGATTATAAAGGGAATGTGTGCGCCACTTTTAAAGTGTGTGTGTCTGTGTACATGTGTGTGTGTCTATACACATATATTTATATGCACCTACCTGGAATAAAACATTCAAAATTGGTGGTTCTTGGGGGTGGAAATGAAGATGCTTATTATAGTCTTCTTTGTTATTTCAGGTTTTTGTCAATTTCCCCAACAGATGTAAATGTAAGAAAATGGTGGATGCCCCTGGCCATGTGAGCTGTGACAATTGCCACCGTGCCAATGTGTTTTTCTCCCTCAGAAACTGCCTTTTCTCTTTAACTGTTGAATGATAAGACCTTCAAAAACACATCAAGGTTTAGCTCACACTAACCTAACATTTCTGGAAGACTCCAGTATCTAATTGCTTCTTCATAGGAAAACAAAAATTTAAGCTTCAATGCACTAAAGATTTTTATAAAAATCAATCTTACCCTTGAAGTAAAATGCGACATAGATTACCCTTCTGCTGTAAGTTATGGTAATGACCTACTGAGATATGCCTCACAATACAGTAATACTGCTTCTTTACCAGTTTGAAAATATTTTCCTATAGAAAAGCACAAAGCATGTTCTATCTGAAAAATAAACTAAAATAAAATTACATAGCAACCACATTGGTGCTTTGTAGGATTAGAGCAGCTGGACCTAATGATTTTCTTCATCCTGACATCTAATAATCCAGTTGCATCAGGAAAGGTGAGCTTAATGAAGCATATTCAGATGGGAGAGCATACGATTTATGGTGGGCTTGTTGTGGTTATATTCCTAAATGGATCCCATTAGCTCAACATTGGTTGCTGGTAAATGGCCACATTTCCTAATAGACAAAAGCATGAATCACCTGGGCATATTTTAGACGTGTGCTCTACAGAATGGTCCACCTTACAACCTTAAACTAGGACCAGGTGAATGACCTTCTTTAATGAAGCTTTGCCGACTTTCTTTGAGCAAGAAACAGAATTATCACACAGGAACATTCATTCTACCTCCTCAGAATTTAGCATGTACACTTAACCTTATACTTGAGATGGCATACATCAAGCACACCACTGAGAGGATGTTTTAAATAGAGTTACAACAAACCAGTATTGTTTCAATCCTTTTTATACAATTATGAAATTGTAAAACCATTATGTTGTTGTTTTGTTTTTGTTTTTGTTTCTTTTTACAGATCTACACCTTTATTTACTTTCCAGTAAGCTTAAATCCTTGAGGGATATAGCCTCACATGGATTCCGTGGTCAGTGGCTTTGGCGGGAAAGTTGTTTTGGAATTTGGCACAAACCATGCCACTGTTTCCATGAGCACGAGTAACTTTTCTCTAGAATACTCTGGTTTTGTTCGGTTTGCCACCAGGAGTCACTGTGTCATTCTTTGCTTTGTACACATAAGCACTTCTCTTGCCTAGACAGAATTCAGTTTCATCTCGGGCATAAATACCTTCAATTTTAAGAAGAGCCGTGTATTCCCTCTAGTTCCGGAGACCCCACTAATAGCCAGCAAAAATGACCTTGGACCACAGCCTTCCAGACTTATCGGTTGTTTTAGGAGTTCTGATCTCAGCAACCTTGCTCCCAAGCTTCAGCACCTCATATGTGTTTATTGTGGAAATTTGAGAAAATTTGGAAAAGCATAAGAAAAAAGTCACTCATTATTTATCACCAAGAAAGCCACACGTAACATTGCAAATCTGTCCCTTCAAAGATTTTTCATTGCATATGTGACTAAAAACTCAGAAGCACAGAATAGACATTTTACCATATAAGCTCATTTTTCTACTTTGCAATGTATCGTGAACCTTTTCTGCTGTAAAAAAAAAAAAAAAAGATAACATCAATTTTGGTATGCCACTATAAGAATACACAATTTCTATTAAATAATACCAACACGTACATTCTTGGTGTTAAATAACACCAACATGAACATTCTTATCCATAACTTTATGAGCTTGTCTCTCTCTGTTATTTCAGGATAAATAAATATTTGGAAGTAAAAGTGGTCAGTCAAAATGTGGGCACCATTTTTAAAATTTTAGATCTAAAGAACCAGAATCCTGGAATGTTCTATTAATCCTATACCCAGTAACAGGATAAAAGAGAACCTATTTCACCCTGGGAACAGTTTTGGGCCAACTATTTCTTCTTTCAGTAACCATCTCCCTGGCTTTGGCTAGGTTCCTCTCCCATCCACCTGCCCCAACTGGGCCTCCACACCATTGCATGCTAAATTAGCATAAAACAGCTCAAACATAGAAAACAAAGGTGGTAATGGGGAGCAATTTAAATCTAAGCTTATTTAACCTAAGTGGCTAGTGGCTGCCCATTTTGTCTTAATTGCCTTTTAAACTAAAATCAATGTTAAATTACCTGAACAACAGTTTCTGCACAACTGCAAACTGAAAATTCTTTAAGTGCCTCCTCAAAAGCCTTTGGCTTTTATTTGGCGGACAGACAGGAAAATAGTCTCTTTCTTCTTTACTGTGCTCTAGCTTTTGACTATGGGATATGATTCAAGGATGCACTCTCTCAAAAACAGTCACCACGTCAACTTTAGGATGAACTACTCCTTGACATGAGGTATTCAAAATGAAATCTGGATAATGGAATTGGAATAACAGTCCTTCCTTCTTTCCTTCCTTTCCTCTCATCAACGGGGAGAGACTGAATATACAAATGGAAAACAACCAAACCACATATACAAATAGAACTCAGACCTATGATTGGCAGTATCCTGCCCAGGAAACCAGCCTGCTATCCACAAATCATACTGGTAGCACATCAGACCACTTCTGACTTCTAACATCTGGTGATCAGTTCAGGAAGCCAAAACAAAAAGGCCTGTAACACGACTAGCTCAGAAAGAGCCACAACTTGATTAGTAATGAACTGCTTTCCTAACTTTTGTACCCACTTCCAACTTAGGGCCAAGGTGTGCAACCAGTCACATGGAATGCCCTGCTTCCACTTGGTGCACCTGCAGCACTCCCACACCAAAGGCCTCCAGTTAGGGCACACCTAAGCCTTCCTTTTTTTTTTCAACTATGAAACTTTCTCACACTATTGCCTGATGTTGAGTCTCTGACAAGTGATGCTGGCTAACTCCCTTGCTACAGTATGCTTTGAATAAACAGTTCTCATTTGGTTGGTGTTTGTTTATTTCCACAGTGATTACTTGTTTTCAATACCGTGTTAGGTAAACAAGATAGACAAAACCCTAGCCCTCAGGGAGCTTATGTTCTAGTGGGTAAGACAGACAATAAACAAGATAATGACACATTTTAGTGACTGCTATGTAGAAAATAAACCATGCACTGAGATGGGGAGGTAATTGGGGTAGATGCTTTAGATATGATTCTCGGGTTGTTAGGATTTATTATTACTGGTTAAACTTCCTGCTTTTGTTTCCTTCAAATACTGATTGAGCACATGCCACCACTGAGTCACACACACGCGCGCGTACACACACACACACACACACACACACACACACAAACCACCTCTGTCAGCAAAGAGTCTCGCAGGGTGACGTCTGTTCAGTAATAACCAGAACATGAAGTGGACAGGTAGGCAGGGTCAGAAAGAAGATGCAGGGTATGAGATATGAAGGCTAAGAGACAGCAGGGAAAAGCTTTCAGATACTACAAAGGGTCCTCAGGCCCCAGAGCAGAAGATTGGGGTGGACATGGAAGGGGTTCAACACTCCCTACTACAAAATATGGTACTGCGGTGGCATACTGAATATTTGAAGCGGAAAGAATGTGAGTAACAGCAGATGCAGGAAGCACTCTCTGAGCCCCCCATCCACTCTGAAGCAGGTCATAAGATCTCATGGGAGAGGTGCCCTCCCTATCCTTATCTCCAAAGATGGAGGGACACAGAAGGACTTATTAAGTTCTCCCCAGTTTACCACTTAGCTGCTATCACATTTCCCCATGACTTCCGACTCTTCATCAAACCTAGTATAAAAATGCTCACATTTAACCACTTCTTCAGGTCTTCATTTCCTTATGAAGTCTCCTGTGTCACGTAAAACTTACATTACATAAATCTGTATGCTTTTCTCTTGTTAATCTGTCTTTTGTCAGTCCAATTTACAGAACCTCAGCCAGAAAACCTAAGATGTATACAGGAAAAAGATTTTTTTCTCCCCTGTGTGGGGAGAGGCACACACATTATTACTGGCATTTCTGTATGTTATGCCAGCATGGACACTTTTAAGACAAAAGAGGTTTGCTTTGAGATATCCCTAAATTGTTGCACTACCTTCTTTAGGAAAATCTTCCCAGGGGCAGGGGGTGGCACCTTAATGGATCAATCTGTTGACATATGACTTCCGCTCAGGTCATAATCTCTCAAAGTTCGTGAGTTTGAGCCCCGGGTTGGGCTCTGTGCTTACAGCTGGGAGCCTGGAGCCTACTTTGGATTCTGTGTCTCTCTCTCTGCCCCTCCCCTGCTCATGCTCTATCTCTCTCACTGTCTCGATAATAAATATTAAAAAAACTTTTTTTTTAAAAAAATAACAATTTGTCCCTTGAATTTCCTAAGTAGGGGATTGCACAGACATTTGGGGAGAACAAAAAGTCACGTGAGATTAGAAATCACTCATTTCCAGGGCGCCTGGGTGGCTCAGTTGGTTGAGCGTCCGACTTTGGCTCAGGTCATGATCTCGCGGTCTGTGAGTTCGAGCCCCACGTTGGGCTCTGTGCTGACAGCTCAGAGCCTGGAGCCTGTTTCAGATTCTGTGTCTCACTCTCTCTCTGACCCTCCCCCGTTCATGCTCTGTCTCTCTCTGTCTCAAAAATAAATAAACGTTAAAAAAATTTAAAAAAAAAAAGAAATCACTCATTTCCTCAAATCCCCTCACTCCTTAGGTCAGTAGTCTGTCACCCCACAAAGGAAATAAAGAGACAAAACAGGCTCCCAATTCCAATGACTTAATCTTGTCTGAGCCCAGGGCAGAATGACGGTAGAAATCTTACATGCCCGAGAGTTTCCTCTACTTAAGATTTAAGAAATTAAAAGGCTATTGATGCTATAGGCATGTGTAACGCTCAGCCAACATCTCTCCATGCCATGGCAGAGATGCCAATCATTGCCCCCACCCTTCAGGGTTTCTCAGAGAACCTTCTCCTCTTGTGACCCCACTCAACCAGTCCAGGGACCTGGATCAGACACATCAAATCAGAGTCACTCCTAGAGAGACTTCCAGAATTGGAAAAGAGATGAAGTGGTAAGTTTGACAGCTGGACTTGGAAGGCTGGGTGGATTTTCACAGTAGATTCTGATGAGTAGTAAAGAGAAGCAATCTACAGAGAAGTAGAGAAATGCAAAGAGGTGACCTCTAGAAAGAAATGAGAGGAAGAAGGGAGAGACAGATAAGCAGAAGGACTCTGGCCCCAGAGAAAGACAGAGATGGGGAGAGTTGTTGTCTTGGCCACTGAAACCTTTCTTCTGAATTCCTTTCCTTCTCCATGTGCCTCTGACGCAAGCCGACTTCCTGCAAAGTCCCAACCATACTCTCTACCCCTGCTGGAGTGTCTAGACACAGTTAGGGTTGCACAGGACATGGCCAGCCTGCAAAGGAGTCCCCAGATCCTTTTGTTTTTCAGGAGAGCAAAATATCCCAATGCTGTGATGAATAAACCTCTTCCCTGTGTCTCATGATCTTTCATGAAGCATAGCTGTGGTCCAGCCTGTCAGAAATGCAATTTAAAACCTGAGTGCTAAAATAAATACAAATTCTCTGACACTAAAGGTTAGGTTTTGTTAGGCTTTTTTTCCCCCAACTGTAAGCATAAAGATATCTTCCCCTCTAAAAATATCACCAAAAATATTGATAGATTCATTTTTCTAACATTATATATATGAATGCCCAGTGAATTCCATATATGAATTCCAGAATCCTTGTCAGATACAAAGTTGAATAAATCTGTTGAAAAAGGTAAATATAAACAAGTATTATAAAATAACATTATAATTATATTTTATACATTACGTTTATATATTTGAAGCTTAGGCATTATAAAATGTGTGAATATATATTATAATTATAGCTGAGATAAGAGTAAAGTATGCTATGCATCTGCCTGCATAGGAGACATGCATAGGAGTAGCCTTTTTGTTCTGCTTAAGGTCAGAAGGCAGATTTCAAAGAATTCACAAAGGTAGTGATGCTTGAGTTAGGTTTTAAAGGATGCACAGGAGTTCATTTAACATGGTCAGTACAAAATGGCACTCTAACCAGGGGAAGTAACTTATGTAAAGGCACAGAGGTGTGACTGTATGAGCTAATGGCTAGGGTAAAGTGGGCATAGGTCAGATGATAAAGGCCCTGTATGTCATGGCAAGGGGTTTGGACTCCATTTCTCCACAGGGAAAGTGAAACAGGCAGTGGCTAGGAACACCACTCCAGGTAGAATGTGGGAATGGACCACTGGAAGTAGGAAGATCCATTAAGAGACTCTTTTATTACATTTCAGGTCAAAAGATGATGAGTGTTGACACAAATGAAGACATGACAGTGATCATATAATAGGAAGGAAAGATTCAATAAATACCTTAGAAATAGAATTAAAAGGACTCATTGAATGACTAGAAAATATGTAGAGGTGGGATGGCTTTAAAAAACAGAAGAAGGAGGAAGAGGAGAGGAGTAGAGGAGGAGAGAGAGAAAGAGAGAAGGAGAGAGGGAGAGAGGAGAAGGAGAGGAAGAAGAAAAAGAAGAGACCAAAAAGTCAATGTCAATTTCTAGATTTGTATTTTAAGTTATTGATTGAATGCTGGCACCAGTGACCAATTTCAGGAGCATCTGATAAAGATTTGAGAAAGATAAGAGGCTCATTTTGGCCACTCTCAATTGGGTAAACTTACAGAACCTCCACATGGAGCTATCCAACAGGCAATTGGGCAGATAAAAACTGGGATCCTGGGGAGAGGCTGAAGACCATCTGGAAATCATAAGTGTAAAAGATGGAGCCATGGACACAGAACAGGTGATCTTGGAAAGCAGACACTCTGATATTTGATCTATTAATGCCCAAGGCAACACAAAAGAATACAGGTGCTAAACAAGTCCTAAAGTACATTTGAATAGATGTACACTAGACAGGACTGTGCCATATCTATGCTTTCATATAACAGTACAGTCACGGTTTAATATTTGTGAGTAGTTTACAACTAGTAAGATGACTGAATCCAAGCATTAACAAACTGTTCCTGTAACCACTTGGATTGAATCATGCCCTTTTAAACCTACTCCACCTGTTAAGGAAGCATACAAGGGGGCATATTCTTTAAAGCAAACAGCTAGCCCTACCTGGAGGCAGGAATTTGGGCTATCAACAATGTCTAATCAGGTTTCTATATACAAATATTTAAAATGAATGATTATAGAATAATAAATTACTCACTAAGCAAATGTCTGTTTGCCAGGTGCAAAATAGATGATTAATGACTGTTTGCTAACTACAGGACTTACTGTGTGCCAAGTTCAAATAGGAAACAGAGATTTCTTTGGGTCACTTTGCTGTCTAGAATGTGAGCTGCGTTGGCATCACATACCCTTATCAATAGTAAGATGAAGTTACTCATCCACCAATAGCTTAGTCCACGTGAGATAAATATAGGAATGTGAAGTCCCTATCTGCTACTCTATAGGTCTTGACAGGCAATGGAGGATTCCTAATTCCCGATGAATGACCTATGGATATGAGAGCACTCCAGGATGCTGGGATTATTCCTTCTAACTTGTATGCATTCAACTGGAATGTGGGACAGTATGGAAAACAAAAGAAAGGGAAACCAGTGTGAACGCTGACAGCAATTCCATAGGCATCCCAGGCACTGCACAAATCCTGATGAGTGAGTATGAAATAGGAGATGTGAATCTGCTCTTTCCTCCTGAGTTCTAGGCTCTCAGATACCTCAGAGGAAGGGCAGCTCACCTCCCACAGTGTGAATCCCCTTTTTAAAGCCACTTCTTTTCTGCATGGCAGGCATGGCCCCTAAAAGCAAACCAATGCCTCACCTGGTGTTTAATCAAAAAAGAAATCCATTTCATAGCTGGATTAAAATTTGGCTCTGTTGGTCTCCTAAATAGACAACAGGCTGGGCTTTGATTGAGACCTTCTGAATGGACTGTCAATAGCTACAACGGACTCTACTCATGGTTGTATTTTCAGAACTTCACTACCACGTGAGAGGTAACCACTTTATTAGTTACTAGGACTTGATAATGTGGCTCCTGGGTACGATTTTGTTTATTTCCTTTCTACTTTTCATATTTTACCCTGGCCCTTTCTTTTCTCTTTTCTTGCCCCTTTGCTTTCTTTTCTACCAGAATCTCCAATGTCCTCTTGACAAAACCCTGCCATTGACCTCACACAGCCTATGTCCATATTCAGGGTGAGACACACACATTGCATGTTCTATCTATAGTTCTTTTTGCTCATGTATGTAGTAGGAGAGAACCTTTTCAAGGGTAAAAAAAATGCCTTAGGCCATTCCTGAATTCTGGGACCTGTGGTCCATGAGAAAAGTTAGACAAAAGAGGAGGGGACAACTAGTGAGCAAAACAAGAAAAATGAGGACACATTTTAAAAATATATGCTGAATACTTTAATGTTTTAACAAAGACACACAAATAAAATGATTTTATTTATCTTTGCAAATGCGTAACAAAAAAAAGTCATCTAAAGGCTATTTAACAGATGAGAATTTTTGTGGCAAAATAATTTCCCATTAAAACTGTTAATAAAACAGAAGGTACTGTACCAATCACAGTTTGAGTGACAACAATGTGTCAGTCATGATTTCTAGACCTAATTCTGTTTTAAATGTCCTGCTGCAGATGGCAATGTCCTAAACTATAATTGTGCTCTTTACTAAATCATTGCAGGGGTTGTAAAAAAATATTAATTTGTGCATAAAAGGCAGTGTGGTTCAGCAGTGGGACATGACTTTATCAAGCTGTATGATGAATTATAATTCTGAATCTTGCAATTTTGCCAATGTATCTGGGTGACTTACTTTAAATCTTTATTTAGTGAAAAAATAAAAGCTAAACTATATGCCCTTCATAATCAAGAGACATAAGCCACATAGGCTTCCAGGGCTCCCAATCATCCCTACCCCCACCACAGTGTGGGAGACATTGGGCATCTATCTACCTTATGCAATAAATCTACCCTCATGCAGTAAAGAGCTGACTTCAAAGATGTATCTCTTTGCCAAAAAAAACATCATGCCCACCCCCACACATCCCCCATCCCTCAGGCCTGAATACAAATAAACTCTGTTTCTTTGGTATTTCTTTTTTCTTAGCTCTTAAGATACAGAATGCTCTGGCCATCAGATGACCAGTAGAGACATTAAAAAAGAAAAGAAAAGAAAAGAAAAGAAAAGAAAAGAAAAGAAAAGAAAAGAAAAGAAAAGAAAAGAAAAGAAAAGAGAAAAAAGAAAAGAAAAAGCTTATTCTGGGATTTTCCTATTAACCCTTTTTTATCATGTTTTTCTGTCTTGACAAAGGTAGAGAGTTTGAACAATCAAACATAAGAACTATACAGAAAAATAAAAGCCACCATTGGAAGATGTTATAATTACCGCTCTGCAAAATTTCCCTTCTAAATACCACTAACTAATGGCAGAGGAGATCTAAGCCTTATCCATAGAATTCTAGAGCCATAGCTGGAAGAATCCAAGGCATGTAAATGGTGCTTGCTGTCTCAGGTTTTCTCTTGAAAATTTATGTGCATGTGCCTTCTCTTACCTATATATTTGTTTGCTTTTAATATAAAAAATAACACCTTCCCTCTGAAAGCTTTGAGCAAAATTGATGCTTCAGGAAACCAGCTCTATGCACTCTGTGGTTAAGGGTCCCTGTCTCACCAAAATATAGTTCTAGGGGGTATAAATATTGCAGTTTAGGAAACCCAGCTACAATAAAGTCACCTTGCCTGGATATTTATGTACACCACTGTATTTAATAGTAATAAAAATTATTATTATAATAACAATGACAACACTATTAAAATAAGCACCATGTTAATGTAACTTGAGTTCCTGCTGTTGCCGCAACACTTTACATATAATAATCCATTTAATCCATAATAATTGAAAAGGTGTTCAGCATCACTAATCGCCAGGGAAATAAAAACCACAATGAGACATCACTGCACACATGTTAGAATGGCCATTATCAAGAAAGAAAGAAAGAAAGAAAGAAAGAAAGAAAGAAAGAAAGAGGAAAGGAAAGGAAAGGAAAGGAAAGGAAAGGAAAGGAAAGAAAAGAAAAGAAAAGAAAAGAGAAAAGAACAAAGAAAAAGAAGGAACGAAGGAAAGAAGGAGGAAAGTGTTGGTGAGGATGTGGAGAAAAAGGCACTCTTGTACACTGTTGGTGGCAATATAAACTAGTGCACCCACTATGGAAAATAGTATGGAAGTCCCTCAAAAAATTATGAATAGTATGGGGCGCCTGGGTGGCGCAGTCGGTTAAGCGTCCGACTTCAGCCAGGTCACGATCTCGCGCTCCGTGAGTTCGAGCCCCGCGTCGGGCTCTGGGCGGATGGCTCGGAGCCTGGAGCCTGTTTCCGATTCTGTGTCTCCCTCTCTCCCTGCCCCTCCCCCATTCATGCTCTGTCTCTCTCTGTCCCAAAAATAAATAAAAATGTTAAAAAAAAAATTATGAATAGTATTCCATTAAATCCAGCAATCCCACTTTTAGGTTGTATATCCAAAGGAACTGACATTAAGATCTCAGACAGATATCTGCACTCCCATGTTTAGCATTATGCACAATAGCCAAGATATGGAAACAACCTAATGTCCATGGTGGATGAATAAGTGAAGAAAATGTAGTACACACATACAATAGAATAGTATTCAGCCCTGAAAAAGTAAGAAACCCTGCATTTGCAAGGATGTGACGAAACTGGAACATTATGCTAAGTGAAATAAACCAGACACAGAAGGACAGACACTGCATGATACCACTTTTATAAGGTGTCTAAAATAGTCAACCTCATTGAATCAGACAGCAGAGTAGTGGTTTCCAGAGGTGTGGCAGGGCAGGGGAGAGAATGGGGAGATGTTGGTCAAAAGGTATGAAGTTTCAGTTACATGAATAAGTTCTGGATATATACTATACAACAGGATCTGTAGTTAACAATATTGTGCTGTATACTTAAAAATTTGTTCAGAGGGTAGATCTATGAAGTGTTCTTACCACAAAAGAAAAAATATATAAAAAAAGGAGGAAAATTTGGAGGTGATGTACAAGTTTATGGCCTTAATTGCAGTGATTTCATAGGTATGTACTTACCTCCCGACTCACCAAGCTGTGTACATTATGTACAGCTTTTTGTAAGTCAATCCTATCTCAATAAAGTGGTTTATTATATACATACACATATATTAAATATAACTAAAATAATTATAACTAAAATAGAATTAAACCTCATTATGTTATCAGATACAATTCATATAAATAAATGATATAAATGATTAGATCAACTGTACTTAATTATATTAAAGTCAATGTGGGGTGGGAACACTGGTCCCCAAATAAGGACTATTCAGGTTTCTGTACATCTCTGCCTAGAAATCAATCTGAGTGGACTCTATATTTTTCTTCACTTATTTTCCAGTCATATCACCAGAACCTAAATATGAGCATCCACACTGAACAGCATGCTATGATTCAAAGTCAAAGAGCCTAGCCTAGTTCGGGGGTCTGGGGTGGCTCAGCCGGTTAAGTGTCCAACTCTTGACCTTCGCTCAGGTTGTGATCTCATGGTTTGTGGGTTCAGGCCCCGCATTGGGGTCTGTACTGACAGCGTGGAGCCTGTTTGGGATTCATTCTCATTCCCTCTCTCTTGCTCCCCCGCCCTCTAAATAAATAAATAGACATCAAAAAAAGAGCCCAGCATAGTTCAAAATACCTTAGAAAGACACTAAAAAAGATGAAACTCTGACTTAAGCCTCCTTGGGTCCATTGCAGGTTAGTTCTTTATCCTTTGGTTTCCTTCCCTCAGAGATTCCTCCCATAGACTTGGCACCAGGATAGTGGAGAGAAGATAAGTCCAATCACCTTCCACCCAGCAGCCATCAGCTCAAATTCAGACATGTCTAAGTTTGTATTCTGGCTTTGTGAAGTTCCAAGAAATTTGGCAAGTTATTTAAATCCTCCAGAACACCCATTTCCTCACCTCTAAAATGGGTTTAATACCAACAAATTTAGATGGTTGCTGAGGGGATTAAATAACATATGTGAAAGTACCTAACACCGTCCTTGGGAAAGAGAAGGCGTTTAAAATGTTTGAAAAATAAAATGATGTCAAGATGCACTGAAGAAGATTATAACCACTGATGGTTTTGGAATTTTTTTAATTCCTTTTTTTTTTTCCGGTAAGGATTAGCCAGAAAGTTTAAAGGTTATACACATACTCACAAATATACATAATTTTCAAGTTTTTTGTTGGTGTAACAATGAATCAACTCAAACTTCAGTCTAAATCAGGATATGACCATCTTTTTCCGTAAAGGCTCAGAGAATCAATATTTTCTGTTTTATGAGTCCTATGGTCTCTGTTGCAAGCTTGTGTACTCTGCCCTTTCAGCACAAAAGCATGGAAACAAATGAGCAAGGCCATGTTCCAATCTATGTCACTTAAAGACATATGTATTTCCTTAAGTGAGAAGGCTCTGGTCTGAGTGTGCATTAAAAACACAGGTGAGGATACTACCAATTTACTTTCCTTGTGGATTTTAGAAGCTGAGTCCTAGGAACCCAAGGACTGAGTTCAACTGCCAGACTCATTCAGGACAGAAATGAAAATAAAAGATGTCCAGTAAAGAATGAAATCAAATGCACTGCATTATCTTGACTCTTTCTGGCTCATCTACACTGTCAAAAGAAGAATAGTATCATTAGAGGCACAAGGTATAGAAAGTGTGCCTTTCATCTCCCTGTCAAATAAAACAAATAAGTAAACAACAACAAAACTCACTCTACCATTTTTTTATTTTTCCAAGTAAACTGCTCTGCCTCGTTCTGCAAACACAGAGTGTTAGACAACCACTCTGCCTGGGTAAAAAACCTCCTCATGTGGGAAATAAGAGGACAGAGATTGAACATAGTCATAAAAGGTAATTCCATGAGAGCAACACTTGCGAATGTGGCCAGAGCTTTCGGGTTTACAGAACATTTTACAAACATTCACTATTACATACTGTTCATGATAAGCAGGCTAGATCTGAGAGACTGATTACTACGCCCATTTTGCAAAAGAGCATATGGACTTTCCAAAGCTGGTAAGCACCTTGCCTGGGGGTAACAGAGGTAATAAATGATGGCTTAACAACCGACCCCAGAATCCTTCTCTTGGAAGCTCAGATCTCCTTATGCCAAATACTATTACCTCTTTTTAATGCACTGCTATCCAGTCAACTTGGTTTAAACAAACATTGTGGGAAGGAGAAAAGGTGAAATGCATTCAGCGAAGTGATTAATGCTGTTGCTGAGTAATTAATGTTTTGAATATGATCTGTAATCCATATGGAAGGTGTAATCAAAGCACGAAAGAGGTGACCTGCCCACTCTAGGGTAAACCTTTGCAAAATACTAACTATGGCAATGATTTTCGGGCCGAATCTTCCTTGAGGAGCTATTTTCCTTACCTTCAAAGATTTTTTTTTTTTGGTATTCAAATGTATAATTGCCCTTTCTTTAAATGTCAGCAATTCTGTAATCAGTCCACTACTAATATACATTAAATTGGATATGACTTTGATATTATAAAAATGCTACATTGATTCAAACCTTTCGCATGTATGCTTTTCTGCACTGGTGTGGCTATTTTCAAAAGATAAACCAATTGAAAGCATTTGTGCTATAGGCCTAATTAGTAACAGAGGCATTGCTGTTTAAAACTGTATCTTTTTAAATAGCTTTCAAAGGCTATACCGGTTTACACTTTCACCATCAGTATATGAGGATTTGTGTTATCTCACAGTCTCACCAAAATCAGTTACTATCAATTTTGTTAACCTTTGCCAATTCAAGTTGTAAAAACGTTACCACATTATTATTTTAATTTGTATTTCTCTGGAAAGCAACATTTAGGTACAGCCAACATTTAGGTAGCCATCGGAGCTACCGTTCCAACCTGGCGGAAAGAGAAGCCTTCACCCCAAGGGCCAAAATCTGATCAAAGGCCAGTGGCAGGGACAGTAGAACATGAATCAATGACTCATTTAAAGGGCTGAATGAATTTGCAGAAGTAATACGGAAATTTGAGTCACAATGAATCAGCTGTATTGAACATCACTAGTATGGGATTATTAAGGGGCCACCCCATCCTTCCAGTAACAACATTTGATGTTTTCTTAGAGGCTCTCCTTCTCCCAGGGAGGATAAGCCGCCAGTTTGGACGGTTCCTGTAGAGTTGACCCTACCACAGAGCTCAAGCAGGGCATGTGAGACAGACTAGCTACTGGGGAACTCACATTCCTCTGACAGTGGGGATTGTTTTAGTGATGTGCATGTGATTCAGGGTTTTATATTGAGGCTGTTCAGAGAGTAAGATAAAACCTATGGCAGTGAGTAACCATCTTCCCATTTTACAATGGCAGAGTCAACCTAAACATGGTGGTAACAGAGTCTGGAGATTGGGAGATGAGACTCAGTCCTAGTAACATAGTTTGAGCTTCTGGACCTAGCAAACTTAGAGCAATTCCTGGAGTTTTCAGTTGTGAAGGTTAGTATTCTTCATTTTTGCTGAAACCAACTTGGGTGGGGTTTCTGACACTTATACCCAAAAGAAACCTCATGAGTACATCGATTCAAAAAGTTTCTGACCCTAAGTGTTACCAGCCCAGCACTTTAATGTCAGGAATTCTGGTCTTTCCTAGGTCATTTGACAGCTTCATGTCAAGGCTGAAGGGCATTCATGAGCAAAACTCCAAGACACAATAGGAAATAAGTGGTTGAAGGGAACATAAAGAGGGCAGAAATGGTAATGTGTATGTGTGTGTTGTGGGGGGGGGGGTATACATACAAGTTAGTGGAAATGGTGAAATACTGAATAAATGGTGTTGGGTCAGCTGAATAACCTTTTTAAGAGAAACAAAACATGCTAAATTTCAAACTGCATTTTGAAAAAGTATATTCAGGAGCACCTGGCTGGCTCAGTCAGGAAAGCATGCAACTCTTGATCTCAAGGTCGTGAATTCAAGCCTCACATTGGGGGGTAGAGATTACTTTAAAAAAAAAAAGTGATTTCAAGTAACTTGAAAAATCTAAAGAAAAAGCATAAAAGTACAAATTATTATAAGAAAATATGAGGCTTTTTTTATAAAAGTTGGATAGGGGAAGGATAGCTCCTTAATTCCATAATAGAAGTGATCACTGAAAAATTAAATTTTTACATGGAAAAAGACACTATAGATAGAGTCAAAAGGCAAATGATAGCATGTATTTATAGCAAGTGTAACTAAGGTAAACAGCTATAGCCTACAAAGAATTTCTAAAAATTAACAAGAGAAAGATAAACCAACTGAAAATGGATTATAAGGCAGTGACTCACACAAGAGAAAATACATTATGCATCACAGGTAGTTGGGAAAATGCAAATTAAAACAACATAGTATAGGCTACACTTATACTGAGTAATTTTTAAAAGATTGCTAATATATGATGTTGGCCAGTTAGTTTATAGTGTTGGGAAGATTGAAAACCGTTCCAATGTTTTTGGGTAAAAAATCTAGTAATATTTGTTAAAACTAAAAATTTGCATAACTTTCACTAATTATTTCAGTTCTGGGAATCTATCCAATAGAAAGAAAAAGTATCGGAACTTACAAAATGTTTATTGTTGCAAATGGTTATTTTATGAGGAGACAAAACAAACAAATCCCAAGTAGAAATGATCTCAAAGCTATCAATATGGATAGCTGAACAAATACAGACAGCTGTGCCCATGTTATGGAACACTATGCAGCTATTACGAAGGATCAGAATCAAAAGCTGTTGTTTTTAAGATTTATTTTATTTTGGGGCGCCTGGGTGGCGCAGTCGGTTGAGCGTCCGACTTCAGCCAGGTCACGATCTCGCGGTCCGTGGGTTCGAGCCCCGCGTCGGGCTCTGGGCTGATGGCTCGGAGCCTGGAGCCTGTTTCCGATTCTGTGTCTCCCTCTCTCTCTGCCCCTCCCCCATTCACGCTCTGTCTCTCTCTGTCCCAAAAATAAAAATAAAAATGTTGAAAAAAAAAATTAAAAAAAAAAAAAGATTTATTTTATTTTGAGAAAGAGAGAGAGAGAACATGAGTTGGGAAGAGCGGAGGGTAGAGAGAGAATCCCAAGCAGGCTCCACGCTCCACACTCAGTGGGGAGCCTGACACGGGGCTCCCCTCACGATCCATGGATCCTGATCCAGGATCAGGACCACGACCCCAGGATCATGACCTGAGCTGCAATCACCAGCTGGGCACTCAAACAACTGAGCCACCCGGGCGCCCCTCAAAAGGCCTCTTTAAACTTTATTTACTTATTTAAGTAATCACTACACCCAACATGGGGCTCGAACTCATGACCCCAAGATCAAGAGTCCCAAGCTCCTCTGACTGAGCCAGCCAGAGGGCCTTGGAATCAAACATCGACATGTAAGGATAATGGCCATGCCATGTGAAAAGAGGCACAGCACTCAATAACATGTAGAGTGTGAGCCCATCTTTAAAAGACACATTATTAGGGGCGCCTGGGTGGCTCAGCTGGTTCAGTGGCCGACTTCGTCTAGGGTCATGATCTCACAGTTTGGGAGTTTGAGCCCCGCACTGGGCTCTGTGCTGACAGCTCAGAGCCTGAAGCCTGCTTTGGATTCTGTGTCTCCCTCTCTCTCTGCTCCTCCCCTAGTTGTGCTCTATCTCTCTCTGTCTCTCAAAAATAAATACACGTTTAAAAAAACTAAAAAAAAAAGACACATTATCAGCATGTATTTTGTATCAGCACAGAAGAGAGTACAAACACACACACACCAATGTGTAAGTGGAAATTCCATCCTTCCAGGGTGGCATTAGAGAGGTAGAGAGGGGGCTATCTATTAATTTTACTTTAGACAGTTCTGTGTTGCATTAATGGTTCCAAAAGCCAAGTATTCATTTTTTAAAAAGGATTTTTAAAAGGATAAAACTGTCTCTGAAACTTTCAATTAAAAATGTTTTTAAACATGAAAACAGAGCGGAAAGGTAGTTGGTCTTATAACCCTTCTGCCCAATTTTCATTTGTTCTCTGCCTCTAGGAAAATGCCTTGTGTGGAACATTAAATGTGCAAGTCTCTTGGCATTAATCCAGTCGGAGCTTGCCCCAGTGAAAGTTAATACGGGCTGCTTAACAAAGCATAATTAAATGCACCAAACAACTAAAATATCCATATAATTACCACAAAGCTGAAATAATTGCATACACCCTTGCACTGGGGTATGGTATTGCCCCTACAGAAGCACAAAGAGAGCTTGAATGGGACAGTCTTCCCAGCTCTTTGATTCAGCTAATATTACCTGATTAATCTGCAGATTGCCACTGGAAAAAATAATCTTCTGTTAAATACTGTTGTCAAAACAGAATCAAGTTATTAAATTCGCAGTGGAAGCAGTCATTCCATACTTTGAGAAAAAGAAAAAAAAACCCAAAATTCCAAATTATAATAAAATATTTCTCCCCTAGCTAGATGAGTCTGATGGGTAGATTATTTATTGAGATGTTTTTATTTTATTTTTAGACATTTTATAGCACACTTTTAGGTTCATAGCAAAATTGAAAGGAGGTACAGAGATTTCACACATACTCCATATCCTAACTTATGTATAGCCTCCCCCCATTATCAACATCCCCACCAGAGTGGAACATTTGGGATAATCAAGGAACCTATACTGACAAATCATTATCATCCAAAGTCCCTAATTCACATGAGTGCTCCGTCTTGGTGTAGTACATTCTATGGAGTTGGACAAATGCATAATGACACATATCCATCATGATAGTATCACACAGACTAATTTCACTTCCCTAAAAATCCTCTGTACTCTACCTGTTCATCCCTCCCTCCCTCCCTCTCCTCTAATCCCTGGCAACCACTGATGTTTCTAATGTCTCCACAGTTTTGCCTTTTCCTGAAGGTCATATAGTCACAACCATCAAGTATACAGTCTTTTCAGATTGGCTTCCTTCACTTACAAATAGGCTCTTAAGGTTCTTGTGTGTCTTTTTTTGACTTGATAGCACATTTCATTTCATGCTGAATAATATTCCATTGTGTGGATGTACCACAGTTTATTAATCCATTCACCTACTGAAGCACATCTTGGCTCTTTCCAAGTTTTGGCAATTATGAATAAAGCTGCTGTCAACATCCACGTGCAGGTTTCTGTGTACACATAAGTTTAACTTTTTTCAGAAAATACTAAGGGGAACAATTGATGGATCGTATGGAGTGTTGTAAGAAACCACCAAACTATCTTCTGAAGCAGCTGTGCCATTTTGTATTCTTACCAGCAAAGTTTCCTGTTGCTCCACATCCGTGGTAGCATTCGGGGTGGTCAGTGTCCTGGATTTTGGCCATTCTAGTGGGTGTGTTAGTGATATCTCATTTTTTCAATTTCCATTTCCAAATGTTGTTCATTTTGCAAAAACAAAACAACACAAAACAAAACACCAAACCTCAAAACAGACTCAAAGATCTCTGATGGGAACAAGGTCATACAAACTGTGGTAACCTATGTTATGGGCTGAATTGTGTCTCCCCTGACCCGACCCAAAATCTTGGGTTAAAAGTCCTACACCTACTACATCCCTCATGTCATGTGATTTTCATACATTTTTCCCCCTTAATTCTTCTAATAAGTCACTGAATCTGGTAGGATGACCATCCTCATTTTAAAGACCCTGGGTGGCTCAGTCGGTTAAATGTCCAACTCTTGATTTTAGCTCAGGTCATGATCTCACTGTACATGAGTTCAAGCTTCACGTTGGGCTATCTGCTGACAGCACGGAGCCTGGTTGGGATTCTCTCTCTCCCCCTCTCTCTCTGCCCCTCCCCTGCACACTTTATCTTTCCCTCTCTAAATGAATGAATGAATGAATGAATGAATGAATGAACGAAGCTTTAAAGATGGAGAAAGTGAGTCTCAGAGGCATTAAGTATATATTTTCCAAGGTCAGGCCAATAATAAATAAGAAAGTCAAGCTGTGGACATAGTTCTGCAGATTCCAAATCCTTAACTACCATGAATGTTTCCCTCTGTGTTACTGAGTAATGTCAACCAGCTTAAAAGCTCCACGTTCTAAATGACTTTCCAGAACTCAGAATAATACATAGGTTTTCTGTACTAAGAAACATCAAATACACAATTTCTAATAAAAATCCAATTGCATAAAACTTTGAGTTCCCTTGCTCAAACTTCCCCAGCAATGGATGTCAATAGTTTCTATATCTTCATTTACAAACGTGCCCCTAAGAAATTATATCAATTTTGAGAACCTAAACCTGTGTCTGTGTGTGCTCATGTGCACGGCCATGCGCTCCATCCCTCAGAGGGCATTCTGGGCTTCATCTCACTTTGCCCCAGGGTCATCTATAAACTGCACTGCAGGGGAGAATATCATGCCCACTCTTTTTTTTTTAAGGAACTGAATTTACAACTCCATTTGTAACACCTATCTGCACACAACAATTGGCGACTTACACTCTGGTCATTAAAGCAGATCAAACGATGAAGGACAGCAAATCACTGGGGTCCACATTATCATTCATCCTAGCAGATATCAGCACCTACTCCTGTGTCTCAAATGAGACAATAATTTCCAGGATTTCGACTATGCACATAAAATGGGTCCTTAATTGGGATGCCTTCAAATACCCCCAGCAATTTAATGAGTCCTGGGGCACTGCTGGAACTGTGATAAGAACGAGCACTCAGATGATTAAAGTTACAGTTGAGATGTCTGGAAAAGCAGTCAGTAATTCACAGTGTATCACTGAAGACACGTTTCTCTCCATTTCAAACCAAAACAATGGCATGGGGACTTTCAGAAATTCAAGGTCACCTGAAAATAATGCAAGACCCCAGAGATGAGTCCTGGGTTCTCATCTTTTTTTCAGTACGAGTTCCCCTTGAGTTAATCACTCAGTGGCATGGTTTACGGCACCAAGGTACCCTACAGTATCATAAGACAGGCTGTGTCATTTTCTCCTTGATACTCCTACTTTTTAATGAGTGCTTGGACTTCTTTCTCCTCTGGGAAACCTCTTGATGTCAATGTTGGGATCCAAAGAGATCTTGGGTCCTCCTCACTTCTCACTCCAAACTCTACCTTGATAACTCCTTCTATTCTAGTGACTTAAAAACCATATATACTCCAAATCTTCCAAATATGGCACTAATCCCACTCATTTGAGTGTCAGGTTCATACAGTCAACTGCCTACCAAACATCTGACTTTACCCAAGTGCCTTCCTAACATCTTAAATATCATACCTACAGCTTGATTTGCCTTCTTCTCAGACACAATATTTGCTCCTACTCCTACTTCTGCTGTCTCATTAAATGTTACCTGCACCCATGTAGAACCTTCCAAAATGAAAGGTGAGAGCCACAATTAATCCACAAGGTACATTGACTGTCCCGCCTCATATCTCATAGATCCACCCTGTTCTCTTCACTCCCATGGCCATTATTCTCACCCAAAGCTTCCTTCATTTCTCACCTGCAACAGCCCCTAACTGATGTTCCTCTCCTGTCTCCTTCCACTGCAATCCATTCTCCACACTGCAGGGAGAGTTATCTTTCTAAATGGAAAATTTGATCCACTTCAATGGTTCCCAATTGTCCTTAGAGTAAAAGCTAAACTCCTTAACTTGCCTTAACAGAGCCCTAAGTTATCTGGTCCTTACTTATCTCTAGGTTCATTGACTGTGGCTTTCCCCCATCATCATCAATAAACTCAAATAGGTGTGCACACACACACACATACACACACAATGATCCACTTTCTGTTCCAAGAATACATAATTCCCTTTACCTCCAAGCCTTTACCTCTAAGCCATTTCCTCTACTTGTAAGAACCTGGTCTTAATCATATTTATATCTTCCTCCCTACTCCTTGGCGTCGATCAAAATCCCAAAGCCTTAAGATTCTTAATAAATTTGAGTAAATGAAATCTTATGATTTCTTCGTATAACTTTTTACCCTCCATCATCTTCTTTCTTACCATTATTCTCCCCCACTTCCATTGTTAGGCTCACATGATTTATTTTGTTTTAATAATCTCATGGTTTACTGAATCGGTGCCCTTATCATAAGCCTTTTTAGAACTAAAGATGGAATAAAGGCAATCATAAAATTAAAACAAATACAGCTATTAGCAAACACAGGTACCATCCACCTACATATTTGTGCTTTCTGAAATGCTGAAGACCGTTAACACGCGATGAAAAAGTCATCATATATTTATGGCAATATGAGTTGCCCGTCTATCCGATAAGCCTGGGACAGGAAGGCCTTTCAGTAATATTGATCTAGGAGAATAAAAGGAGCGTGTCATTGTTTTATGGTAATAGTTTACAACAGCTTCACAGTGATTAATAATTGCATTCATAGAACTCCTGCCCTCTAAGAGATAGGTCCTGTTTACATTTCGCCTGTCACTCACCAGGAGGCTGAGAGTCTTGCTGAAGGTCAAGGCTGGGCGTAAACCTTGTCTGTGCAGCCTTTCCTATCACCGCTAAGCAGGAATGATACCTCCCTCCCATGTTTCATCTTTTCCCTGCTCCTATCCTGGCATTATGCCGCAGTTAGATTTAAGACCCTGGGTCTCTGACAGACTTAAGAATCTGTAAGAATAAGAACTTCATTCCCCTAGAAGAGTACATGGTATACAAGGAGGGAGAGAGTGAGAGAGCGGAAAAAAAGGGACAAAGGGACAAGTGGGGAACAACAAAGGGAAAGAGGGAGAGCAAGAGAAGAACAGAGAGAAGCAAGACCTATTCACTATTGAGACACACACACACACACACACACACACACACACACACACACACTTTCCCAAATTGACAGTATTAACAGCTCCAGGGCAGAATAACCCCAACATTTAGGTGAAATTATGGCTTCAAGAAGCATATTCTCAGCATTCTTAGATAATTCAGACACCTGTTTACGTTTTTATTATCTCTCTTTTCCACTAGACCAGCACTGCCCTAAAGAACTCTCTGCAGTGATGGAAATGTCCTATCTATCTATATAGTCCAATAGGAGCACCTCTAGCCACATGTGACTAGTAAGCACTTGAAATGTGGCACTGAATTTTTAATTTAATTTCATTTAAATTCATTTACGTGTAAATGTAAATAGCCACCTGAGGCTCATGGCAGCCATATTTGTCAGCATGGGTGGAGATTATACTCTCTGGACAGGTAGGGGCTTTGTCCATTTTGTGCCCCAGAGATGTCTGTGGAATGAAAGAGGAGGAAATAAGATTTAAATGAATAACAATTTAATCGACTGAGGTGTTTCCCCATTAAGCAATATTGAACATTACTACCTAAGCTATAATAATCATGGAGAGTAGTAACTAACATTTAATGAGCACCTTCTATGTGCCAAGCCCTGCGCTAAGAGCTCTACAATCATCATCTCATATCCACTCAGTAACCTTGTGGGATGGATGTAATTATTTTTCTCATTTCACAGATGTGGCAACTAAACACAAAGAGGCTCATAAGTAGCCCAAGATCACATAGCTAGCAAGACAGAACAGTAGGATTTCACATTCAAACAATCGTCCTGCCGAGGCCAAACTGTTAACCCCCTATAGCCAAGGTTTGCTTCTGGCATCATTTGATCCCTGGGGGATGCTTCCCAGAGGGTCTTCTCTGCTCTCCAAGCACCGTTGCCTACAGAAGATGGCACTGAAGGCACGGAATGATGGCAGGCAGAGGCCTGTGGGACACAGCTCTGTCACCATCTGCACGTGCCCTGTCTTTGGTGCTGTGTGGGCTGAGAGACAGAGGGGAGGTGTCTAACCCAGTGGGCTGAACAGGGAAGGTTTCCAAGGCAGGTGATACCAGTGAGCTGAATCTTGGAAGGTGACCAGGAAGTATCTAGTTTATAGGGTCAGGAAATCCTTCCAGGTGAAGGTGGTCACACCTGCCAGAAGGTACAGTGCCCTGCTTGGCAGCACACCAAGATGCCAAGAGGCAGACACATAAACAAATGGTCTTTGGCCAGGGTGAGTGAGACTGTCTCCTTGTGTCTCCACAGTCTCACTGACAATAGTACCTAACTGTAAAAAAAAAAAAAAAAAAAAAAAATCGGAAGCATGCCACAGAGTTAATCAGAACACACCTAATGCTCCATTTATGTCAGCTACCTTTATTTCTTTTTTTTTTAAATTTCTTTTTCAACGTTTATTTATTTTTGGGACAGAGAGAGACAGAGCATGAACGGGGGAGGGGCAGAATCAGAGAGAGAGGGAGACGCAGAATCAGAAACAGGCTCCAGGCTCTGAGCCATCAGCCCAGAGCCTGACGCGGGGCTCGAACTCACGGACCGCGAGATCGTGACCTGGCTGAAGTCGGACGCTTAACCGACTGCGCCACCCAGGCGCCCCAGCTACCTTTATTTCTAATGTTGATAATCCCCACAATCATTAATTATTATTATTTCACATCCACAGAAAGCTTTGTGTGAGACCTATTCTTAGGCCACTCCATACATAGTCATTTGCTTCAAAACAAAAGAAAGAAAAGAAAAAGATAACAATACGCACAGTTTGAGCAAAACTAGCAAGTATCTGTGTTAGTTGAAGGAGCACCATGTTGAATCTGAAGAGGTGGGCTTGAGGAAAGAAGGGCAGGAATGGGGTGGTTGAGATTCTCCAGGGTGGGGGATCCTGGGAGGAGGACGGAAAATACTCTGTCTGCTTATAACAGCTCCCACCAAGTCTTGCTGACTTAAACTAAGCCTATGTTTCTCATTGACACTCTCTGCCTGGATATTTGAGTTTGTGGCCCCTGTTGTTTAAGGGATATAAAGAATAAGACCAGATCAATATTTCAGGGGTTACATTTATTTCTGATCTATTTATTACTCATTCCCCTGCCACCTTGGGTCCAGGAAGGATTAAATTGGCTCATCCTGACAAACACAATACAACAAAATAAAATAGGTGTATTTATCTTGTTAATAGGGGATAAAATGGAAGAAGTGAAAGTGGGGGCAGGAAACATACTGACGCCAGGAATTCCATTAATATGAACACACAAGACCCTCTCTGTTCACTATGTGAGAGCCAAAAAAGTTTTGTCTGGATCTTCCTACTAATCAACACAGAGGGGAATCTTATCATTAATTTACACAATACCTATATTATGAAAATGAGCCAATGATTCAATTTTATCATAATTATTCAAACAAGAAGCAGAAGGAAATTTTGCTGTGTAACAAATATGACAGCCACTATCACCTGAGAACTCAGGCTACACCTGATTGCATCGTTGTGTGTAAGGAGAGCCTCACAATACACAAGGCAGGCACTCACTAACATACCCCTCGTATCATGGATGAGAAAAAGGGCTTACCAGAGTCAAGAGAAATGCTGTAGTTAAGAAGCTGAGTTGGGGTTTGGACCCAGGGCAGTCTGATAACATGGTGGCACTTGCATTTTTAGCCCCTGTGCTTTCTGTTACTTGAAATGTAAGTACCCAGGACACATCCTCACAGTGGCACAGAGGACAGACATTTCTATTTCTTGCCACATCCTTGGACATGGGGTCCTTGTATTACCCCAAACTACAATCTAATAAAAGCAGTTCTAGGAAGGAACTAATGCAATCCAATGCATGCACCAAATCTCTGCTGACCTGGCACCCTTAGCGCTCACTCTTCCAATAGCTGGAGGAATGGACAGAAAACATAGCTTTCTCAAAATCCTCCTGAAATACTGCTTCTCATACTCACCTTCTTTCTGATTCAGGGGGCAGTGAGGCCAAGCCACCTTCATCATTAGCAAGAACCTGATAGGAACCACATTATGTGGCTAATTAAGTATGGGTTCCCATGTACTCTTCCTTTCCTGTATGCTTGAATTTAAATCATGTAGAATCACTCTTAAACGACACTAGAATTCTGTATTAGAAATTTAACCCACTGTTAATGCTGGACACCGAAAGATGGGAGGACTTTTCCTCTTCATGCTACTCATCCATGGACCAGCACACATCATAAGGCTCTGTGTGCAGTCAAAGGGGGAATAAATCCTCTGATTCAGCTAACTGAAAGGAGGAAGCTGTTTACAAGAAAATAAAACCACTCTGCTCTTAGCCACCATCAACAGAAAACAAATGTTACCTAGAGCCTTTAACAACACCTAACCATATGCCCGCCCTCCAAAGAAGCTCACAACCTGGAATGTTCTACCCCAAAACAAAACCACTGCAAGTCCTGCAAAAATAATTGTTACATTTCAGGCCTTTGAAGTGTCAAACGCCCCACAGAAGGCAATAGGGGCAGACATGAGAAATGAACATGGTTTCTTTATGAATGGCTTGATGACAGAATAATTTAATTCTGAGACTTTAATGTACAACCATCTAGTGAAGCTATTGTATTTTATACGCTGCATTTTACCTCTGCAAAAGCTTTTTTTTCCTCTCTTATGACATTCATGCAGGGTTGTAAGGATGCTTTACCCTTCTGATTCCAGGCCTGCACAACGTACAGTATACTTGCAATGACAGAAATATAGGACTTTACATCTTTCTGTCCTAACAATGCCTCCCTACCTTCTCTTTCATTGTAGTTTCATATAAAACCATCCACACATCTGCTAAAATTAGTTTATGGAAATGTATGTCTTTTTTTCTGCTCTCATTAAATCTTTATCAAATTTAAAATGACTGTAAATGGCTGCTTTCTCTGCACTCAAAATTAAATATGTTACATAGAGCCAGTACAAAAATAGAGGCTACAAATGTACTTTGCATTTGGGAAACAGGTAATAGGATGAAAAGGCTGAAGGCGCACACACGCACACATGCACACACACACTGCAGAATGCATCCGATGTGAGCATATATGCTTAATTTTTTTTTTTAATGATAGCCCAAATAACAGCACTGTGAGTACACAGCAAAGCCTCTCAACGGGGGTGATTTTTGTCCGCCAGGTGACATCTGGTTTTCACAAGTAAAGGGAGGGCTACTGGTTAGAAAATCCAGGAGCTGTGCAACATTTTCCAATGCACAGGAATGTCTCCACCCAAACAACATTATCAGGCCTAAGATGTCAAAAGTGCCACGGTTGAGAAACCCTGATCCGATGTACCTTATAAAAAAATTATTCAGAGAAAGTGTATTGAGTTAGGGAAAAAACTTTGCAACCAGAATACAATACTCCTCCAACGATGGTGCTTAAATTGGGAGAGGGACTGGGGCAGGGGGTTGGGGTGCGGGACACCTAGTATTGTCGGTAATATCTTGTTATGGTAACAGAGATGACCAATTAACTCACAGGAGGGTGACAAAAATGTGTAAAGCCATTCTCCTGAATGAGCCCTATCACTTGGGTTCCCTCTGTGATCAGATGGCTGCCTTTTCTCCTTCCTGAAATTAAAAAGAACGGATGTTCTCTTCACCGTCATCTTTCAGAATGATGAATAAAAGGTTTAATTTACTGACTGCTAAAAATAAAAGCCTTCCCATAACTCTTAAGAGTCATTTGGTGTAGCATAAAGGCTGGTTTAGAAATCTGGATTATGAATTCTAATTTTCACGCTCGGTATTAGCAAACTTTAGGTGTAAATAAATATGTGATTTGTCCATGCATGTAGAGATGTACAATACGCATGCACATTCGTGGGGCTACACACAGAATTAGCACATGGTCCAAAAAATGGGCGCTTTTTCCCTGATAGACAACCGCAGCCAAGGATTCTGGCGACTGCTGCCTGCACATTAAAATGATTGAAAGTCAATACTAGGTTCCAGAATGTGCTGTCAGTCCATTCAACGCCTACCAAATTTTTATAACATATAATTCATATAACTCCCATTTCTGCATAGTCCAATTAACTTCAAACAGGTATATAATTGTTGGTCTTGAGGGATCTGTTAGGCCATTATTACTAAATTATCCACTAGATAGCAAGATGACATTTCCAAATCCATTTCACTGATTGCCACAGGTTCCAAACCAGGCCTTTCTGGCAGACTATGTAACTCTACTGTACAAGAAATCTGTTAGACAATCTGTCACATAAACACAGATAGGAAATGTACATAATGTAATGCTTGAAGGAAAAAAAGTCCAATAGACCATGAACTTTTAATGAATGAATTTTAACAGTTTGCAATCTGGTGCACAGTTTTCAAAGTTTTCCCGTTGAAAAGGAATGTGATTCGCGTTTTATGTTTTCCTAGACTTGATTTAATTAAAATGACAAAGAGTGAAAATACATTTTTCACTCCCGGAAAAAGAAAATCACAGGAAAAAAACAAACCCTTACTTATTAGTATTCTAGGCAGGGCCTGTGTGCCTCCCAGTTTGGCAATGGTTTGGGAAATCGGGACACTTTTAGCTCTCATTAAACTCTCTTCCAGCATGTGCTGTTTCAAAGTAGCACAGGTAAAGTAATCATGATTCCATCATGATGCCTGTCTGTTTATTTTTCCTTCAGCCCTTACCACATTCCAGACTTTAAATAAGTATAGTTAGGATATTATATATAGTAAGTATAAGTAGCTTTGTACAGTAAACATAACTAGCAAGAATAAGTGATGCTAAAAAGCAGACATTCTTATCCCTCTTTTACATATCAGGCCAACTAAGTCTCCCTAACCTTAAGTAATTGGCCATCATTCCCTCCCAGCTCTGCCCCCACAGTGTGCCTCACTCACCACTGGAACAGAGAAGGCATTAATACATAGCTGCCAAGTAAAGAAAGTATTCCAAAATGCTCCTAGGTTACTAGTGTGCCTCTCCCATAAGAATTTTTTTTTTTTAGTTTTTAAAATGTATCATTTTATAAAAACAATACAGTTTAACCCAAATTCCCCGACTCTTTGAAATTATTCATCCGGGAATCTTTAAACTTTTGAAAAATAGTCCAGAAACCACAAATATTTTTTAAGCACTACTATGGGTAAGATGCTGTATTCGCTAATAAGGATGATGAATCAGATGAGCCTTACCTTCAAAGAGCTCAGAAGCTGATTTGATAGGCTGGCAGGATATTTCCAATGCTCTGGGCTTTCCTGGCCCCCACCAGAATGCTTTGTTCATCTCAGCCTACACATACTCTCATGTGGTACTGACTATGATAATGCGTTAAATCACATCCAGATTGTTGATGTCAATGCTACCGCCCCAGCCCAGAGAGAGTTTTTCCCTGATGTATAAACACAATAAACACAATGGTTAACCAGATAGCTCTGTGTGATATCCCATAAGCCCCTGAATGATTACCCAGAAAATCCCACACCAAATTCATCATTTCTGATGGCTCATATTTCTTGTTCTCACTTTCTCTGTTGATGCACCTCCAGCCACCCCATCACCTGAAGGTGGAACTCTGCAGGTCATTCCAAACCACTCTTCTTGCCCCTCACTCTCAGCAGCCTTGGCCATGAATGTCTCCCACATATGTCTACTGGAATCTTATCAGCCTGAAGTATGTACCTTGGCTTCCTGACTTCTCCCCTGGCTTCAATCTCCCTCAGATCCATTTTCCCCTCAGCCTCCAGAGAAACAGGTGGAAAATGAAAACCCAGTCATCCTTTCTTCTGCTTCATGTGAGGGGCGCCTGGGTGGCTCAGTCAGTTGAGCGGCCGACTTCAGCTCAGGTCATGATCTCACGGTCTGTGAGTTCGAGCCCCGCATCAGGCTCTGTGCTGACACCTCAGAGCCTGGAGCCTGCTTTGGACTCTCTGTCTCTCTCTCTCTCTCTGTCTCTCTCTCTGTCTCTCTCTCTCTCTCTCTCTCTGCCCCTCCCTCGAGCATGCTCTGTCTCTGTCTCAGAAATAAATAAACATTAAAAATTGTTTTTAAATAAATAAAAAAAAACTTCATGCGAGTCCCCATTCCCACATAATGGCAAAGCCCCGGCTCATCAGATCATATGGGAACTGTCATTTTTTAGTATTCTGCTGGCTCTAACCCTGCATTTTACCCTTTAATAAAATTAAGGTAGTTTTTGTCCCTCCCCTGGCTCTCCTCACACCCTTCATTTGCTCTGCACCACAGACCTATCTTTTTTCCTCTTTGACATTTTCCTCTTATTGTGCCTTCTGCCTGGGACATTGCTTTCTGAGCCCTTGAGTGCCTGCAACACACCATGCATTGTGTCTAGTACTGGGGGAAGCATGTTGAATAAAGAAGATGCCATCCTTGCTTTGTGGAGTTTACAATGTGCCTGGGGAAAGTGAAAAACCAAGTAAAGAAACGCACATTTGAGTTTAATTGTGGTCCACACTAAGATGAGAGACTGAGAGAGCAGAATACCTTCTTCACTTCACATGATACCTTGTGAGTATCTCTGCTACCAAGGACCAATACATTATACACAATCTGTTTACGTATATGTTTCTACCACTACACCAGGAGTTTCTTAAGTGTCAACACTGTTCAAATAATCACTTTTGGTTCTAGCCAGATACATGGGCATTCAATAGCATTAACTGGATGGATGGATGGATGGATGACTGGATAGGTAGATGGATTGTTTGTTGGATGGATGGATGACGGATGACACAAATTAGAGAATGAATTAATAAATGAAGGAACATTTTCCCCTATCACTTCAGCTTTACAAATCACTGATTAAAATTGTGTCCTTGGTAACAAGTGCATCTTAGAGGCTCTCATCTACAAGCTTGTGAGGACGTCCTTTACCTGTGGGAGAGAAGTTACTGAGCACACTGGGCATTTTCAAGCATTGTTAAGGCTCCTGCTTACATCCTTGAGAGATTTTCAGAAAGGTCCTTGTGCACTAGAGAGTTTCTGGGGATAAATGCTTCACAAGGAAAAAGCAAAACAATGCAAAACCTCCTAAACAAGGCATACTTGACTAGGATGGGGGTGGGGAGGATGGAAAGATTAGCAGCAGAAGGAACCTTTTCATAAAAGAAGGAACATTTTTGTTTATTTCAGTTTTTCTCTCATTGTTGTAGTAGAAAGAAGTGGGGGGATGAGAAGGTAGGATGGGGGATTTTGCAGGAGGAAAGGAAGAAAAGGAGGCCTTCACGCTTCTTCTGAGTTGGACAGGGTTTGGCATAACATGAATACAACTTTCCTTGATGTGGATAGAAGAACCAACAACGGCTTGCCCATATCTATGTGAAGACCACGTGACAAAATTCTGGGGAAATCCAGGGACTGAAAACTGGTTGCCAGGTTCCTTTCTAATGAAATGTTAAAGCACTATTTTCCTGTCCTGCAGAATTGCCAGGCTCTTGCTCCAAATACTGGTGTTTGGAACCCATTTCAGAATCAGAAGCTCTGAGGGTGGGACTCAGGAATGTGTCTTTTTATTGGATTCCAATGTTTGAGAACCCCTCTGTTAAAAAATGCCCTCCCAGCCATGTCTACCTAATGAAGCAGGGTGGGTATGTGAAAACACATCATGGAAACAAAGCTTGAATTGTTGGGAACTTCAAAGACAAAAGGAGACTCGTTTTTCAATAACTTCTACATATCTAAAAAAAAAAAAAGGATTCATTAAGAGGGTTTCTAGGGGAAAAACAGAAGAGTATTCATTTCTAACTATAAATATGAATATTCAATCACTCTCCTTTAAATGCTACCTCTTAAGGCACTAAAGTGCCACACAGGAAACCTTCTGAGAGGCTACCACTAAAGTCAACCCCTGTCCCCTGCTCTCCCACCCAGATGTTTCACGGTGGGACAGCATTAACCGTTTCTATCACTTGGCAGTTTGTGAGAGCAGTTTGGTAGATAATTATCCTTAAGGAACCAAAGAACTTGTAGACCAAGCCTGTGAATTGCTTGGCCAATTTTTGAAAGTTGTTCTGCAAACATGTGAAATTGTCAGCCGATAGGATCTTTCTAGGAATTAACCCTATTGACAGAGAGTCACCCTACTGGTAATATATGATCCACACCTGCCCACCAGTGGCTGAATCAAGAGTATGTATCAAGACTCCCTTCCCTAGTCTTGGAGCGAGACAGAGCTTTGAGTCCATCTTTCTCCAGGGGCCAAAGCTATGAAATGTAAAACTGGGGCTGCATTCTTGCTATGTAAGACAGGCAGTCAGAAATGAAAGAAAATGAAGCTGACAAGCACAGAATTGGAGAGAGAGAGTCCAGCACAAGACTGTAAGGAAGCGGCATACGCAGGGGACAACCAGCTGCCTCAGGACTTCTGAGTCCTATTTATTTCCCACTTACGCTCTCTCTTCCCCTTCTTCCTTCAGAATCCTGGCTCACTCGAAAGACATGTCATCAGACTTTACTAAACCTATCCCACCATACGGCTACCATCCACTCAACCCCAGTCATCCCCCCTCACTGACATGGCTGCCACCCACTCAACCCCAGTCATCCCCCCTCCGTGACATTAGCAGTTGGCTTAGTGCCTCTGAGCCACCACGACTGGTCACCATCCAACATTCTGGCCTCCCATGTCTTTCCCATCATTAATTCTAATTAATATCCTTTACTCTGCCTCAGTCACATACTGAATGGACCTACCCGTGACCTTCTTACCACCTCTGAAACCTAAGGATCTCAGGTTCTGAGTGTTACTTTCTATCTTTCTAGGTCATTCATTCTGCTCATTACCACACTTGTCCAATCTTGTTGATGTCTCCAGACCCTTGATCCTACCACTAATTTCACGTATCTTCTCTTTCCAAATTTCTCAGCCTAAATGCCAAAGGCCAAGGCATAAACTACTCCCTGGCACATGCCCTCCAGCCCCTTATCTCTCCCGTATTCTTCCAGACAAACCTCAAATACAGGTCAGCCCAACTTTCCTGCAGACATGAGACACGTACTCTCCATATTCCCTCACATCCCAGGATTCTCCTCTCCCTCCTCTCCTCTCCAATATCCTGCTTCATGCTGTGGACTAACTGCTTCTGCATGCTCATCAACATGCATGTATTTGAACATGGCCACCTGAGTCCCAAGTTTACACAATGTTTTAGTTCAACACTTTCTAAGTATTGTTCTTATCCCTCCATTGAAATTTTTGAGAGGGAATCAGATTGACCTGGTGGTCTGGGCGACATGTGAGCTGCACTTGGATCAGATGATGTTCACCTTGGTCCATTCAGACATGTATGCGAAACAGAAGGCAGGAGCTTGGGAAGTGGTAGCTCTGGGGGAAAGGGAGACTGGGGAAGCACCCCCAAATAACACGCCTACACGTCTATGAAATATTGTGGGCTGGAGCTGCTTGTGGGTTGCTTAGCAACTGAAAGTAGTTCTGAGACACACTCAGGAGAATAGTGGTTTGGGGAAACAATTTGTGAAAGAATCAGGGAGAGTATATTGCCTTGAGCTCCAGTCAACACCTCCCCCTCACCAAATTACAAGTTGGATAACCTGGCCAGCCAAATATGCAAAGGGCAGGGGCTGGAGGCAGGCAGTGGATGGCTCTCATTCTTCCACAATCCCATCACTTGCCTGGACATTTCTTCAGGGCCTAAGCAGAGGCACAGCCCAAGGTAAGAGCCACAGTGATTTCTGCCGAGCTCACAGCATGTTAATCACGCCTGTCAGACTCCCAGGGAAGGAGAGGTTGGCTGTCCTGACAATCTACATTAATGTGGGTGGATGGTGTTTGATTATACCTTCATGACGGCGGTTTTCATTTGCATCTTTCATCGGAGACTGAAGGATGTGCTATCTGCCCTGACCGTCCTGTAGTCTCATCCTCCTTTCCTAGTACGTGGCTGACCTCAATGAGAACACAGCCTTCAGACCGCAAGAGGCATTGGCGGGCTCGGGTAGGACCTAGCTGCCCTTGAACACATGGGTTTTTATAACACAGCTTTCCTATAAAAATGGGCAGGATTAATTTTCATCTGGGGTCAGTTTCCAGGATACCTCTCAAACCTACAAAAGCTCAGAATGTTCTAAGAGCGCAGAATTTGAAGTCACAATCAGCAAAAAAAATTAAAAATTAAAAAAAGAAAGAAAGAAAAAATGCCCTTCACCAATAGTCATCCACTGGCCACATCATCAGTTGCGAAACTTAGTAAATATTTACAAATGACCAACCCAGAGCTATGCACAGTGCTAAGAACTGCAGATACAGTGGGGAGTGTAACATGATGCCTGGGGTCCTTGATGGTACAATCCATGCCTTCGTCGTCATTGAGTTGCTTACACCTAAGCTAAAGCTCTTGTATAGTGCTCAGTAAATCTCTACTGAATGCCTAAACATCTACTTCTTGATTTTGACCTCCTCATATGTGACCAAATAACACCAACCTCAACTCAGAGGATTTTAAGAAGTTAGAGCAGGAGAAGGGACTGTAAGAAACTTGATACACTGGGTAAGTCCTAAGGTTAATTAAAAACAGTGAAAGCAATTCACTCCTAAGGATCCCAGGCTACTATGAAACCTGGATAGTCTAAAGAACTAACTTACGGAACTCCACATGGCATTCTGGCCATATTCCCGAAGCTGAGAAGCAGTAGCCTGTGGAGAAAGGCATGGAAACCATATTGCCTGGGTATGAATCCCAAATTTCACCCCCTATTAGCTGAGCAGCTTGAACAGGTAAAAGTCCCCCTTTATGAGCCTCACACTCCTCATCTTTAAAAGGGGAACAAACATATATCTCAAACAGGTTTGCCTAAGGATCAAACTAAGATAATGCCTGTGAAGCATTCAGCACAGTGTGTGGCATTTATTAAATTCTAGCTATTAGATAACTAGCAGTTAGTAGATTGTGAGAGTCTTTTTTTATTTCCTTCCAACTTGGGTTTATCAAAGACATTGATGGGAATTCATAAGTGGCATGGTTTTTGATGAGACATCAGTATAAACAGAAGCTCTCTTAACCCAGGCACTCCCCCAGAGTTAACAGCAGAGGAACTGGGCCCAGACACAGTTTCCTGACTCAAGAGTCCAGATCAGGAGGCTGGAAGCTTCCCTGTCCTGTCTGAAGAGTCTCATTCACATACCGTCTACAGAAACGGCTGGTCTGTGGCTCCAAAAGAAGGACACTTCCTGGCAATCCTAATAAATGGGGCTGAAACGGCATCAGTGAGTTATGAAGCGCTTCTAGTTGTCAAATTTGGTGCTGAGGACACTGATCAAGCACAACTTACAACTAAGCAAAAACCAAAACCAGAGAGCAACTTGGGCTTGGAAGATGCAAACAAAATGAGTTAAGCACAAACAGGTTTTCTGTGCTTAGTTCCACACAGACACTCATAGAAAATAAAATTCACTTGGCTTAAATTAATAAAAGTAAATAAAGTCAATGCAGGTCAGTAGTGAATTACTGGAGCATGAGAGAGAAGATGCTTTGGGTGACCATTCGTGTTACAAGAGTGAAAACAGTCTGTTCACCGATGTGGCTGGGGTGATGTATCTGCTCCCAAAATAGTGTCTGTGTAAAAGATGAGAGGAAACGATAGCCTATTAATTTGGTTTTTAAGTCCAGATGAAGAACCTTGAAAATAGCCAAAGAGCCAAAAATACTGAGTAACTCCACATTCAGAGGGACTGTTTCTTCTCTCTATATATAGCAACTCAAAAATAGACATTTCTGTTTCTGGGCTTGCGGGACGAAAGCAGGATCATGCCCACAACTAGAGAGAAAATGTGTAATAAATCCCCCCCTCCCTGTTGTCAGTTTGTTTAAATGCCACGACCTCTGTACACTCCCTACACAAATGTGACTCTTCCCATAGCCTGATTGTTCAGAATGAATGTGCTGTTTTGTGTCTATTTTCGTTCATTCAACAAACATTCACTGAGTTCCCACTATAATGCAGGTGCTCAATGTGGCTTAGGGGATATGAGTTACCAACTCTCTCCTCAAGTAGCTTACAGTCTAACAGAAGTAATGACAGAAAGAAATCATTAATTGATTGCAATTATGGTAATAGGTAAAGGGATGACCATTGTTTCCCTGAAAGAAAACAATATTAACTTGGACCTATTTGGTGAAGAGAAGTTAATGACCTAGTTTTAAAAAAGTAGATGAAAACATGCAGGATACTGGCAAAATTGTTTAGAGTGTTTTTTAAAAACAATTTTAATGTTTATTTTTGAGAGAGAGTCAGAGTGTGAGGGGGGAGGGGCAGAGAGAGAGGGAGACACAGAATCTGAAGCAGGTTCCAGACTCTGAGCTGGCAGCACAGAGCCCAACACGGGGCTTGAACTCACCAGCTGTGAGATCATTATCTAAGCTGAAGTCAGATGCTCAGCCGCTCAGCCGACTGAGCCACCCAGGCACCCCATATGTTTATTTACTTTTGAGAGAGAGAGAGAGAGAAGGAGAGAGAGAGAGAGAGAGAGACAGAGAGAGAGTGATACACACACAGAATCTGAAGCAGGCTCCAGGCTCTGAGCTGTAAGCACAGAGCTTGATGCGGGGCTTGAACTCACAAACCGCGAGATCATTACCTGAGCCGAAGTCGGACACTTAACCAGCTGAGCCACCCAGGGGCCCCTGAAGTGCATTTTAGAAGAAGCGCAATTCTGCAACATGTAGGAGGGAGTTAAATATTTGTTTTCTTCAAGATGCCAGTGAAGGGCAGTACACTGCATCTTCCAGGTATTTGGGGTTTACTGCTATTGGTAGTATAACATAGTCCAATATAAAGAAGGTGTAAAAAAAAAGGAAAATAATTTCACTAGCAACTCAAGATACTGCATTACCACTCCAACAGCCAATTTTAATTAGGGTAGCTCTTGCATCCCACAGTCAATACCTCTCTTAAAACAGGTATAACATTTATTTAACTTTACTGGCCAACATTTATCTTTCTTACCAGAAGAGAAAGTGCTTATTTCTTTTTTAAAGCATTTGCCATATTTTCATGTTCTCCTACTTGTGTTTCCAAGAGTCAAGAAAAGAGTTTGTCTGTAATACACTGAAAATCAAGTTTGCAGGGGGAAAGAGAGGGCAGGATTTAACCATTCTAATTGGCTTTTTGAACGTTCTCCCCACGAGAATAACCACAAACAACGAGGAGAATGGAAATTATCATATATGGGAAGTTCGGGGTAGGGGGGAAAAGACTGGTGGCAAGAGAAGTCATGGTCTGTGTCATAAACAAATCATAAACTTATGTAACATTGGAATTAGATAATTGGCACATCTGAGATCAGTCCCTCTACTATTTGACCACCATCGGCCATACAGGCACAGCTCCTACTCTAATTGAAATTAATAATCCGGACTTGCCAGTTGTGTCCCATGTACCATAAAGTCTTGCAAGCATGGAGAATGCAGAATTAGATACAGTGATTGACGAGCAATTTCAGGTTAACAGGAGAGAAGGTAAAACATGTGGAACTGGGTAAGTGTAAACAGGGTGGATGCTACCCACCATGAAATGCTAAGCATGATGCCCGATGCCTCTTCTACAGCACATTGCTAATGGATAGCTTGAAACCACTCGGAAGGAGCAAGGGTGATCCTCAGGAGGCAACATGGGTTCACTAAAAAAAAGTGACGGTAAGCAAATTCTTCTGCTTATTTAAGGTTCTAGACTGATGGGCTGAGAAATGCTGAGACTGAGTATAGCATTGTGTTCAGTCAACTGTAAAGAGAAGGTAAGGAATGTGGGCATGACTTAGATTTATGACTGATTCACCCATTTGCCCCAGATTGGTTAACAAATGGAGCAGCCATGTGTGTAATGTCCATACCTTCTGAGTGGATTCTTAAGCTACCTGGAAGCAAGTCTTCTGTTTGTAGTTTATAATTTAATCGACATGGGTTTCCTTGCACATAGCAGACTTAGCAAATGCTGAATGATAAATGATTAGCCACAAATTATTGGAAGAGAAGAATTAACTGCAATGATGTGTGTAGACTTCCTGTGAAAAATATAACACACAGGCAATGAGCTATTGGAAAGCCAAGCCAGAGTGTCTGGGTAAGCATTTTTATCAACAATGGGAATGAGGACCTGAGAGATGTGGTTTATCAAATTTGCAGATGGTACAGACCAAGAGTTAGCTCACAAGCAAAGTGACAGAATCATGATTCAAAATTATATTTATAGATTGCAAGAATAGACTGAATTCTATATTTGTAGTTGCTTCTTATATGGCAAGCACTAAACTACGTGCACAATGTACATCAACTAATAGAGTTACATGGGTTAATTAACATACAGGTCACAGATCATAGTTCTCAGCTTAAGGCTAAGGGAGAATCAGGCATGTGAGACAAAATTATGGGCTGGACCCATTTGCAGGAATACTAATGAGCCTTGATGCTCACAGAAAAGAGAGAGGTGGGTAAGGAGCCCAAATGAGTAAGAAAGCAATGGCCATTGAAAATGTGGTAGACAGAATAATGCACACACACACACCCCCCCTGAAGATATCCACATCCTAATCCCCAGAACTGGTAAATATGTTACCTTATATGGCACAAAGAACTTTGTGGGTGTGATTAAATGAAGGATTTTGAGATGGAGAGATCAAACTGAATGATCTAGGTAGGCACGGTGTTACCACAGGTGCGCTTAGAAGATGTCAGATATGAGGAAAAGGAAATGTGATAATGGAATCAGAGGTTGGGGAATGTGCTTTGAAGACAGAAGGAACCACAAGCCAAGGGGTGTGGGAGACTCCAGAAGCTGGAAAAGGCAAGAAAATGGATCCTACCCTGGGACCTCCAGAAGAAATACAGGCCTGCTCACACTTCAGTTTTAGCTCTTGATATCCAAAATTCTTAGTGCTTTAAAATGCTGAGTCTGTGATCATTTGTTATAGCAGCCATAGGAAACCAGAAAAGGAGGGATGAGAAATCCTGAGTCCAGCAGGTCTCCCTCATACACAGACTGGCCTCTGGGCCCCATCACCTGCCAGTCAGGTCTGAGCCCCATGAGAAAAGTGGCAGGAGAATAGGGAGATGCGGGCCACTGTTCAGTGTCTGTTGGCGGTAGTAAGTGAAATAGTGACTTCATTTTTTAAAGATCTGTCAGTTGTCCTCCTAACAACGTATAATGTTAAAGGCAAAACAAAAGCAAAGCTTCCCAATTCTTATTCCTGACTCCTGTCTTTCTCTCTGACTTCTCATCTATTCTGCCAGCCAATCCCATGAGCTGTATCTATACAAAGCCTGCATGTTTAGCTGCATCTACAGTCCCCCTTGGTCCCAAGACGCCATCTTCTCTCACCCGAACCAGCGCAATGGCTCCCAATGGGGTTCCTTATTTCTGTCTTTGACCTCTTCTCTCTTCTCAAAACCACAGCCAGAGGGATCTTATTACACAAGTGAGATCAAGGCACTCCTCAGTAAATCCTGTGCTCACTGAAGATTTTAGTACAGGTGGTAAATATATAATATAATATGTAATATAATATAATATAACATAATAAATATAATATAAATAATATAATACAATACAATATAAATAATTGCTAAACTCTCCTGAAATTCTCACAACTCTACAAGTTACTAGTATTAACCCCATTTTACAGATGAGAAAATGGGTAAAAGGTAGACCAGAGGCTCAGATCTCTGTGATGGTCAGCTTCCCATTACATCCAAACTACATGCCCAAGTCCTTGCAATGCCTGCCAAGTCCTCAATGCATCTAAGGCCTCTATTTACCCTGACCTCACCTTCCTACTTGCCTCCCTTTACTCCCTTTAGATCCCCTGCACACACCTCAGGTGCCCCTGACACCTGTCTGCAGACTTCTCTAACCCCTGACCACACACACAATGTTTAGTAAGATGCCCAGTCTGGCTGCTGAAAAGCACCACATGCTATCTCCTGGATTCACTAGTGGCCTGAACTATTACCACTGCCACTCTCTCCATGACTCTGCATAAGCCTTGGAAGGCCTGCCTTTCTGTATTTCCTCCATCAGTTGCCCTGGTGTAGACCTGGCTTACCATGCTAAAACTAGCTGTCATTCTTGATTCTCTGTTCCGTATCCATACCCATGAACCCTCCGTTCTCCATCCTAACATAATCCAAAAACATCTGCTTCTCTCCACAAAACCCATCACCTTCAACCTGGTTCAAACACCTCTCTTTCCTCACTTAAGCTGCTTAACAACCTGCCTTTCACCTTACACCTGCCTGACACATCGTCCACCGTGCGGCCAGGGTGACCTTTCAACAATGCAAACTCAACATTGTGTACACATTCTCCATGTTTCTCTATCACTTACTAAGTGAAGTCCACACTTGGCTTGTGACCCTCCTTCTACCTGTCTGGTTTCCTCTTGCACCTGCCCTCACCCTCCACATGTCAGCAGAACCTGCAGCTCCCAAACACACCTGTTGTTTTCTGCCTCTGTTCCTTTGCATGTGCCATTCCTTCTGTTGCCATGTCTTCCCTCCTTCCCTCTGCCCCGTTAGTCCACCTGGTTTGCCGGGAGAAGTTCCTTTTTGGGCTGCAAAGCTCTCCTCAGGCATCACCTTTTCCATAAAGTATGCCCAAACCCTTTTGCTCAGGCAGCCTTACTCCATCCTTCCTTTGGTACAAGTTCTGATTTGTACACATCTCTCTCTCCTGATAAATAGATTTGGAGTTCCTAAAGCATAAAGACCGAGTCTCACTCTTTTTCATATTCCTCAATACCCAGCACAGTGCTGAGAAACTTAACTAGCACCAGTAGGCATTGAAATAATACTTGTTGAACAATAAACAAATATATGAATGCATGCACATGAATTAATGAAGAATTGCTTCTCTTGCTCTTGAGAAAATACTAGAACTTACAACTCTTTACAGAACCTATCAGAATCTATACAGAGAGAAGCAGATAATTGAGTAAATATGAGAAATAACTTCCCAACAATACATTATCCGGTAAGGAAAGGGGCTGGCACGTAGGGGCCCCCATGGAGCTCTAGGCCATCAGGAGGCAGGCTCAATCCCAGGGCTGTGTGGAAGGCTGATCCCAAAGTTCTACACCTTCCTCATCAATTTCTCTCCCATCCTCCACCAAAGCTCTCTCCACAGACATATTTCAGACATTTGCAACTGCTTGATGATAATTAAAATCCAGCCCACCAACCACAATTGGCAATCCAGAGGCCACTATGACATTTCATAACTAATAAACTGAATAAGCTCCTTAATAACCCCCAACAATAAGCATGCTTGCCAAACAACAGTGGAGTGAAGATGCATTCTACTCTTCCAGGTGAGCTACACTGAGCAGGTGCACCTCACTAAATGTGTGCCTCCTAGACAAGGGGGTGTCTGTGGCGTCCCCATAAACCAAGTCATGTTGCAAATGCACTGTGATCTAAGAACATTCTTTAACTGCTTCCTACATGATATTTTGATAAAGCTAATAAATCTCTGGTATGATGAGCAATTGTAGCTTAATTTGTGTGTTGAATTAATTCAGACTTCCAACTGTCAATCTGGCTTAAAAATAGAACATCCCGTAATATTTAAAATAAAAATGATTATATCAAGGAACTGTGTGTACATACACGTGCATTTTATTTATGTAGCTCAGTGAATATTATCCTCACTGTACATTTCAAGACCTGAGCAGCTGCCAGATAACAGTAACAGTAATAACGACCAATGATGATTGTAATAATTCTAGCAAATTTATTGTAAAGTGTGTATTAAACACTTGGCATATAGCAACTCCTCAAACCTATAAAGTACCAGAAATGCTCCCATTTTAGAGATGAGAAAACTGACACACAGAGAGTGATTTACTCTAAGAAACATAACCGATAAAGTGTGGACCAGGACATGCACTCAGAGTACTTGGTGTCAGGGTCTTGAATCATTGTTTGTGAGAAGACTGTTTGCAGAAAAGACTTCACTCAGCAGCTCCATACCTCCTGAACATTTTCCATTATTTGTACTATGGTGTTAGGGAGAACTGAAGACCATTCAAGGCAAATTGATGAACTCCCTGTCTACGTTTCACCCCGTGCTTCTCCGTAGCAGCTGACTCCGTGAGTCAGCCTGTCTCAAACCTCACCAACACTCGAACGGCATAAAATCACCCAAATGAGGCTGTGCTCAGGGTTCAGAGCTAATCCCTGGCACCACTGAACATATTTCAACTTATGTGTGGAACAAAGTTTCCTATAGACTGGAGTCTGGAGTTCTCGGTGACAAGGAGAATAATGTAAATGTAAGATGATGATCATAATGAAGAAATATTCTGGTTGGCTTTATCACCCGGGGTCCTCAGGAAGCCTGCCAGGAGGGCTGAGGCATGTTCCATCAGTGAAGACACATTCATCAATGCAGCCAGACATTCACTTTGTAAGATTTAATATGGAAACACTATACTTAAGAAGATTTATACAAAAGTCTCTTTCCCCATTGTTATCAGGTTTCCGTGTCATTCTATACAGCATATCGACTCTTCCAAAGCTGCAATATCAGCAGGGCTAATCTATAATAACTCGGCTATCTGGAGTTCACCCCATCATCTGCAGTGGAATCATAGAAACCCAATTATGAAGGGAGAAAAAAAATTGAAAAGCCAAAATAATAATGGGGACTTGGTGTCAGGATGTCAGTGGAAGGCTGTGGAGATCACAACAGGATCCCCAAACACTCAGGAAGCGTAGGCACCCCGAGAGATAGAGCCCGTTACTACCTGACTCTGGAATCCAGGCTGGAATCTTCCCAGTGGTGGAGACAGGCCTAACTTTTCCTCTGTAGACCCTCCTCGGAGATGATAGGGCACACCTGGAATTTCAGAGCAGATCCTTCAAACTGATTGAAGTTCTCAATGGGTATACTCGAGTGTTTCTGCCTTTCTGGGGTGTGTGTGGGGGTTGGATTTTCCTTGAAAACCCACCTTGGCTTTCTCTAACTCCTAAACTCCCCTCCTCCTCCTCCTCTCTCCTTCCACCCTTCTCTTCCTCTCTCCCTCTCCAACCTTCCCTCTCCTTGCGTGCCCATCATGCCCATCTCATGAAGAGAACAACTAGCTACAATGCAAACTAAAATAAAACTAAAAATGCCACCAAGTTTCCAAATGGCAGCAAAATAAAGTACAGAAGTACACCTAGTGATTGCCAGGGGCTGAAGTTAGGGGGCTGGGGAGTGACTTCTGGGTGGGCACTAATCTTCCTTGGGGGAATGTGATGGTACTAAATGCCACTGAATTGTGCACTTTAAAATGGTTAATTTTATGATATGCAAGTTTTGTTGCAATACAAAAAGTAAAAGTGTTAAGGTTATTATCTACTTTCTCCCTAAAGAGGGAAAGAGACTCTGAATCCCTTTCTAAAATGGAAGAAATCATTCCAATATCTCTCTTTGTGTCTCTCTCTCTCTTATATACATGTATGTATGTACGTGTGTCTACATAGACATATATATGTATATATGTGTGTGTGTATACACAACATTAGATCTGTAGGTACCAGAAAGAATGAACAAGACAAAACAAACCCACTCAACAGAAATGGCTACAGGAATGAATCAAGCTGTTTTTAAAACAGAAGGATTTTCCTAACAACAGAAGAACCCCATGCGACAGATATGAACTTGTTATTTCTTTGTAGGGGCACGAAGCTGTGTGCCAGCCTTACTCCGGGCAACCCCCACAGCACACAACACACACCACACTGCCTAAACCCAAGCCAGCCAGAGCCACCCTAGGAGAGGGTGTGAGAACAGAGAGTGGGATGAAAAGCAAATTTAAAGCTACACCCGATTCTCAATGTAATTGGAACATTCAGGAGAGGGTGTTAATTTGATCAAGAGTATTTAAATGAGGAAATGATGATTTTAGAGTATTCCTCTTCCAGCTCAGCCACTAATGCTTAAAATGAGAGCCAAATGCTCCCTCTTCCTTGACCCCACCTGCCTCCCTCTCTGGCATTCGGAAATACTTTCTTGTCCACCTCACCAACCTAAAAGGAGACCCTAGGAAAAAAACACCTGGCTCAGCTACCTTCTCAAATGTCAACTTCATGTTTTAAAAAACAGTATTTTTTTTTTCAGATAAATGCGTCATTTTACCTTCACCATACAAGTTACGTATGTTCATTGTGGAGGATTTAGAAGGTATTTAATAACACGTAGGAAACCTATGAGACTCATTTTTAATTTCAACACCCAAGGGATAATACCTAATATGGTAGACTGCTTATTTTTTGTATTCTACTTTGAATTTTGACTTAGATATTTCTAGATATTTCTAGATATTACAAATAAACATAATATCTAGAAATAGTTTTATTTTGGTTTAAATACAAATTGGTAAATAATGTTGTTTTACCTGTTTAATTCCATTTAATAGTATCCCAGGGACATTTTTCCATCCCATTAAACACTGTCCTAGGCATCACTTATAATGGCTGCAAGGTCATTTTGTCGAATAAGAAAAGAAAGCGTAATGTGTTTTTTCCAAATCCCTATTGTGGAACATGTAGGTTGTTTAATTTCTTACTAACATAAACAATGCTGCAATGCACATCGCTGTGGACAAACCTTTGTACGAAGTGATAACCCCCTTCTCCCATGAACACACACACACACACACTTCTTAATATATACTAGAGTTTCTCAACCTGGACCGTGCTGACATTTGGAGATGGAAATACTTTGTGATAAGGGGCTGTCCTATTCATGGTGGGATGTTCGGCAGCACCCTTGCCCTCTACCTGTTAGATGCCAGTTGCATTCCTTCCTTAGTTGTGACAACTGTCACATCTGTCCTTTGCTGCGTGCCCCCCTGGGGGTGTGACTGCCCCCTGCTGAGAACAACTGGAATATTGCAAATACTGGTAGAATGAGATACAAGGTCTCAATACCTTTTGGTATTTGACTTTCAAACCCGCTACTCCAGCACGATGCCCACCAAGGTGTGGGAGATCTTACACTGTCTCCTTACAGTGATTTCCCAGCACTTCTTACACAGGTGCCTTGCCCAAACGCATGCCTGCTTCCCAGTCTTTTGTGTTCTTGACTCTCTTTGTGTTTACTAACAGTAAGTGTGGATCCCTTATTGTGGCTCCTTATTTGGCCTCCTATCTGATTTCCCTTTAAACCCGTGGCTTTCCTACAACCAGTACTGTGCTGTGCCTTCATTGATCTTTTCCTCCACGGCTGGCTTTCTGGATAGGCCAGCCTCCTTCAGCCCACCTCCCTGCACGTTGCTGTCTGTTTGCTGCATCTCCTTCCAGGACTTTACCTTCCTCCCACCTGTGGCAAGAAGGCTTACCTCTTACAGGGATACTGATTTATTACCAGATTTTTGAAAAGCTTCTTTGCAGCTGTCAGAAGGTAGAATGTTGGTCAGATATACATGACAAATATTGATGTTATTATCAGGGAAAATTGGGTATTTAGGGGAGAAAAAGAAGGGAAGGGAATGGCAATAACCTTGGAGAAGAAAAAGTGAGACAAAAAGAGAGGCCTAGGTCGTCAATACCAGGGGCATGGAAGAGGGGTGCCAGAATACTAGATGGGGTTTGTGATGGGGGAGATATAGGTTAATAACGTGCCAGGATCCAACTTGGTTTATAGAGTACAACTGTGGCATAGAGGTTAACCAGGGCCAAGATAAACCTACACAGTGACTAGATACACAGAGAAGTCTCTCTGCGATGATTAGTGTGTTGGTAAATATACCCCATTTGACTTTTTGTTATCTACAGCACCCGTGTTTCCTTCTGTACCAGTGGCATTCAAGGTGGCGCTGGAAGGCGGTAGCTAACAGAATGTAGAATTATTTCCACATTATGCAAAATATATTTGAGCCACCTCCACAGTCATGACCGCAATGAATGTGTCAAAGTTTGCTGAACATCTAGTTAAAAAGTACATTTCCTTCCTTCTAAGAAGGATTCCCCTGACAACAAAACTCTGATTCAAAATTCATCACCTCCTTAAAAGTAGAACTTCCTTGAATAAAACCATGTCATCCTCAGACACGCAAATATTTGTGTATTCACATAATACACTCTTTCTTTTACCGCAATCCGTCACACTTTTATTTCTACGACAGTCCACAAAGGACTCCAGGCACCTGTTCCCATAGGGAACAGTGAGTGATGAAGGAGCAGACACTTGGCCTGCCCCCACCCCTCCCAAAGGAGAGGAAAAACCCAGAACCAACGCTGCCACTGCCGGGTTGCCCGTGATTCCTACCATTGCATCAACATGCCGCTGGGCTTCTCATGTTTATCCCAATTTCATTTATCTCCAAGTTTGCTGACACCCAGCCTTCATTTGATTGACGTACAAATTGGAGGATAAATTATGTTTTCTATTGCTGAGCAATTAGCCATTAAGGAAAAGTACAATCAAAATACAAAGACAGAAGACATTCCTACTAGAACGAGGCACCCTCAGAAGAAAGACTCCTTCCAACCTCTAGCCTTCAGGCTTAAAGTGCCCTTGAAGGCAGGTCTAGCCTTTTAAAATGACAACACTATTTACTCCTTGCACTCTGTGAGGTTCATCACACACATAAAGCAATCGGAGAGTGCGAAATACATCTTGTTCATCACCCCCATCTTTGTCTCTCCAACTGTCTCTCTCTGAGATTCATTTCTCTGGCCTCTGCAGCATGACTGGTTCAAAGGCTGTCAATGGTGCAAGTGAACAGCAAGGAAATAATCAGTGGTACAAGGTGGGGACTTGCCTATGAGCAAACTCCAATGCGCTAAAACCGAGAACTGTGATCAACCTGGCTGTCGGTAGCATTATCTATAATAAGGACCATTCTTCACGTTGCAAGCTAATTTTCCAACCCCACTCTTTTATCTTGATGGAGATTTTCTTCACCCCTCTGTAATGTTGAAAATTTTCCAGCTTTACATCTCCTCAAAGACTGCATTTCCTTTGTTAATCCTTGATTTAAAAACACTAACTCTTTAATTTATCTGTTCTTATTGTAAAAATAATACATGCTTATCATAGAAAATGTTGAAAGCTTAAAAATGTATAAAGAAGGAAGGAAAAAAAATCCCCCCCCCTCCATAATCAAATCACCCAGAGGAAATCACTATTAAAAACTTGCTGTGTTTCCAATCTTGGCTACTAGGCATTTCTAACATATATAAGAAATTACTGTATATATAATTTTGCTGAAGATACGTTTTTGTTAGACTGTTGAAGAGAAAGGGAATAAATCCTCCTGTTCATTGATGACACATAGCTAAAGCAGCCATGCCAATGGGAGAAAAGGACAGTGAGGCTTTAGGTGATTAATTTGAAATGAAGATTAAAATCATTGTTAGCTGCAAAACAAGGAAATTAAGTGATTGTCACAAACAACCTGAAACAGCTCAGTGGGATCCATTAAGATTTTTAACAGCTCAGTGAAATCTAACATCTACCTGACAGCCCCAAATGGGAGGGTTCAGGAGAAACCTGCATCTTTACTTTGACTCTTTTATTCTGTGCATTAAACAAGCAAACTTTTTACTGATGGATGGTCCAGGAAAACTGAACTGACCTCTGCCTTCAATTAACTCAGTTTGAGATCATGCCTATACCCTGCACAGCTTGTCTTCATAATCTGAGATAATAAGAGTTTAAAAGGCTCAACAAGGCAAAATTTGGTGTGTGTGCCCTGCGTGCAAAATATAGTACATGGCTGAGAAGTGTTGTGTCATCTATGAAGAATGAGAAGGATGTGGTACCTGTAGCTAGTCCAGATGCACAGGTGCACTGTCTGCTCCCAAAGCATGCAGGAAAGCATCAATCTGAATGTTTTCTGAAATGATATTGGCATGGGGCCCACATGAGCTTCATATTCTCCAGTGGCTCCCTTGTTCACAAATTTGGTTCCAGAAATTTGGTAGAAATGTACCTGGACTTAACTTTTGCTTCTTTTTCTTCTTCATTTCTTCCCTAGCTCTTTCCTTGTCCCTCTATCCCTTTAATATTTATGGAGTGGCCACAATGTAGAGGGACAGGGAGGTGATGAAGAGGCAAGCAACTGACATACCCAAGTCCCAGGCTCTAAGGAGCTCACACAGAGGGGGACTAACATGTCAGTAGGTAATTCTTACACAAGGAAGCAAAGAATAACAAGTATTTACTTCTAATACTAAAGTGTATACTTAGGAAGTATAAGGAAATTACGGAGTGCTTCAAAAAGGAGGGAACATTTAAGTTGTGTCTTGCAAAAGAAGTCAAAGATTGTGTTAAAGTTTAGAAAATTGAAGGTTTAGACAAAAGTTTAGGTTTTGTTGTTTTAATCACCTTGGGCTGAAGGGAAATGAGTGGATCACTGCAAAGACAACCCTGGAGATGGGTGGAACACTGCCCAGACTGGGGAGAAACCACAGAGAAAGGTCTGCCAAGGATCTCTGGTTCTGGGAGAAGAAGGGTCTAGGCCCATAATCTTTCTCCAAAATTACTTTTCTACTGGTCCCTGCAATTGCAATGCCATTTTTCTTTTCCACATATGGATCCTTTCAGATTTGCAAGTAATATTGAAAAACTGGACAAAACCCCAACAATGGAAAGCTTATCAAGTTTTCAGAAAGATGACCAAATGTCCAAAACTACAGATGATGTGAATTCCAATTCCCTCTTGGATAACATCATAATGAGCTACCATTTTTCACCGTACTTTATTGCCCCCAGATTAGTAGACACCTTCCCCTAAAGAGCAGCTCCTAATATGGTTCCTTAGTTTCTGGAAGTCTCCTTGAGAGATACCATTCTTTGTTACTGTAATGAGAAAAGTTTAGTAAAGTGGCTAGAAGATGGACCACCTGGGTTTATATCCAGACTCAGGCACTCACTAGCTATACTTGGGCATGAAGTCTCTCTGAGCCTCCATTATCCATCTGTAAAATGGAGAAAATAAAAGTGGTTCTCTCATGAGGTTAAATGACATAATGCCTAACAGTGCTCACTAAGTCCTCAACAAGTGTTAGTTACCATTACTACCCAGTAATAAGGGGAGTAATTAACCAAAGGAGGCCCTTTGTGCCCAGTATAATTTGTTTTAAGTCTTGGCCTGTAGTCCTTATTTAACCTTGATCATTCATTCATTCATTCATTTGGCAAATATGTTTTGAACACCTCCTATGGATTAGGTATTACTTATCAAACTTCCTAAACAGGAAAACACACATCTTGTCTTACAAGAAGTTTCAGTTTGTATGTGTGTATCATCAAACTAAAGAAAGCAGCAAAGGAACAGGCTAAAATCTGTTCCCTTTATTGAACAAATAAACAGATATGTGTTTGGCCAAATGAAACTCTTATTTGGCCAACTATAGAGTCTATAGAGAGGCAAAAAAGGGAGAAAATCCCACAATTACTTTGGAGTCAGAAGGAAAATGCTTTGCAGAAATTTAAGGGGAAGGACCATCATACACATGATCATCACACAATATGCACAGAAGAGCACGTCTTGGTTAGTAATGATAGCTGAAGACAAATGGAAAACACACTTATTGGGAACCCATCAGTACTTTCTTAGGGCAATACTTAGAAGACTGAAAAGACTAATTTGGTCTTCAAATCACTTATTCCCAGCATTGCCACGTGTGCATTTCATAAGCGTACATTGTAAGTTATCTCATCATGAGTTATCTCATCGCTGGTCATTAAAATACTGCAGGAAGAGCAAGTCAGTCAGGAATGCTGAGGGTTTCAAACATCCCATGCTTCTCTCTCTTAGATTTTCCTTTAAAAGCACACGGGTTTTAGTTTGGGGTTCTTAGCACATCACATGTGCAATCACTCCTTCACAAGATGCTTTCCACAACCCTTAAATATTTCTAAATTTTCTCATTTGCTCATTTGTAGTACAGTTCTCTTGGGGGGAAAAAAAGAAGGAACAAAGTGAGTAAGAAGGGAGGCAGGAGCGGAAGGAAGGAAATTACGAGTGAGAAGAAAAAAGTTCCCTCTCCATCAGTCTGGACATTTCCCCAAGGAGAAGCGACTGGTTTCCAGAACAACATAAGAATGGATATTTTGATCACTGGAGCCTTGAGCTCTATAAACTATTGGGTGATCCAACAGCTCAATAAAATCAAACGCTGGCCAGGGCTGTGTTTTGATGTGAAGAAGGCTGAGAAAATAAAAACCATCTAATGGAAAATTACAGAGGAGCTCTTCTTCCTTTGCATAAATGAAAAACTCAAACAATTTGGTTTTGAGGACGTTGTTGCACATTGTTCTAAAAAGTAGACACAGCTTTTGTTGTCTTGTTACAAGATGATAAATATTCATGCCGGTGAATTACTGCTCGCTAATGGCCCAGTATTTGGCACACCTGTTGTGGTGCGTCTCTAAAATAGCAGCGACAGTTTAGGATGGCAAGGCTGGCAGGTGCTAACAATGGGATATCATGACATGTGCAAGGAAACAACAAATTTCAAGTTCTTGATTAAACGAAGGTCCCCAAAGTGAGCCCATCTTACCTGGCACTCATCTTCATAAATGTTTCTCATTTTTCAAACCAAAAGAATTTGAAAGCCCTACCTTAGCTGTCAGACGGCCATTCACGTTTCTGCATTCCTGTATCTTACATAGTCTGCAATCATAAGGGTTAGGCACGGTCTGGAGCCAGGGTCTCTGGGTTAAAAGCCTTGCTCTGCCACATCCAGGCATCACTTATGTCACCTCAATCTTCTTTTGTGCTTTCATAAAATGGGGGCAACAATATCATCCTTCACAGCAGAGATTCTCAACCTCAACCATACAGACATTTGGGGCCAGATCATTCTTTGCCGTGGGGGAGAGTCTGTGCATCGTAGGATGTTTGGCAGTGTCCTTGACCTGTACGCACCAGATGCTAATAGCACTCAATGACATCCTACCAGTTTGTAACAACCAAAAACATCTCCAGCCAGATATTGCCAAATGTCCCTTAAGGACAAAATTGACCCTGGTTTACAACCCCTGCCCTAGACAGTGGTTCTGAAGAGAGAATGCACGACATTTATTGCGCATTCATGATGTTGGGCGCACAGTAAACACTCACTGTGGATAACCATTATTATTCGCAAGACACTGTGCTAGACATTTGGGTGAGACACAAGTTTGAGTCAAATGAGACTCCTTCCCTTATGGAACTTACACCATACTTAATTTTGTTCTTTGCACTTGGCATTTCCAGAAATTATCTTCTTTATTTAGGTGTTTGCTTGTTAAATCTGTCTCCCTCCCATGAGCATGTGAGACTGATGAGCCTCTAAACCATATTTGCCATGTTCACTGCCATAATCCCACAACTAGTGCAGTCTAGAACAATGGAACACAACAGATGCTCATGACACATTTGTGGGAATGGATGCCACATACTCCATACACACAGCCCCAGAGAAGAGGACTAAGAAACCATATACCCATATAAAGTATGTATGTTATATATACAAGTGCCTTAGGTGATTCATAAATTCAGGCAAATATTAGAAACAATGTCTTCATCCATCCATCCATGGTTTTTGTCAGCAGAAGCTTCACAAAATGCAATGAGATCATCTCCCACTTAAAGAGCCTTCAACAATTTCCTTGTCCAACCAAGGGCCTGTGCTTGACTTCTCAGGGTGCACATCCCTCTCACCCCTTTGCACACTGTTCTGGATGATCTTTATGTTCACTGAACTTTCACACTTCCTGCCTTTGCACGTATCATTCCCTATGCTTGTAATTCCCTCCTTATCTGTGTCCACCTAGGGACACATATTCGTCCTTTAAGACACGGCTCCCCATCTACTTCCCTAAGTAGCAATTCAGTCCTACTTCTTCATCCACTCTGCTCTTCTGGTCACGGTTCTGCTCCCATTGAACACTAATTTGTCCCAAAGGTATGAACTACAAGAAGCATGTACCGGGAAACTACAAGAAGCATGTCAGTGGCCAGCTTGGATGTGCAGAATTGTAGATGAGATTGACAAATAGGTGATTATTAATTAATGATCAAAATATAAACGTTTTCTTTGGCACTGGACATCAAGTAGCCACATCAAAAGATCCTAGAATTTTTCCAAAAAAGTTGCTCTCAGTCGAAACCTTCACTGTTTAGAATTCCTTCACAACTATCTTTTTGGCCAATCAAATCAAGTCACTGATTACCTGTGAAAGTAAAAGTCCTCACCTTAAAAACACAAGTTTGGTATTTGGAAACGGTCATTTGCAGTGATAGCCAACTGAGAATTTTATTTTTCCAAATACTCTTTATGAAAGATAAATTTCATTGGTAATTAATAGGTCATTATGGAAAATGGCATTTCATTATTGTTTGAGAGAACGAGAGAGAGGGGAAGAGAGAGAGAGTTCAGAAGCCCAGAAGAGGGGCAGAGGTGGGAAGAGAGAGAATTGCAACCAGGCTCCACGTTTAGCTTGGAGCCCAACACAGGGCTCGATCCCACGACCCCAGGACCATGACCCAAGCTGAAATCAAGAGTTGGATGCTCAACTGACTGAGTCACCCAGGAACCTCAGAAATTGTCATTTCTAAACTAATAAAGTTTAACCAAGAATGTCCCATGTTCTTTTTATCTACTGCTAATGGACTTAGCAATTTTCTTTTTCTGTAGGAAAGCAAAAGGTCAATTTCTGAGTGGTAACAAATTCTTAACATGCAGTTCTTTGTAATTTTTCAAATAACTTGAAAATTGAAGTATCTGAGGAAGCATCATCAGTGACAACGTTCTCTTTCAAAATTACCAATTTTTCAAAGGTCCGTTCATGACAGCACCAGGAAAACCATCCAAGGAGAGAGTAGCTATGTCAGGCCCACTCTCTAGGAACAGGAAATGCAGGAAGGCACACATGTAAGCACGTTGTGTTCACATTCCCGGGGTCCTGCTCAATGAATCATATCACTCAATGATTCTGAGCCACTAAATCAGCTAGCAAGCCTACCAGCAGTCATGAAGTCAGTAGGATCGTCTGTAGCCAGCATTTTCTTCTACAGAGACAGAAATTAGAACACACTAAACTGTTTGTGTAATGTTGGTACCTATATTGTAGGTGAGTGTTGGTCCACAATGTAAAATGCATTTGGTCGCAGTAAAAACCAAAAGATTCCACAGACGTCGGTGAAAATTTCTCTTTGAAACTCAAATTTAGTATACAGTAGAAAGACAATTTTTATATGGTGGTGATTTTAAGACTCATGGGGGTCCATAAATATTGTGAGCTAAACAAACAAGTATCCCCCACTAGCCAGAGGTAACTACAGAATATCTTTTTAAACGCAGAAATGGAGGAAGGAGGTCCAGGAGTCTGACCTGAGGAAATCTGTGAGAACATTATTTCATTTATTTCATAGAGAGGTTATGAAAGTATCCCATGCTGATTCCCAACAAACATGTTCTTTATTTTCTTGGGGATTTCTTCCATCTGCATTAAGGTTCAAGTTTTTAACTTGCAGAATATAGAAATTGCCTACTACTTGACCATTGTGACACAGCCACTTTTTGACTGTTTTATTAAGAAAAAATTTTAATCCCTCCATCTGAAAATCGATGACTATTCAAGACTTATTTCTTATAACCAACTATTTATGTAAAGTAACATAAAAACTTTCAATAATAAAAGCTAAGAGCATATATAGGCTAGACTCATCAAAGGTGACAGAATGGAAGATAATTCTCATCTTCTCATTTTTAACTCATAAATAGCGTTCCTATCCATTATTTATCTATTTTCAAATTTAATTAATAGTTCTGGTAATAATTGCATAATTTCTATGGCCATAGAAAAAGCAGTCTGCATGCAGATAATAGGGCATTTTAATATTTATGAAGTTCAAAGTTTCCTATAAATAGAGAAATTCAGAAATTATCACCAGATCTAAAATTATATTGAAAGATAGATGAATAATTAATAACAAAGGCATGTGTTCATTGGGAACACACAAAACAGAAGTAATAAATGTGCACATTACCACTTTGGTCAAGATGCACATGCAAGGTGGCTCCTTTCTCAGGGTCACCTCTGGACATGTGGCTACCTAAATGGAGGAACTACTGTGCTTGGACCTTAGAGTTATTATCATTACTAATAATGAGTTTTAAGCATAAAAGAGCAAAGTTTGCATACATGGTGGCTGTCATTACCTACTGTCTCCTTTCATCCAGGCAGCATTCCTGATTTATTATTGGAATAGGTATTATTAAGCCAATGAGGCAATATAGCAGTTGAGCAAAGTGCAGTGGATTCTGACTCTCTGGGTTCATATCCTCACTGCTCTATTCATTTGCCCTGTGAAAGTGGTGCAAATCTCTTTGCCTCTCTGTTATCATGTCTCCAGTGGATGTGAATCCCATTACTTCCAGCCTGCTGCCTGAGGAGCAAAGCCACCTCTGGCAAGAAAAAGGCACTGGGCAAAGAAATGTAGGTGGGCTGTTGGAAGCCAGGTAGGAGCACAGTGAAGAGGGAGGGAGAGCAAGATGATAAGGAGTAGGCGAGCTGGATCACAGTGAGTCCCTAGATAGCTCCAAGATGATGGCTGGTCTCCAGAAAAATCAACCATGTGATTAGAAGGGTGAAACTTTGAGCCAGCCAACCAATGGGGAGAAGAGCAGGACTGGATGTGAAATTCAATTATATGGCCAACAATTTAATCAGTCATGCCCACATAATAAAATCCCAATCAAAACTTTGGACATCATTATTCAGTAGAATATCCCAAATGGTGAACATCTCAATGTGCTAGGAGAGTGACACATCAAGACTCCATGGACAGAGAAGCTCCTATACTTGGGACCCTCCCAGTCTTTGCCCTATGCACCATTCATTAGGTGTTTATTTCTATCATCTATAACAAAATTTTTATAATAGCTGTACAGGACATCCCTGACTTCTATTGAATTATTTTTAGCAAAATGTTGAACCAGAGGGGGTGGTGGGAGGTGTCAAATTTGTAGCTGGCCTGGCAAAAATATGGACACCTTGAGGACATCCAAAATTTGTGGGTGTCGCTGGTCTTGTAAAGAGGGTCAGTCTTGTGAAGGATTTTGCCCTTAACTTGTGGGGTCTGTGCTAACTCCAGGTGGTTGCTATCAAAATGGAACTGAACTTCAGGATACTCAGTTGGTGTCAGAGAAATGGTTTCAGAGTGGGGGGACACTGGTAACATCCCCTATGACCAGTGCAAGCCATGTGTTCCCCTTCTGTCAAAATGGGAGTGATAATGATAGCAACCACTACATTCTGGGGTTATTCAGTAGAGATAGTTCACATAATACATGTTAAGCCTTTAGCCAAAACCGTGAACACTTAGTACATTCACCCGTTTTGTTCCCATGTGTGAGATGAGAAAACTGAGGCTCAGAGAAAGTAAGTGAAGTCTGTGGAATGTGGCAGGACAGGGCTCCTGGCTCCCAGGGCAGGTCACTTTCCACTTGCCCAGTCTGTCCCTCCTACCCAGATAGCTAATTCCACGGGCTCCCGGTGACACTTTGTAACAAAAGGCACCAGAAGATAATACAAATTCCATTTGAATAGACACATAGGATCCAATGAGCCTCCCCCAGAGGCAGCAGCATCTTTGCACTTCCATATACTTTGGTCTTAACGGCAGCGCTTGCACAAGGGCCTCAAAGAGATAAAACCTTCAGCCAAAGTTTCATCAACACACCCCACGGGGAAGGCTGGCTTGGAAGATTTATTTTCTTATACCTATAAAAGCACATCTATATGCACCAACACACACACACACACACACACACACACACACACGCACACAGCCGTTACTACACTTTAAACCCTAAACTGTGCTAAAGAAAAAAAGAAAGTTGCCAATTTTGCGATCCCAAAACAAACCCTTAAGGAATGCAGGGAGGTTCTGCAACAAAAACATTTTCCCACAAGCAAGGCTTGTTTTCTTACCCTCACCTCCTAGAGGACACATCGGAGTGGGAAGGCGGGGATGGCAGCCAGCCTCTGGCAGCGGCTGATTTTAGATGCTTTGCAGGTGCTCATGCCTTGTTTTTCTGAACAGGATCAAATCCTAAGATTTTAAACCCAAACTCTCTAAGAGCACAGCCACGAGACTCTCAAGGACAAAATGATTATCTCAGATCTCCAGAAACTGAGCAGTGTACAAAACAGCTATGGGAAGGGAAGGGTCGCTTGTGGATTTTGATTTTCCTTCAGCTTTGAGAGAATATAAATTTCTTGCTGCCTTAAGATAGTGGTTTGTAGCTGGATAAGTTCTAGCAGAAATCTTTGCCTCTCTCCTTCAAAACAGTCATTTGACGACCACGTTATTTTGTTCATTCAAATTCTTTCCTGTTTTTTAAACACTTCACAGGGTATTTTAAGTTGTGTGCCTTAGCTTTAACAACAACAACAAAGTTTTATTGAAGTAAAACACGTATACTGAGAAGCAGACAATTGAACACACTCATTTTCACACTCATATGCAACTTAACCTTTAAAAAGAAAATCAATTTAAGGTTTTCCAGTTTCAAAGTGTTTGCTAAGGTTTACATGTTACAAAACATTAGTATCAGAAGAAGTGCATGGGGAGACACCTATGAATTCATTCATCTATTCAAACCATAGGTATTTATGGAGTGCCAAACATGGGCCAGGTTGTGATGTGCATCTGTGAGTAAAGCAGAAAAGACCCCTACCTTCAGGCAGCTTACAGACAGTGGGGGAGAAATGATACCAAGAGGAAACAATAAGATAGAAATGCATGTAATGATTAATGGTGACAAGAGCCAGGAAGAAATAAAGTGTGTGATACAGCAGGATGGGTCATGGTTAGAGGTGAATCAAATTAAAATACAAAAACAAAGTCCTGTCACTTTCCTGAGCTCACTTGTCTCTTCACGGAACTGTGAATTCAGTCCCCCCAACACCACATCCTTTGTCTTTTTGTTGTGAGGACTTGTTAAAGCCTCACAAAGGGTAGGCTTGTAAACATCTGAGGAGACAGAAATTGATTGAGAGGCCCAAGCATTGTGTGCAATTCACAGAGACTCTCATGAACAGACTCAAATGATTTTCATCCCATTCAACAGCTCTGAAAGATGGAAAGATCTGCCTGACAAAACGGGATGGGAAAGAAAAAGTGAGCCAGGAGCACCTACTGAACGAAGATCTGGAGCTTATCTTGATAGAGATTTCAGTGTGTAAAAAACATACTAACAACTGGGTGCTGGATATTAACAAATCGTAAATTAGATGCAGCCAATGATACGATTAAAAGTGCCTCCCTCATTCCTAAATTTTTTTTTTTCAACGTTTTTATTTTTGGGACAGAGAGAGACAGAGCATGAACGGGGGAGGGGCAGAGAGAGAGGGAGACACAGAATCGGAAACAGGCTCCAGGCTCCGAGCCGTCAGCCCAGAGCCTGACGCGGGGCTCGAACTCGCGGACCGCGAGATCGTGACCTGGCTGAAGTCGGACGCTTAACCGACTGCGCCACCCAGGCGCCCCTGCCTCCCTTATTCCTTATGAGACATCTATAAAAGTCCCCACTTACTGTGTGTTAAAACTGAGACAGCCAGTTTTCTAAAATGAGGTGTTTTTCTTTTAGGGATCTCATCAACAAAAATTGGTGTCTGCTTATATGGGCCATACACACCATGTGAGGATCAGTGACCTCGTGTTTCATTTCCTGTGGGTCCCTGAAGATCCCTGCTAGGATGAGACTCTTATTTTGATCTCTTCCTTCATAGCACTTACCACCATTGTAACTCATTCAAGATATGTTTGTTTAATGCAAATCTCTCCCAAGAGCTGTAAGTCAAAACCGTGATGGCTCATTTACAGTTGTATTCCCATTTCTTAGGATGGAATATCTGTCTCTCTCTGGATATAGACACAGATATACATAAAAATAAAGATACACATATAAATACAGGCATAGGCATAGGCACAGAGATACAGCAAGAGATAGATAGGGAGACACAGATTACAGACATACAGATAAAAGTATAAATAAGGAGTAGATACAGATATGACATAGATATAAGCATAGAAATAAGAATAGAGATACAGAAAATGGTATACAGATAAAGATATCACAGGCATTTCTGAGCAAATGGTGACTCCTGACCACTACACTCATCTATTGATCTAGATCTTTCCCTATCAGTGATACCCAATCATCATACCATATATTTGTGGAACACTTGTCATTTTCCAAACCTCTCTCAAAACAGTTTACCTTATTTGGATCTCAGCAATCCTATGAGGTCAGCAAGCTGCACAAGCATTATAATCTCCGTATCTGACATGAGAAGGAGAGGTTCTGCTGTGTCCACAGTCCCACAGCCAGTGTGTGTGTGTGTGTGTGTGTGTGTGTGTGTGTGTGTGTGTGTGGTGGGGGGGGGTGATGGCGGGGATCAGCCATCACATGAACACACAATGTTAATTTCAGGCCAGGCTCCTGTTTTCTTTTCTAACATCAAATGGTTCTTTCAAGTTCTCCAGCTCTGAACGGCTCTTAACACAGAGGTTCCTCATAACCTTTCAAACACTCTCTCTAACAATGCATGTTCAGAATTATGTGCATCCTGGAATTGTCAATCGACAGCATCATTTTCAGACCCAACCACGACTTGGCTTAGGGTGGGAACAGGATGAGCTCTTCAAAATTCTATTACTGCAGAGATGCCAAATATCAATAATGTGCTTTAGGAGGAAAAAAAACACCTCAATTTCCAAAAATAGTTAAGCAAATGGAGAAAAGAGAAGAAACTGACCTCCAGATGACCAAATAACCCTAAAGTTATTATGTATTCTCCTCTTCTAGGAAAGAATTAATTTTTCCCCATGTTTAATAGCAAATAACTCCACAGCATTAACGGCTTCCATATTCGTCTACATTTTATGTTCTTTTAGCAGAGTGTGACGCTGCATACACACAGATTCTGAACACATATAAACTTTTCTGTGGAGGTAAAAACTAGTATAGTTTGATTAAATTTGGGAGCCAGTGCAGTGAAGGCCACAGATACCCAGGAGACAGGGGACTGCATAGCATTAATGGGTGTTGCCTAGTGAAGAGAAACTTATGTCATGAGGAAATGCCACAAGGACTGAGCATCTTACTGCACTAAAAGCATGGGTTTGGGTGGTGTGAATATTGCAAAATATCTGGTCTTTAGAGCCATTGCATTTGCAAAAGTTGAGAGACGGGTTCTTTGCTAAGCCCTGCAAGCTCCACCATAACATGTGGGACACATCAGCTATAGGCAAAAGGACTGTGTTTCTCCAAATAAGTGCTAAATCCCTTGTTCCTCTGGGTTTTCACTTCCCTGCACACAGGATGTGGGCATTCGAGGTAGGAACAGCCTTGGGCACTTGTGGCACACTGTCCTTGTGCTCTGTGAATTTTAGTTGGTGGAGAGTAGGTTAAAACATTACATTTTGTAATAAAAGCAGGTGGCCTCCCTGATATTTTATATGAGTTTTATTAATCATTACTAAATAAATCCCAACTCCTTGGAGCAATCGCAAGAGTAGTTCATGTGCAAAGTGGTCAGATTCCAACTCAATGACTTGTTCTTCAGGGGCATGATGGTCTGCCTTTCATGAGGGGTCCGGCCCTTGGATCCCAGGGTTAGACAATGCTACTATTCTCTTCTATTTCTCCTCTTCCTTTCCCTTTCTGGCCACAAGAGACGTGAGCTCCAGGTGAGGTCATGTGACTAGCTCTGACTACCAAGTTTCACTTTCAGGCAAAAGCACTGAAAAGCTGGTGCATGATTCTCCGTGTTTTCTTTTTCAGTCACAATAACAAGTAAGTGGTGTGTTTCAGATCATGTAACTCCAAGAGGGTGGAGTCTCCATGGACTAAATCCCTGCATCACTACTGGGAGCAGAGCTCTTGATAATCTGTGCTGGATATATAAAAGCTGTGTCCCATGAAGCTACTGAGATTTAGGAGTCCATTTGCGACTGTGGCATCACCTAACTTATCATGACTAATTGACGCTCTAAATCAAATTCTCTAGAGAATTCATAGCCCTCAAAACATCCTCAAAATATGATGAAAACCCAGCCATGTGCACTTGTGTGGTCAGGTAGCAGACACATCAGAAGAGTCTCAACAGCATTTATAGAGAGATAAACATTCTGTGTTATTGAGTAGACCACAAAATTTAAATCGAATTTTATAGTAAAACATGAGGAATATAAAACTCACTGAAAGCCTCTTAATCACTCTGTTATGGGCATAAATTTTAGCCGTTAAGTTTTGCTTGGTCATATGACACTTTCTACAGAATTAGCTTGAGGTTATGAAAAGAAACTTGGGGATGGAGAAGAAGGCTGCTTGGGGACCCCTATGCCAGTTGCGAATTCCCTTCAACCTAAGGGGGCTAAGCCTGTTCCTTCCACAATGGGAATAATTCAAGGTTTAGGTGTTCCAGGAGCTCTGACCCAACAGTCACCCTTAGGATCTCTGTCAGACTCAGCTGGGATGTGCTGCTGTCTGTGACAATGTCAAGTTTTCAGAAGGCAGATAAGAACAGCTCAGGAACAAATGTGTCAAGAGCAAAAGGATAAAGTGATTAACCACTGCCTGGTTTCCACCCGGTTTTATCACCAAAAGCCCCACATCCCTGAAATTCTGTCAATCCCAAGCAAACTGGGACCATTGGTCACCATGAAAAAGGGAAGGACAAGGATCAAGGACCAATAACCCACTCTAGCATGAAGTGTTACAGAGTAAGGAATAAATACTCTCTTGATCGTGCTCACTCCCTTTATCAGCCCTACTTTAGAGCTGAGCTGCTTTAGGAGAAGACTGAGTATTTGTACCTGAATTTAGTCCAGGCTGCCATATAAAATACACAAACTAGGTGTCTGGAAGAACAGAAACCTTATCTTCTCATAGTCCTGAAGGCTGGAAGTCTGACATGAGGATGCCAGCATGGCCACATTCTGGCGAGAGGCTTGCAAATCACTGCCTTCTTGCTGTGTGAGGATACACATACACATGGAGGAGAGAAAAACAACTTCCTCTTCTTATAGAGTCACCAATCCTAGTGGATTAGGATCCCACCCTTATGACTTCATTTAATCTTAACTGCCTTCTAAAAGCTCTAACTCCAAATACAGTCACATTGGGAATTAAGACTTCAAAAGATAATTTCGGGGGTTGGGGACACAATTCAGTTCCTAACAAACACAGAGCCCTGTGCCGACCCAGTATGCATTGAGAGCCAATAATTAGAAATCCATTCAACTCATCAGAAATGTCTGATAAGATTGGAGTTAAGCTAGTAAAAGAAAAACACTCCTTATTGCTTGTGTTTGTTAATACCTGAGGGAGAGGTTTGGTTTTAATAACAAGAGTAAACTGATGCAGTGCTTCTCAGACTTTACTGTGCTTGCAAATTACTAGGTATCTTGTTCAAATGAAGACTCTAATTCACGGAATTAGAGACTATGATTCTGTATTTCTAACAACCTCCCAGGTGATGCTGAGGTGTCTAGTCCAGCAACTAGAGTGAAGGCCAGAGTGCCCTCCATCTTTTCCAGGACCCCAGAACTGGGGTTCTTTACATGCCTTTCTCTTGTATCACCTGAGCCTCTAATCCGTAAATTAAATACATAAGCCAACAACCAAGCAAATAAATAACCACAATTGAGAAGAAGGTAAGGGCTGGACATTTTAAAATGCCATGTATTAATCCTCACATGCCATGTCTGCTGAAGCTTTGATTAGCCGCTTTTGTATTTCAGGTCACTGCTTCAATCACAATTATACCTGGCTACACTTACATTCTTCCCACATGTACTTGGGGTTTTAGAATTGATATGCAAGAAGAAATAGTTACAGTCTGAGTGGAAAGCAGAAACCCAAGAAGGAAGCAATAATATTTGATGTTAAAAACACATGTATATCTGCATATGATTTCAACATAACATTTTATTCAAACCATGTTTTCCAAATGCATAGAATCTATCCATAATTAAGAGAGAGAAAAAAAGTCTGTGTGTGTGTGTGTGTGTGTGTGTGTGTGTGTGTGTAGGTATTGGAGAGATAGTAGGGGGAGAGATAGTAGGGGTGAGAAAGCAGAGGACAGAAACTCAGTATAAATGTACAGGTCAAGGACAGACTGAAAACTACTAAGCAGCAAGTAGTACTTAGCTCCCGTTTGGGTACCATTTGGAGAAAAAGACTATATTTATTACTTCACCCATCCTTCAGTAGATATGGACTGAATTCCAATGAAAACACATTTAAAAAAAGAGAGAGAGAGAAAATAAAAGGGTTGTTTGGGATAGAACTAACCTAAATATCCATGTTCACTTCATTTTCCCTTACCATGTGATACCAAATGATGAGATTTCACTCACCAACCATGGCCTTCCCTCATGAGAAGCTTCCTAAACTTACTCTTCTCCAGTGACCAGTGGTCAGGGAGGAATGTCAGAGTCCTTCCTAAATTTCCAGCTTAACTTTGGCACACTGCATTGAACTCAAAGAACATTTGTGGAATGAGTGAACAAATGAAGAATGAGTTGTCTTTCTTCAGGAAAGGACTCAGAAGCAAATGCTTTTTTCTGTTGTCTTCTCACATGCCACTTCACCCTCCCTACCTTCCTCCCTTGCCCCACCGGTCAAGTGCACAGTTCTACAGAGTTAACAAGTCTGGCTCAGCCTTTAATAGCTGTGTGATTTTAACCTCTCTAAGTGTTTTTACTTCTCATCACTACAATAGCATAATGATATCTCCATCATAGAGTTATTGACTAGTTTACCAGATAAATAGAAAATGAATCCCATAAACACAACAGATAACCAAGAAATGATCATCCCTTATTTTTTAAAAAACCTGTGAGATACCGTTTGTTTTCCTTTTTACAATTACTTATGTAAATTAAAAAATAAATAAATTTAAAACTGGGGTAATGAATTTAGACCAACTTTAGACATTTAGGACATTTAGACCAATATCCCAAGAAAAATCTTAAATAATCATCTGATTAGTCCCTCCTCTATGTCTAAGAAAAATCGAGTCACTCCAGAAATCACGAGGGTGGCTTCTACTGTACAAGAAATTATGAAATGAGTGATAAGAAAATAAAGGCTCCTAAAAGGCCAAATTATGAACAAACTTTAGTTAAAAATAAATTCTAGCAGGGTGGCTCAGTCAGATAAGCAGCCAACTCTTGATTTCAGTTCAGGTCCTAATCTGTTCGTGAGACGGAGCCTTGCACGGGGCTCTGCGCTGACGTTGTGGAGCCTGCTTGGATTCTCTTTTTCTCCTTCTCTTTCTGCCCCACACCCCCCTCCCCCCGCCTGCCTGCCTCTCTCTCGCTCTCAAAATAAATAAACTCAAAATTTTTAAATAAATAAATACATAAATAAATAACAAACCTATGACTAAAAGTTGCCTTCTACTAATTATCAAAAGGCTTACCAAATCCAAATTGAAGATCATTGTATACTCTTCAAAGTAGCGTGGATTTAAAAATGTTAACAGTTCAGTGCCAGTGAGGGTCATGTCAGGACTGCCAGATATAAGTTATGGCTATAAATTGGTGGTATCGTTTTTCTTGTAAGGAAGAAATTTACCATCTCACTCTCCTTTGTTTATTCATTTACTTATATCAGTATGTACTCATGTATTTGTAGTGTACTTAATGGATTATAATCTGTTAGTCTTATTTTTATTTTGATACTCAAATTGTTCTATATCTGGCCACCAAAAGTCCAGAGAATTTCATTTCTTTATCTTTTTGACATGCCCCATCATTCTTTGAAGATTTGTTTCTTTCTGGAAAAAAAAAATTTTAAATATTAACATAAAAAAAGTTCGTTGTTCATCTTGTACTTCCGCTGCTCCAATTCAGGAATCATTAGTCTTTTCTCCAATGAGTCCCTTTTTTTTTCTTCTTTTCTTTTCTTTTCTTTTCTTTTTTCTTTCTTTCTTTTTTTTTTTTTTAGTGGTGAATGATATTTAGAAACCAAGATCTAGATGCCAGGTATACTTACTGTTTTTGGAGTCTCATTGATTCCAGTATTTTATTTTTATTTATATTTGTTTTACTATTTCCTTCCTTTTACTTAATTTTCTTCTTTTTCTAGATTCTTCAACTAGAAACTTGAACTAAGTGATTATTAATTTTAAATCACTCTAAAATTCAAAGCAATAAATTTATAGCGTTTATAGTTATAATTTATAGCTATACCTTCCATCTGTCTTTTAGCTGCATCCCATAACTTTTGCTATGTTATCATTCATTGTCATTTGGCTCAAAATATAATTTCCCTTGTGCTATCCTCTTTAATCCAAATATCATTTAGAAGTGTGCTATTTAATTTCCAAAACTTTGGGACTGTAGATATATTATTATTTCTGATTCCTAATTTAATCACATTGTTGCCAGAAAATACACTCGATAATATTTCAAAATCTGAAATGGATTAAGGTTTGTTTCATGCCCAAAATATAGCCAATCTTGCGGCAATGTTTTCTGTGCATTTGAAAAGTATGTGCATTCAGCAGTTGTTGGGTATACTATTCTACAAATGTCATTAGGTCAAGCTAGTAGATAGTGTTGCTCATGTCACCTACATCTTACTGCTTTTTGTCTGTTCTGTCAGTTTTTGCTCCATTTATTTGAAGTTCTGTTATTAGGCATAAGCACTTATGCTTCCTGATGACTTGGTATTTGTGATGAAATGTCCCTTTTATTTTTAGCAGTACTCTTTATCTTGATAAATACGTTTTTGATATTAATAGAGCCACTCGGGCTTTCCATGTACTTGCTACATTTGGTGCATATGTTGTTTTTTTGTCCTTTTATGTCATACTATTTAAGATTTTATAATGTGTATTTTTTAATGTTTTTATTTTTGAGAGAGAGAGAGAGAGAGAGAGCATGAGCTGGGGAGGGGCACACAGAGAGGGAGACAGAATCGGAAGCAGGTTCCAGGCTCTGAGCAGTCAGCACAGAGCCTGACACGGGGCCCAAACTCACAGACAGCAATGATCATGACTTGAGCTAAAATCAGACACTTAAATGAATGAGCCACCCAGGTGCCCCTTGTAATGTGTATTTAAAGTGGATCTCTTGTACACAACATACAGTTATTTCTTTTTTAAATCCAGTCTGACAATATTATTCTTTTAATCTGAGTGACAGTCCACTTACATTTAGTGTAGTTATTGATATAGTAGGACCTAGCTTTATCATTTGCTTTTTATTTTCTATTTGTCTATTACTTTGCTGTTGTTTTATTGTTTGTCCTCTCCTTCTTCTTTTCAATTTTCTTTTGGGTTGATATTTGTATTACCCCATTTCTTCCACTACCAAACACTATACCTCTTTGTATTATTTTAGTAGTTGCTCTGGGGATTAAATGTCTCCTTAACATAGCATGGTCTTAGTATTAAAACTAACAAGTTCTTGCCAAATGTAAGAAATTTTCAACAACATATTTTTAACCTTTGTGTCTATGTATGTTTTAAACTTGCAAAACAGTGACATCACTCTTTAAACAGTTACACGGATTTTCCAAAATCAGAGTACTAACCTCTGTAGATATCTATATATTTATCATGTTCAATTCTTTCTCTCTAGCTTTTTTTTAATGTTTAGTTATTTCTGAGAGAGAGAGAGACAGAGAGAAACAGAGAGAGACAACGTAAGCAGGGGAGGGACAGAGAGAGAGAGAGAGAGACACAGAATCTGAAGCAGGCTCCAGGCTCCGAGCTGTCAGCACAGAGCCCAATGTGGGGCTCAAACTTGTAAACTGCAAAATCATGACCTGAGCTGAAATTGTAGGCTTAACCAACTGAGCCACCCAGGCGCCCCCAATTCTCTTTACTCCTTCTGTTAAACACAAATTTCACCTAAGGTCATTTCCTTTCATACTGAAAATCCTTCTTAGATATTTCTTACAGTGAAGGTCTAATGGTGATGTAATGTCTGTTTTTGTCTGAAAATGACTTTATATCACCTTCTTCTGTGAATGAGATATATATATATATATATATAATGTTTATTCATTTTTGAAAGAGAGAGACAGAGCAGAGACAGCGCATGAGTAAGGGAGGGGCAGAGAGAGAGGGAGACGCAGAATGTGAAGCAGACTCCAGGCTCTGAGCTGTCAGCACAGAGCCTGACGCAGGGCTGGAACTCACAGACCGTGAGATCATGACCTGAGCGGAAGTCGGATGCTTAACCCACTGAGCCACGCAGGTGCCCCACTGTGAATGATATTTTTAACAGATAAAGAATTTGAGGTTGACAGATTTCTTTCTTAATCATTTAGAGAGTCCTTCGACTGTCTTCCTGCCTTTATTGTTTCTGAAAAGAAACTGACCATATAAGTATTATTATGCTCCCTGAAGGCAATGTATCTCTTGCTCTCACTTTTTACTTTTTATTTTCAAAACTCATTTCAAATATTTTTAAAGTCGTAAAAATTTTTCACTATGACTATGATGTGAAAATTAAAATCACATTAAACATGGTTTTCTTTGTATTTACCCTGCTTGAGGTTTCTTGAGCTTCTTGAAGTTGTTAACTTTGAAGTTATTTCACCAAATTTGGGAAAAATTCAACTACTATTTATACATCATCTTGTCTTTCCTAATTTCTGGGACTCTAATTACCCATAGGCTATACCACTTGATACTGTCCACAGGTCACTGGTCTTCTGTTAATAATTTAATCATTTTCTCTGTTCTCCAGATTGAATATTTTATATTAATCTACATTAATTCCATTGATTTTTTTTGCTGCTGTCTCCATTCTGCTTCCAAACCTACACAGTGAAGTTTTCATCTCAAATATTTTAATTCTAAGATTTTCACTTTTTCTTATGACTGTGCATCCTTTTAAATTCCTATCCAGATTTACAATAGCTGTTTTAAAGTCCTTGTTTGTTAATTCCAATACCTTGGTCATATCACAACTATTTTTCCCTCATGATTATGGGTTATATGTTTCTACTTCTTTTAAATCAAATAACTGTTATTTATTCATCAATTTTATTTATGCAGGACAATGAATCTCTAAGTGTCCAAGATAGCAATGCAAGGTAGAAAGTTATGGAGCCACTAAAACTATACTTTAAAAGAATTTGGAACAACATGACTGTAACTATATTATTAAAATGTATGGATAAAAGATGAAGAAATATAACTTAGAATTTTTGTTTGTCATGGGAAACTTTAAGTGACTTTTAAAATTCTATTTTGTTGGTATTTCCCACCAAATCTATTATAAAAGTGCATTTGTTTAATAGTTAGATATTTCATTTTCTGTGACAAAAATATCTTCATTCCAATTCTTCGGTGATCCTTATGAAATAATTCATTTCTGTATGCTGTCCAGATAATCTCCACATCCTTAGCCAACTTTTCCATTCTAGTGGACTGATCAGAATCTTTTGAGTTGAAGCCCTTGGTCAGAATATTACCTGTACCACTTAACTAAACAAATGGTTTTTGATTGTTATTTAACTTCCCTGATTCTCATTTTCATCATATTTATTTGAGAAAAGACCACATGTAACAAGAGTGAAACCGGTTTTAAAGAGTAACACACTTGGTAAGTGTGAGTTATCTTGCTATGGTGAACAGTTGAGGGATTTTCAAATGGATAGTTTTTCATTCCTAACCTGATCTTCCCACTAAGGACATATGGGCCATTAGGCCTCTTTGGGGGATCTTGGCTGAGCCCATTTTGGTTTAGAAGAATTTGGCTAACGACCTAATCACAGAAGACTGGCAGAGCATTCTTTGCTTTTCTTTTTTTTTTTTTTTTTTGTACCTAGTTGTTTATCCAGGAAAGTTACTTTGAAATGTGTCATAACCACATATATTCTTCTGTTATTCTCGCTCTTTCCTTTTGCATAATTTCTCATCCTTTCAGAATCACAAAAAAGCAATTTTCCCACTGCTATTTTGGGGGTGAAGGTAGGGTTCTTTGCAAGAAGCAATATTCCTTCCTCCCCCACTCCCACCAGCCGCCAAATGCCTAGAATTCAGTTCAGTAAGTTCTCTTCTATTCACCCCATCAATAATTCCTTTAAAAACAAAATAATTTCCACTCAAAGCCTTTCATCTGTTGATGTCAGCAATTCAGTAACTAATTAATCTCCACAATATGCTTGGATCAGCATTATCCTCTTTTGTTTTCAGATGAGCAAACAAACACTATGAAATTAAGCAGATTGTTCAAGGTCAAACAAGGAGTCAACATCTGAGCCCGATTTGAACTCAGAATCCCGTATTTTCAAGGCTGGGGATCGAAACACAAGTTTACTCAACACATGTTGAAAGCATGTGGCATGTATAGTCATGCATGTCTGCATCTCATGACACTCTGTGTTAGTAATGGGGAGTGACGTTTTAGTACAGGCTTGTAAACAGTTTCCAAAATCAAGTAGTTTCCCAGGATTCCTATTGGAAATATAATAGCCTACTTCTACTTTTTTTCTTCCTTCCTTACATAAGGTGATCCTCATTCCCGGTTTGACTGCGACAGTTCCACTTAAGCCAGTTCCCTAGAAGAGTCATTAAAATGAGCCCCCTTTTACTCTCAACACTGTTCCAGGTAAAACTGTGAGTGAAGCTGTCTTCCTCATAAAGCATCTGGAGCACTAGCATAACACGATCTGTTAGGTTAAACACAGCCATTTCCTTTCCCCAAACTCAAAACACGCAAAAAAGAGGACAGTGTTGTGTGTCCAAAGAAGCAGCAAGCAGAGACTATGTGGGATGGTAGGAAAGTAGGAGGAGATGGAAGGAAACAGACACAGGGAGGTTGGCAGAAGTGGTGAATTCAGAGAAAGGAAAGATTCTTTAAGACTGAGAGGAGGGCAGAGAGGTTCTGGTGGTGAGTCCTCGGGGGTCCAGACACAACGCAGTGAGTGTCCAAGCATTAACAATGATCTCCTGCTCCAGGTGTGGCACAGAATTAGCAAAGCTGTCCCTTTCAAAGGACTGGGTAGGACTGCATAATAAGCATCACAGTAACGCCCATAATGCCCCACGGACTAGCAGCCCTTCCTTATGTTCCAAGCCGTCATAAGTCTCACTGACGAATGTCCCTGTAATATACGGGAGGGCAGCAGTGTCCATCCCAATACCCCATAGTCAACTGTGATTGAATTTCTCTAAACTCTGGTGATTATATACTCAGAACCATTTAATTTGATTTAGAAAAATAATGTGCCACCTTCTGCATCTATACATGATAAGGTAAAATTCATAACCAACTCCCTCAGTCAAAAAGCAAACTGTGATCGGCTGCAAACACTATCCATCATTAAAACTCCCAAATATAAATTTCAAAGAAAGTATAGGGGAGGCACAGTGCTCAATTTCCTCTTGTCTCTGCCTGGTTGTGTCTGGGTCTACGGCCCAATATCCCTTAAAGACAAAAGACAGGAGTTGCATGCCTGATTTAGTGAGCATCTTCCAACAAGCAATTATGAAAGACTTGGGCCCATTCTCCCACGGCAGAAGAGGGTAGGTCAAATGGTTCATCCCTCATCCAGCATTTCATCGGATAAAAATATACCCATGACGTGTAACTTCAATTGTGCATATGTTTACTAAACTATAAGCAATTAATTTATTATCCAATTTTCTTGTCAATTTGAGAGATGTTTTTTAATCTCTGCAAAGGAAGGAGGGAATTTAACATACCATCCAGCTCTCAAGGTCCCAATCTGGAGTGCTCCCAAGTATTTATGGGGCCCCATCTACTCAGAGTCACTGTCTGCATCCCATTAGGTGGGTGTCTATGAGTCCCTGGGGAAACTCTATGGCACTGGGAGAGGAGCAAAGGGGATATTATCATACCCCATCAGGACCATATATTTTGATCTCTCAGACAGCACAGAATTATGACGACATTTAGCTTTAACTTTATATATTTGCGTTTACACCAGTGGAAACAGTAGTTACTGCTCCAGAGGTTGAAATGAATAATCTGAAATTTGTTACCTCTAAGTTTCTTAGTAAGGCCACATAACTATTATTAAACTCTAGGATCTAATGCACTGAAGGTACTCTAGGGTACAGAAGAAAAGCAATTATCTAGAAATACTGGGTAACTACACTTCTTACAACACAGGTCCCTTTTGAAATTCAATAAAAACAAAATAAAACTTAGTGTCTTAGAACACTTGCAGAACACCTTAAATACTTACAACTAACCAGTAAAAGGCTGTTTTTGCCTACAAATTTAGAAAATAGTCTTTACAAAGGCAACAACTTAAATGACTCTCATTCTAGCTTCCTACTCAAGACACAGGACAGAGTCACTCCGGGCATAATTTTTCTTGGCAATAGTATGAAATATTGAAGAAAACTACCTCCTACAGCTTCCTCTTTTTATAAACCAGGAGCTTGAGCTCCTTTTCCACTTTGAAAAATCCTACCTATTCTTCAAAAGTTTTACAGCCTGTGAGCAACCTCCCATGACTTCCCCTGAAAGAATTATTCACTCTTTTCTCCGCACAGCCACCCATCTGTACATGCGTGTATGAGAATGCTCTGTAATGAGTGCAATACATATATTTGTTTTCCCTTACTTCAGTGTGCGTGCTTCAAGGATGGGATGGGTATATTCTCCTCCGTGTTCTCCTTTCCTTCCTACCCACCTATCCAGTCCATAAATAAGTTCTGCCAACTCAACCCAAAACAAACCTGCCCACAGGCCTTTGCAGCTATGGCTATCACCTTCCATCGTGGCATTATAACCTCCCTTTGGGGTGATGATTTCTTCTCCTGTTTTTTCCCTCCTACAACCCATTCATTCATAGAAGACACAGTGATCTTTAAAAAATATGAATCAAATCACGATACGCCCCTGCTGAAAACATGCCTATCTTTCCACGGAATGCAAAATAAAAGGGAAACCTCTTGCAGGTTTGCATATCCAACTTCGGTAATTCTCAACGGAGGGGGCATTTGGCCACATCTGAGAATGTTTTTAGTTGTCACAACTGGAGGAGTGGAGTACTGGCATCTAGGGGGTAGAGGCCAGGGATGTGGATAAACACTCTGCAGGGCATACGACAGCCCCCACCACAGAGAATGATCCAGACTCAAATGTCAGTATAGCCAAGCTTGAGACGACTGCTCTGTGGGATCTATCCCCACTCACCTCTCCAACTTTATCTCACACTGAGCCACCTACCATCCCCTAAAAGCCAACCAAGTTCTTGCTTCCTGTACCATTCCAAGTTTGTTCCCACCCTAGGGCTTCTGCATTAACTGTTCCTTAGGGTTGAAATGCTTCCCCCAAATAATTATATGTGTTCTCCCTTTACTGTGGTATTTCAGCCTAAAGGTTACATCTTTATAAATGCCACCTTTTCCCATCCAGGCTTAAGGGCCCCACCTAGCCGCTTATTGTCACAGCAACTAATATTAATCCATAGTTTATTTTAATCTCATTTAAATCATAATTTAAATCATACCCACCTGCTTCTTACATGCCTATTTGCTTGTTTTGATCACCCAATATATTATAAGTCCCATGAGGGCAGAGATCGCTGGTTTGTTCTCTATTGACCTGCACTGTCCCTCAGGTCAGTATTATTATCTTCACTTAAGATCAGAAAGGCAGCAGGGGCAGATTTTGACTCTCCACCTCTGAGCCAGAAAATTAGAATGGCACCTTAGAGCCAAATGGAAAGACTTGGGTTTATGGATGTGAGAACACATCTAATGCATGTGCATAAACAGAAATACTAATGTACCCATGCATAAAGTGCCAGTGATTACTGGAAACCTTCTCATTAATGGATTAGTGTCCACTTAGAAAACAAGAGAGTAGACAATGCTCTCAGCTGGGGCTTCTCCCATGTAGCCCTCATGTCACAGCCATGAGAAGATGGAGCTTCTGACCTAAAGCCAACTTAGCCCCAGCACACTTTGCCTGGCCTTCCTAATCAGTTAAAACTCATCCAGTGGCAAGTCTCACCAGGAATGCTGCATTTCTTCCAGAAATGCGAGATGGTGACTCAGATGGCGGTACATGTAAGACGCCTGCAGAGGTACAATCCCAGGATCCCAGAGCTTGGGAAGGCAGCATCAATTTTTATTACAAGCCTTCCAATCCACAGCCTGATTTCTCCTGGGTACAGCTTCATGCCGTAGAGTCCCGGAGCTTTCTGGCCCACGTTCATTTGTTTGGCAGCTGTAACCTGAGCTGAATTTTTGAGCAGGGTGGCCGTCATTGATTAGCACAGAGAAAAACCTATCTCCTGTTTACTTTTGTCATTCAATTTTAGATGCTTGTTAATATACCACCCTTTCACCATAGCCTAGAGAGAGGAATCCAAGATCAAAACATCACAGGTTCTTAGAAGCATAATTGGACTAAGTGGGCCTTCATTTTAAAGGTACAGGAACCGAGCCACAGTAGGGATGGAAGTGAAGAAATCTAATATTTCAAAAGCCAGGTACTTCCCTTTCATGATGATGTACTTAATGATCTCATTTGCTTGAGCACCATCAAGGAAAATAAAAATAAGATGTGGTTCAACAACTGAAATGTCTTTTACACACAGAGCAAAGGCCATGTGGTGACAACCCAGTGGTGCACAGCCCAACGTGACAACACACACACCATCTCCACAGAGTCACACATGCTTTTGTCTGTGTTCTTTCATCACTGCCTCCTTCCTCCTCCCAGTGCACACAGGAACAGAAAAGAATGAAGGCAGTCCTTCATCTAAGTCACTGCAGTGTGTGCATCCCGAGAGTTTCCCTTCATGATCTCAAAGTACTAACGAGCACTCCACAACAGTTATAACTCCTCTGGTTGCAACTGGCAAAAAAAAATGCAAAGCCAAGCTGGCTAAAGAGAAAAATACAAAGGGCAAGTTTACTAGTTCAGGTAGCTGAAAAGCTCAAGACATAGAGGAGTTCAAGCTTAGCTGGATCATTTTTTAAGTGACGTCATTAGGTCCTGGCTTTTCTCTGTCTTGTGCTTCTGTTCTCCCTCCATGCTCATTCTGAATGTGAGTTTCACATTTAGGTTCCACATGGTGCCAACGTGGCTGCAAGTAGCTTCAGATCTACATCCTGCCAAATTCAAGTAAATTAAAAAATCCCAGAGACTTTGTGTCACTGGTTCTGATGGGCACACACACTCAGCTTCCAACATCATGACGACTAGCATACACGCTGCTTGGACTGGCCAGGTGTAAATCACACACTTCCTCCCTTGAGGCTGAGATGCGGGAGGTCTACCAGAATTCATAGGAACTGACTGTGGTGGAGGAGATCTCTGCAGGAAACCTGGAACACTTACAGAAGTGGGGCTGGGGGGAATCATTCTGGTGGCAGAACAGACATCTGCCCACTACACACTCTGCATACATACTTGAGGGGGAGAAAAGAATCCTAAGTGCAGCAAGGTTAATAATACAACGAGCAGGCAGCCTAAACCAGCTGTGCGATGTCTGGTATTTTCTTTGTTTCACGTAACCTTGAGCTGCTGACTGTGTTTTTGAGCCTGTAAGCAGATTTATCATTCCAAATTTCTTGAGTTTAGTTGATGTTAATGGCTTTATGTTTGAGACCTTTCTCTTTAAGAGGTTTTTCCTAATTGAGTCCTGTTACATCTAGGATGGGTCTTTCCCTATAAGCAAAACTTGCATCTACCGATCCAAGGTGTGTAAATAGAAGTTGCAAAATGCCCATGATGACAAAAACAGGCACATGGGTACCATGAGTGGTTTCCACACTAGCATAGGGAATACATGCTTCTTAACCTCTTTGACCCTGTGGAAAATAAAAGATATGGATCCTTATGGAGGGTGAGTGACACATAAGGGCTGTAACTGAAATCCAGGGGGTGAACATACAAGAACTTACTCTCAAGACCAACTGTCTATCCTTTGGGGTCACTACCCCTAGGAAGCTTGGGCTTTAGGTGGTCACCAACAACTTTATCAAGCCTTCAATCATTTCCCTTTGCAGTTCAAATAATGGCTGAGCTCTTCTCCAAAACCTACCTATGTGCCCCATTATAGGGTCCTTGTGTACTTCGTGAACCTCACCTTTGGGCAATCTTTCACTACCTTAGCCCCTCTCTCTGTGCCCTTCAAGCACACACATTCTTTATTCTGCACTTCCTCAAACAATCCAAGCCCTTTCCAGCTCTCTGTCTTCCTTCCCGTCAACAGGCCCTTCCTCCCCCCATATCTGGCCCCTCTGTCTTCTCATGAATAGCTCTTTAGTTTTCTGTTCAAATAGCTTCTCAGAAATTATCTGTGGTCTTCCCTGACTAAACTATTCCACTTCTTAAATATTTATTTAACAAGTATTTCCTGAGTACCTACTATGTGTCAGACACTATCACATGGACTAGAGATTCTAAAAGAGCTTCCGGTCCTTTGTGGAGCCTTAGTTTCTTTCCCATACATTTCACATCTTGTGATGACTTTAGTTATTTGCCCATTTGTTGTTGTTGCTTTTCTATGCTTCCCACTAGAACAAAAACTCCGTAAGTGCAGGAATAGTGTTTGGTGTATCTCCACCTTAGGGACTAAGCAGACGTTCAGTTATCCTAACTTGAATGAAGGGAGACAGACTGGGGTGCTAATCTACAAGAAGTTGGTAAGAACTGACAGTAGAAATAATCTCCGAGGTTAAGGAAAGGTCCACATGAGAGTGCAGGAATTACCCCACGGGGATTGGTTTGCCTGGCCAAAATGTGCTGCTCAAATTAAGGTGTATAACTTTGATCTTTGACCTATGATCATGAGAACACACCAGCCAGATAAAGTTTAGAAATGTTCCAAAATGCAATTCCCATGGGGAGTGGACGGAGACTGTCCTGTACAGAGATCTCATGGACACACTCTTCTCAAAACTAGCATTTCAGACACCTGGTATGAGAATTTGATATTTTATGGGAAGGGAATCATTTGTTTGTCCTGTTCTAATAACTGTGTGAACACTCCCAGTGCTTCAGTTACTGTGCTATAAGCACTTCACACGCATTAACTTGATGAATTCTCACAATGGTGTTATGAGGTAGGTTTATTGCTAACCCCATCTTAACGACGGGGAAACTGAGGCAATGTAATGAGCTCAGCTGGTAAGTAGCAGAAACAGGATTTAAACCCAGACCCACAGGCTTAATCACTACTCATAATACTGCCCGTTCGAATGCGCATTATATAAACACAGCAACCAGGGCTCAACAAGCTTTACTGACTTGATCTTGTCCACAGAATTAACATCTTCCCGCATGAATACTCGCACCAAGGTTGAACATTTAGTCATTAACACTTTAGAGTAAATGTGAGTTTGAACACCTTTGGAAGCATAGGCTTTTCTAAGGAGACGGGCGGATAGCCCACAAGAAAGAGGGTAAGATAAACTCGGATATGGCACAGAAATGGTGCTGTCTCTGGCGTGAGTTTAAGAGACTGCCCGCAGGTTGGTTCTAAGGGAGGGGTACTCTTCGGTTGGAAAGCAAGCATCCCAGGACATGGGCTGAGCAAAAACTGCATGGTGTTACGTAGGAACTGTAGGTTGTATCAGGTGATAGAAAACAGCTAAGCTGGCTGCCTCAGTCTTTAATTAAAACACTACATCCAAAGACTATGAGATACAGGCACTTATAAACTTGTTCACACGTTTACAAAGAGGCCCGGAAGATTAAATTCTTCATTTGTTCCTTCAAAGGAAGAACTGTGTGATTGCATAACTAGATGAGTTAAATGACCTCTAAAGTCCTTCTGACTCGGAGATTCTACAATTAGGCGAAGGAGTAACTGTGTGAGCTCCATTTCTTCCTCAGTGTACCCTCTAGAGAAGCCCCATACAACTCATATAAGATATAGTGGAAACCTGTTCAAGCCTTCAGAGGGAAATATATATGAGAAGAAAAATGGATGACAGAATTAAAGAAGGAATGACATTGTTTCCTGCCGCCCTGGCAGGGCCTAGCTGAATCATGAGGGGGAGGGGAGCAGAAGGAATGCAATTTAACTGCAATATTTGTATATTATTTCTATCTCCCTACACAAATAAGATGATGATTGGATTCAAATCACATTTCAAACAGGATTCACTGCTGAAATGTCAAAAATGAGGTAGCACTCAACTCTTGCAAAACCTTGAAATCTGTTCCATAAAAGGCAATTTCAGCATAAAGCATGGTTAACCTTGAATAGTTAGATTAATGATCCAGCACCTTTCAACTGAGCGCCGATGAATAAACAAAACTTTACAAGCAAATTGAGCAACATCTTAGAAGAAGAAAAGCAAAACCAATCAAGAGAGATGAATGGTTGGTAAAATGGAAACATTTTGGGGCAGAGAATGATCGCAGCAGTCAAGGTACTGCAGAGAATGAGAAATCGTCTCTTCTCTGAAAATCCCCACTCTGTAGAGGGTCCGTTCTGCTCAGAAACAATAACAAACAAATAAACAAACAGATGGACCCCCTCACCCTCATAGGCATTTCTTGTACTCTGTTTGATAATTAGTTTAAAATCTTTGGTTGTAACCACTTTACTTCTCTGCCTGCTGTGCTTTTTTTCTAGAAGGAGTATGGTGTACTCAGTGCATTGATCTTGTTCCTACCAAATAACTAACGGAAGCACGAGGGAGAAGTAAACGACACGACTGCACAGATGGCCTCAGGACAGAAAGAAAAGACACACGCCGTGCATCTGTGTCCCCCAGACCACATGGCATCCTGCACAGGGTGTCTGGCAAGGGGGGAGGAGAGACAAATGACACCAAGTTTAAGAGATTCAGCTTTAGTTTAATCATGACCACAATCTCACTCAGGTTTGACATCTCCTTCATCCAGGCTGTCTTAAAATTCTTACTTTAAAAACAATAAAGCCAGAGCTTCTTGGACGATGAGCCAAAATTACGGGCAACGAAACCCACACTGTACGCTTCTTTTGGAGAACGCATGAGGATCAGCCAGCACGTGTCAGCAAGTCGCAGGGCAGCCACGACGCACTTTGTGGGCACCAGATGTCAAATGCTTCTGCTCACTCTTGGGAACCCGCTGCCTCTGCAGCTGAGCCCAAGCTGGCCGCAGCTCAAGTACTAGCCTCTCAGAGTTTGGACGTTCCCGGGTCTGATGTGCCCTTTCTCCTGCTTGGGGTAATAACTTACACGTATCAGTGTTCTTGGGAATGTGAGCTGTTTTCATTTCCTTTCATAAATCTGGGCTTCTCCCCATTACTCAGATCAGACAGCGGAGCCCTCAAGAGTTGAAGCAATTTGCTCAAGACCAAGATGTAGTGACACCAAATCCTCTGTTTATTTTGCTATCCTTCAGTGTGGCTCCTTTCCCACTCTACAAGAAGAAGAAAAGGGCACAGACAGCCTCTACACCCTCCTGTCTTTCTTCCACAACACTACATAGCTGTTTTCTATGCTGCAGACACCGTGACATGCTTTAGGAGAGGGGCCCTCAGGCCAGCAGCAGGCTGCTTGTTTTGGTACGACCCACAGGCTAAGAACGCTTTTGCAATTTTAAGCGGCTGGGGAAAAAATAAAAAGGAAGGATAATATTTTATGATATGAAAATTATATGAAGTTCAAACTTCAGCAGTCATAAATAAAGTTTTATTGGAACACAGCCATGCTCATTCATTTGCGTATCACCTATGGCTGCTTTTAGGCTGCTAAGGTAGAAATGAGTAGCACCAGAGACCCTACGTCCCACAAGCCTGAAATATTTACTATCCGGCCCTTTACAGGAAAAGTCTGCAGAATGCTGCCGTAGGAAACAGCAGCAGACAGGCAGACATGGTTTGCCCTGGTGAATTTGCAGTGCAGCAGGAGAGACAGCTAAGGGACCTGGGTCTTGTAAGCCGCCGGGCCAGGAGCTGACCAGGTGAAATGCTTAGCCCCGTGACAGGGCCCACCTGCCAGAATATGTGGGCACACACTGCTGGCCCATTCCAAACTGTGGCAGACAGGGCACCTGGGCAGATGAGGTCCAAGGGCCTAACTCCCAGCCCAGCAAATAGGATGGACTCCCAAGCCCCAACGGCATGACAGAGGCCAAGTGCTCTGTGCCATCAGATGGTTACAATTTCCAACTGGACAACCGAAGAAAGTGTTTGACATCCAATAGGGTGCAGCCCAGATGGTGGAACAGAGCTCAATACTTACTTCCCACATCTGATTCTCTGTCTGCATGTCCCTCCTGGCCAAAAAGTTCCAAGCAGTCACTCAAACTATCACCCTGCTACAAACCAGAGTCCGTTCTGACCTCTCTCTCCTGCTCTCCCAAAAGGTCACCAAGCGCATCATACCTCAGTCCTGAAACGTCTTGAAAATCTATTCCCCATCTATCTCAGATTAGCCCTGTCGTCTCCCATCTGATTTCTTCCAATACCTTCCCTGATGCCTCCACCCCAACCCTGAAGGTGTTGCCTCTCTGATGTGTCCTCTAAAACATCTCCTCACTCACCTCTGCACAGCATCCGCCTACCAGTAAGCTTACAGAAAGATGCGTGCAATGACAAGTAATCGCTGAAATGCACATAAAAACGTGAGAGGCTTTTGTTTCCTCGTCAAACTGATAAAAGTTAGAAAGATCAGTAACATCCAGTGTTGGCAAGGGTGTGTGAGAAGAGGCTCTTTGAGACGCTGCGGGTGGGCGTCCAAACTGGGGAATCACTTGTAACAAGCAATTTGGCAAGGCTTGCTGAAATTTATTATGTGTTTTCCTCCAGCCCAGCATCCCTCTTCTTCATATCTATTCTAGGGAAATACTACACGCACCCTCAAAGAGATTTGTTCGAGGACGCTCACTAATGCTTGTCAGAGGGCAAAAGAAGAAAGAAAGAGACAGCCTAAGCGAGTACTCTATTTCACACCCAGATTCAGTTGAATGGTCCGTGCCTCTAACCACCAATGATTTTCACCTAGAACTTTAACTCACGTGACCCTGTGTACTTCCATCTTTGGAGCAGCCAGCTGTGCATCTTCTCAGGGTCTAGACTAAGACCCTGAGCTGCTCTTTATGAGACTAGAGAAAGTCTCGCAGTACAGATCCACGTCATTCTAAGGGTGGGGTCAGAAGACTCCGCTGTGCCCTGTGCCAACAGCACTGTGGCTACCTCCTCTCCCCAAGGACAAGGAAAGTCCAATTTGACCATTTTGCTCACCCTTCAATTCCCAGGGCTTGTAGCATAGAAGACACCCAATAAAAGTCTCCTCACTGAGTGAACTTCTTTTCCCATTCTCCCTATGGCTGTTTAAAAGCATACACTCCTCTCTACGTTCATCACATCTTTGATCTCTCCCACCTCTCAGATACCTCCTGCTTCACAAGAGAAGATAAAAGCCAACAGAGAGAAAACCTCTCCAAATCCCAGCTATAAAGACTATGGACAACCTCATACCCAAACTTGTTTCTTTTTTCTTCAGTTACGAGGGGCAGGCGTCCCCTCTCCCATCTCTACCTTCTCCCTTGAGGACCCTTGCTCCTTCAGATAGACACTCTCTCCTGAAGCGTTCCACATCTTTGAGACATGCTCGAATACCTCCATCTAATAACCTTCTCTTGGTCCCATGCCTATGTCTGCCCACTCTTCTAAATCTCTCCTTGCTTTCGTAACAAAGCTTACTGAAACAGTCTCTATGCCTTCACCTTCCATTTGCTCCTCAAACCACCACCAGCCCGCATCTGCCTGTCCTTATCATTACAGCATCAGCCATACCTTCCCTGCAGCTAAACCCAGTGATTATGTCTAAACCCATAGAGGACTTTACCTCATATTCACGAAACACTTGACATGAATGAATCTTCCCATAGACTGTCTTCCCTTGGCATCTACTCCATAACATTCTCCTGGTCTTCCTCCTACCCCTCTGCTCACTCTTGGGTTTTCAGTGGGTTCTCCCTCTGCTGTCCTATAAACTCTGAATGCCTCCAGCCTTCTGTCCTGGGTAGTGCAATCACATAATTTACTTCCCAAACTAGGAGACACTAAAATTGGAAGAGGGCACTATTAGAAATTATCTCAGAGCAACAAGCAAAAGGCAGGAATATCCTGGTTCACTAAGATGTGTGGCCACCATAATTCTTAGCCACCTTATCTTTTCGTTCTGCTTTTCCCCCAGGGAACTATCTTCCATTCCCATGGGGTTAGTACCACTGCTCCTCTGATGACTTCTCAATCAGATAAATACCTATAGCCAAACCTCAGCTGTGTCTCCTACAGGAGCCAAAACCTCAAAATTTCTATAATGCACTCAGATATCTTTCTCCTCAAACCTATTCTTGATGGTCAGCAAAAGTGACTCCCAGGTACTCAAATATCCAGCTTAGAAACCTAGGCATGATCTTTCTTCTTCCTAATTCCTAACCTACAATCACCAACTCTTTCTACCTATGTATTAAAGGCTTCCATATATATCTAATTTTTTCCTTCTCTGTTGTTCCTTTCCCTTTCCAGGGTCATTCTTCTCCCAGTAATATTAATGCTATAGATTCCAACTGCATCCCCTTATCTCCATATCTGCATACCCCCTCCCTATCCGTGAATCCTTTAGCACACACTAGGAAGAGTAATCTTCTTAAAGAAACATTCAAGAGAGTTTCTAAATATGATCGTTACAGATTGGGATAATGACAATGAGGGAATGGCAATGAGGAAAATAAAGAAATTGTAATGGCGATGAGGGAAATACAGAAATTGTTCAGATTACACATGATGGGGGGGAGGGGGAGGGGAACATACACTTTAATCAGGGAGAGCAATGGCAGTTTCTCCAAGCAGGTGACATTTGTGTTGAGCTCTGAAGGATGAGAAGCCAGCAGAGTAGTGGAAAAGTATTCTGGGACTAGGAAAGAGCCAGTGCAAAGGCTCTGAGGCAGTGAACACCTTGCTTAGAAATGGAAGAGTACGTACACACTCCCACATCAACAGATGGCCCAACTGGGAGGTGGCTGTGTAACATGTGATACACTTGCAGTGACACCACTGCAAGTTGGGGCACCAAGACCAAAGTGATAAACTGCAATCCCAACACTTCTCAGCAACCTTGACTGGAGCCACTTTAAACACGCCAACTGGCAGAAACATAAGATGCCTACGGAGTTGTCAAGAAGGAATGTGGCACCAGCTTGCTGGGTCTGGGTAGCCCTCTCCTCAGTGGACCCCAGGCTCCTTTAGAGGTGATTGGAGGAGGACAGAAAGGAAAGTGGTGGCAGCTGTGATTGAGCTCGGGGCTGGTGGAGCTCAAAGACACTGGGAGCTATGCAGTGACAAACATCTGTTGTTGGCAGCCACTGTCCCAAGCAACGGAGGCTCTGGTGGGAGAGCCTCCAACCCAACCTTCATCAGTAAGCCATCATCTTAGACTGGAGCAGGGTGGAGCCCTCTCTCAACATTGATGGTCTACCGGGAATGAGAGGAGTCAGAGGACACAGAAAAGGAGCCTGTGATGGCCTTCTTCAGTTTAAAAAATAATTAAACGCCGGGATTAGGGACAATACACAGGGTACACCTGGGGGACAGAAAATGTCTTTAGACAGTGCCCCGCTGAGCTAGACAGCGGTTTTCCAGCTTAGCTGGAAGCAAAGAGGCCAAAGCTTCCGTGTGCTGAGAATCCACGCCTGGGATGCTTCATTCTATTATGTGTGGCCTACCACTCCATTACCGCCTCTATATAAAATTACATTCCTGATTAAAATTTTAGTGCCAAACATTTTATATGATTACAGACAGAAAGTCAAAATTTGCATTTAAATAGACATATTAAAAACACTCTGCAAAGGAGAGAAGGACAGCAAAGCAATCTTGAGGAGTCTTTTAAGAGAGGGTGAGGCACCCTGGTGAGGATTTTTCATTTCTGTCAACACAGACCCTGACCCTTCTGAAACTCCACCACCGTATATGGTGCACTAGATTCTGCTCACCTGTGACTACTCAGCTCTCCTTAGCCAAGACTGGACAGAGCCCGTAGCACTATCATTTATTCATTCATTTATTCAACAAATGTGCACTGCTTGCTCTACTGGGTTGAATAGTGTCCTCCTAAAATTCATGTCCCCCAAAACCCCCAGAATGTGACCTTATCTGGCAAGAGTGTCTTTAGAGATATAAAAAAGGGAAAATGATTATGATGAATCATAATCATACTAGATTAGGGTGGGATCTAGTGACCAACATGCTTCTAAGATGTCAGAGGACACACAGACTCACAAGGAGAAGGCTATGTGAATATGGGGGCAGAGACAGGAACAACGCATCTTACAAGTCAAGTGATGCCAAAGATTCCTAACAACCGTGAGAATCCAGAATAGGCGAGGAAAGCTTCTTCCCAGATCCTTTGGAGCAAACAGAGGTCTGTCAACACTTTGATTTCAGACCGATAGCCTCCCAGACTGTGGAAAAATAAATTTCTGTTGTTGTAAGCCACCAAGTTTATTACAGTTCTTACTGCAGCCCTAGGAACCTAATGCAGTGGTCATAAAACTCCTACGTCGAGCTCTATCCAAAGACTGGTGTCCTTATAAGAAGAGGGAAATTGGGACACACAGAGACAGGCACAGAGAAAAAAACAATGTAAAAAGACACAAGAAGAATGCCATGTGGCAACTAAGACAAAGATTGCAGCAATGTGTCTACAAGCCAAGGAACATCACAGAGTTCTGGCAAACCCCCCAAGTTGGAGAAGGCAAGGGAATATCCTCCCCTAGAGCCTTCAAAGGGAGCATGGCCCTGCCGACACCTTGATTTCAGACTTTTGGCCTCTGAAACGGTGAGAAACTAAATTTCTGTTGTTCTAAGGCACACGGTTTGTGGGACTTTGTTTAAGTGGCCGTAGGAAGCTAACATACCTGCCCACAAGACCCAGGCTAGGTTCTGTGGGCACAGCAGTGAATATAAATGACAAGGCCACTAATCTCATGGAACTCAGAGTCCAGTAGGAGAGAGAAACCACTCAAAGAAACACAGAAATCAATGTAAAATTGCAACCATGATAATTGCTGTAAGAGAGATCATCATAAAAGGAAAACTCATATGGAAAGGGTTTGGTTTATTCAGAGAAGTCATGGAATGGATCCCTAGACAAGTGGGATCAATGAGCTAAAATAGGGAGATAGAGTCATATTAAAATAGGGGAGGTGGCAGCTGGGGCAGGCAGGAGGTAGGATGGATAACTGTCAGCACAGGCCCATCTGTTAGTCCCTAAAACCAAAGGAAGGCATCTGTATGGTAATATACTCTTGTACCCTGGCTAGAAAGGGGCCATGTTCTCACCTGTATTCGGGGAAAGGAGGGAAAAAAGGTAGGGAGGATTCTGTCCATAATGGATACCCTTTGTGTTGAGATCCTAGAGATGTCCAGCTCTGCCACAAACCAGAGCCAAGTGACTTTGGGTTAATCAACAACCCTGTGAGGTAGGCCTTGGGGTTTCCATCTGGGTGAGGAGGAGGTTGGGCTGGCCCACTTCCAAGGGGTTGTCTAGTGATGGTGTGGCTCTGCAGCTCACAAGAGGCTGGGTTGAGAATATACAGTGGAGCATTTTCAAATAAGCCAAAACTACAGAGGATCTGGCATCTTCTCCCTGCCCAGAAGGGACCACCTACCCAAACATGTCCAAGAAATGCCACACATTCCCTTCTCTTGGCTTTGCCTTAGGAGAAATGAAATACTCAAGAGCTTTACCCAAAGCTCATGAACAGGTTTATTTCTTTCATTCATGGAACCATCTACTTTGACTTTATTAGTAAAAGGAGAAGTTAACTAGGGGAAAGGTGGGTTCTTCCATAGCAGCAAAACAAGTTTCAGAGACTGACATGGAGAATTCTCTGTGAAGACCACTTGTGAAGTTCACAAGAAAATACCCCAATGCCTTTCTTTGGTGTTTTGGCAACAGAACCTCAACACTCTGCAGTACAAAACACTTCCTCCCCAAAAGAAATGATTTCTGATAATGCCTCTATATACTCCCCTCGGACCTGGCAAAGTCTCAAGTAAGGAAGGTAAAAAAGGAGCAAATAGGAGCTCAATACAGCAATAGCTTAGAGTCTTTGTTCCGCAGGCTGTTTTCACACTTCCTCAGGCGAATGGATTTTTAAAACTGCCAGTTGCTAACAGGAATCCCACCTCTTCAGACTGATAAGATAAATCTTGACAGCCTAAGAAATCTTTATTTCACTCAGAAGTTATTTGTTCCCATCTCATGCTCGCAGATTAAGAATAAAAATTGATTTGACTTCAAAGGAAGGCATTTTATAATTCAGATTGCCTTCACCCCACCCCACCTATGTACGATTACTCAACACCAACCAGTGGCAGTAACAGTTGCTTGTTTCCTGGCTCTGGATGGGAAAATGTTACTTTCACACAAGGACACTTGGCCAGGATGCAAACTATCTGGGAAAAGACATTTTCAGCTAGAGTGACATCTCTACGAGTTCTTATCGACATTAAAGAGCATCTCATCTTCTGTTCTAAGCCTCAATTATGAACTTCTCATAGACTCAAAAAGAACATATATATGGTAAAAATTGGGATTCCTTTCTTTTCATAATATCAAATGTAAGAAGAACTTGCTACTCAATTCACTGCAGTGAGAAAATAAAGATATGGCTAAAACAGGTATTTCAGAACATGAGCCCTTTAAAATATCCATTTTCTATCAACTCCTAAAGAAATTCCTTCCAGCCACTTTAACTGCTTGATTATGAGATAGCCCCCAAATTGTGTGTTTTTTTTTTTTAAGACACTGGTTCCAAGGCAAAAGTTTGTTCCCTGATTGTATCATGTGAATAATTACAAGACTGCCCAAGGACCACCTATCCTTTTTTTTTAAGTTTATTTTATTTATTTATTGAGAGAGAGAGAGAGAGAACACATGTGGGGAGGGGTAGAGAGAGAGAGGGAGACAGAGAATCCCAAGCAGGGTCCTTGCTGTCAGCATAGAACCTGACACGGGGCTTGAACTCACTACCACAAGATCATGACCTGAGCCAAAATCAAGAGTTGTGTGCTTAACTGATTGAGCCTCCTAGGTGCCCCAAGGCCCATCCATTCTTAAAATACCTGATAATTTAAGTACACTAGTGATTTAATAATCTCAGAGTAAATGTGTGTCCAGAGAGAGTACATCAAGCCAATACTACTGTTGAAAAGCCTGATGAAGCAGCTTCAACTTCCTTGATATAGCAGCTAATATGTTTGCTGTAGCTGTAACTGACCATCCGACCTACTGACAAGTTGAATATTTAAGTACTGCCTATGTGCCCAGCACCTGTGGCGGATACAAATTCAAAAATGAACATCAAAGGTGAATTCAAAGATGACTGTCACGGGCCTGCCAGTCGTTTTCAGACCATCAACAGATCTTGAATGAACACTCAATATATATAAGACCAAATGACATGAAAATTATATATACAACAGTGTTTGGCCTCAGTGAACATAGAATTATAACCAAAAAAGTAGTTTCCTCCTCCCACACAACAGTCCTTTCATTTAACCATCCAACTAGTTACCAGTGCTTTTACTCTTTCTCTGAATCATCCTTCCACCCAACTACCTTCCATGAAACAATTCTTTCACCCAGCAATCCTACCAAGGGTATTCAAGCATCTATTCTGTACCAGACATTCTCCTAAGCAATAGGGTTACAAACATGATTACAAGCATACAACCTCTTTCCTCAATGATCTTACAGTCTGTAAAATTGATAAAAGATAACTAGTAATGATAAGTGTAATCAGAAAGGCAAAAAAAAAAAAAACACTACAATTTTTTTAACCTAGAAAATACATTCTGGGAATGCTCTGGGTAAATAAATAGGCACTCTCATATATTGCAATCAGAATGTAATCCTAATGGAGGGAAATTTGGCATTATCTAACACAACTATGCATGCACTTACCTCATCACCCACCAGTCTCAGTTCTAGAGATTCATTGTGAAGAAACCCCTCCAACAACAGGCAGGACAAACAAACATAGAGACAAGCTGATTCATGGCAGTAGTGTTTATAATTATAAAATATTGGTAACCACCTATATGAACACACATGGCAGATTGGTTCAATAACATATGGTCATTTGATGGGACACCTGGGTGGCTCCAACGGTTAAGCATCTGACTTTCGCTCAGGTCATGATCTCACAGTTTGTGAGTTCAGGCTCCACGTGGGGCTCTGTGCTGACAGCTCACAGCCTGGAGCCTGCTTCAGATTCTGTGTCTCCCTCTCTCTCTGCCCCTCCCCCGCTTACACTATGATACTCTCTCTCTCTCAAAAATAAACATTAAACAAATTTTTAAAAATAATATATGATCATTTGAACAACGGAGTATTATGCAGCAATAAAAAAAAGAATGAGCGAGATCCCTGTGGACATGGTGTGATTTCCAGCATATAATTCCTGGATAAAATCAAAATGCACTAGTGTGTTCTCATTCTAAACTAAAAGGAATGCTTAGTCCTACAAAAAAATTTGTCACAACTGCCTGAAATGGCTGTTTTATGCAAGGATTTGGATGGAGTACCTAAACACAGAGGGCTGATATTCTGCAGACCTTAAAAGGACATGTTGTGTGATGGCTTTGTGCCTGCTTGCTAATAAGTGTACATGTAAAGGTTGAGGGCAGGGGAGGTGAAGAACTGATAGCATGGTGCCCCATGTGCAAGATAGATGTGAAATAAGAAAACATGTGCATTTGTTTTTTGAGGGGAAAAGGGCAAGAACAATAGACCAGAAAGTAACGAAAATGATTACTTAATGAAAACGATTACTTATAGTAGATAAGTGGGAATGGAATAGAAGTATTTGGAACGGATGAATGACACTTTTGTGAGTGTAACTTCTGAATCACTTTGACTTTTGGAATGATAATAATGTTTGACATACACAAAATCAAATTAAAGAAAACCAACATGGGTGGAAGGAAAAGTAATAAAGTGGAATATAAACAGAAAAATAAATCTATTTGCATTTCAAATGAATAATATATAATACTGAAAGAGGAAAAATGAAGTAATCCATGTAACTTGAGAACACAACATTTTGAATGTATACATTCACACTGAAGATAAAATAACTGTGAACAAATGCTGAACACTAGTTGGTAGGTTTGTTTTTCAAAATAGTATGGGTTAACATTTTGGAACTTATTTTCTGTGTATTCTAGGATTGAATAAATAAGTAACTGTGGGAGCCAGGTTCTCTTGGGGAAGGGCTCTCTCTCTCACTCTCTCGCTCTGTCAAAAATTAAAAAAAAAAAGAATTTGAGGAAGCACATAACTTCATGGATTTTCAAAGACAGAGTGATACAGATGTCTATGTGCAACAGTATATGTTTTTTACTTAGTTCTACACACATTGTCCATTTGGAGAACCTGGAGATCAGAAGTACCTAGAACTTTATTTCTCAATACCATTCTCCACTAAAAAGTAAAAAGAACTCCTTGGGAAAGTGTCTGGTTCTCCAACTAGAACAGAGTTGGTAAAAGATGAGTCTGGATCACCTTGTGGTGCCAACAGAGGAAGATGTCACCAAGGAATGATGGAGATATGCCAAAAGGACACAGGAGCCAGTTTGAGGGGGCTCCTAGTGACCAAATCTGGGAGCAATATGATCACAGATACAAATAATGACAGCAAGAGACTGCAACTCACTGAATAAAATATGAATTCATGACTCCATACTGATACAAATGATTAAATGAACACATGAGGAAAAGGAAATAGAATGCCAACTAATACATGTACGTGTGATGGGGTTAGAAAAGCCATCATGTGACAGCATCATAGTAATAATTACTCAGGCAAGAATCATCAGTGGGTGGTAAAACCAGTGAAGGTTTGATGGCAAACAGGATATTTACAAGGCTTAAAAGCATTTTTCTCCTAAAAGCATTTATTAATTACAACAGGAAATGTTTTAGTGGAGATACCTAGAAGACACCATCTGAACAGAGTGATTCAAGATAACATCACTGATAATGGCACAAACCACCAGATGCTTCTTGATATGATGCACTGGGAGAATGAGGGGGTCAGCAGTGTTGTGGTATCCCTGCCAAGAAAACACACCCTGACACAAATCATGAGGAAACAGCTGGAAAACACAAACTGAAGGTTATTTACAAAACCATTCTTGGCCTGTACTCTTAAAAAAAACACGTCAAGATCATGAAAGACAAAGCACGACTGTGTTGCTGCCCTGGGTTAAAGGATACTAGAAAAGTCTTGACAACTACATGAAATGCATGATGGGCTGGATTCTGGACCACGTAAAACTGCCATCAAGAACATTCTTGGGACAATTGAGAAGTTGGAAAATGAACCATGGACTAGTTAATAGGACTATATAATGTGTTAAATTTCTTGATTTTGATATTGTGTTGTGGTCACGTAAGATCATGTCCTTGTTATGAGTGACACACTGAAGTATTCAAGGATAACAGGGTGCCCTGCTAAGAATAAAAAATATGTATGTATATAAATATTGGTATAGAGATGGAGATAACAGATGATTAACAGATAAATAGAGGTATAAAGATAGAGGTAGAGAGAGGTCTATCTATAGGTAGATAAATAAATAGAGATGGATGAAGAGAGAGAGAGAGAAGGAAAGAGGGTTGGAGGAAGGGAGAAAGAGAGGACAGGATAAAGCTAATGGTAAAAATATCAACAGTTGGCAAAAGAGGTAAAATGTGTATGGAAGTTATTTTCACTATTCTTGAACTTTTGCTGTAAGTTGGAAACTTATAAACGTTTAAAAAGTATGTAAATCATTGTGAACCAGAAGACAAGTCATTTATCCTTCCTAAGTATTAATTTCCTTATCCATATAAAATTGGGTAAATAATTGGGTCATAGAAACCCACATAAACCACATGTTGTGGTTTAGGGTGGTGGAAAATACAAAGATCCTGGAAAACAGGGATTTTTAGAGAAAAATGAAAAGTATTAGAAAACTTCACAAGAGAAGCAGGTTTGGAGAGTGAGCAAGACTTACAAAGAAAGAAGGGAAAATGAACATGGTAATTACAAGACCCAGAGTTCTCCTACCAGCCCCCAAGGGAATGGAAGCATGTATTCTTTCCTAACAACTTGATGTTTAAAAAGGCCAAGTCACATGAACTAGAACTTGCACCTGAGTTAACCATTCTTCCCCAAATGCTAGGGCTAATTAATAGCTGCACTGGGGATCAGAGATGTGCCTAAGGCAAAAGTTCTCAAAAAAAATTCCTTTTTGTTTCAAATCCCTTTTCCATTATTTTAATTAATCCCCTCAACCTTTCCACCATCCCACCCAACTTCTATAGAGTACATGTGAGAAATAATTCATGAATTCTTTTAAAAAAATGGGTGAATCTGGAGTATATCAATTTTTATTTATAAAAAATGAGTATGAAATATTTAAGACACATAAGCAGTATACTGTATTATATACAGTATATTGTATATCTATTGCAGTATATTGTATTGTAAACAATACAAATACCTGTTTTCTATACCAAGTTTAACAAATAAGATATACTAATAAATTAGAAGCCCCTTTAATATATGTAGATGCATGTATATACATATATATCCTATGTATGTATCACATATCCCCTAAGCAATGTATTAATTTGTTTCACATTACTTTTCATGTTTTTTAAGTCTATTTATTTTGAGAGAGAGAGAGAGAGAGAGAGGGAGAGAGAGAGAGAGAGAGAATGAATTCCAAGCAGGCTCCTCATTGTTAGTGCAGAGCCTGATGCGGGGCTGGAAAACATGAACAGGGAGATCATGACCCAAGCTGAAACCAAGAGTCAGAAACACAACCAGCTGAGCCACCCAAGTGCCCCTATTTTTCATGTTTTTAAACTCCATGTAAGTGATTAACACACCCATTTTCCACTTGTGGTTTTTTTCCCCAGCATGAAAATCTGAGATTCATCTACTCATTCATTTTCCACTGCTCTGTAGTATTCCACTGTGTTACTTTACCACCAGCCACCTTTACATTCCCAGTTTGATGACAGTTCAGGTTTCTAATTTTTTGTTATAATCCATGCTACTACAAACATTAAAAGAGGAAGACAACGTTCTTTCTCTCTTATCCTCTTATGAATAATCTTGACTTGGCACATAGGACTAATTAATAAATACTTGTGGAATAAATAGTAAATGAACCTACTGCATACAACAATTCCCAAGTGAAAAAATGGATGAACATACACTTAAACAGTGGAAACTTCGATCACAGAGCAGAGAAACTATTCACATGGAAGAACTAAAGAAGGTACAATGAGTTTGATAGAGATAGGAGACACAGACACGTATACCTAAAGAACTGAGAAAGTGCAAATCAGGAACCAGCTCCACAAATGTAATCACAGGGGGAAAATATCCTAAATCTCACATGCAGCACGTAGGTCTGTGTGGATCAGAGAACTGCTATCTGCCAACATGCCACCTCTCCGCCCGTGTTCTGCATTAACAGACAGAAGACCCACGTGGCACTGGACAAGCTTGGCTTCCAAGGGTAGACTCAGAACCACTCTACATGCCCGGATTGAGAGGTTTTAAGCCAGCTATGAGATCTTTTCAATATTTATTACTGAAGGTATATAATACAAGCCTCATATGTATAATTACTCCAAGGTCAAGCCTGGAGATAAACAGTTAGTGAAGCTGTCAAGTTTGCAAAGAGAAGAAGGGGGCAAGATAGCTAGAAACAACCCCAAAAAGGTCATGCAGAGTGGAGAGGACCACTCCACCCTTTTTTACATCTCCTGCTCCCACCCCCACGCAACGCACAAATGAGTCTTCCTCTGGGCTATTTCTACCTGCCATGAATGACCTTGGATTTTCCTAAACCACTCCGTAGGTGAAAAGTTAAGTTAGAACAACTAGGGTTTGTGTTTCAAAGTAAGAGCTGAGAATGTGGGCAGCCCCAGTAGCTACGGGAAGATTGGTGTGGTTTTCGTGGATGCAGTGCAGTTGTTATGACTCTTAAAATGCCTTGCTTTCCGTTTCTGCCACCATAGTCATTCTTTTGTCATTGCAATCATCCTACCTGTCCAAAAGGTACAACAGATAGCATGCAGGCATTGGTTTCCATCATATGAAAGCAAAACACCTCAGCTCCCTCTCCCCTGCCTTTGTTACTACCTAATTTCAAATGCATAAATAAAAAAAAAAAACCTAAGAAGAGCCAAAGCTGCAGTGACAGAAGGACCTGCTGATAACTCAATACAACCCAAGTCTGGGTTCCAGCTGCCAACATCAGGGTTCCCACTTTATTCATTCTGCCCTGGTTTTATCACCTGGGTTGAGATGGAACTTTAGCCTTCACTTTCAAAGCTCAGCCTGGAGCCGCAAAGCTGCCAATGTGGAATGAGGAAGAAACAGTGGGACGCACAAATACACAGCACGGAGAAGCCAAGAGATGCCTCACAAAACATATCATCATCACGTGCACTTCTATGGAAGACACACAGGAAATGCTGACTATTGATGGGGCCCATGCAGTGAGGAAAACCCAAAGTGGCACACACACATGATATACAACACAGAAAGCCACTATGGTATTCCAGTGAGCTGGCAAAGCGCAGGAGCCCACACTCCTGGGGGCGGAAGGAACTGGTGCCCCTTACTGGTCTACCTCATGCTAGTTCTGCAAACTTGGGGGTATCACTTCAGCTCCCTGGGGCTTAGCTAACTCATCTGTAAAATGGAGATAAAAACAGCATCTATTCCCTAAATTTTCTGTAAAGATCAAACAATTTACGCAAAGTGCTTATAGAACAATCTAGTGCATAATAATAAACTAGTGTTATTTATTGGTGCTCCAGCAGAAGTTATCAATGGTCTTTACCATGTCCGTCTACTTGCAGGGTAATGGAGAGAAAATAAGGTGACATAATCTTGTGTCTCAGAAAACAAATCCATCTGACATCCTAAAATTCTACCTTGATTTGGGTTTGTTCACCATGGTCTCATATATATGATTATGATGTTAATGCCTTATAAGATCATTTGTTGCATTATCTTTTAAGAATAGCATCCATTTTAACAGTTGATTTAAGGTCTGTGAGTGTTGAGATGTAAACCTGCCACCTTTATATTTTCCTGCTTCTGATTTCATTATTTTGAAGAAAACATACCATTGAGCAAAATTTGAAATTAAAAATATACACGTGTTCATTTAAAAGACAGGCAACAAAAAAAAAAACAGGGGGAAGGAATGGGAGACATAGTGTTTGTAGTATTTGTGAAATGTCATGGGAAATTTGATTTCTGTAATTCTAACTCTGCAAACTGTGAATCAGAATAGCCTGTAGACACAGATCTACATCTATCAATGTTAAGATAGATATAGATATATAGAGATAGACAGAGATAGAGAGAGAGAGAGAGAGAGAGAGAAAGAGAGACAGAGACAGAGAGACTGCCCAACACTGGTAGCCAGCAACCTAGAGAAAGTTTAGTAAGCAGCCAATGGAGTTAAGATGTGACTCCTATTTCTAAAAAGTATGGTAGAAAAAAAAATCATGAGGAGGAAGAGACAATGGGTAAAAGGGAGATAATTAGTAGCAATGGAAATAGTAGCTGTATTCTCCATTTATCAATGTGCCTTCCAAATTCTAGGCATTGAGTTACTATGTATAGGTAGAGGAATAGGTATGGGTACAAGTAAAGGTGTAAGTAACAGCTGTAGGAGAAAGAGATAGATATGCTTTCATTTTCTCAACAATCTCACAAGTTAGAAAGTATTCTTTCATTTTACAGAGATGGAAAGTGAGGTTAACTCTCTTGACCAAGAGCTAAAAAGTGGTAGTATCAGGATCTAAATCTAGTTCTTGGTGACTCAAAACTCTGTGTCCTTTCCACTGCACAACAATGCCTCAAAACATGCCTAGAAGAGCCTGAAGGTGAGATGGTCTCATTCTCTGAGTCTTAGTACAAGAGAATATTGCATATCCCACCTCTTCCATGCTCTGCTCTCCAGAGATAAACAGACTTGAAGAGCAAATATGTACCTATTTGAAGAATGTAAATGTGTGCACATGTAGATATACATCCATCTATTCATCTATCCATCCACACATCCATCCATCCAATATCCATCTATCCATCCATCCATCCATCCATCCATCCATCTTTTACCTATTTTAAGAACAGAGGACCCTACCAGACAGATTTATAGCTCCTATTCTGATAGCACAGGCAGACTGTTAAAAGGAAAGCTAATTTTTTCAAAAGCTCTTTTTTTTTTAAGGTGAATCCCATTTTAGGCTCATTAATTTTGATGGCTGTGCCTTTGCCAAGACCTCGCCCTGTGAGATGCTAGTCTAAGGAGGTAACCCTCCCCACTCACACTGTCACACACTCACAATGACATTTCTTCTTGTAGTTTTAGACAGAAGCAGGTACTGTGAACTAGGTAAAATGAAAGGATGGCATCCTACCCTGTTCTAGTTACTATGGGAGTTTCCTCCACTCTGCCTCTCTCTTGCCTTCTGTCTCTGTCTCTCAAGTCAAAAACAAGGTAGAAAGGAACAAAATCTCTACCTTTTTAATCTAATAGAATTTCTTAGATATCCTTTGATAACTGGTGGTTAAGTATGTAATTCAGGGTGAGGAGTTATAGACAGGGACACATCACTCTTGGTTTTAGACCAAACATATCACATTCAACACTAAAGAACTTCACGGACTACACAGACCCTCCATATCACCATATGTCTCTATGAAAGTGTGTGCACACATGCCCATATACACAAGTACACACATTTACATGAACACTAGGGGAAAAAATGGTCAGCTGAAGGTTCCCATCTAGAGCCGCTCAAGAATAGATAAGGTCTGCTTTAAAAAAGAAGCTCCCTTGGAGTTTTATCACTCTTGGGAAGGTGAGCATTAAAACTAATAATGCTGAGGTTACACTAAGTATCTTAATGTTGAGAGGAAGAAGGGAGGAAAAGGAAGAGGGGGAAGGGAGGCAGGTGAGAGGGTGGGTGGGTGAGAGAGAGAGAGGAGGAAAAGGGAAGGAGAGAAGGAAAAGGCCAGAAAGACTGTAAGAAAACTTTTACTTTGGCAAACCAAGTAACCAGCTTTAAACAGGTAAGGAGCTTTATACTGTTTGGGGAAAGCACTTTTGAATTCTGCCAGCATCTTAGCGTCACACCATTTGAAAAAGGTCCTATTTTTCTTGGCTTGCAAAAGATAGTTGGACTTCTCACTACAGCGGGAAACAGACGCTGTGGCATAAGGATCCAAGAGGGGGTAAACCTTTCTTTCCTTTCCAATGGCTTTTGCCATTGTTCAAAGGCAAAACACAGGCCACTATTCCATTGACAGCAAAGATATAAGGCTTCTTGGGGAAATAAGTCTATTTGAAGCTACATTTGTGTTTCTCTAAATATTTTTTAATATTTGCTTTTTATTGTACAGTGTAAGATTACACACGTATTCAGATTCTTTACCTATGTAGACCAAGTTTCATTTAATAAAACATCTCTTTCATTTCCTAAGCCAAAAATATCACAGAATCAGACAGACTTCATTAAAAAGTAACAAGGGGTCTGATTTTACATGGACACAATTATTATTTCTGTCACTGGGTGTCAGTGAACAGAGCGATTGATTTTTATGTGAAATTCGTTTCTCCCTTTAGCCTGTTAGCTAAGCCCCAAAGTGTTTTTCTAGCTTATCTTCAGAAACTTTAAAAATGGTAGTTTCTAAATTGTTCTTTGTTGTTATTGTTCCCTTAAAAAATATAACACTCATTCTTGCCAGAAACAAACTCAACTCTACTTAAAATGAGAGTAGTTTAAAAGTTAGATAATTACAGAAGAAACAATTATTTAAACAAATAAATAAACCCATCAATTCCATCCCAGCACATCTGTAGATCATTGTCTAATTCCTTTGGTAGTTATTTCTGTTTCCTTCTATGCATCACTGCTCAACTTTCCAATGAAAGATTTAGGTTTTTGTGCATATTATGCATAAATATTTGAATTTATTTTTCCCTCAACTCGTTGTGTATGCCATTAAGCCATACTTGGAATAAGATGCCATTAAGTTGTACCATAGATGCTTTATTAAAGTTTATGACACAACTAAACACTGCATCTTCAAAAACTGGATGAAGTTGAGGATTTCTGCATTTTCGATAAAAGTAAAAAATGCTTTTGAAGACAACGGAGCTTTAATGAGCCAGAGTCAACGTTAAGCTCCTCTAACTTAAAATGAAAAGATTTTTCTGTTGCATTTTTAAGTTTGTATTAGATCAGTTCAAAATGAGATACCTATGCCAGCATGCTGCGAGAGACCCAAGTGATCTCTCCAAAAGTCAGCTTTTGTCCAAGAGATGCTGTTCCCAAGAGGCAGCTATACAAACTTGGAGCATTCCTCATGTGCCCAACATTCAGAATGAGGATGAGCAACATTCAGGAGGAAACACGCTTATTTAGTCTCCAACACCTATTCATGCTTTGACCCTCCTTCCTCAAATTCAGCAATAGAGGTCAATGAAGTCCCACCACCAACATGATGTTGGGCCGTACTGTAAAATCCAATAAAAAATAAACCATGCGTTTCCCCACAGGTCACTGCACAGGCATCAATAACAGGAAGCTGTGATCACCAGTGACCCAAGCTGGACCATGACCAGTCACCTTCTGGTTAAAGCCATCACTATTCTAGTATCAATCTTTGAAGCCATCCATTAACTCTGCCCTCTACCTTAACCTAATCTAATTTGCATGTTGTAGCAGAAAGCTGCTGTCAGGCAGCATCAGGTAAACTTAATTTCATGTGTCCTGGCACACAAATGCCTGGGCCGGTGCCAAGAGACGACATACAAGCAGGTGGCCTCATAGCAGACAAGTTTAGCACCTTGCCTCAGTTTAAGGAACCCCTGACCACGTATTTTTATGTATATTCAATTTTATTGAAATTCCCAAAACATTTGGGGAGCAGATATAAGCATCATGGCATTTTAAGAGTTTTACCTTTTGTTACAAGTTCGTTGGGGGCAAACTAGGCAAAAGTAGATACGGAGTACCTGGAGGCAGGGTGGGTATTCAAAATAGGAAAAATTCACAAATGGAAGTGATATGAGTTCATTACATAAAGTTTTTGTAATTTAGATTTGGGGGGGTGGGTGGGAGGGGTGGCCCAAAATAATACTCCAACGAAACAATTCTGTTTGTGCTTTTGGTGAAAGGTTGTATGTTGTAATAATCCCCCAACTTGATTTTTTCTGAATCAAGAAAGGTTTGACTCCCTAGGCTAGAATGTAAGCTCCCACAGATAAGGGCTTTGTTTGTTTTGTTCTCAGCTGTGTCTCCAACTTGTAGAACAGTGAGTAGCATATAGGAAATTCTTTTTTAAAAAATGTTTATTTTTTGAGAGGGAAAGAGACAGAGCATGAGTGGGGGAGGGGCAGAGAGAGGGAGACACACAGAATCTGAAGCAGGCTCTAGGTTCTGAGCACAGAGCCCGACACAGGGCCCAAACCCAACAAGCACGAGATCATGACCTGAGCCGAAGTCGGACACTTAACCAGATGAGCCACCCAAGTGCCCCTATAGAAAATTCTTAATAATTGTTTGCTGGATACATAAATGAATGGATGGATGGATGGATGGATTTGAGGAAAAAAGGAAAGAAGGAAGGAAGTCGCTGTATTCATTTTACCTTCTTAATGCTTCCCTTGTCCACCAGCTCTCAGTTCTGACTGTGCACAAGAAACACCTGGGAACATCTGAAGGCTATACTGATGCCTGTGTCTCCACCCCATTTTTCTCTGTTTTTCTTCTCAACACCATGTCCCATCTCTTCTGAGCCTGTTTGCCAATGTTACATATTTGTAATATATAAGTGAAAATACTTTACAAGGAGAATGCCTAAAGATTAACATTTCAGCCACAGGGCTCAGCTTGCTCTTTTCAGATTCCCTTCAAATGAAAAGTATAACCTGCCTAAAGGAGTAAAAGACAACATGATGTGCCAGGACCCTGTTAAAGCAAAGATGCTGGTCTTCAGCTTAAATACCTTGAATATATTTGGATTGAGAATGTAGATTATACACTGCACAACTGCAGGGGGCGCCATGTACATTGCTACAGGTGTCAAGGCACCCACAAAGCTGTGCAGTAGAATGGTCCCTTCCCTGCTCATCTTTGAAACGCAAATGAACAGTTTCTTAACACCAGAACATAACTGTATTAGTATCTATGATGGGCAAATGCATTTCCATAAAGATTATTTCAAATACTCTTGCAATTGCACAACCTACTTTACGAAGCCTCTATCAAGTAATAGATGGTCCATCCTTCCCCAGAATGCTATAAGTGCATAATACTGGATGGAATTGAGTGGCATTCCCACTTCTACAAAACAAAAGAGTCAGTTTCAGGGTGCCTGGGTGGCTCTCAGTCAGTTAAGCATCTCACTCCTGATTTTGGCTCAGATCATGATCTTCCAGTCATGAGATCTAGCCCCACGCCAGGCTCCATGCTGAGTGAGGAATCTGCTTCTGATTTTCTCTCTCTCTCTGTCCCCCTCTGTCCCTCCCCTGCTTGCATGCTCTTTCTCAAAAATAAATAAAAACTTAAAAGAGTGAGTTTCAAAATGGTCTAATGTCAACCATAGTAAAGGTTGAGATGTAAGCTGCAAATGCATCTATCTTTCATTTGGATTTTTTTCTTCCAAATACAGTATGGAAAATGTGTTAACATCACCTCAATAAATTTGATAAAAAATTTTGTGGTTTCAGCAGGGCAAGGTATAATAGCATTAACTATACGGTCAATAAAAGCACAAATTTTCTTTGCAAAAATTTTAGCACATAATTATCTCTTATATACAAGTCTTTAAGGCAGGTACACAGAAGAAATTCTACGAAGAAATACTACACAATTATGCAAAAGTACAAGAAAGTTTCTTTTTTTTTCATGTTTTCATTACCAGGTGCAGGCTAAAATTTATATGTCATATTTTTTAATTGAAAACAAGAACAAATGGTGACTGGAAATAGTTCATAAAGCCACAGAAATGGACTACATTGAATGCTACTCAGAGTTAATAATTCACATAATCACACACAGCACATTGAAAATAACCAAAATGGTTTCTCATGTTCTGAAATCACTACTTTCTCTAATTAACAATTTTTTTAAATGATGTTGTTGAAATCTTAAAGGACATAGATCATTTCCCATTAATTTAATGAGCTAACATCCCAATGTTAATTTTAACCACTGGATGAAGCTTCAAATTTATATAAGTACTATTAAATGGTTTCAAGTGCATTTTTAAAAATATCCACAAAGTTTTTGTTGGCTTAGGTGATGCCATAAGGCACACATAGTAGGATGTCAAATCTTAGTTGGCTTAATTACCGGCCAGATCCAGCCTAAATGTTTAGGCTGTAAGGGATTAGCCGACTGAAGTTCTGTAAAACTAATGAATTATGGAAACAACCAGCAATAATAATAGAGAACAATGGATGTGAGGAAATGCTTTCTAGATAAAGTGATTTTGATCACATCCATATATTTATGGCAACGCATAGTTAATAAGAGCTTGGTGCTAACAAGAGACAACATTTCTTTGGTTTTCTCTCATTCTGAGAATATACTCTAGCCCTAGAAAGAGCATAAAACACATCACAGGAAATCTTCCTATCAAGTGGCTGAAAACCTCCATCTTCTGGGATGAATGAAGACCATGAACAGTCAAAAGACCCTTCTCAGGAACAAACTGATGATTTACTATAAGAGACTGATTCCTTAGACCCAGGCTTAGAGAAAACTCAAACAATCCAGCTTCTATGGAAGCCGGTGGAACTTAAAGATAAACAGGGAGGAAAACAGACTGGAGAATCTTAGCCTTGTTACTAAGGCATTCCAAACTCTGTACACCCCTCCTGCTTTGAATCTTCATACATGTGCAAATAGCACTTGCTCTCCTTCATCCCCTCTCCCCATAAAAACAGGGGGATAGAAGATTCTTTTTTAGCAGTCTTTTCTAGGCTATTGAACAAACAGAAGCAATGGAGTGTAGCGATCCGGAGACTATCTCTAGAATCTGTAAGCCCTGTTCCGAATCCTAGCTTCACCTCTTACTAGCCTGGCAAGCTTAGAATGTCACTTAACCTTTCTGATGTTAGGTTAAGTGAAACGAATAATAGTATCTAACTCCTACTGCTGGAAGGATTAGACATAATCACATAAAGCACTTAGCACAGAGTCTGGCGCATAATAATCGCTCAGTAAATGGAATATTCAAATTATTAATAATGGAAAAAAAGATTTCTCAGCTTGATCTTTACCTATGAGATTGATTAGTGAATTATTAATCCAAACAAAATGTAAGCCCCCTCAATTACAAATATTACATTTAGGTGCAACTTCTAATCTTTTTCTAAGACGAGACAAGGCCTGACAAGGGCTTTCTACCTCCTCACATCAAGAGGAGGTAAAATGGGAAATATTATTGCTTCAGAGTTTAAGTATACACAATTGATTCTGAGGGGCTAACATTTAGTGGGAATTTACCAGGTGACAGGCACTGTTAAAAGTCCTTTAAATATGTTGATGTGTTTAATCTTCACACAGTCTTATGAAGCAGGTATCAGTACTTCCCCATTCCGCACATCACGTTCATGGAGGTTAAGTGGCTTCTTCAAGACTGGAGGGTGAATTTGGGCAGTTCCAGAGCTTATTCTTCATTTTAAACTCTCAGGAGGATTCTGAGAAGTTTTGAAAGATGGAACCTCAGACTGCCACCACGTCACATTGGGAATCCCAAAGGTCTTTGCATACCATCAGTTTCAGTCCACATATGTTTCCAGAGCCCAGTATAGAACTCAGAAAGCAGGAAGCACCAATAGAGAACCGGTGGTTGGGTGTGTGTGTGTGTGTGTGTGTGTGTGTGTGTGTGTGTGTGTGTGAGAGAGAGAGAGAGAGAGAGAGAGAGAGAGAGAGAGAGAAATAGGTGACGGAGATTAAGAGTATACTTACTGAGGTGAGCACTGAGCAATGTGCAGAATTATTGAATCACTATACTGTGCACCTAAAGCTAATATAACACTATGCATCAATTAAACTAGAACTTTAAAATTTTTAGAATTAAAAAAAGAAAGAAATCAAAAAGCACCAGAGAGCATATGCAGATCACTAAAACCAGCATGAAAGCTAGAGACTCTGAAGAGCTCTTTCCAACAACTAAACTCTAGGAATGGGAAGGCTCAGGGACAACAATACTTTCCCTACCCTGTCCAATAAGCGGGGTGTGGGTTGGGGTGGTGGTCTTGGAGTCTGAGGAATAGTGCAAACTGAGAAGGGAGAAGGGTAAGGTTTCCTCAAATCCTGAGCTAAGGATAGATTTCTCAATCATCTGGCTTTCAGGCTTTCTGTTGACCTCATCACCCCCTGCATGTGCCATCTTCCTTTTCTATTTGCTCAGGGACCCAGACTTCCAGCAAGAAGGCTCATTTTTTCCCCAGTGTGTTGAACAACAGCGTGCAAGGCAGTCAGATACTTGCCTGTAGCAGCATCTGGGTGCTATATGAAGCAAAGGAAAATAAAATCCGCATATCGGGTGTGTGAGGGGAGGATGTGGGGAGGGTGAGAGCTTCTATTGTTCAATGAATACTGCTCCAAGTAGTGGTCCCCAGGTGCAGAAGAGTGGAGTCACAGTTTAGTCTTGGCCCAGGGCACCAGGAAGAGGGAATCCATTAATGGCTGCCACAGGAGTGATTGCCCATGGCTTTTAGTTTCCTTTCACAGAGTTAATGTTTTCGGATCAGTTTTGGATTTATAGAAAAATTGCAAAGAGAGTTCCCATATAATCCACACCTGTCAATAACTTTCCTTATTATTAATGTCTTACATTAGTAAGGTCTATCCGTCAGATTAATGAACCAATACTGATAATTACTAACTAAAGTCCTCATTTGGAATTATTCCCTTGGGTTTCACCTAAAATTATTTTCCTGTTCTAGGAACCCATCTAGGATACCACACTAATGATAGTTTGGGTCATCGTGTCTTCTTATGCTCCTCTTTGCTATGACCATTTCTCAGTTTTTGCTTATTTTTGAAGAGCTTGACACTTGTCAAAAGTACTGCTCAGGAATTTTGTAGAATGCCCCTCAGTTGGGATTTGTCTGTTTTTCTCATGATTAGATGGGTGATAGGTCCTGGGAGGAAGACCACAAAGGTAAAGCGCCATTTCCATCACATTGTATCAAGGATACCTACAATCAACCTAAGCTATCACTGTTGATACAACATTGATCTTCTGGCTGAGGAAGTGTCTATCAGGTCTCTTCACTGTAAACCTTTTCTATCCTCTTCCCCTTCTCCACACTGTACTCTATGAGGAAAAAATCACTTTGTGTAGCCAATACTTAAGAGCGCAGAAGTCTGCTTCACCTCTCTGGAGGATGGGGTATGTATGTAAATTATCTGGGGTTCTGCCACACAGGATATTTGTTTCTTCTCCCCCCTTTATTAGCTCATTAAAGCATCTATTTGTATGAGTATGAACTCATGGACATTTATTTTATACTTCGGGTCATAATCCAATACTACCTTATTTTGTTGCTCAAATTGTTCCTGCCTTGGCCCTTGAGAGCTCTTTCAAGCTCCTCTACCTCCCTGACATAAACCATGATTGTTTGGTCTGAGTATTTCAATATTTTCTGGCAGCACCAGATCCTCCTGGCTCATCTTGCATATTTCCTATCCTACTTCTAGAATCAGCCATTTCAAGGTATTAGTGGGAAATGGTGTTAGAAACCAAGACCTGGATGCTAGGTGTGCTCAATACTACTGGGGTGTCATTGCTTCTGGGTCTCTTCAGCTATCATGTGTGTATGGTAACCTGTGACTATCCCACTGGTACCCTTTGTGAGTAAGAATCTGTAGAGCCCTTGGACCTCATTGGATGGGCAATGCCATCTCAATGGCAGCCTCAGAACTCTCATTTCAATCCAATCATTCATCCGCATACTGATTTATTCAGTAGTTAGTGAGTGCTTTCTAAATGCTAGGCATTTTGTTAAACAATGAAGATGCACCACCAAGTTATAGAGACAAGTGAAACAGAAGATAAGTGATGTTAGGCAAGGGGAAATACTCTAGACGTAGAAAAGGCCAGGGCAAAAATGACTGAAAACAGAGGATAGCAGAAGGCAAAACCTCTGCAATGTGCTCTGCATGTGATGAATGTTTATGAATTTACTGTTCCCCAAAGGGAGTGTAAAAGTGAAAAGAGCAAAGTCACACAACCAGGTTCTTCACTAAGACAGGAAAATCTGGGAGGACTCTGGAAAACAGCAGTGAGTCATATGGACAGTGTCTTATGAGACATGAGCCTTCCAATGTTGTTTTGATCTTCATGAACATCTGCTAATCTCATCATTGGCTTGTATGAATTTTATAGAAACCAGTGTCACAAAGAATTTGTATGTCAGTGATCAGATACCCAGGAGATACTACAGAAAACAATGAGCCAGGGACATAGAGGACCGTAAGATATAAGTCCCTCTAAATTCAAAGGAGTCATGGAGAAGTCTGTGAGCCCTTCACAAGTAATGGATTTGGGCCCAAGGACCCATCTTCCCTAACTCTCTAGGGCCAAGAAAGCTTCCTGAGGCCATCCTTGTGTCTATCCTTCTCTAAAGCTCTAAACCCTCCTAGTACAATGCCTGACATTTAGTGGGATCTTTATTACTTTGCCAATTATTACAGAAATTGAATAAATGCCTCCTTAAATCTGTCAGTAAAACACAAAGGAAGTTTAAAGAATGTATATCTAGATAGGCAAATGAGTTAATCCTCTCCAAAGCAAAGAAATACATAAATAAAGGTGTTCATAGAGCTAAAAGGGAATTTATTTGAAGATCAGATTCTCAAACGTGGCTAAAATCCAAGTGCATTTCAAATGCAGGATGGATGATAAAAGCAGCAGCATTTCTAATTGTGATTCCACGTTGGGGCAGATGATCTTTGGGGAAAATGGGGGAAAATGGAAATACTGCTCCCAGGTTTATATGAGGCAAACCTAACCTCTATCACATTAAAGAATTTACAGCTCAGTATGAAATTCTTTAAAAAGAAAAAGTTACTTAGCCAAAGCAGGCCCCCCCTGAGAAAGCAGCAGGCCAGTGGACCCACCTGACTTCCTGCAGAAAACCTGGCCTATTGAAATAATTGTTTCTCATATCCCAAAGCAAATGAACCACTCTCCTGCCTTAAATCATCCCTTTTTCTCTTTAGCCCATGACTGACTCTCTCTGTGATGCATGTTGTGTTTGCAAGCATGAAGGAAATTATATAAAAACAAATTGCTTTGTACTGTACCCTGATTGTCTGGAAATACTAAATAGACAGGGAAGGCAGCATTGCACCAACTTGCAGCTTTGTGAGTTAATGGATGGGATTGTAAAGTTTAAGTTGTTTCAATATGATGAATGCTCCTCGTTTCCAAACACATAGAATATCCGTTTTTAGGACGGTATGAATTATTTCTAAAAGTAACCAATGACTTTGCATGGTAACCCAAAGCAAAAACAAATAGATTATGTTTTCTCTTTTGTTTTTATTCCCTCCACTCACAACTCAACAACCCTGTTTCCTGGGCAGAAAAAATAAGCCTTCAGAAAATTTTCAAGCTAAAATTCTGTGGTAATCATCATTCGTAACTGATCACAGATCATCATAATCATTACACATAAACACGAAATGTTGATCATTTGTCATAAATACATTCAATCACAAATGTGATCGTTATTTCAACAGATAGGTACAAAACATTGTATTCAATACCTACTACCATTTTAGGCACAGGGACCTAGCAATGAAAGAAACAAGGGCCCTGCTTAAATAGCATTTATATCCTAGTTGAGGGGAACGAGTTAACATAGAATATGGTAGATGGTCACAGAAGCTAAGGAGAAAAATAAAGCAAAAGATATAGGGCAGGCTGTTCTGGGCCCTGAGACAGCTGCCTGCTTTTTATTGTGTAGAGTGATTGGAAAAAAACCTCTACAAACTACCAATCACACTTTACCCATCTGCAGTATTCTAGATCATTCTAATGACTCCCCTTGCCTAGTAAGCAAAGAAGTATAGTAGGAAGAAAGGTGGGTTTGGGTAAATACTGTATAATGGCCAAAATAATACATATCTGTAGTCATGTTGTGAAATAAACATGTATCTTGCAGGTATGTTGTGAAGTCATGTGTGCAAAGCATCCAGCATTTTGTAGGCTTCAAGAAATGCTAAAGTCCTCATCTTTACTCCCCTGTCTGAACTAAATAACCTTTAGTTAATATATTATAATGCTATTCAAACATGTGTGTATGCAAAAACATGGTTACATGGTTGTGTATTTATAGTAAACATGCATAAAAATATCAGCCTGTTAAGACTACATATAGGGGCGCCTGGGTGGCTCAGTCAGTTAAGCATCTGACTTCAGCTCAGGTTATGATCTTATAGTCTGTGAGTTCGAGCCCCGTGTCAGGCTCTGTGCTGAGAGCTCAGAGCCTGGAGCCTGCTTCAGATTTCTGTGTCTCCCTCTCTCTCTGCCCCTCCCCTACTCATGCTCTGTCTCTCTCTGTCTCAAAAATAATTAATGAAAAAAAATTTTAAGAGTACATATATATTTCCATGTAAGCTAACTCTGCCTCTCTAAGAAGATATCCTTCTTTTATATTATAAACTCCTGCTTCATAAATTCTTGCCAAATACTGTGATGAAGAATCAGCAGGAAAAGGCAGAGGGATAAGGTGACCTAGCAAAACTTTGTCTTGGTTCTTACAGGTCAGCTAAGTGCCCACTGTGTATGGTCTTCATTTCATGCATGTCCTTGTAAGGACCAGGTGTCACGAAACCAACTGGGAATGGAGGCAGAGTAGTATGCTGATTAAAAGCATGGGCCTCCAAGTTCTCCAGGCCCTGCTTCAAATTAATTTGTAAAATTCATTTGAATTCATTTGTAAAATAGAATTAATGCCACCTACCTCTTAGGGTTGTTAATGAGGATTAAATATGAGAATACATGAAAAATGCTTGGGTACCCATTAAGTATTCACAAAGTGTCAGTAATTAACAACAGAGAAGGAATTTAAAAAGTCACCAGGAAAGGGTGGTTTACAGCTAGACAGGTATAGATATAGACATACAGGTGTCATATTTGGCATACAAGCACCATCTTAAACAAACATTCTCTGTAAGTCATTAAAGCACATCAAAACAAGTGCTTACAGAAAAGTTGGGAAGTACATTCTTGATTACACTATGTTTTGTATGAATTCCACATTTGAGTTTTGTCTACATGCCACAAATACATTTAATCAAGTATTAATTGCATGACTCTTTTCTCGAATCTGGGATTTCTTGGAATTTTAAGGACATTGAAAAACATAGTTGAGTACAACAATATAATTAACAGTAAAGCCAGTCTTTTTATCCATTTGTTTTGTCAATAAGGGCTGCATGGTAAATTCGCCATGGAGATCTCGAGCGGTTTAGCTCACCAACTGGCCCCCAGTGCCATCCCCTGTAGAGGACAAGAACTCTATAGCTAAGAAAATAAAACTCCTTCCTATCTTATCTCCATGAACCTCTGAACCCTTTGGGTTGGAAACCTCATTAATTATTCTCTTCTATAAATATTGAAAAACAATGAATAGAAATTGTGGAGGTAGCCAAAGCTACCCTGGACGCTTGGCCCATAACTCATATTGCCCTTTTACTCATGGAAAATGCCATAGAGTTTCTGCTCAGCTCTCATTCTTTTTTTTTTTTTTTTAATTTTTTTTTTCAACGTTTTTATTTTATTTTTGGGACAGAGAGAGACAGAGCATGAACGGGGGAGGGGCAGAGAGAGAGGGAGACACAGAATCGGAAACAGGCTTCAGGCTCCGAGCCATCAGCCCAGAGCCTGACGCGGGGCTCGAACTCATGGACCGCGAGATCGTGACCTGGCTGAAGTCGGACGCTTAACCAACTGCGCCACCCAGGCGCCCCTCAGCTCTCATTCTTAATGTCAGGTTTGCTGTCCAGGGACAAAGGTGGGTTCTCAGTAAGACTATCCTTGTACTCACTGCAATTTGGGGTTGGAGTATTAAGAGTATTAGTATTATCCCATGAACCATACAAAATACTTTCCCATCCATTAATGGCATATGCCAAGAAGAGAGCTTTCCTCTAAGGTTTTCGTTTAAGGGGTTTCAACATTAGAGCTTTTAATTCATCCTCATTATTTAATTCTACGGGGTAGCTTCTCACTCATTTGATGTTTCCAAAGTACATTATTTCACTACAGTTTTCACATCTTCAAGGTTTTTGTTTTTTTCTATCTGAAACACAGAATGGATGGTAAATATGGCTTTGCACAACTTTTATCTGATAAACCTTCAAAGAGAAAATATGTCAGCATCCTTATCAGCCAAGTGAATTCCACACTAAACTCATTGGCAAGGTAGGGGATGACAAAAAGTTTTATCACTTTTGAGTCCTGAAGGGCACTTTCCTGCTTTATTCCAGCTGCTCTAAACCTGTCTGAAATTCAAGTCAAAATAAGGAAGGGCTTGGTTCAGCTTCAGAGAGAGAAAGAGAGAGAGGCTTATTTCAGATAGGAATTTGAAAGAGACACAAACAACCATGGCATAATATCAGTGATCCATGCCAACTGCTATTCTTTTCCATGAAAAAACCTACTTTAAGATCCGGATAAAATCGGGAATAAAATCTCAAGATAAGAATCCCTTTTCAAGTGCTTGATTTCCAAATACAAGCAAATCTGCCTATGCCCATCGCTACGCCCTGTGATGCACCAGACAAGTGAAATCACCTCTTCCCTGTCCTCTTTCCGACAGGATATGTGCAGGGGTACAGTGGGCCAGAGAGCTCTCCTTTGACATGAGAGAAGCACCTGCCACATACAATGTATTAACTATATTCTGGGCTCTGTAAGGGCCCTTCATTGAAGGATTTCATTTAATCCTTCAAGAACCATATGATGTTACTGATACCATCTCTTTTTAACAGATGGGCTGACCAGGCAAGAAGGAGTTAAATAACTTGGCCAGGTTTGCACAACTTCTAAATGTTGGAGCTGAAATTTAAACCTGGATAGTCTGACCCCAAGCATGCCCTATATTTCATCACAAGGCAATCTCATCTCCAACAGTGCTCAAAGCAAAGAGTGAAGACCTCAAAGCACAGAGACCAATTCATTAAGATATAACCTCACTCAGAGCACTCCCAGCTCCTCCCTGTTCACTAGCCCCAAACTTAGGATAGCTTAAATCAATCACTTGGAACAAATGGCCTGGGGTATCTCCATCCTGCTCTTTAGGCATGACCATAGGCATTTCTGCCTGCTTCCTTGCATTCCTGAGCAGGTTAGGCTGGGATGCAAACGAATCTTCTATCAAGCTTCTGTATGCTTTGCATAAGCAAATGAGTTGTTGGAGGTCACTGAGGAACTCAACAGCTCTGATTAATTCAACATTCACTCATTCTTTCAACAAACAACTACTGTTTAGTTAGAAGAATGGGCCAAGCAATTGCTGACTGACTGTGTCAATGTGGATGATTTTGAAAACTGTCACTGTGTAAGTGTGAATACATCTTAGGATATTATTTGTGCGAACCTGTATGTGAACGTAAGGATATAATATTTACTGACAGGGACATTTTGTTTCTCCTTGCTCTTTCAGATTTAGTCCCCTTCACCCAACTCCCTCTTTGCCTCATAACCAGCTAGCATCTATGCATACGCAAGAAGTTTCTACCGGACACACAGACCATTTCAGAACCTTCTTTTTTTTTTTTTTTTTTTTTCAGAACCTTCTAATTCACACCACACAGTCATAGCAAGTAACATTCTCCCTTCACAGCATCTATCATATTTATAATGAATTATTAACACAAGTATTTGTTTACCATCTATTTTCACGGATAGAATCTAAGCAACATGAGGAGGAAGACGCATGCTTATTTGTCCCTAACTGTTGTCACCTTAGCACCAAGCATAGTATTGAGGATAGAGAAAGCCCACAATAACATTAGCAGATGATGACGATGATAATGGTTGAGAATCAAATACCTACTGCTCACTGTCTACATTATTGTGACTTTACTATTTTACTATCTTCATCACATAACATTACTATTCTAGGAAACTCTTTCCCTGGACGTTAAAAATCCAAATAACCTTATTGCTCATTTCAGAACTTCTTGAGAGATCCATCAGCTTTTCAGCAGAAAGCATCAAAGAGCCTGTTCTACCACAAGACTCTTTGAACTCCTTATCCTAATATCCTCGCCTTGTTCTGTCCACCAATCCTAAACTATTGTATCATAATGCTTACCCATTCCTAAGCAAGTCCCATGTGGAAAGACCCACACTCAATACACTTCTAAAACTCAATAAATATTCTGACTTTGTGCATTCCCAAGAGGGTACTAAGACCCTGTGGAGGTAGCATGTGCTCTCCCTTAATTCAGTAAGCAGTAAACTCAGCCGCGTCTTATCAAGAGGTTGTTCTGGTGATATATGGGAGAAGCCAGCATTTGACATGATTAATATCAACAGTCTCAAGACAAGCCTTAGTTATGGAGTTATTTCAGCTCTCTGCTCAAAAACCATACCCTCAGAAAGGCTTCCCCTGACACTATCCAGTCATGATCTTAAATGGTACCTTGTGGCCCCTTCTATACTCTCACCCTAATTTCTTGTTCTGCAAAGCCCTTATCACTATTTGGCACTATAATAAATATGCACTTGTTCATTTGTTGTATTCTGATTCCTCTTCAAGACTGTAAGCTCCACGAGGGTGGGGACTCAGTTTTGTTCTCCAGTGTGTCCTCACTCCTGGGATTATGTCTGCCTCATCACCGGGACTCAGAGAGTGTGACGAGGCTGTTGAAAGCTGCTTTTCTGAGTCCATTTAAGGGGAAGGGGGCATGGAAGGAGGCAAATAGGTGAATACTTCACATGTCTATAGTGTCATTTTTTAAAATCTCATTTTCTCAGTACCATACCTTAATGTTGGCATGTTTTGTTACCATTTTACAGATGAAAACTTGAGGCCCAGAAAGATTGCTTAAGATCAAGAAGTGCCTGCCCTAGAAACAGACCCTCCAATGACGGTTTCCAGATTCCAATGAGGGTCACCACTCTCTGGCACTGGGTACAGGTCATGGACTCAGGAATGACTTTTCTTTTCACAGCACTCAGGGGTGCCCAGGAAAGGTCATCCCTCTAAGATTAAAAATAGAGTGTGCCCAGCTGACATTCATGAGAGCAAGAGATGGGCTGACAACCTTTGGCAATTTACACCAGAAGAAGCATCTTTAATTCTCAGGGGGTTATGATTCTTCAGCATGAAGACGAAGTCCACGTTTGGAGTAATCCTCAATCCAAAGAGAATCTTAAGCATGGAAAACAGAATTCATCCCCTGAAATGATGGAGAAAGATGGCTGATCCAAATCATGAGAGGAGTTCTGCTTTGAAATGTAGTATTAGAGGTTTGACATGCCTCTAAAAAAATAGGTATCACATCAAAAAGTATTTTTTTTAAACAAGCTTACATTCTATAGGCAGCATGGAAGCAATGAGTGCCTTTCTTTGGCAAAGATAACCCATAAGGGATGAAAGGAAGGAAAGAAAAAGAGGATGAGAAATATGTTTCATTTCAGGAGAGATAACCGGAGACCGAATTATCCAGATAATTATCTCAATCCCCACTTTAGTTCTTCTGTGTGGAAAGAGCTTCACTGAAGACCAACTTGCTTTAACAACCACTGAGCATAATTTAGGGGGAAAAAAATCTACTAATGACCCTCCATTCAGAAGGTTTTAGATGGAGCAGTGGGTGGCATATTTAAATGATAATGAAATACCACCAGGCTAGGGGAAGACACAGATTACCTAATAGGCAGAATTTTCTCCATTAATAATGACTTTTAGAGTAAGAATGTCAGACATTGAGAATGAGAAGGAAAAGCCTTTTTCTTTTTCCCCCGAATTGCTGATGAGATGATCTTTTGTGAAATGAACAGAGTGGACAACGGATAAGAGACCTCAAAATAGACTGAGACTCATTCTCCCACCTTCCCACTGGAAAATGTCACTTTTCCATTTTGATGGATTTTAAAGTGAAATCCTTATCAGGTAGAAATCACTATCAGATGTGGTTTTGCATCAAAACCAACTGTGGTGTTCTCCCAAAGGGAAAGGCAAACTCTAGGAGAATTATAAAGCTACAAAAGTTTGCACATGTTCTGTATTCAAAGCACCTGATTTCATCAGATTTCTCATTAGAAACAAGTGTCCCCATCAATGCAGGATAAAGCAGTCCTCTCACACCGAATGAATACAAAATGTCAAGGTGATTAGCATAGACTAGTCCATGAGTAGAAACAGCCCTGATAAGGTTCCTATCGCCAAATTGGAAGATATGCACAGGAGAGATTTATCAAATACCAAACACATCTCTCAAAAGCATTTGAAAGAATAAATGTTATATTTGGAAGAAATACATGGGGCTATGCATTGTGAAGCCCAGGCGTGTATACCTAACACCCTACTGGACAATGTGTCTGATGCCACTCAGCAAAGACAAGCTGAATTCATTATCTCCTCCACAGCAATGTCTTCAAACACCCCTCCTACAGTGAGCGCTCATCTTCATTTAAATATAAAACAAAACATGGAAAAACATGGGAATTCCTCATTTTCCCTTATTCTTTATCTCTAATGCATGGCAATTCTTGTGGAATATTGGCAGAATTCATTTGCATATGTCCATTTCCACCATCGTGCCACCTTTCTCCAGACCATCAACATCTTCACCTGCAGCACTATGACAAATTCCCAGCAGGTCCCCCCATGGATAGCTTGCTCCCCCTCCCCACAGTGGAAATAGGCCACCATCACTCAACTGCAAATAAAGGTTTTGATGGTTTTCCAAGTCCTCTTCAAACCTAGCACAATATGCCCTGTGGTAAGCAAAATAATGCACAGCCCCCCAAAGGTGTCCACATCCTAATTCCTGGAACCTGTGAATATTTTATGTTTCATGGCAAAGGGGATTAAGGTTGCTAATCAGCTGACTTCAAGATAAGGAGATTATTTTGGGGGCAACTGGGTGGCTCAGTCTGTTGAGCATTCAACTTGTGATTTCAGTTCAGGTCATGACCCAGGATCCTGGAATCCACCCCCTCATCAGTCTCTCCACTGAGTGTGAACCTCCTTAAGATTCTTTCTCTCTCTCCCTCTGCCCCTCTCCCTGGCTCATTAAGTAAATAAATAAGCAATCACATACATACATACATACATACAGGAAATTATTCTGAATTATCTAGGTGAGTTCAATGTAATTGTAAGACTCCTTAAAAATTGAAGAGAGAGGCATAAGAAGAATCAGTGTCGGAGTAATTTTATGTGAAAAAGATTCAACCCACCATTGCTGGCTTTACACATGGAAGAGGGCCAGGAGCCAAAGAATACAGGCAGCCTCTAGCAGCTAGAACACAGCCTGACAGGCACCTTGATTTCAGCCCACTGAGACCCATTTCTATTTCTGACCTCCAGAACTGTAAGATAATAAATGCATGTTATGTGAAGCCCTTGTGTTTGTGATAATTGGTTTCATCAGCAGTAGGAAGCTAATACATGCCCTCCCTAAAAGGCCCTAAAGAAGGTGGACGTTCCTCAGCTGCAACTTGATTTTGTACCACTTTCTGTCTACTCCTTGCCTTCTTTCCTTCTGGATTTTCTCATGGTTGTTCTGCCGCACATCCCACAAAGATGCTGCTCATTCTCCCTTGAATGCCCCTCTTTCTTGACGTGCTCCTGCTCATAATTTAGGTCATGAGTTAGGTTAGGACCTATAACTTCCATCACATTGGTTAGCACTTCTTTGAGTCAGGTGGAATTGAATCACCCTAACTTATATAGTTTTAGAATGAAAGTCCCACCTCTCAAGAAACCCTCCTTCTGGGAAATTTGGGATATCTGGTCACCCTCTCAAGTCTGCCTTCTAGAAGCACAGGACCTGGCACAGAGGAGGCACTTAATAAAACATTAAGGAATAAACGGATTTAATTTTTCCATAGTCTTTTCCTGCACACACACACATTTCTAGTTATATTCCCCTCTACTCCTGACGCTTCTATCTAATCAGATAAATTGGCCCCAGGCTCCTACATAAGCAGGTATTACCCCATTCTGTGACCATGCCAGTGTGTCAGAGCTATGGCCCCACACACCATCCTTCCCAGTTGATCTTCCTTCTTCCTCCTGTTAAGTTGTGAGAATTAGTTCTTGACTCAATCATTCAATGAAGCAAATCTTTATTGTGTACCTACCTCAAAATCAAATGTTAAATGTTTTCTAATAATTTTCTATATGGTTGGAAATGTTCTGTGCTCTCAAAAATAAACATAAATGACAGTAATGGACACCATCTTTGAAAAGTTAGTTCTTTGGAGAAGAATTAATGTTGTCAGGTCTCTTGGGTTCTATCTTGTCTTGAAAGAGGAATAAAACTGGAATTACATAGCTAGGTATTATCTATTGGGAATTTTTAACCTTGAAAGTATTCTTTAGAGGGGCGCCTGGGTGGCTTGGTCGTTTAAGCGTTCGACTTCGGCTCAGGTCATGATCTCACGGTCCGTGAGTTCGAGCCCCACGTCGGGCTCTGTGCTGGCAGCTCAGAGCCTGGAGCCTGTTTCAGATTCTGTGTCTCCCTCTCTCTCTGCCCCTCCCCTGTTCCTGCTCTGTCTCTCTCTGTCTCAAAAATAAATAAACGTTAAAAAAATAAATAAATAAATAAAAATAAAAAAAAAAAAAGAAAGTATTCTTTAGAAAATGCAAGAACTTAAATTTCATCCAGTAACCAAGTTTACCAAACTTTTGGTCCCAACGTTCATTGTATGAGAATTAGTCTTTGTTTTATTTGCATGAGGCTATAGTTTTCAAACATTAATATTAATAAAAATCATGCTATGTGCCTGTTAAAAATTCAGATTCCTACCTAGGCAGACCTCTGCACTTTTTGTTTTGGGATCTATAATATGATTTTCTAGTACATAGTTTCAGGGATTGCCATGGACAGTACCTTAATAAACTTTAAAGGATGGTAAGATGCCAAGGTAATAACATGGTATAAAAAAATAGGTAATTTTGATAACATCTCTTTAAAATCTCATAGTTACACAAACACTAATTTGAAAAGATATATGCACTCCTATGTTTACTGTATTATTTAAAACAGTCAAGATATGGAAGCAAACTAAGAGTTCATCAATAGATGAATGGATAAGGAAGGTATGATATGTGTGTGTATGTATATGTATGTATATATATGTGTGTGTATACATACATATATACATGTATGTGCATATATATACACATATATAAATATATACATATACATATACACACACATACACACACACACACACAGTGGAATGTTATGCGGCTATTAAAAAGGATGAGATCTTGCCATTTGTGACAATATGGATGGACCTAGAGGGTATTATGCTAAGTGAAATAAATGAAAGAAAAATATCATATAATTTCACATGTATTGGAGTGGGAAGGCATTCAAATGAGGGGTTGGAGATAATACGATTTTCATGAAATATTACGTTTCATAGCAAATGAAGAAATTCTGTTATTGTCACTGATAGATAATAGAACCCAAAGGTATCAGATATATAGAATATATACTTTTTGGATAAAAAATGTCTAGTGTTGGGATGCCTGGGTGGCTCAGTCAGTTAAGCATCTGACTTCGGCTCGGGTCATGATCTCACAATTTGTGGGTTGGAGTCCTGCATCAGGTTCTGTGCTGACAGCTCAGAGCCTGGAGCCTGCTTCGGATTCTGTGTCTTCCTCTCTCTGACCCTCCCCAGCTTGCACTCTGTCTCTCTCTGTCTCTCAAAAATAAATAAACGTTAAAAAAATTTATTTTAAATGTCTAGTGTTGCCCATACCTCATAGAGCAAAAAAAAAAAAAAAAAACAACCCCAAAAGTGTAAGAATCAAAATCTTGTTTTGCTAACAAATTAGAAAATGCTACCCATGTAAGTAGTTGGCATGAATGGGAACATAAGTGCACCGTGCCTTCCTTATATGTACTAGCTGGTACCCAAGAAATGTTGGCCTCCCATGGAGACATAAAAGATATGTCTGTAGGGTTACTCAAAAACAGGATGCTTCCTCTGTGTTGTTCTCTGCTATTGTTACTTTGAAACACTTTTATAAAGAGATGGTCTTGCAAAGAGGCATGGTACGAAATGATTGTTTACTCCTCCCTATGACATTTATTAGAGGAAAAAGAGAAACAATAAACGGCACTGGCTGCTTTACAGCATGTGTCCCTTTAGCCTACACATCTGCCTCTGCTTGACTGCAGGCAGGAAAGTAGTGTCTGGTAAGTACTCTGCTTATAGACTTATCTCTGAGTCACTTGTTTTCACCAATTCACATACTTCAACTCCTTTATGATCTTGACTCTCTTGGCCCACAACACGCATTTATATCCTCATTCTATCATTTGCTCACATTTTGGGTTTGCTTCAGGTTGGATGACCCTGGTACACAATCTTGACTTTTCAAAAAAATGGCAGTGGTTCATATCCCTCACCCTAGATCCACTTCTCAGAAACCATCCCTGTCGGGAGGGCAGAGTAAGAACAACACTTGGCATCAGCATCAGGGTCATCCTTCCTTGGTATTTTGGAGAGCAAGAGAAAGGGATATCAATACGCCAGAGGGTTCAGAACATATGTAAATATAAAGCATTTCTAGAATATCCCCAAGGAAAGAAATTGTTGAGTAATAAGAAAGGCTCTCAACTTTTTAGGTTTCAAAACAAAGTGGGTCAGATTGAAAACTGCTCTTTTCAATGCAATCTTCAGGTCTTTTAGGATAGGGATTTTGTTGTAAGCTGCACTTCATCGTAAATGAAAACTAGAGCAGGGATTTGCACATAGCAGACTTTCAATAAATGATATTTATTGAATCTGATATTTATCAAATATGGTATAAATGACTAGGCTCCGAGAAACTTTGAAATAATTCATTATAGATCATTTTCACTCCCAGGCTAAAGGACTTCCACATTCTCTTTGACTTTCTCTTGTAGCTACACATCTGGTCTTGCAAATATTGCTACCCTATATTTGCATGGTATGTTCTGTTGTGAAAACTTGCCACATGTACCATGTCATTTGATTTTCAGATGACAGATCTTTAAAGATTCTTAGAGCTCTCATAGCTGAGAAGACTGAGGCTGAGGGAAGTTTGATATTGGCAAAGATCTTACAGAGAGTGTATGATGAGGTGGGATTTGAAGCACCATTGGTAATAAATCCAGTCCTCTGTGCAGCATGTCACGATGCACTTCTTCAGGTATCATTTGGAACATCTAATCTAGCTCTGATACTTACTACCTGTGGGTCTTGACTTCTCTGAGTCACAATGTCCTCATATTCAAATAGGACTAGGTATACATAACAGTTATTGAGACTTCTGATTTGTTGATCCATTTTCCAGATGAGAAAACCAAAGCTCAGGAGGTCAAGAAGCTGCCAACTGTCAGGGGCTGGCTTCAAAGATGGTGGCTTGATTCTATGTTCATCAGCTCCCATCCCCTGGTTCACTGCTTCTCTTACCCACCACTTATGCTTATTGTACACCTGGAAAGCCAATCAATGCACATGTAGTAATGATAGATATATAAAATATTGGAAAGCGGTTTACATATTTTTATGACATAGTTTTCATTTTTATTTATTTTCATTTGTTCTATATTTTTACAACGATTAATAGGGTTGGTTAAGGAAACGTTGCTCTCCCCAGGTACATTACCAAGAGCACATCTCTACAACTTCCTCCCTCTGCTGGCTCTCTTCTCTGATAAAGCATCTGCTTAGACAGATGCATGAAAGATACAGCAGCACACAGTGCCAAAATCTTCCACCTGGGGCTCATACAAATTCAAAAATGAGAAGACCAACCTCAAAGCCATTGTATTCCATTCTGAGTTGCCTTGCCCTAAAATTAATGGAACCAAGAGTCCCAGTATGCCCTGTGTGTTTAAAAGTGTAATCTGTAGCAGAACCCAATAGCATAAATTGATTACATCCCATCAAATAGTATTCCCTAAGCAATTTTTCCTGCAATTAAACCACTGTGTTGAAAAAGAATTTGGTTAGAAATACTAATGGGTATCCCCAACTGAAATGTAACCTTACTCCTGAGACTCTAGGATGGCACTCCTCCCCTCTTGCCTGACAGTACTGTGAAACAAAATCGTCTTAATATTATTCACCTGGTCAAGTAGACACAGTCTCCAGAAGCACATAGCTTCCCCTTTCTGACCACAAGGTAAAGTATTGTCCTGTCTAGAGAATAGTAAGACTTGGCACAGGTGCTACCACCACTCCTCCATTCCTATACCCCTGGAAGACATTGCTAATCAATCACAGTGCTTTCCTGCTGAGCTCATATGCAATCTTCTCAACAAAACAACAGGGAGCCTTTACTAATCCGAAATGGCAAGCAAGAAAAATATATTTGCCTGCCCTCTATCTAGAGTTTTACTTCACCGAGCTTAGACAAAACACTCCCTATGACCCAGTCCACACACAGAGATTCAAGGGTGCCTAAATCCATGGGATGTTGAGTCTTATTTATCAGTATATAATGACCATTCTGGTATCTTCAGTTGACTTTTAATAAAACTACTTTTCTTATAGCCAACCAATGTCCTTATCTTTCTCAGCACCACTAGCCAATGTTTCTCAATAACCTTATATAGTATTACTTGGATTTCCTCTCCAAGTTCTTACTTCCTTCTTTAATCAAGGCAAATGTATTCAGCCGGTAAAATCTATCTCTAGAAAAATCCTTCTGAGTCTAACCATTCCATTTCCTACTTGCCCACTCTAAAAATAAAGTAATTTTAATTCATTTTAATTGTTCTAAAGCCCTCAGGGTATTAAGTAGCTATGTCCTTTTTAAGGGTTAGCATAAGGTGGCTTTCTTTTATTTCTCCAGCAAATGAGGAAGTAGAAAACCATCTAGTGATATGAAAAATCACTTTTCTATTAACTGATAAATAACAAAACTATATGTAGTATTATTTTAGAAATTAGTATTATTTTAGAAAATAAAACAGTATTATTTTAGAAATTATTATTTTAGAAAAACCAGAGATTTCTAAGTATAGTATTATTAGAAAAACTAGAGGTTTCTAAGTACTCATTTATGTTTTAAAAACCAAGTTATAATGCCTATGAGATATAAATTTAAGTATGTGTCACCTTAAACTTAATGAAATTGTTAAAAAGCAAAATTCAGGTGAACACATTTGATTTTTTAATTTAAAAAAAAATTTTTTTTTAATTTTTTAAATTTTATTTTTTTGAGACAGAGAGAGGCAGAGCATGAATGGGGGAGGGTCACAGAGAGAGGGAGACACAGAATCCAAAGCAGGCTCCAGGCTCTGAGCTGTCAGCACAGAGCCCGACGCGGGGCTTGAACTCATGGACCATGAGATGATGACCTGAGCTGAAGTCAGACGCTTAACCGACTGAGCCACCCAGGCGCCCCTGATTTTTTTAATTTTAAAATTTTTTTTATGTTTATTTATCTCTGAGAGAGAGAGAGAAAGACAGACAGACTGAGAGTGGGGATAAGTAGAGAGAGAGAGGGAGACACCAGAGCAGAGAGAGAGAGAGAGAGAGGGAGAGAGAGAGAGAATCTGAAGCAGGCTCCAGGCTCTGAGCTATCAGCACAGAGCCCAATGTGGGGCTCGAACTCAAGGACCACAAAACCATGACCTGAGCCGAAGCTGGATGCTCAACCAACTGAGCCACCTAGGCATCCTTGAACACATTTTAAAGATCTTACTGGCTTTATTCAACAATTCATGAATTGGGCAGTCTGCAATGTAGCAGATAGAAAGGAGCTCTGAGGAGCTATTAAAAACGAAAGACTTTTACAGGCTGACAGAAGGAAACTGGAACAAGGAAGTTAAAATATGCAAAGAAGGCAAGGTTATGGCAAGGTTGCTTTCCTTTGGGGATGGCAGGGTCTATCAGGCAGAGGACCCAACTGTTGCTACTCAGGTGATTCCCAATTGACTGGCTTAGGATTCCACTTCTGGGAGAGCTGAAGCTATAATTAAGTCTCCATTTGGTGAGGTAGGGTTTAGAGTAAGTAACTCCACTTGGGGAATGTTGAGGTGGTTTTTAACACGACATAAAAAAAATATCTGTATCTCTTTCTGATGTTTTTAATTCAATTTTAAGAGTTTTCAGATGGGTAGGAAATGACTGAACCATTCCATGAAAATGACTCTGAAAAATCAAAACTGAAAAATTATGAAAAATTAGATATATGATATAAAAGACTGCGAGCCAAGAGAGAAATTATGATGGTAAAGAGGGAGATTAACAAAAAGACAGTGAATAAAAAACAGACTAGAAATGGAGAAATCTTAAGACAAAACAAACCAACAAATGAGAAGTGTTAGATGCAGAAAACAGCTTACCACAACATACAAGAACATACCCTAGGAAAGAGATGTTAGAATCTTGAGAATATCAACGCATGGCATTGGGATCAATAATGAAATACACTGAATACTTTTAGCATGGTTTCAAATGACACTAATATCTACTAAGATGATCCATGCTTGGTAAGATGCAGCTAATATACTGACTTGCATATGTTCTCCAATTGTATAGAAAGAAGTGGGCATATGTTTTCCAACAATGATATACTGTTCCAGTCCATTACATGCTTTATGCTGACTTACTCTTCTCGGAACATCTGGAATGTTCCATTTAATTCACCAAAATAGTATAGTGTAGAGCATTTTCTGCAGCTACCATCCAGCCCCAACACCACCAATGCAGCTCTGAGAAGCCCTGACCAGCATCCGTGTGTGGGTGCACTCACATGTGTGCATGTGCATATATGAAGACGGAATGGCAATCTATGCTGTGATAGACATTTTATAAAGGAGAGAACTGATGTTCAGAGAGGTTAAGTAAATTAAGCGTAGTCACAGAGTCACTAATGTGTTTTACATTCAATGTTATTCCTGCTGTCCCTAAGAGCATTGCCTATTAATGTAGCTTACAATTGCTACTCAGTCTTTCTAATATACGCTTGAAGCATTCATATGTTCTGAAATCTGGACTTCCCACGGAGAGTGTAAAACCTTATTTATGTCTTGCAATTATTTACCCCCTTTCGTTTGGCTAAAATGCCTCACACAGTGACAGGTACGTAAGAAGCACTTAGTAAATGCACGTTGATTGAATTTAGCTTTTCCCGCCTTATATGTTGCATGAAAGTCTCCTAATATGGCTTTCATTTTCATAGCTATTGATTCAATTATTCTTCCTTAAATCTTAAACGAAGCAGGCCACCCCAGCTCCCAGGCATCCACAAATTAGTGGTGTCTTCATTTGTCTTCCATTTACATCTAACTAAACTAATTATTTTCCTGTTACCTCACACCCCATTGGTGTTACACAAACCGCTGAGATGGCCCCATCTCCTGCAGGCATCACTCGTATCTTTTCAGCAGCCAGTTGTAACACGGGTGACAGAACTATTAAAAATGTCAGACTTCAATGCATGAAAACTTATGTAAAAGCAAACGGTGTCATCTGAGGTAAAACTGGTGACAGCAGCATAGGGGAATGCAAAAGCCAACAGGACTACCTCCAAGCAAACTTTCACAGGGGAAGAAGAAACAACTCAGCCATTCCTAGGACAAAAAAGAAAAACAAAACAAAAAACAAAAACAAAACAAAACCACCTTCATGATTTCTGCAGAACTTAGTGATGGCCACTGATACAGTAAAGAATTGAGCAAATGACTGGATTTTACACAATGTTGAAGAGATGGTGATGATGATGATGGTGGATGATATGATAGGTGGGTCAGTGGATGGATGGATGGATGGAGACACAGATAAGATCCTTGAACTTTTTTCCATCCCCATACTTACAATCCCATGTCAAGCCAATATCATCCCGCCTTCCCAGACTACTTCAATACAGCTCTTAACTGTTCTTGCTTCCACTTGGCCTGCATCCAAACCTTCTTCAGTATAATAGCTAGAGTAATACTTCTAAAAACATAAATATAATCACGGTTCTTATTTTTTTCTGATCCTTTGATGGTTTCCCATGGCACTTGTGGTAAAATCTAAAATCTGCCCTCTGATGAATATCTCTCCCTGTCAGCTCTTTTAACACTGTTCCAGCACTCTGCTCTAACCACACCTTCTTTTTCTTCTTCATAAGCCCCAAATGTCTTGCCACAGCCCAGAGACTCTTCCCTAGAATTTCCCAACTTTAATAGCAATTCTTTGATCACCCAGATCAAATTACTATACTCTGTACGACTCTCATAGCGCGCTGTTTATGTCACAGTACTGCCTACGATTTATAATTATACATTTATTCGCGAAACTGTCAGAGAATTTAAGCCCATGGGCTTGGGCAACTTGGTTGTTGTCTTGTTTCCCACTGTGTCCCCAGCAGCTAGAACCACGCCTGGCAAAGAAGAGCATTTCTTGTGTGTGTGTTGAGTGAAGGAAAGCCTCAGCCACCTGCTTGATACGGCGAGAGAGCAATTCCTACAGAAAAGGTACGAGGAAGAGAGTCACAGGAATGGTAGGCCAGGTCTGATTCCTCACCTGTGACGACATCCCTGATCAAAACTCTCGCAGGGGGAATAGAGGGCTTGACAAGTACTGCCGATGACTTTGAGCTCAGCACAGTGAGGGTTGGTGCAGGTGTGGCACCTGCAGGCTCTTCAAACATGTGCAGAGTGTGCCTTCGAAAAGAAGCTTGCAATCTGTGCCAGCCAGCACCATGCAGTGGCAGGACCATGTGCTCGGAATAATAAGGTCTTTTTTTTTTTTTTTTTTTACTCTAGACTGAAATAGTTACAATCCTTTTATTACCCCATCTCCAAAATTCCTTATTAAAATATGTATTAAAATTAATGTGAAAACTCACATATATATGTAGACACACACACACACATATATATATTATATAATGTATATATCTCAAAGGCACAATTCAGTCCTTTGCCTGTTAGTCCTTCATCTGTGCTTTTTGTTTTATTTCTCAGGATGAAACTTCAGATAAAGCCCACTGAAAACCTTGAGGGAATGTCAAACGATCATGAGGCTACAGGCATGTTGAGCATCAGGAAACTCAGGGCTGTGGCTCTCAGTGACCCTCCACTTTGCCTGTACTAACAAGAATCTTGTGTGATACACAGTCCCTGGTAACCACGGAGAATGTTGCAGTCTTTCTTGCATAGAGAAGAGAACGTGGCATGAGAACTCTCTGGAATTGTTTCTCCTTATTCGTACCAGTCATCCATTTAATCTACTTTTTAGAGAAGTAAACTTATAAAGACAAGCTAGACATTAGAGGCGATTTTTAGACATCACCCTCCGCAAATCCCTGTGAAGCCAAAATTCCTTGCCGCTATTTCCTTGATGAAACGTACAGTCCCATGGGCACTTCTGACCCAGGGTCAGGCATACAGAAAGAGGTCAGTGCAGTAGTCAGAGGTGTGGACCCTACAGCAGAAACCCAGCTCCAAGTCTTACAAGTCATCTGATTCTGAGCAATCCACACAAGGGCCAGCTTTCCCATCTGTAAGACAGCAGTAATTAGCAAGACCTATCTTACTAGGTCATTGTGAGGATAAAACGAGGAAATGCACGCAAAATGCTTAGCCCATGGCCAGGCCCATGAGCAGATTTCCAACACATGAGCAGTTTATCTTCAGAACTGCAGAGGACAACACCTGTTTTCCACTGCATGGTCTTAGGCAGGCACTCAGCACTTCCCAGAACTTCCATTAAAAGCTCACTCTTGAAAACATTTTAACAGTTTTGAAGGAAGAGGTTAATTTTATTCTTGTGGGGATAGGGGTGTGGGGCAGAGAGAGGGGTTAAGTTACAACAAGGCAAGAGGGCTTCAAACTGAACTGTAGTAACAGCTTCCTTTCTATTGAACTGTAGAACCGAGCTTCCTCTGGGTCCCCGCCCTTCACACAGCTACCATCAGGCTGGATCTTTATGCTTACTCCCTCTCCTCTCTTCTTCCCCACCAGAAGCAGAACAAGGTCTTCTCTAACTAAAACGGAGCATTACTTTTGCTACTACCTTTTGCTGAATCAATCACTGCCAAAGTTATGTTCTCAGAGTCCCACTTTCCACCCCAAAGGGCTTTTCCCAAAAACAACCCTCCGCCTGCAAAAAGGAGGGTTTTTCTTTTCTTTTTTTAAATCTTTACAAGAAACCTGTGGGTTGCCATGGTCATCTTCATTACGGAACAGGAAATTGGGGCTGGGAAAGGTTAAGTAAATTTCCCAAGTTTGCAGAAGTGGTAAAAAGGGAGCCAAGATTTGAATCTCTCTTTGTTTGTCTTAATGTCTTGTGCTTTTCTAAGACCCCAGCTTCCTTTATCATGATCTCAATGAACTACTAGCTGTGACCCACTGGATTTATTGGGCACACGGCCCAAAGACTCGCAGCTTATTTGTTTTAGCAGTGCACAACGTTTGTGAACTTCTGCCAAAAAATTTTTCAATGTGTACTGGAATGGATGGTCCATAAAAATAGACTGATTAACAAGTTCTTATACCTGAATTTATGGGTAAAACAATGGTATCTAAGACTTGAGAGCCAGCAGACACCTGATTTCCAAACTCACAAAACTCTTGTCAAGAAATAGCATCAAAGAGAGAGATACCAGAACTCCACTGGTTTCAGAAAGAAGGTCTTGTGCCAAAATCCATGGATTCTGAAGTTCCTTCTTCCTCAAGGCTTTAACAGTTCACAGAGCAATTATTTTTGTAATCTGGCTTCTCCCTCTATTCTGTGAGTTCCTTGAAGGTAAAGAGTCTGTGTGATTCAAATTTCTAACCCCAATTAGTCTGAATCCTCATTCTAGGCAACTAAAACATAGGCGGCTAAGAGGAGAAAGCCCAAAAGACAAAGGCTATAAATCAACACAGTCCATTTTGAAAAGCGATTTGGCGATACGCATCCAAAGTCATAAAGATGCTTATATCCTTTGACTGTACAATTCCTCTCAGGGGTATTTATCTTTAGTAAGTTACCCTAAGGAACAAAACTCTACAGATCCTGAGTGATTAACTCTGGTAATAATGGTGTTAGTGAAAAGAGCAGAAATGTCCTAGATATTCCATAGTAAAGGAGCAAGACATCACCCTGATGATACACTGTATAGCCCTTAGAATTATGATCGTAGGGAATGTTAGAGCAAGATTAAAAAAAGAAAGCCCAAGCTAAAACTCAAGGGAAGAAATTATAACAGAAATGATAACACCAAATCACAAGCCCATGATGACGACAGCTTTGGAGCACATATCTGGAGAAGGATTACGTGGAAATGTGGGAAAAGGATTAAACCAGCCTCAGGGCAGTAGCACATGCTAGAACAGTTCAGGCACAGGTAAACCTTGTTTCCTCAATGTCTTTAGAGGAGAGTTTGGATTCTGTTCTAAAATGAAAGGCGGGCACTTGGAGCAGAGCCCTGGGTGAGGGAGCACAGCTTTGCATGCAAGACATGGAGATTCCCCTTCCTGAGCCAGACCCGCACCGGCTGTAGCGTGCGATTACGCTCTCAGACCATCTGCTCAGGGGCTGTGAAGGCAGCCGTGTGTCCTCCTGCCTGGACGCCAGGAGGACACCGATCACTAGTCAATCTGCTTGAAATTGCCTCCGATGATTAGTGTGTAATGACTCAGGTAGGTCACGGCCAGGGACGTTTCTGTTATTAATGCATTAGCAGCTGTAAATGGGCATTGATTCTGCACAGAGTGCAGGTTTATGGACTTGGTGGGGAGAGTCTGGCCCTGTGGAGTGTAAATGGTCATTGCTGGGGGAGGAAGCACCCCACAAGGGCACTGTACTTTAGGGAAGGGTAAGGAAGGCCAGCCAGCTCTGAGAGGAAAACCCTGACCTGAGAATATGGAGAAGAATTTACATGTGAGAGGGATGACTCTTGGACCTCTCCTACATCTGAGATGGGTCTGATCATATATCCTTGGATTCTGAGCCCAACATATACTTCTGTCTATGACTGGCTAATCCATGATAACCAACACAGCTTGGGTTGTTTTATTTACTTTAAATTTTATTTTATAACTTTACCATAAATTTGGGGCCCCATTCATTTTAACGTCCTCACTCTCAGCAAAGATTCAACATGATAATTTATTCAAACTTACTTGTAAGTGAACGAATGAATGATAACGTTACCAGGGTAAGGATGTTAACTTAAATATCAATGTCATGGCACCCTGAGCTGGAACGTTCCACAATACAGTTTTTCAAGATAATTTATCCTTCTTAAATACAGACACTGAAGTCCAATGAGTGACTGAATTCACCAAAGCTCATGCATACACAGGCAGCCCAGCAGAAGATTATTTCTCAGTTATGTAATTGCTCTGAATAGTTCTCATTGTTACCATTTATTTACCTCTGACTGTATGCCCAGCACACAGTTGGGGTTGGCACTTTCTGAGGCAAGAATCTTCATCTGTGAAAATAACTGCCTGAATTCTAAAGAAATTAGCCACATGCTTAAAAAAAATATATTCCGGCTGTCAGCACTAGGAGAAAGTTTATCTTTTTTTCTGTGGAGCTTCTAAAAAGAAATCTGTAGCATCCTTCATTTAGAAAAACCAAATTCCTTGTTTCTATAACTTATTAACCAGCCATTCTTGTTTTTATTTGTCCTTTGCAATTTCCAGCTGTTGCTACAGGTTCACTAGTGTCTCAGATGAACAACCTCACATTACAGTGCAGGGTAGAAACAGCAAGTAGATCTAATCTTTAGCTTAAGTGAAGGGATTTAGCAGAAACCCCAAGTCATTGTTTTGTTGTTCTCCTTAGGTCATTCTATTGGGAAGTGATGAATTATCAGGGTGAAGAGAGATTTCAACTCTTAGGTGCTCCAGCAGAAGAGGCCACAAGCAGATGTGCTTTCATTCCTTTCACCCTATAATGCAACCAACGGATGTGGATCAAACCGTATCAACGTCAGTTTATTATACTCACTTTCTTGTCCAGAAGACAATATGTTCATTTTTGCCCACTGATTGGGGGCTGGGAGGAGCCACTGCTGGCCATAACTCATCACTCTCTGCCTGGCTCAGATACTTCCCTTCAATCTTCTCCCCTGTGGCCTCCTTTCTGTCTTTCTTGTTTATTCACTAAATTCCAAGTCGGAAGGGGTCTTAGTTATACACTATTCCAGTTAAATTCCTTACTGTTATTATGATTATTTAACGAAGAAAGCTAAGTCAGATTGGTCAATGTGTTAAGGATCACGTGGTCACTCCAAAAAGGGGCGCCTGGGTGGCTCAGCTGGTTAAGCATGCAACTTCAGCTCAGGTCATGATCTCATGGCTCCTGGGTTGCGCCCCACGCGGACACCCATGCTGTCACCCACACTGACAGTATGGAGCCTGCTTGGGATTCTCTCTGTCTCTCTCTCTCTGCTCCTCCCCCACTTCAAAATAAATAAATAAACTTTTAAAGAAAGGATCACGTGGTCATAAAGTCAGGCCATTAGCCTGACTCTTGATTTTTCAAAGATTGATCTAGATTGGAAAGTACGGTAAGGGAGGACTGTGAGGGGTTATGGACGACAAAAGAATGGTTTCAAAATGCAAAAAGTGATCATCTTTCACAGCAATAATCGATGCAACTCAAGAAATCATTGTCTCAGGGCTCCTGGGTGGCTCAGTCAGTTAAGCGTCTGACTTTGGCTCATGATCTCATGGTTTGTGGGTTCAAGCCCCCCATCGGGCTCTGTGCTGACAGTGCAGAGCCTGCTTTGGGATTCTCTCTTTCTTTCCCTCTGCCTCTCCCCTACTCGCTCACACTCTGTCTCTGAAAATAAATAAACTAAAAAAGAAAAAGAATTAATTCTTTGTCTATGTGCACTTGCCACTTTTGCGGGTGTCAGGGATAGAGTGGTAAGCAAGACAGAGACACATCATGCCTTCAGAGATCCTCTAGTACAAGTGGAGGAGGCAGGAAATGCAGAAGCAATAAATACAATAATTAGAGCATGTAAGGAGTGCTTTGTAATACTTGAGCTGGGTGAAATGATGGGGAATAAGGAGGCAGATAGTGGGTGCGACTTCAGGCTCTTTTTTTTTAATGTTTGTTTGTTTGTTTGTTTGTTTAGAGAGCACAAGCAATGGAGGGATAGAGACAGAAGGAGAGAGAGAATCCCAAGTAGGCTCCACATGCTGTCAGCACAGAAGCCCAACATGGGGCTCGATCCCATAAACTGTGAGATCATGACCTGAGCCAAAATCGAGAGTCAGACCCTTAACAGACTGAGCCACCCAGGTGCCCCTTCTCTCTCTCTCTCTTTTTTTAAAAAGTTTATTTATTTTGTAGAGAGAAAGAGAGAGAACAAGTAGGGAAGGGGCAGAGAGAAGGAACCCCAAGCAGGTTCTGCACCATCAACATAGAGCCCAATGCTTGAACTCATAAACCTGAAATGTGAGATCATGACATGAGCCGAAGTCAAGATTCAGACATTTAACTAACTGAACCACCCAGGAGCCCCAGGGCTTCTCTATTTTTTATCCATGGTCCTGAAATCCAATCATCATACACAGTTTCCTTGTAACTTTCATTTTTTTTTAATCTTCCTCTGTTCTAACAATAAGGGAGTGAAAGAAAATTGTTTTTCTTTTTTTATTTATCTACCTATACTCTCTTGCTTCACAGTCTCATATACTCATTAAATCAAAAAGATCCCAAGTTCCTTATTCCCTTTGTAGAAGAGGGAAGCGAGAGGGGCGCCTGGGTGGCACAGTCGGTTAAGCGTCCAACTTCAGCCAGGTCACGATCTCGCGGTCCGTGAGTTCGAGCCCCGTGTCGGTCTCTGGGCTGATGGCTCAGAGCCTGGAGCCTGTTTCCGATTCTGTGTCTCCCTCTCTCTCTGCCCCTCGCCCGTTCATGCTCTGTCTCTCTCTGTCCCAAAAATAAATAAACGTTGAAAAAAAAAATTAAAAAAAAAAAAAGAAGAGGGAAGCGAGGAGGAACAGGAAGGATTTTACCGAGTTGGCTATGCAGCAGCTTACGACAGACAAGAGATACACAGATGGAATGTGTGAATATGGATGTGTGGCGGTGGGTGGTCAAGTGTCAGAGCACATGGGAAGGTCAGAAGAGAGTGTCTTTTGGTGTGCCCTCTACACCATGAGACTCTAAATCAACTGGCACGAAACCCACCCCAGGCCTGGCCATCATTTAAATTAATGTTCTTGCATTGCTCATGCTCTTGCTTCCTCTCCCTCCTGTATTCAGCTGAAGGCTGACCACCCCATTTCTAGCCAACATGCTGACTTTTAACCACTTCCTGAAGATAATCATTACTCTTTCTTTTCCAGTTCACCCTTAGGCTGTTCTACTCTTTGCTTGCTCCACCTAGTCCAGATTCTAAAAATATCACGGGGTCACACGTCTACAATGAAAACAGGCTTAGTATTTTCTTTACCCTACAAGGGGAATCAAGGAATTAAAGTACACATATTCAACAGGAGGGTCTTAACTGAGATATATACCAAAGTGTACAATAAGAATAAGGAAGGGTTACTTTGGCTGGTAAGACCACAGGTGACAAATTTTGAAGTCAGGAAGTAAACACATTTGCAAGTCAAGAGATCAACATGCTTGGTGGAAATATGTTATCTAGGGATTCTCAAAGAGAAGGCAGAATGTTAGAGACAAACTTAGCTAACTGAACAAGTAACTAGATGATATTCATGCTTGGGGAACAGTAGTCCTCCAACATGTAGGATGGAGTCCAGAGGATGGTGGCTTTGGGCATTAAAACCACAGCCACTTGAGGAAGTAGCACCTAGAGTGATACGCCAAAAGAGGGAATGGAATTAGGGGTTCCAGAAGGTCCAGATCAGAGGAGGCCTCACTCCTCTGGTGGTGGGTGAAGAGCAAGACAAAATCGGTGGTGACTGAAGCTTGGGACTGGGGTACCTGGGGACAGAGTAGCATCCAGAGGGGAGAGCATAGGGTGTGGTCTGATGTCTAAGCGTTTGGAGTCCAAAGTGACAGCAGAAGTAACTGAAGATGTGAGGCACATGGGTAGCTCGGTCCGTTGAGCATCTGACTTCAGCTCAGGTCATGATCTCACAGCTTGTGAGTTCCACCCCACATCGGGCTCTGTGCTGATGGCTTGGAGCCTGGAGCCTGCTTCGGATTCTGTGTCTTCCTCTCTCTCTCTGCCCCTCCCCTACTCACACTCTTTCTCTCTCTCTCTCTCTCTCTCTCTCTCTCAAAAAATAAAATAAACATTAAAAAAATTAAAAAAAAAGAAGTAAGTGAAGATGTACAGCAATTTGTGCTGTACAGGACACTGGAATTCAGTCACAGATTTGGAGTCTGTTGCTCTAGGCCTATCTAGGCCTTGACAAAGCAGAAGTCAGAGCTTTAAACAAGAATTAGAGTAGGAAGTACAAGGCAAAAGGCAGCCATCATGGAGATCCAGATGGGTCTACTGTCTAGACTCAATTCTGTTTCTCCCACTTACATAACGCTCCATCAGAAGGTGAGATGTGTCCATCCATCTATTTATCCCCCCATGTGCTCACCAATAGCTATGTCCAGCAAGTACTGATTACCAATTACAGACAATACTTCAGTAGATGTTGTGGCTATAATCAGAGGTTATATGCTCTAATAACCAGTATATGACAGACACCAACCAGTGAGAACAAACACATTGTATGACATTTGAGGGTCATTAACTCTTTTGTTCAGGATCAAGGGTTCATGTACGGGCATAATGCACATGGAATCGCAGGGAATAAAGGTGCTTAGGGGCCTGGGGACAGCAGCAGTTCACCAACCAATGTCCACACCGGTATTTATCAGCTAAGTATCAGCATGAATGCAAGGATACAAATTTCAGAACTGGCCCCCTGTACTGACAGGGCCTCCAGTCTCGAGCTGCCCCATCCAATGTGACAGATTATTACTAGCCACATGACACTGTTTAAATTTAAAATAACTAAAAATAAACAAAATGATAAACTTAGTTCCTTGGTTACAATAGCCACATTTCCAGCGCTCAGTGGTCATATCTGGCTACTGGTTACCATACTGGACAGCAAAGATAAAGTAGATTCCTACCATGACATAGAGTTCTTTTGGATAGCACTGGACAAAAGGAAAACATTAAATTAATTTTTGGTTAATTAATTATACTTCTGACATAGCGTGCCAAGGGAAGTATAATCTGGCAGGAAATAGAGATCTAAGGAAGGCTTCCACTGGAACTTAAATTTAAAGGTTGTAGGAAATTAGGGGCGCCTGGGTGGTTCAGTCGGTTAAGTGTCTGACTCTTGATTTCAGCTCAGGTCATTATCCCACAGTTTGTGGGATCAAGCCCCATGTAAGACTTCATGCTGATAGCATGGAGCTTGCTTGGGATTCTCCCTCTCTCTGTTTCTCTCTCTAAAAATAAATAAATTAACTTTTAAATAAATACATAATAAAAACTTCTAAGAAATTACTCTGAAGCTGAAGTTCAACCAGTGACCCTACAACCACCAGCCTGCTGTGGCTCTCCTTTGTGTATACAGATCACAAAGGGATGTGGAGACCTACAATCCTACAAAGACATCAGAATGTGCAAAACAGCTCTGTATCATATACACCAGCCAATCTGTGCCAAAGGGCACCAATGCAAATGGAACATTCTGGAAAAGAATAAACAATGAAAGATAACCAGACATTGGAAGTAGTAAATGAACATTGATTTTCTAAAGCCAACAGAGACCTCAAAACCCTAACTCAGACCACCATAGGATAGTCACATGAGTGCAGGCACAACGTTAGATGTGTGCAAATTCTAAAACCAGGACTGTTGCTTCCAGTAAAATCCCATGAGGGGCAGTTTCCTAAGCAGCAATGTTACTGGTGAGGCGAACCCAACACCCAGACACACAGCCAATGTAGATGTCAGGCCATCTGCTTTCTTGACCATGAAGCAACCTCCCAGAACTCGATCTCTGTTGTAGGGGATGTGACCCCTTGGCCCCAGATGTTGATTGAGGTTCACTGCTCCAGGGAAGCTAGGACCACAAGGTAAGCATCGAAATCTATTAGGTACACAGAAATTGGGCAGCTGCTCTAAATATCCCCAGTGAGGAGTTTTTCCATTTCTTCCTTTTTTATTTTTTCTTAAATTATCAGATATCTACACACTGGTGTAGAGCAGCAAATTAATAATTTTTTTTTCTCTTTAGACTGCAATCGTAGATATGGAAATACCATACCCAAAGACAAATTAACATGAGCTCCTTACAACGCTGTACTAATTATCTCGGGGACCAGAGCCTCCCCTAGGTTAGAAATTTCAGCCCCAATCCAGGGATGGAACATGAATTCCTTTCTGAGAAGCAGTAATTTGTATCATGTTGAGAAAGTAGAGAGAAAGGCGGGAGGGTCACACATAATCTGAAAACACATCCTGAAACCTTCCTCCTCCATCTCTACCTTGCCTGCTCCAGCACCACAAAGAAGGGAAGCAAGGATATTGCTTGAAACAGAAGAGGATAAAGTAACATGCATATTTAACTTTACACCAAACAGACTTCATGCCAAACAGCCTCTCCTTTCCACTTACAAAACCTCGCAGTTTTCAGAAAACGCTGTAGCCTGAACTTCAAAGGCAATGAAAGATAGATGTGGCATGTAGGGAATTAGACACGAAATTTCCTTTATTATTAGGAACAAAAGCTGTGGGTCTAATCTCCTGTGTGATACAAGCTTTAGCTGATCAGGGTCACACTGAGTCACTCTGATATTACAAACAGCAAATACACCATCTTTTTCTTTCTTTCTGCCTCCTCCTCCTTCTATCGTTCACATATGCAAATTCCGTAGCAAAAAGGGGAGTCATGCGTTTCCACTGAGGGCAAAAGAATTCCCTTTGATCAGCCTCTTCCAGGCCTGAAGTCCCGCAGTCTCTGATTCCACCTGCCCCTTTATGATATTTGATGTATCAAATTATACGCCACCCATCTCAGAAGTAGAATGTATTTTTTGTAAAATTCTGAAACCTTACCAAGGAAGCTGCATCTTGAAAAAACTAAATATTTCCTTTAGTTAGCCTTTTAAAACTTTGATATTTGTGGTTAAATTATGACAGATTGTTCTTCGCCAGCAGAACTACTGCAGAGGAGAGCTGATGTCCCGTGCACCAACACCAACACCAACACCTCAAATGCTAGCATCTCATAAAAAAGGAGTCGGGGAAACCAGAGAAAATACTGCTGGCTTCACCAGAAATAAAGTCCTTGTGCACAATGAGAACGGCAGACGGCAGAAAGTGCTTACTTGCTAAAAACAAATGAAATTTCTGAAATGTACCCCAGCATCTTAAAAGTACAAAATTTCTTTTTCTGCAGTAATTTTTATATAGTAGGAATTGTATTCTGGTGCAAAATGAATTGTTCTTAAATGCCTCAAGAAATATGTGGTCTCACTTACTGATCTGTTTTTGCTGGCATTTCTTTCTACTTTGCAGGGTCATGCAGCTGGGAGAGAGGGACACGATATCTCCTAATGAGAAAAGCTTAGGGAACAAATAGACAAGAAAAGCACATTTTAATTTAACCTCCAGCCAGCAGTGGTAGGGTTAATCCCCCAATGCGCACAAACATTTCCTGTGTTCCTTGTGGGGGTTCTGCCTGGCACATCATCCTCTCACCTCTGAATCCAATGCAGTAGAGCAGAAAAGAAAGACACAGGCAGGCAGCACAGTGTTTGTGGGAACTTCAGGCCTGCAGAAGAGAGCTTTTCATCGCAAACACGATCAAAGAAATAGATGTATTTATATAATGAAGGTTCAAAAGCGGTCGCACTTACTGAATGCTGAGCCCGATCAAGGAAGCTGTAAGTCCCACTGGCATGAGTTCTTTGAGCAGTTTCCTAGGGAAGAAGAGAGGGGGAGACTTGAGTATCAAGGAACGTACTCTCGTATTGTGCCTTAACCTGTCTTGTCATCGTCCTATCTGGCTAACCTCTAAAATAGGCTTTTGATGAAACAGTGTATTTTACAATGATGATGGTAGTGATGATGAAAAGGATTAAGATCAAGTCTTTCACTATATTTTCATTTAATTCTTTCACACTCCGATTAGGAAGGTATTACTATTTTCTCTGTTTCACAAGAGGAAACCAAGGCTCAGACAGTTCAAGTAAGTCATACTTGCACAAAGTATGCATTAAGGTAGCAGAGCCTGGATTTGAACTGGGCAATTGGGTACCAAGTTTACAACAGGTCTGCTATGCACATGCCTTCTACAGTGAGCTCTATGCTATAGGATGTGTTCAAGGAAAGATGAGAGGCCAATCTTTCAGAGAAATTATTGCCTGGAGTTAGGCAAAAAGAGATAAACTCTCTTTCCAACTCTAGAACTCTAGGATTCTATAATGGTCAATCCCATGATGGCTAACACTCAAAGTGACTGTGATACAAGGTGCCCTATCAATAATCAATTTCAGAAACATGGCTATCATCTCCCAATCAGAAGGAGTAAGATCCATGTCCATTAATATTTAAATATCAAAACCAAATATCACTCAAACTGCAGATAGCCATTATAATCTCATATAATTCAGTGGGTTGGGGGAGAGGTCATCTCTAATCACAAAGACTTACTAATAGATATGAGAGAGTTACATGGCACCCTATACTCAAGAGAGTTGATTCTGACCCGTTCCCACTCTGGGGTCATGGGAGTAGCAGAGGTGGGATTGGTTTGCAGGATTCTAGAACCTGTTCTAGTGTTCTATTATTTCTCTCGAGTAGTGACACAGTGTGTGCTCAGATTCAATGGAACTCGCAGGTTTCAGAGTTTAATTATAAACAGTATTCACAGATATATGTTTGGAAAATATTCTCCCATTCTTAATAGCTTTTAAAAAATTTTTTTTAACATTTATTTGAGGAACAGAGAAAGACAGAACATGACCGGAGGAAGGGCAGAGACAGAAAGGGAGATAGAGAATTTGAAGCAGGCTCCAAGGCTCTGAGCATCAGCACAGTGACCAATGCGGGGCTCAAACTCAAGAACCATGAGATCATGACCTGAGCTGAAGTCGGACGCTTACCCAACTGAGCCAAAAGTCGGACACTTAACCAACTGAGCCACCCAGGTGCCCCTCTTAATAGCTTAATATGATGGAGGTTTTTTTTTTTCCCAATCTTCATATTTGGTGAGCCCACTGGTGTTGATAAATTAGAGCGTCTGAAAATAGAGAGTGGTTCTAAAATAGCGGAAAGAGAGATTTGCATCTGGAGAAGCCTGAAAGTATACACAGCTGTGAAGTTGTAAGGATGGTGGTAACAGTGGTCATTTATCTGTCCTTTCTTCTTTCCTTCCGTTCATCCATCCATCCATCCCAATCATCCATGACTCTGCTACCTACCAGCTTTGTGACTTTGATCAAGTCACTTAACTTTTCTTTGTCTCAACTTCTTCAACTATAAAATGAGAATCATATAGTGCCTATCTCAACAGATTGAGGTATTAGAAGTTAGTATTTGTAAGGCACTTATTTAGTATTATGCCTGGCACAAAGTCAATGCCATTTAAAAGTTGTTTATTATTATTATTATTATTATTATTATTATTGAAGTATAGTTGAAATACAATATTTTATTAGTTTCAGGTATACAACATAGTGATTTGACAATTTTAAAATGCTCACCACAATAAGTTTAGTTACCACCTGTCACCATAAAAAGTTATTATAATACTTTTGACTATATTCCCTACAATGTACTTTTTATCCCATGACATTCATTTTATAACTGGAGGTTTGTATGAAAGTTTATTATTATTTATCAAGCCCCTCTTTATGCCAAGCACTATCCTCTTGGTGCCTACAGTCCAGGGGGAAAGTCAGATCTTGGTCAGGGATGGTGGGGAAGACTTTGCCAAGGAAGCAGCAATGGAAATGAGATCTTCATGATGAGAAGAATGTAACCACATGAAGTGATAGAATATGATTTGGGAAAAGGAGGCAGAAAATTTAGGAAATGAATAGTCAAAGTATATAATTATCTTCTATAAATTCATAGTATGCCTCAGCTGGAGAATTATCTGTGTCCTAGTAAAAAATATTAATGATGATAATAGTAATAGAAACAATAGCAGTAGCAATAGTTTTATTGAACCCATAGTATATCCAGACTTTGTATCAAAATCTACATGTGTCTTCTTATTTATTAAAAATAATGATGGCTTCTTTCGTCAGGTTCCACTTCCTAACTCTTGGGCAACTCTCTCTGGTACTTCTTCCTTCCCTTCACATAGTCGCTTACATATTCTAGGATCCAGCTAAACCGATGCCTTAAAGACAGAAGGCATCGTTATACCTCTAGGCCTTTGGTCACATCTTTCTTCCTCAACTGCCCTAATCCTGGCTCAATTTCAACTTGTTCTTCAATGTCCACCCAAGTGTGAACTTCTCTCTGCAACTTTCATTGACCTGTCCAGCTGGACTGAATTTTTTCCAGGGGCTCTGTGGTCTTTCACACACCCCTCTATCTGAACAAGAATCACACACTCTAACCCACTGTAGAGCTGGTCTGTTCTGGCTGTGAGCTCCTGGAGGCCAAGGACAATGTTTTACTGATATTTGGTAGCCTCATTGTCTGGCACAGTGCCCAGCCACTTAGCGGCGGCTCACTACACTGGACGGAATCAGCAGTGATTCCTCATTGAACCAAAGTGGTATAGCTCCAAGGAAGGGCACTGAAATTTATTCCAGAGAGAGGTTCTCCCTAAGCAAAACAGCCATCACTGGTGTTCCCATATTTGGTACCCAGACGATAATATTAACTTCTCATCCACATCAGCTTCATGCCCACACCTTTAGATCTGTTTTTAACCCAACCTGCAGTCGAAATGAATTTTATAACCACCCCCCTTACTAATAAGAATCCATCAAATTCTCCAGGCAGATTGTTTTATAAAAGCAAACAAAGGCCGAGAACCATTGTTACAAGGTGAGAATAGAAATGGTCATTAGCAGCAATGGCACCAGACAGTGAGAAAAATCTAAGATGCTCTCTAGAGTTCCAGAGGAGCTGTGTATGTTCAAACCAAAACAAAACAAAAACAAACTAAGATTGTCCTGAGTTTGCAATTACTCTTGCAAACTACCTTAAGAGCAATTTGTGACCAGGGAGAATCTTGGGTCCCAGAGGAATCGGGTGGAATTCTCATCATACTGAGACCAAGGCTGGAGCCAAAGGGCTGCAAGTGAACAAAATTTTAAAGGACATCAGAACAAAGTCAGGCAGAACAGAGGTGAATGCTCGCTTCCTGCATTAGCTGCCCTCACCTCTGCACTTTGTCCAAACGGACGCAAAAAATAGCGAGCCAATTACTTCCAAAACACTGGAGTTGATGACCCCTGGGTAGGCAGCGTGCAGTTTAACTCTCTCATTCGGTAAATCGGGCTGGTACTGGAGTGTTTCCACTCCCACAGACTGCCACAGACTGCTTGAGGATTTCCCCACTTGGACGACCGCAATAGGCTGCAGAGATCGCCTTCTGTCTCCAGGCTTTCACCTCTAATTCCTCCAAAGAGCTGGCACAGCAATCTTTACGGAATGTGACTGTGACTATATTGCTTGACTATTTAAACCCTGCACTGATGGCTTCCCATTCCATTCTGGACACAGCCTATACCTTGTGACATAGCCTGACACCCTGCATGGTGTGCTTCTGGCCACACTCCAGCTTTATTTACTTATTAGTGAGCAGGCACACCCTCCCTCTGGGCCCCTAGTGTACCAGCCCTGGGGACCTTCTAGTTCCGGATCATACGTGATTTGCCACCTGCCATGGGGATACTGTACATGCTGCATCTTTGACCTGGGATGCTTTTAACACCCACTAACTCCCATTCATCATTAGTTTCTTATGGAAACCCCTACTACATGGTCTCAAGAGCCGTTCCTCATAGCACATAGCATGGCTATCACTTAACACTCAGGCACAAATGATTTAACTGATGTCTGGCTGTCTCCACTATGTTAACTGTATGAGGGCAGGGACTATGTCTATCTCACTCACCATTTTAACACCAGCTCTAACCACACTGTTGTGAATATGAAGGTATTCAACATATAGTTGCCAAAGGAAGGATAGGTGGAAGGGAGGAGGGATGGAAAGAAGGTTTCCTCACTGTTTTGCTAACTTTACACAGGCTTTGGCTGACTACACAGATTTTCTGAGTTATTTCCTTCCCTCTACCCCATCTCTGCCTAGCACAGATCTGGAAGTCATGTCTGAAGTATATGATCCTGGCTCCACTAGGGCTGTGTTCAGTAGTAATGAAACCTCACCTGATCTCAGTTCAATTTTCTCCCAGGAATGTGGAAGGTACTCTTGAGTTTTTGCTAGTTCCTAGAACTGAGAACTCAGTAATTGTGGGGTCACCATTCTCTGCCATGTATTCACTGAGAAGAAGAGAATAAGCCAGGCTCTGGAGCAAGAAAAATTGATTTGAGAGAAGAATAGGCAAGACTGGAAAGGCCATGGGAGGGAGATTTCTGGGTGGGGCTGAGACTCACTCCTATGCTGGGGGATAAATATCCACATTCTGTGAGCTACTTTGAGTATGCTTCTATTAACTGTCAACAAAAGAGGTACATGTAAGACATTGGTCTCAAAGGGTGGCATCTCACCTAACTAGGGGGATTCTCTACCAACCCTTCATTCAGATTAGGAAGCTGTATCTTAATCAGTGTGAGTGGGTACACACTCTCTAACCTTACTCAGGTGTCTGAAGTTTAACTGTCCTAAAAAGGGGTCTCAGGCCACATCAAGCACAGACTAATGCAGCCAGTATCATATGGGCTTTTTATGTGCAATTTGGCAATGATGGGGCATGGAGAAGCTAGTACTGACCATATCTGGGATGGGAGGAGAATAAATCAAGGTGGGAAGTACAATGAAGTTTCCTTAGGTTGGAGATAGAGACCCTCTCCAAGGGAATCCAGTGACTCTCAGCCATGTGACAAGAGCCTGCTGACCAATGGCAGCTACTACAAGTGGATGATCAGACCAACCACACTTGGTCATGCAAACAATTCAGTATACCCCTGGATTTGTTCTAGGATCTAGGCACCCTGAGCTCTAGACTGAGAACTGATATGTAATTTTACTGTCCATGTGTGGTTTATTTCCTAGGGAGAGCCATAGGTTAAAGACCATCTCCCATTGTGATCACACATAAGCATTCTTCACAGCAAGGGCGGCAAGAGATACTTTGAAAGTTGATTCTCCTATATCATCTTTTAGCGTCCCACCCCATCCCTTCAGATGCCTGGTCTCTGCATTGAGTATTCCCAAAATATTCTCTTTTTTCCCCTTGTATTTATTAAATGTAAGTGACTGCTGAACAAGAACAAAATCTGAGATAGTAGTTCTAAACTAAAACTGAATGCTCCATGCCCTCTAATATCACTATCTGGTCCCATACCTGGGATTCTGTTCCTTCTTTGTCTGCCAGGTAAACATGTACCTATTCTTCATGTCCTTGGGGAGCCCTTGCCAGGCACAATAAAGAGCTCCCTCTTCCTCAGTCTTAGAATTCCATTAGTGATTCTGAGCACTCATTACTCATAGACAATGGTCTCTATGTTGTCCTCCCCAACGGATTTACATTCCTCAGCACCTTAAAGCCCTAGGCTGTGTTTTACCTTATTTATGAGTGACAGTACTCTATGGATTTTGGACAGACAATTGGGTTCAAATTAATTCTCCCATTCATTAAGATATGTAACTTTGGGCAAGCTGCTTGACATCTCTGAGCCTCAGTTTTCTCCTCTATCAATTGGGTGTAATAATGCCCTCCTGAGAGGGTTGGTGTGAGGAGTACATGATGTAATTACCTGGCATTGCTACTCAATAAATGCCCGAGAATGATGCCTACTTGGTCAACAACAGTCAATCCAATAAAAAAAAAAGGCTTAATATGTTTTGCAAAATTTTGCCAAAGGGTAAAATTATCCAGATGATGGCAAGATCAGAGCCAAAGGCATACCAATGGCCAACACAACACTTGGCACAAAGTAGGTGCTCAGTAAGATTTATGAAAATAAAGAACTAATGAAGCTCTTCCCTTAATGATGAAATATAACTGTAGCTGCTACTCCAAGGCTTATATTTGACTTGTTATACTGTCTAAATGCAATAAACATCAATTAGCCTGCCTGCTGCATTTAATTTGGCTGTACCCAACTGTCCAGTAAGGACTCAGGTACAGTATCTGTGACTTCTCCATGGGAAGCTTCTTCCCAGTCTCCCTCCCTAGGGAAGCAAACTTCTACTTAAAGCTCCAGGGACCTTCGAAAGACTAACGATATTACACCCCACATGCCACCCCCCCTTTGAGGCTTATTGTTGGTGTGTTTAATTTCCTGTCTTGGCCTTACAGGAGATTTCTAATGTTTGGGCTGTAGGGTATGTTCTGATTAAAAATAATCCTCCCAATTACAGGTTGGCATGAGCCTCCCGTCACACGCACTCTGCCACCAGCCTCTGCTTCCCTGTCAGCAATAATTGTGTCTGCAGTGCCTAACTGTAAATGAAAACCCAAGGGGCAAGTTTGGGTCCCTGGTTCCCAGGCCGCACTGGATCTTTTAATTTGCACTGTCTGTCAAAAAGACGCTGCTATGTGTACTCCAAAGAAATCCTGAGACTCTCAGATTCAAGGCTAGAAAGAGCAAAGGTACCACAGCCTTCTTGGAGAAACTGTATTTGAACCTGCCAGAGATAACAGGGTATGTGTAAGGCAATGAGGTTCTTTTTATTCCGTTCCAAACTTTAGTTACACCCAGTATAAAAAGGGAAGCTGAACTCTAGGGAAATTTCAAGATGTATTATTATTATTATTATTATTATTATTATTATTACTTTTGTTATTATTTTTACCAAGTTCATGAGACAGGACATCAAAATCAAAGCATACAATAACAACTCTGTGAAAGTAAATATACCTGATACCTGATTATTTTAATTTAAATAACATTAAAACTTTTTGGGTGTACAGTGAGAGGAAAGAAAGATGTTCTTTTAGGTGGGAAATACCATCAATTTCTTCCTATACAAGCAGAGAGATCACCCTATAGCCAGGTCCACATTGGGCACTTGAAATATGGTGTTGAGTCAAACAGCGTCACTTGGAGACAGTACTGAGCAAAGTTTTGTGTTAGGAGAAATGAAGGGGAGCATGGTTTTGGTGTGCCTCTATATTCCACATCCCTTTTTCTAAGAATGGTGCCTGCCCAGGAATGCACCTGGTCTTGCTCATACCTTGTTCCCCCCTGGACAGATGATATGAAGCAGAGATATCTGACCCTTGGATGAACATTAGGGGCCCTATCTTAGGAATCTACAATGGGGACATGAAAACAATGTGTCACTATGTCAGCTTGTAGGCATGGCATCTGCACAGTGATGCAGAATGAGGACCTAGGGCACGTTCTGAAATTAGTAACAGCGGTCAAGGAGAAGGCACAGCAGACCAAGTCCATCTGTGGAAAGCAGGGTAAATGGAGTCAATGCAGAGAGAAGCAGAGGAGCCCACACAGTGGAAGGGACACAGTGTGCAGAGCTTGGCACCTGGGTTCCAAAAGCATTCATAATTCTTATTCCACCACTCCTGATGTCCTGCTGAACATTCTACACAGAGGATGAACGTGAAATACCAGTGTGTCTTTCTAAGAAAGTGTGCTTTCGGCTAGCCTAGCTTCAGTGGTTTTCTACCACTTACAACACCAACATGTTTTGGTGACCAAGTTATTCACGTAAGACCTATCAGGACCACACATAGGTTCGAACCCAGGCAACTGTGCTGATAAAGCTTGCCATAGATCAAATTCAACACCTGGCCTGTTTTTGTAAATAAAGTTTTATCGAGACATGGCCACATTCATTCAACTATGTATTATCTGTGGCCACGTTCATGCTAACAAACAGAGCTGAGTAGTTGTCAGACTTTATGCCTTACAGACCCTAAAATATTTACTACTTGGCCCTTTATAGAAAAAGATTGCCACCCCTGGATATCTGAGGCTTACACAGATTCCCACAGAGATTCACCAAGATCTAAATAAATAAATGTATAAATAATAAAAATCACAACTGTTATGATCACTATTTAATACTAAGCATCTAACATGTACCGACTGGGCACAAAATCCCCTGTGGGCACGACATCCATTATTCCCCTTTTGATGATGATGAAGTAGGCATTAAAAAATCTGAAAGAATTTGTAGCAGGTATTACCATGAATAATCAGTAAAGCCAGCATCCAAATCTAGTTCTGTGTGACTCTAAACATCATACTTTCAGCCCATATTTGATACAGCTATAATTTTTTCTAAAAACAGAGATGCTGCCTAGTCTGGCTTTTTTGGTGGTGCCCTGCAGCTCATTTCTAGCACGAGGAGGGAAAGTATGACCACCACCTTCACAAAGCAGCTTTCCTGAAATAGTTTCCTTTACCAATCCTACTGCGAGCCCAAAAATCTTCACATTTCCACCATTTAAAGGGGGGATTTTCTGTGGCCTGGGATGTTTCCTTAGAGGTACCGGGGGTTAGAGGAAAGTAAATCAGAAGAGGGAAGATTTTTAATTCCTGGAGACAGATTCTTAGGTTGAATCATAAAAGACCAGCAGAAATGGATAGGAACCATTGGCTGATTACTGGCATTGCACAAAATTGTTTGGAAGACAGAAATGCTCCTTCCCATCATGGCAGAAATGGCCAGTGAGTTCTTTCTATCAAAAGGAATGAGGCTTTTTCAGCAAGTGTTCATGAGTTCACATGAACTGGGTTTACTCAAATCCATCAGTGTCTGGAGCTGGCCTGGTACAAACTCGGGATTAAGGAGACCAAATGATCTTATCCATGTAGAAACCATGAAACTCCTCACATGAAAAACTCAGGATGGAAAAAGAGTACCAACCTCCGCAGAAATTTGACACAGGAAGCTTTGCTGCTTCAAGGAAAGTGATAACGGAGAGGGCTCAGTGTCACCTGCAAGGCGCCAGGCTCCTGGAGCAAGGCTTGAAGAAAAAGCAGACCCCCTCTGCATCCACCTCCCCCACTGCCACACACACACTGTGTGGTTTCTACCCTGTGTGGTTTCAACTCTCATCTCAAATATCGCTTCCTTTGCCTCCCGGATCCCTCTCTGCAGCAAATCTAGGACAGGCTTCTTCTCCTTGCATTTATCAGTTATAGCTGCATGGCAAAACACCACCATTTGATTAGTATCTGCCTCTCCTGCTGAACTCCATGACTGAATACTCATGAGGACTCTGACACCGAGGGTTTTGTTCCACTCCGAATGCTCTGTACCTAACCCAGCACCTGGAACAAAACCGGGGCTCAGTAAATATTTGCTGAATAGATGAGTGAATGGCTAATTCCAGAATGAAACCACATTCTCTGGCATCCCCAGGGTATCAATCTGAGACCCAGGGGTACAACTTTCAGGGGTCCTGAAAGGTATTTCTTTAAGCCCAACTTCCCTATCCACCCAAGGGTCCAGCTTCTTACAAGTCAGTTGGAGGAAAGATCACAACATTTTAAGAAATCAATGTAGACATAAAGGAAAAACTTTAACCATGGGAGTCATCCCCACTGGGATACAAACCCCAGTTTCAGTATTTCCTTGTTGTGTGACCTTGAGTAAATTACTTTACATCTCTGGGTCTCAATTCTCTTGTGTGTGGGGTAGAGGGGGCGGGAAGAAAATTATTCTTTGTAGATTCTTACAACAATTAAATGAGATTACATAGGAAGAGAGTGTGGGGTACAGCTCTGGTGGGTGTTCTAAGAGCTGCACCTACTTTAATCATATTGAAGTCCTCCTGCCAAGGTGAGGTCTTGAGAAACAAGGAAAAGTGACGGAGAAGGTTGGGATACTAAAGGAACTCAGGAAGTAAGTATCTAATGGAGACAGACCGGGACATATGTATGTGAGTGTACGTAAAGACAATAAAAGTAGCAAGAGAATAATAATCATAACGATAGCAGCACTCCCCCACCCCGCCCCTCTCACTTTGTGCCACGTGCCGCGATAAACAATCTGCATGGAGCATCCCCCTGAATTCTCATTGTATCCCATGCTGTGGGCATTATTATCTTTAATTTTCAGATAAAGCATGATATTCAGAGAGGTTAAGTATTTTTGCAAGTCCCACAGAGAAACTACAACCTGATCCTGATCTAAACGGCGATTATGCAATATTCGCTGTCAAAGAGAATATTCCTATTCTAACTAAACATCACCTGCTTGTGGCAGCCCAGAGAAGCTTGGTTCCAGAGACGCATCTTGGGTGACTTCACAGAGGCACTGATGTGCTTTTACAAGAGAGGAGCTTAGCTGTGCCGTGACACCATCATGGCTCTCAAAACACAGGGGAAGCTACCGCACAGGGGATCATCCCTTCCCAACCAACTCCCTCTTGGGTATTATCCACCGTCTCACTAGTTCTACTGCTCTTTGTCATTGAAAGAGAAACTATACAGGGATGAGCAACAGGCTTACAAAGGGAGGCCTCTCAGACATTGTGATTCGAAGTTACAGTCTCTTCCCCTGCACTGCAAGCATCCCTTGGCAGCCTTGGGACTCCCTTTGTCAGGTGTATGGTGCCTAGGGGAAGATCCTCCCCATGACTCTCACTGTCCTCCTTTCATAACACCTGGAAGGCTGGGGGGCTAACCTAACCAGTTTCACTGGAGTGAAGTGGAAAATGGATAGAGTAATCAGAGAGCGTGCAAGAGACTGAAATACAGACAGATTTATAAGAGCCGGGATACAAAGCACATTGTTGGGAATGCATGGCGCTTTTGTTGATTAATCATCTTTTACTTTGAATCTATTTTTCAATGAAAAGTAGCTTTCGTTTCTATTACGAAGATTAATGTGTCAACAATACACAACAACATAAATGAGACTGTAGTGGAAAAGGGACAAAAAGAGACAAAAAAATAAAAACAAAAACAAAAACAAAAGGCAAGGAAAAAACAAAACCCTCAGTACACAGGGTGATATATTTGCTCAGATTACTGCTTTATTTACACCACTGAGAACACTTTATTTTTGAGCTTCATAACTCATTGCTCTAGAAAGAAAAGGAAACTAGCTAGCAGCGCCTGCTTCAACATGAAGAAAGAAAATATACCATAAAGAAAACCCATCCTCTACCCTGTAGGTCTCATTTTTTTTTTAATTCTATTTAATATGTGTTGGACTCCAGAGCACCTTATTACCTTATTTAATTTAGGCCAGGAAAGATGTCTCAGAATAAAAATGGCACTAAAGTGATAGGAACTAAGCTATGAAATGTGGACATCATATTTTCTTCAGAGAGATAATCAGCTTATCAGAATTCATTTCAACCTAAGAAAGGTCTCACAACTACACTGAAAATTCAAGCTGGTCTCATCATCTCGAGAATGTAATCTCCAGGAAATGGTAAAACTATCAAGGCCAGCTTGGTGCAGTAATCTTTATGTATAAGAACAGTCGGCATCAGATCCTGACAGAATCACTGTGGCAGGGTCTGCTCTCAAGAATGGGGGAGACCTCTCTATAAAATACATGAAGTACCTTTGCTGATAATACCACCATTTTTTTTATGAGTCACGGAGGGTATTTTTCAAAGATGCATTGCTACATTCTTTACATCTAAAAATTCTCCCTAACTGGGTATTCTGTAAAAATATAAAGCCTTAAAAAAGTTTCCGAAGTTAGTCACTAAATTAGGTGTGGGTTTTAGTACCATTCTTGCTGTTAACTAGCTGTTGGGCCTTGAATAAGTTACTTAACTGGCTCTGGGCTTCAGTTTCCTCATTTTCATAATAAAGGGGTTGGAGCTTCTTGTTTTTGTTTTTTTTTAATTTAAACTGCTCTTTTCTGTAATTTCTCCTGGTAATCTGGTTCATGTGCATTCTTACAGTTAGGAAAATCAAGGAAAGCAAGAGCAAAGACACCCCAAAGTGTGTGTAAGTTTCAAGAGGAGTCAATGCTAACATAGAATATGCTGTGTGCCTCTTGGTATAAAACTTCCGCCCCATATAATTCCCCCCAAAAGAAAAAAAAAATTAAACAAAAATAGAGAAAACCAGGTAAAAACTATTTTTAAAAGATATACAACAGATTTTCAAAGATAAAAGAAAATTCCCCATAGCCAATCCTTTATGCTCAGCAAAGAACCACAAAGCCAGTTGGTAGAATGTTTTGAAAAACAAAGGCAACGAAATGAAGGAAAAAGAGCTAGGTAGAAAGGTGGATCAATACAGCACTCAACATCTCCGTATGGGAGAAGGAAAAGTCATAAAACTAGGCCAAAGTTATGAAGCGTTGGGTAAATGTTCCAAGGGCCACACTGGGTAACAATCAAAAGTTACGTGTGTAATGTGAGACTTCATCCACACTTGTTTTGGGTGATATTTTCTTTATAGCATAATTTCTAGTAAGTAATAAATATTGTAGACACAGCTACAAGAAACATAAGTTTCAGGACAAAAATATTTGCCTCTGTGGTTTTGTCAGGAGAAACAGTATCGTATAATGGTAAGAATTCAAGACCCACAGAAAGCAAAACTTGAATTGTGATTTTTGTCTGTGTTTGACATTAGGACATTCATGGACCTCTCTGCACCTCGGCATCTCTTTTAGCAAATGGCTACCAGTATTCTATACCACAGGATTGCTCTGAGAATTAACTGAAGTAATGCATCTAAAATGCTTCACAAAATGCTTGCACATACCTCTGTGATAATTTTTAGCAACTTCTATTTTGTGAAGCTTCCTGTTTTAGGCTCAGATGGCATTTCATTTATACAGTATTTACTACTAAGTTTCAGACTGTCTTCTAAACTTTATCTGTAATATTTTTTCATTAAAGAATCTTCACAGAAACACTTATAAGTTATTTTTACTCATTTCTCAGGAAACTAGATCTGATAATGCTCTAACTTAACCAAAAATGCTTCATCCATTCCCAAGAATTAGAAAAGTATCATAATAATAAAAGTACTTACTTTACTAAGATCTGCATTACTTAATAAGAAAATAGTCCTTAATCCTAGAGCAAACTCCTAGCTAAGCATTTGAAAAAAAAAAAAAAGTAATTCACTTAATTTCCACCCATGGTCCACATACTTTGATAGCATGTGACACCCATCAAAAATATGGAATTCATGCATCTGAAACTCTAAGTTACTCTACACAGATTTAGAGTCTTGGTGTGTATAATTTCAGATTTGAAATAGGTAGGCATATTAAGTAAGTCTACAACTTAAAGAAGCAAAAGAAAGAAAAATCTATATTCCAAAGTTTCCAGATTCTTTTTCTAATCTTCAAGGATTTTCTCCAATGGCAATTCAAAACAAGTAAACACTGTTAAAAGGAACATAATGTAAGTTATTTTGCTCATTTTAATGTGTGCATCGACTCACTAATCCTTTCAGTATTTTCTGAGCCCCCACTTGGTGAAAACCATCAAAGCATGGTCTCAGGCACAGTTCTGGATTCAGAGATGAATGGGATGCCCTGTTTTTCAAACTAGCTCATATCCATAAGAGCTGATAGGAAGCAACGGAAAACAAGGTTCCAAGCAGAGAAAGTAAGGAGTGACACATTTGGACTTGGTGGGGGGAGGGGGGGGGTGCAGGAAACATACATGGTAAAGCGACAACTAAAGTGATTCATGGAGAATTACTAGGATTTATTTGTTCAACAGTCAAAGAAGGGGGACATGAAGAACTGGACAAAATGCTACTTAAAGAAAGAGGGTGGCTGAAACAGGTGGAAACATGAAATTTTATGGCATACTGGGGAATCGTGAGCAATTGTCATGAGCCAGAATGGAGTAAGGTTATTGAGGGGAATGACCCTGGAAAGAAGAAACCAAATGTAGGTGGCTCCGTGGGCCAGACCTAGCAACTGCACTAAGGTACAGAACACTTACTATGTGCTTCACACTAGGCACTGTGCTCCCTGCTTTGCACAGGCTCAGGGCTGAGTGTCCCTAAAAATTCTGTCAGGTAGGTATTCTTGACACCAGTCTCACAGTTGAGTAAACACCTCATGAAGACAGGTAGAGGAAAGACACCTGAGTAACAAGATGAGGAGCCAGGTCCTTAATCGATACCAACAGATCCCAAAGGCCATGAACTAAACCACTGTAAATGAATGCGTTTAGGCTTTGGCTGGTAGTCATGAAGGATCCATGAAGGACGTCTGAGGAAATGGATGAAACATTCCGACCTGTGTCTTATGAGAATAACTGGCCAAAGTGTACAAAATGGACTAGAAGAAAGAGACAGAAAGACAGAGGCTCAGGAAGCTATGGTAAAATGCAATTTCTGAAGCCACTTACTTCCTCTGACTACTTATTTGCACTGCACCATTTGCTGACTTTGTGACTTGGGGCAAGGTTCTCAACTTCTCTGACCCTCAGTTTTTACATCTATACTATGGGAATCAGAGTAATGCCATTCAACTCAAAGGTTGTTTTTTTTTTAATTTTTTAATGCTTTTTTTTTTTTGAGACAAAGAGCCTGAGTGGGAGAGGGGCAGAGAGAGAGGGAGACACAGAATTGGAAGCAGGCTCCAGGCTCTGAGCTGTCAGCACAAAGCTTGACACAGGGCTCAAACTCATGATTGGTGAGATCATGACCTGAGCTGAAGTTGGATGCTTAACCGACTGAGCTACCCAGGTGCCCCAAAAGGTTTTTTTTTCATTTTTTTAGGTTTATTTATTTTGAAAGACAGAGAGAGCAGAGGAGGGCAAGAGATAAAGGGAGAGAGAGAACCCCAGGCAGGCTCCATGCCGTCAGCATGGAGACCGATGTGGAGCTTGAACTCACGAACTGTGAGATTCATGACCTGAGCCGAAACCAAGAGTCAGATGCCTAACCAACTGAGCCACCCAGGCACCCCACCAAAAGGGGTTTTTTTAATGTTTATTCATTTTTAAGAGAGAGAGAGGGGAGCAGGGAGGGGCAGAGAGACAGGAGACTAAGGATCAGAAGCAGGCTCTGTGCTGACAGCAAAAGGCCCAATGCGGGGTTCACAATCACAAACCATGAGATCATGACTTGAGCCAAAGTAAGACACTTAACTGACTTAGCCACCCAGGCATCAAAACAACCCTTTTGAGGAATAAATCAATTAATACATTTTGAGTCTTAAATCTACTTGGCTAATTGTAGCAACTTAACAATGATGTTAGTTTATCATCTCTTAAGGAAGATCAGCTAACAAGGGGGGGGGGCAAAAAAGAAATGGGTCTACCCATTCAGATGAGTCCCTGTGGACGTCAAATGCTTTAGGCACCTGCCTCTTCTCCTTCTCCTTCTTCGTATAATTAGCATTCAGTCTGACCTTCCCCTCTAAAGTCACCAACACCTACCCATTGCTAAGGAGGTAGGTTGCTCCTTCCAAATCAAATTGTGCATTATAGTGGTGGACACTCGGTACCTGGGCACAAAGATGAGAGGTACCATACATAGGTGGGGACCAAGACAACACAGGGAATAGGTTAAGGTCCCTATAGACTCTAACATCCGCTATGACCAGTGCCATAGTGTGCCCTCCCAGTTCAACTCTTTGGGCTTTTAAGCTCCAGATTACTGTGGGGGGGGGGGGGGAATGCCAGGTCATCCATGAACCAAAACAGATTGTAATTCCAAATTTTCCATTAACATCCAATGGGTGAGGTAATACAGTTAAATACTAGATTACATTTGCATCCAACAAATTTGTGAATTTGCCATGATTTGTTTCATTTCAATGGCTAACCTTTGGGAAACACTCTCTTGAGATGGCTTGTCATTTTTGAACCCTGCGTGGTATACTGACACAAAGGGTATTTTTACTTTTTAATTAGCACTGTTGCCAACCCAGAAGGAAGGTCTTGGTGAATCATATGCGTGTACAATGTTAACTGAACCCATCAGGATCTGCTTAGCTAAAGGCGAAGTTCAGACACTTTGCAGCTGCATTCAACTTGATCTGAAAAGGAATCATCAAGCCCTGCCAGCTGTTACACTCTGATGATTTTGAAAACCTAAAAACAAACCCAAAATTTGTCAAATAAATTGACAATTGTTTTCTACATCTTAGGAATACATTGTTTACCTGTGGTGCATAATAATAGGAGGCACCTGCAGAGCTCCGAGTGGTTCTTTGAGGCATGAATAGCATCAATTCCCATAGTGTGGTGGAAAATAATGGGTAAAGGATATACAGAATGTACCATGCAGTAGAATCAGGCTAATTAACACTAATATCATTCTCATTTTACAGATGAGGAAACCAAGTTTCAGAAAAGCTTGGTAAAGTGCCCAAGATCATCAGGAAGTGGGGAAGCTGGAATTTAAGCCACCATTTGACAGCAGACCCAAGGGTGCATCCTCTCTATGTGGTCACCCACTTATGGCCTCCCTCCAGACAGTAAGTTTATGACACTCCAACCACGGACATGTGTGTGTCATGTCATGTGTTAGATGTTCTTAAAATATCCCCACCACAACGCACTAATCATTACACTCACCTATGAGTCGGGAACTGCTTTAATATCCATTTTCAAGATGAGCTACGTGAGGCATTGAGGAAAAAGGTCCCCCAGCATTTTAATGGTAAAGACAGGATTTTCTGCTTCCAGAGCTAAACGTCTACCCTCTTTCTTAGTGGAATATCTAGCAGTGAACTTGGCATCAAGGCAACAACCAGTGTTTGATGAATGGCCACTTCCATGGATGAGATCTCTGTGAGTTCAGGTACCTTCACCATCACACCCAGAACATCTGGCAAGGTGCCTAGCACATAGTAGGTGTCCAATAAGTGTCTGGGTAAAAAATGACTGCCACTATGGCTAAGTGCATGCAGACCCCGGGCTGTAGTTCCGCTGCGGAAGACGGAAAGATGTTATTTGATGATTATCTCCTAAGCCTTTTCTTCCATCCCTGCCCTCTACGATAACCACATAGAAATGTGCGAATACGAAGGCTCTGTTGCATCTGGTGTCCTGCTGGATTAGCTTGTGGCCCAGGGGACATTATCGGTGCCAAGGATCATAATCCTTCACTCCCTATCTCTTTGCAAACAGAACTGACAAAACGCTCCCCAGGCTCTCTGAAGTAACCTTCACATTTGTGAAGAGCCAGCTCTACACGTTTTCCTCCTGAGTGGGTGTCCCTGACCCCTCCTCATTTCAGGGAAGAGGCCAGCTTCAGGTAACCGTACCTTCAGCATCACGCACTGCATCAGTAGCTACACCCCAGTCATCTGACGTGTGTGAAATGAGTCCGTTTATCAATAAAGAGAGTGCCCAGCAGCTTTTAGGGATGCGGAAGGGGCCTGCTAGTTGCTGCAAATCTCTCACCAGCGCATGGGAGTTTGACACTTAATATTCAAACCCAACTACAGGCTATGTACTCAGAGGATAAAACTCGGTAATAGCACATGGACCCACAGGCTGACAGGCTGAGCATACAAACCTCCAGTGTAAAGACTCACTTAAGGGCTTTCTGCCACAAATGGAGCTAGAGTGAGAGAGAGGGAAAAAAAGAGAGAGAGACAGACAGGAAGAAGCATGGTCATGGTGACAACAAGTCAAGGCAGCATCAGCATGAAAATCCCTTCAAGTATAAACTAGCAGTTGGATGGTGGTGATGGTAGAGGGGGCCCGGAAAGAAACAAAAACTAACTAAACAAACATGTATCTTGCTCATCGGTTTACATCCTGAAATGGTAGGGAATAACTTAAAAACACAGCACAAGAGCTCATCCTTCTATTTAAATTCATGTGTGTTGACGCTTGTTATTTTCCCCACTGGGGACTCAAAATAAGAGGAACATTTGTAGAATTACACGTTCTAACAGAGAGATAGCCAAAAGGAAAATCTAGTATTTATGTGCCAATTGCCAAAACACAGTTTTCCAAACATGCATTAACCTAAGAATCCGCCCCCCCCCCCCCCGTCTACCTAATTTTATGGCTGTTAGAGAATCTTATACAGGGCTTAGCATCAAGTAGGAGCTCAATAATTGCTGACCAGTAAGTCTTAGTCTATAAGCAGGCATAGTCACATTTGGCTGTTATTGTTGTTTGTTTGTTTTAAGATTTTATTTTTAAGTAACATTCACACCCAACAGGGGGCTCGGACTCACAACCTTGATATTAAGAGCCACATGCTCCTCTGACTGAGCCAGTCAGGCATCCCAGGCTTTGTCTGTTTTGTAGAAATTCTGAGCTCAGCTTACTTGTTGTAAAGTAGAGACCACAAAGTGGAGGTGAGAGGGCTCACATTTGAACCAATCACCATTTAAAAAATTTATGAAAAATCTGCCAGCACTTAAAAAAACAACATTAAATATCTATGATTTTGACTCGTCTTGATAAACCTAATACCCAACCATACTGAGACCATATGTCTGCATAGCAAAAATCCAATGATCTGAGTAGGTGATGGTTCCATTAGAAAGAGTGTGTGTTCTCCCCAGTCCTCACCCATCTCTATTGCCTCTAGCCACTTCACTGATATATGTTATCTGTTTGGCCCACACAGGCACTGGAGTTTTCAATCTCTGGCTTAACTATTTAGAATGCAAAACCAACAATTCATCTTCATTTTGTTCACCAAAATGTTTTCCCTTTGTCCTAGGGTAAAAATCTATGCAATTCTTCCTGTTTTCCCCCAAACAATTCTGACATGGTATAAACCAATGCAGGCATATTGGCCACAGGAAGAGAATCAATGGTTGACTCTGTGATGAAATTCTAAGCAAGTAAAGTGACTTTTCCTTTTTAGGTTTCATTATAATTACAGAAGTGTTCCAAAAGGGAAGAGATTTCATTTGACATGCTGAGCTTTGAAAGCAATAGCAGTGATGATAAAGTGACTCACTCGCATATACAACTTTTAGTGGCTCCCTACTGCCACTGAATTACAGCATGCTGGTAAACTCCTTAGCGTGTCATCTAGAGAGCAAGCTCACCTCACCCAACCATCTGGACTTCTTGTCTCCTGACCATTTCACGATGCCCACTACAGTCTGGATGCCGCATCTCCTAGGCATTTCTCTGGTGAGTCTCACTTCCTCTGATGACCGAGGTTTTGCTCATCTTATCTCCTTTGGCTGGAACCTCATTCTTTGAGCCTCCATATAGGAAAAGCACACGCAGGCTTCAACAGCCTGCTAAAATACCATTTTGCAAGGGGAGTCCTCTTCGGTCCTTACAGGCTAAACAAGCCTCTCTTCCCTCGGGCTTCTATGACCCTGTAACTTGGTGAATGCTTCCACTAAGACATACTAACTGCAGCGTACCTATGTTCTCCCATGGTTCTCTGTCTTGTGATTATTTTCTCACAGATGTTTGTTGCTCGCCTGTTTCCAAACCTAGACTGTGAGTTTCTTGAAGGAAGGAATCATTCAACTTTGGTCTTTACCAAAGGACGTGGTCAACAGGAAATGAATGTTCAATGACTGAATTTACACTAAATATTCCAAGCAGAAGATGATGAGCACAATTACAACGATAAAGATAGTGAGAAGAAGGGGAGCTTAAATCTTCCTGGGGAGGACCAAGAAAAGTTCCATGGGAGACCTAAATTTTGACAGGCAGCCTGGATAGTGAACTAAGACATAGACTTTGAAGCCAGAGTGTCTGGGTTTAAATCCCTGATCCGACACCACTACCTACGTGACTTGGTGCAAGCCACTTAATCTTTCTGGATTTCACTTTCCCTATCTGTAAAGTGATATCATTAATATTGCCTACTAAAATAGGGTAGTATGAAAATTAAAGATTTTGGTATCTCCCCTTGGGGAAAATAACATAGAGTCAGGGATGAAGGAAACTATGGGTGCCTAGAGTCAACAATGCTGTAACCTTTGGTATGTCTCTGTGTGCAGATAACAGGTTGAAACAGGCTGGAGCCAGATCAAAAAGGACTTTGAATGTCAGTGTAGAATTTTTTGAACTGTATTTTATAATAAGAACTGGAATATTCAGGGGTGCATCTCCCAAGCTGAGTTTTAGTTAACCATTTATTTCAGGCAACTTATTTCACACCCAAATCTAGAGAACTAAAAACTTTAGTTCTAGATTACAACATCCTTGTTACAAGGATGTATAAAGTCATCAGACATTTGCTTTCTTTTAGACATTCCTTAAAACTCCACAAGAGAAAGCAGAACTTAAGGCCAATAGAAACATGGATATTAACAGGCTGGTTTTAACGTGTGAATACATCTATTTGACTTTGGATTATTGAGCAACTTTACTTTCTTCGTACATTCTTAAAGATGCCTCCCACCAAGGAAAAAGTCACATGTAATTAGATTTTCCTTTAAAAAAAAAATCTGTGCAGGGGCGCCTAGGTGGCTCGGTCAGTCAAGCGCCAACTTTGGCTCAGGTCATGATCTTGCATTTCATGGGTTCGCGCCCCGCGTCGGGCTCTGTGCTGACAGCTCAGAGCCTGGAGCCTGCTTTGGATTCTGTGTCTCTTTCTCTCTCCACCTCCCCCCCCCCCCCCCCGCTCATGCTCTGTCTTTCTCTCTCAAAAATAAATAAACATTAAAAAAAAAACTTTAAAAATAGAACCGTTTCCTCCAATGAGAAGTCACTGGAGACACTTCCACAGACTGTTCTACGTAAGACTTCATTGGAAAAATGCCAATTTCTTTATTAACTACACTTTCCTTAATTTAACATCAAAGTGCAAAGGCACACCAGGTGTCGCTAATAATGATCATAAAGAATTTTTTTTATCCTGTACAATATAAATCTCAACACACACACACAACCAATAAAATCTGTAATTTTTTAGGAAATTATAAGGAAGGAAAAAAAGTGAATAAGGCAGGTAGTTGCCACCACCTCCTATGATCTAATCCTGGTAAGAGAAAACATGACCTTCACCTAGAAGAATTTAGTTTCTGGTGTATTCTACAGTGGAAAGCATAATGTCCTTCATTCACAATTGTATGTTTTATACAGTAACAAAAGCTTCACCCTCAGCACCATAAACACCTTCAATATTAACTGAGCACCTAATAGGTACTCAATCCTTTTCTTATGCTCATATGCATTAAATTCATTTTAGTGACAATAGGAAAACTGCTATGTTACTTTTCTTTTCACAATCCACATATTATTCATACTGAAATTATTGCTGTTTATCATTATAATCCTTGCTGGTTCTTAATTCATATGTGACTAATTATTACTTTCAGGCAAAGTGGCAGAATTCATGAAAAGGTAGTTTTTAAATGCAGTAATCCAAGCTACATTTCTCCTTCCTTGTTGTCTGAAAATGCTGTGGCCACAATTTTCCACATTTCTAAATCTCTTTCCCTCATTTTGCTTAAAAGCACTGGTTATCTCTTATGATCTTGTTGTCTTTTCTCTATATTCTGCTTGTTAAGCTGTTATACTTCCATTTCATTCTCAACTATCAAAGGTATTCAGATTTCCCTGTTCTCCCTTCTCTTTCTACACTGCTTCATGAAATCATTATTCTCTTATTGTGGCTGATTCTTCATATTACTTATTCAATTTGCTCTCTTTTACCAATGGCCTTAAATCCTTAGTACATTCATAAGACATCTGCATTATTTTCTTGCTTCAAATTGCCTGGGAAGGCATTTTTCCCCAGGATGCATCAATTCCTACCTTTCCACTTTATAATTCTTATTCATTGCATCTTCTTGTACTCCAGCTAGCTATGTTTTATGTCAAAATTAGTTCTGTGGATTAGACAGATGCTGGGCAATGCTAGACAAGCTAGAAGGTGGAAAAGGTGATCAATTAAAATGGCATGAGAGAGTAGCATTCTAGCAGTCTCCAGGGAGCAGCTACAATTCTGTAACACAAGCAATGGTAGGCTCAAGAATATCTTCCTTCCTATGAACTACTGTGGTTAAAATGCAAGCTGATTAGGAGGGTACCAGCTAGTGTCCAAGTTGAAATGAGTGACTTCCTCATCTCCTACTGATTACACAAAAATTACATTGGTGGGGTTTTATTTTTTGCACCCATCAGAGGTGGAGAGCTAACTCACTCCTTCAATCTGTATTCACCCTTCGCAACAAATCAAAGAAATGATGCCTTTGTGACAACTACGAAGAAAAATTCTACTGTTCAAAAAATGCTCAGTGTTGTGATTTGAAGGAAAAATCATCCCCATTACTAAACAGATGAGTACAATTATTTGTTAATCTGAAAATAACCCCCAGAATTCATTCTATAATTTGTGCACATTCTATAACTTGTACACAGGGCATCACTGATTAAAAATGACAAGAGTTCATTCTGTTCAAAGTCTGGACCCACATGTAATTGTTACTTAACTTTCTCACACTACTGAGAGCTAAAGCAAATGGTCTGTACTCTCCTGAGGGTGACTGACTAATAATGGGAAGCATTACTTTGAAAACTAATGTCCAAGAATTACTAACGGTTCCAGTAGACCTTAAAGCTTGAAGATTCCAATCCAGCCAGTCAAAGCAGGATTACCAAAAGTAATCTCTAAAAATTCACTCTAAGTGTGCTCTAAAAATTCACTCCAGCACTAAGGCATATAGAGATACCTACCACTAAGTGATTACAGACACAGGACCTTGTTTCCACGATTGAAGCAGTGGCAACAGGCAGTGTAGATACAGTGTTTGACAACATGAGCTTGAAACTATAATTCCTGAATTCAAATCTCAGCTGTGCTTTTTTTCTGGAAGTACACCTTCAAATCACTTATCTTACCTCAATGAGGGTCTTTTTTATTTCAACCTATAAAACAGAGATCATGAAAACCATAATAGTACTGATCATAGAATTTTCATGTGGGTTACAATGAAACATATGTAGAGTATCTCATCAGATTTTAAGTTCTATCAATACCTCCTGTAGATGTTTCTAGCTCAAGAACAATAGCTTGACATTTTTAGATAATTCACAGGATGAGAAGTGGAAAAAAGTTTTAACATGCCACTGTATAAGATATGGTATACATGTAATATGTGTGTGTGTACTTGTATACACATATATACTTTGATCTAGCAGTCTACAGAGATTTCCATTTCCTTCTTCCTATTAAATGTTTAGTCATTAAGCGAATGTTCATGAAAGCTCAACTATGTGCCAGGCATTGCCCTGTGTTAGCAGTGTTGCTAGAAATGTTGGATGAAACCCATGAAACTCTGAATGCTCCATTATTTGGTATTGTAGCCATATGCCTAGCACTGTGTCTGACACATAATAGGCACTTAAACCGCATCCAGTAGCTAATGAATACCATATGAATACTTTGTTCCCTGAAACCACCCCCCTCATTTCAATTTGAGAATGGTAACTTTATTAGGTTCACTTTTCAAGACCAAATATGTACGCAAGTGTTTTCTGTGGCTGTCATCTGTAATCATCAAATGACTTCAAACATCTTTGGATGGAGTATTCAGACTGCCATGGGCTTCAATGTTCCCTTACCATTTTATACCCACCTCAATTCAAAATTTACAGACAACTGTAGGCATTTGAGTCTGCATCCTTTTGACCTAATTCCCCAATATGTTCATTCTTTTTAAATTTGTTTAAGTTTATTTATTTTGAGAGAGAGTAAGTATGTGAGTGGGAGAGGGGCAAAAGGCGGGGGGGAGAGAATCCCAAGTGGGTTCTGTGCTGACAGCGTAGGGCTTGATCCCACAGAACCATGAAATTTGTGACCTGAGCCGAAATCAAGAGTCGGACGCTTAACTGACTGAGTTATCCAGGCACCCCTCCAATTTGTTCATTCTTGATTCATTCATTCAAATATATCTTGCCAGTTAACTTTGTACCAGGCATCATCTTAGGTGTGGAGCAAATATTGCCATGAGTGGGAAAGACATGGTCCTTGCTCTCACAGAGCCTGAATTCTAGTGCAGAGATGTAGAGACAAAAAAAAAAAAAAAAGAAATATCTTTAAGGTAATCAAGTCCCTCCAAGTCCAGTCTTCCTTGTGTCAAACCCTATTGGATGGGATGCATTGGAGGATATCTGTCACCCAAGGCATATATCCCAAGAGCAAACTTCTGCCATTCAGATGAGCCTACCTGGGGAGTCATCTTCTTTTGGGGGCGGCCTCAGAGAATTCTCTAGTCCAGGAGGCAAACAAAAGAACTCTAACGCATATTACCACTAGCACAATAGGCATCCACTCAGAATCCATTCGGGCATGGATAAGTCAGATATCACTGATTAAGGACATGACTGCTATCTCCCAGAACTCACAAGACAAGTTCACATTACTCATGACCATGGTTTCATCATCATAATTACAATGTCAACTATGAGACTGCCATACTTTAAGTGCAATAAATATGCTATCTCTAATCCCTACAACACTCATGAAAGACAGGTGCTAGCATCTTCAACTGATTAAGGAGGAAAAGAGGCACAGACATTAAATAACTCATCCAAGGCAACCGGGAAACAGAAAGGACATCAACTTTGGATTCACACTGAGGTCAGTCATTTCAAAAGTTCTCACACATCTGTGTCAAGACTTCTGAACTTTCCCCAAGTTATTCAGTGGAAACGTGTCATTTATGATGATACATTTTAAAATACAAGAAGACTTGGCACTCAGAGCCCTTTGCATGAGAAGAAAACAGTGGTGGGGACCAAGAATGGACTCTATGACCAATGTCAGAGATAGGATCTCTTGAATTATTCAGATGCTTTGTAACATATTTCAGCATTTCCCCTGGAAAGAAGGCCATACCTGAACATTCATTATTGGTGCCAAAACAGTGTATAATTAATATTTCCAGGCAATGCATTCACCTGCCTTAATGTTTACTCTAACAATATTAGCTTGGTTTGAAATAAATAATGCTTCACCGACTGTGTGTTATCCCACTTTAAGACAAGAAGCTTCAATTTATTTAATTACGTGACTGATGATTTATTGTAGCATTCCTCCGTGGGTTGCATGTTGTGTTAATGGGCCATCAATGTAAATAAGGTGCTTCTTGGTAGAATCCAACATCTTCTATATGACAGAGCTTTCACAAAGATGAGAGTAGAGGAATGGACTCTACCTAGAATCCAAGCCTTCTCTGATGTTGCTAACAGACCCTATCCTCCTTCCTTGGCCATGGAGACTACAGAAGTACAAAGACTGATAAGCTAGGACTGAGGGACAGGAAAAGCAGGGAGGAGATCCAAGCCCAAGTGATGGTCATTTACATCCTTAAACATAAACCTCTCACCAGGAGGAAGAGTAGAAACTATTACACGTTTCAGAATGTGTGAGGCCAAGAACAAAGACATATCTCTTATTGTGCATAGAATCAGCACTCAGAAATGCCCAAGAGGTGTTTAGAGGATGAAAATCTTTAGCCATATATAGAGATTTGGGATTTCAGGGTGATTGGCTTCCAGGGACTGAGAAATATACTGTCAGTATGAATACTGGACTTATCTGTACCACAATGAATGGTCTCTATCCCTTTTTATTCAGCTCACATGCCCTCCAAATTCACACTTAAAGAAATAGTCTTAAATTTTCCATTCTCTGGTCCTTTCCATATTTCTAATAAAATACCACTGTCATGGTGACTTATGCAGAATTTACTTCCTACTTTGCTTAATATATTTAGTATCTGGGATTCTAAATTTATAAAATAACAGAAAGCCCCCCACCCCAGTATCACTATAATTAATCCTTCAGTATTTTTAGGCATTATTTTTAATTGTCCTTTTTCTTGATTCCCTATAGCAAAGTATTGAAATGAAACTACAATGGTAAAATCAAAATTTCTGAGGCTTCCTTGCCTTTCTCAGTGTGAGCCTACCCCATTTTATGTGTTTCTTTTAAGCCCTTGTTTCTGCAAATTCCCCCTATGCCCTGGGGTTTTATGTGTCAGTGAAGGGAATAATAAACACACTAGCCATTTGGAAATGTATTTGTTTTCACCCCAGTTCAAAACCTGCAGTTAATAAGTCTTTAATAAGAAGAACAATGTGTTCTCTATGCACCCATATATAATGTGAACAGAGTCTCAATACCTCAAAGATAACCCAGCATGTACAGCACTTAACTGAATACCAATGAGTGATCAGAAAAGAAAAAAACAAAAAACAAAAATGTCCATTCCCACCAGAATCTTTGAGGTCAGGGGCATTCTGCTCGATGATTGAATGGTTGTTCAGTTCACAAGGTGCCACAAAGGAAACCAAGGACTTCTCTGCCTTCTGGAATCATGCCCGACTTGTCCTGAATCAAGGAAAACACTAACACCATATTAAAAGCTATAAAACACTGTTGTTGTGGTTTCCTCCTCTAGTATACAGGTGGGAAAATGACATTAAGTGAATGGAAACATTTGCCCTAACTCTGTAACACGTCCACTTGCAATTCCTCAAACCAGCATCTTCAACACCGGTTCTGAATGTCATGTTTCATCTAGGCAAGATAGTATATGCAAGGGCCTCATTAGCACAGTGACTCTTCCAAATATTGGCACCTTACCAGCAAGCATCATTGGTGTTTGCTTTAGGTCCAGGTGTGAACTGGTTGAAAAGTGATTTCTGAACTACCCCTAGGCAGTCCT